>NC_092412.1:255666196-256351196 GCF_040894005.1 Engystomops pustulosus | reverse complement strand
TTAGCTACAAACATTGTATCATTTCAGATGCCAGAACTGCGGAAAATTCCATACAAAAAAAAATTGGAAGCAAATGGATTAACAAATAAATGCAAACCATAAAATAGTCCTAAAAAAATTTTTCAAAAATTTTAAAAATAAAAAAAACAGAAGGGACCCGATCACCGTGCATCACCTAAAACCCTTAAATTTTCCAAAACATATAAATATTCCTCTATCTGGGATGTCCGCTCACTCTCTTCATCCTTTGATAGGTGTCGCTCACCTGCTTTCGGGGTAGTTAGAAGCTTCCCTCTAGCCCCCACCACTCACGAGCAATCGTTGACATTAGTTTTGGCATCCAATATGCTAATGAGGCACTTTATACTGTCAGATGAGTGGCATCTGAGACCGCCCACTTGACAGTACTGAACTGGGTCTAGGTTACTGATCTAGGTTTTCAGGAATGTTCGGGGCTAGAGAAAAATTTCCAATTGCGCCAGAAATCACAGGAGACACATAAATCAAAGGGTGAAAAAAGAGCTGTGGTTGGTGGAGATGGTGAAAGAATCCCTTTAATATAGAGATCTTCTTAAAGTCCCCATCAGTTATCAAAATGGCCGTGTAACATCTGTGCTGGCTTTTGTCTGTAAAGTGCATCTGAGAGTACGCTGACAGTGTTATTTTGTTTGACTCTGTCCTGGCTCTGTACTAGACCAGCCTTGATTGATTTCCACCAAACCCATCTGTCTCCTGTGAACTCTGCTCTGATTTACTAACAGTTAACCCACTTTGATTGACAGAATCGCTCCCCACTCTCATTGCTGCCCGGTTATATGAACCAGGCCTATTAGGGCTGCTACAGCCTTGTACTTAGTAAGATAGAAGCATTTATTTTCTCTTAAGTTCTCTGAAATCTTTAACCCTCTTACTGATTCTTTGACTATTCATTTTCCTAGTAATTTTGTACTGCATTGTCCTCTTGGTTCGGAGCTGCGTTTGGTGACTATCCATCTATCTTTGTATTGTCTTGATCTGGTTCTGAGTTTGCACTTTGGCACTGAAAGGGAATATCGACCAGTTGTCTACCAACTGCTTAGGGTAGGCAGGGCAATTAGGTGGTGACTGCTTGGAAGGGGTTAAGTCTGATGGTTAACTGTCTTGAGGGCTAATGTCTGTCTGGTCCAGCTGATAGATGCAGAGCATCCAGTCTCTTAGCATACAGGTTGTAGCAGCTGATTGTTTGATCATGTGACCTTGCTGTTGCCTTGATAATGATTGGTGCAGACATGTATTTAGATACAAGACATTGGGGGTCATTTACTAAGGGCCCGAATCGCGTTTTCCCGACGTGTTACCCAAATTTTTCCGATTTGCGTAGATTTTCCCTGAATTGCTCCGGCATTTTGGTGCACGCGATCGGATTGTGGGGCATCGGCGCCGGCATGCACACGACAGAAATCGGGGGGCGTGGCTGAACGAAAACCCGTCGGATTCAGAAAAACCGCTGCATTTAAAAAAAAAGTGTCGCTGGACACGAGCTTACCTGCACCCAGCAACGGATCGTGAACTCCGGTGGACCTCAGCGGACTTCATGGCAGCAGCGACACCTGGTGGACGTCGGAGGAACTGCCTTAGTGAATCGCCGGAAGACCCGAATCCACCGCAGAGAACGCGCCGCTGGATCGCGAATGGACCGGGTAAGTAAATCTGCCCCATTAATTTTTAAATGAATGATATTTAGGTGATATACAGATATTAAATTATTTGACTCCAAAATTTTGGAAAATTTGAAGTCCATCCTAAAGGGTATCTGGATATTAACTGGCACTGACAATGTGGAGAAACCCAACTTACATCCGCTCCATGGGAGGTTCCCACACAAACCGGACTAATGGAGGTATAAATCCTTTTAGAATACAACAAATGAAATTTTCCCGTTGGACCTGGAGCCGTCAGGACAAGCTGTAAGTCACTCGTCAGAACGCTCCACGTTGTGAATAAAGCTAATTAGACGATTTTATTAAAAAGTCAACAAAGGGAAAAGTCATTTGGAATTGCCAATTACAGCCGCGGCAAAAACTAAAAATTGAAAGTTGAGCTTCGGATAATTAGGAGGGGAAAGTTGATTACCGAATCCGAGGAGACGACAGAAACATATTTTATTTTATTCAATTTCCATTAATTTAACAAAAAGTAAAACAAATAACAAAAATTACAAAAAATCCAAAATGGAGTCCAACGGAGGAAATGAATATTTCTCTCTATATAAAGAGCCTTGAGATCCCTTGACCTCCTACAATCAGATGTGGGGAACTGACATGTACTCTACATACCTGTACAATGGCCACCACAGGGGCAGTTTAGTATTAAAGGGGTATTCCCACAAAAACCCAATTCTTATATATCCTCAGGATTGCAAAATAACACATCCTCTTATTCACTGTTATTAACAAAAATACAGTCCTGGTGTTGTGCCCTTTGGTTGTCCATAAATCCAACCATAAACTCAGTGCTGACTATGGACAGGAAGTCTCTTGTGAAGGTGCATCTCCAGCATCTCCTGTACTGCAGGAGCAAGGAGGAGGGGTGGGAGGCAGAGAGCAGCAGAGCCAAAAGCACTTCCTGTCCAGCATTTTATGCTGCAATTTGTCCTGCATATTAGAATTTTTTGGGGGTCCCCAGACAAACAAGGGCCATCAATATCTGAGTGATTGGGATCAAAGAGATGAACCCTGTATCAATCCAAAGAACCAGAGACTATATCATCAACACTTGATGGCTCCTTCCTTTTTATCACATCTCCTTAAATACATACTTGCATTTTAAAGGGATTGTCCACTTTCAGGAAATAATTGATATTGTTTGTGTAATTCCGGTTTACCTCCGGTGGATAGAGATATGTCCATGGTCACGTGATGGACACGCAGGTACAAGGGCCATTATTATGCCAGAGAGTGGTCAGAGCCAAGTATTATAACGGCTTGTGCTCCTTTGTGTCCATCACATGAGCTTGGACAGATCTCTATCCACTGGAAGTAAGCAGAGAGGCTTTCTATAACGGGACAGCAAGCAGAGATCTATAAAACTGTGAGGAATTGATACATAAAGTATATTTCAATCAGTTGATGTAAGTGGACAACCCCTTCAAAGCTAACTGCTGTTGGGCACCACGTTTCCTTCCAGACACCTCTGTCGGTGGTTTGTCTCCTTAATAACAACAAAAAAAAGTATACTAAAAATGAACTGCCCAATCCTTTTCCCCCATGACATGTGGCCCTGGGGGAGAGTCGGGAATCCCCTTTTATATTAGATTGTCAACCGGTCCTGCCAACATCATTGGGTTCACTCAATTGTTAATGATTACCTTGAGTGAGGCCAAATCCAAAGATGTTGGAGGATCGGCCGACCAGTCCTTACCGAAATCATTGGGTTCCATCTAAAGGTGATCTAAAGGTGTTAATGATAACCTTGAGTGAGGCCAAATCCAAAGATGTTGGAGGATCGGCTGACCTTCCGACCATCCTAACCGACCCCCAAATCAGATAGGATGAGCAAACAACCTTTTGCCTCAAAGGACCACAACGTCTACATACCATTGTCCATGCATTGTTGAATAAAGACATTGGATCACAGACCAGTGAGTGCCGGCTCTTCCTCCACTTGGTACATCTGATCCTTTAGCCTCCATCAATGGTTTCCAGAAGTGGCTCATTTACCTCGTCTCAATAAAAACCAATGAATACTTGTCCAAACAAAATATTTGGATTGATAGTTGTTGGCCAAGTGACCAGTATCGATGGTGTACGGTCAAGGTGAGATGATGCATAAATGCGAGAGGTGATGCTTGGATTTATTAGTAGACTCAACAACTCAACAATGACCATAAACCCATCATCGATGAGTCCTATTGAGCGATCGTAATTCTTCATACATTAGTTTCATTGCCCACCAGTTCTAACGCTCCTTCTCACCGATTTCCTATATACAATCCGCAGTAAACCTTGTCCTGCTCCTCTGTCCTTCCATAGACTAGGAAGACAGTAAATTCTCAAGTTCACACAGCACTTAGACCTGTCAGCCCAACACAGACCGGCTCTCTATCAGGCCGCTGAATGAAGCGGTCTACCGGTCTTACCAGCCGTAAATTATTTCTCTCTGTGAAGAATAACTCCTTTCATTGAGCTACTTCACCCTTCAGCAGCTCCTGTAAATGACCCCCTTCTCTTTTTATTTCCCCCCCCCCCCAACCCTTTCCTTTGTAACGAAGCATTGACCGGAAAACAATATGTCTGTCTCTCTGGAAAAAACAAACAGAGTCTCCTGCTCGGGTGAACTTTAGGACTGTAATACTGTGTTATTCAATGATCCAGTAGACACAGGCGTAGAAGGGCTGAGTGATACTAGAGACGCGGCACATATAACTACTATGAGACCCAGGCACATAAAGACCACGCCCACACGCTGAGTGCCCCCAATACTGATAGAAGATTGTCCCCACTCAAATGCAGCCCTCTCTGAGTGCCCCCAATACTGATAGAAGATTGTCTCCCTCAAATGCAGCCCTCTCTGAGAGACCCCCAATACTGATAGAAGATTGTCCCCTCAAATGCAGCCCTCTCTGAGTGCCCCCAATACTGATAGAAGATTGTCCCCACTCAAATGCAGCCCTCTCTGAGAGACCCCCAATACTGATAGAAGATTGCCCCCTCAAATTCAGCCCTCTCTGAGTGCCCCCAATACTGATAGAGGATTGACCCCTCAAATGCAGCCCTCTCTGAGAGACCCCCAATACTGATAGAAGATTGCCCCCTCAAATGCAGCCCTCTCTAAGAGACCCCCAATACTGATAGAAGATTGTCCCCACTCAAATGCAGCCCTCTCTGAGAGACCCCCAATACTGATAGAAGATTGTCCCCTCAAATGCAGCCCTCTCTGAGTGCCCCCAATACTGATAGAAGATTGTCCCCACTCAAATGCAGCCCTCTCTGAGAGACCCCCAATACTGATAGAAGATTGCCCCCTCAAATTCAGCCCTCTCTGAGTGCCCCCAATACTGATAGAGGATTGACCCCTCAAATGCAGCCCTCTCTGAGAGACCCCCAATACTGATAGAAGATTGTCCCCCTCAAATGCAGCCCTCTCTAAGAGACCCCCAATACTGATAGAAGATTGTCCCCACTCAAATGCAGCCCTCTCTGAGTGCCCCCAATACTGATAGAAGATTGTCCCCTCAAATGCAGCCCTCTCTAAGAGACCCCCAATACTGATAGAAGATTGTCCCCACTCAAATGCAGCCCTCTCTGAGTGCCCCCAATACTGATAGAAGATTGCCCCCTCATATGCAGCCCTCTCTGAGTGCCCCCAATACTGCCTCAGGGAGCAGAACGTTTAAGTTCACCCCTGTAGAGATGAGTGAGCACTAAAATGCTCGAGTGCTCGTTACTCGAGTCAAACTTTTCCCGATGCTCGAGTGCTCGTCTTGAGTAACGAACCCCATTGAAGTCAATGGGAGACTCGAGCAATTTTCACCGAAAGAACACAGTGAAGAACACGTTGCAGATGTTTCCGTACATCTACTAACTTATCCTAAGACACGAGCGCCGAACGGTGTTCTTCACAATAGTATGTGAAGAACAATGGGGGTCATTTACCAAGGGCCCGATTCGCGTTTTCCTGAAGTGTTACCCATATATTGCCGATTTGCGCCGATTTCCCCTGTATTGCCCCAAGATTTTGGCGCACGCGATCGGATTTTGGCGCATCAGCGCCGGCATGCGCGCAACGGAAATCGGGGGGCGTGGCTGAGCGAAAACCCGACGGATTTGGAAAAAACGCCGCATTTTAAAATAAAAAGTGTCGCTGGACACGCACTTACCTTCACTTGGTCCGGCTTGGTGAAGATCAGTGCATTCCGGGGAACTTCAGCGCAGCAGCGACACCTGGTGGACGTTGGAGGAACTGCCTTAGTGAATCGCCGGAAGACCCGAATCCACCGCAGAGAACGCGCCGCTGGATCGCGAATGGACCGGGTAAGTAAATCTGCCCCACTATGTGTGAAGAACATCGTTCGGCGCTCGTGTCTTCGGATAAGTGAGCAGATGTTCGGAACATCTGCAATGTGTTCTTCACTGTGTTCTTCACTTATATTATCCTGTGTTCACCGTTTTCATTGTATTCTTCACTGTGTTTCGTTAACTAAATGCCGGTGAGATACTCGTCCGAGCCACGAGACGTTTCGAGTTCCCTAATACTGGAACAAGCATCAAGCTCAGACGAGTATACTCGCTCATCTCTAAAAATCAGCTCTGGGGAACCAACTTCTGCCCTGGGAAGGGAAAACACTAAGACAAAAATTACGGTGACCCATAAACCAAACATGGCTGTAGGTTCTGACTACACAGGGTTTGTTTGTAGTCTGTTACCATGGAGACACAGAGGACTGTTAAGTGGATACTTTATTTAAGATTACCTTAAAAAGTTTAAGAACCTTAAGTGCAGCCGATCTGATTTCCATGCAGCGCAGCAGTAAACATGGTATATGGCGGCACCTAAAATAATCATAAAAAAAATAAACATTTTGCAAGAAATCTAAAAAAGTAACGATTGCGGTTTGGGAGTAATTCTGCTGCATTAGCTGTAATTCATTGTTATTCCACTACAGCGAGATGAAATCTCTGATCATCCCATGAATCACCGCAGCAGAGATCTGCAGAGTTCTTTATGGGACCGGAGAGGCGGGAGCTCCGCTTGGCAGGGGACGAGGAATAAAAAATCCCAGGAAAGATCACCGAATAATTACACATAGTTATGTCCGTTAGAGATGAATAAATTAGGGTAATAGGTCGGCTTGTAGTTTGACGCTCTTGATTGATATTGTACAGTACTTAAAGGGGTTGTCCGGCAATGCTGTTTGTGTATAGGTGACTACCAGGGTCACTGATTGGCTGCAGTGATTATGGAACCTCATCGGAACACCACTTCGTCTGACTTCCGATCCACTAAGGACTGAAAGCTTTGATAACAAGGTTGCTAGGGCTGGGACCTCTTAAAGGTGAATGTTCAACACCCCTTTAAGAACATCTACTTTTCACATATGTAATGATTATTTCATTTTTCTGGCAGAATTCCAGTTATTGGTGGTGTAATGTTATATTTTTTCAATCATATTTATCAAAACGTATTAAATACATTTTATTAACTCTTTCTGGAAGGCATAACAATCAATAAGTTGGACACAGTGGGGGTCATTTACTAAGGGCCCGATTCGCGTTTTCCCGACGTGTTACCCGAATATTTCCGATTTGTGCAGATTTCCCCTGAATTTCCCCGGGATTTTGGCGCACGCAATCGGATTGTGGCGCATCGGCGCCGGCAAATGGGGGGGGGGGATGGGGTTTGGCCAAACAAAAACCCGACGGATTCGGAAAAACCGCCGCATTTAAAAAAAAATCTGTTGCGGAGCTTGCACTTACCTTCACTCAGCCCGGCTCAGTGAACTCCAGTGCGTTCCGATGCTTTTCAGCGCAGCAGCGCCATCTGGTGGACGTCTGAGGAACTACCTTAATAAATCCTGGCCGGACGCGAATTCAGCGCAGAGAACGCGCCGCTGGATCGCAAATGGACTGGGTAACTAAATCTGCCCCAGTAGTATTTTACATGATCCATTATTGGGTATTCACCTTAACACAAAAAGAAGCCGTTCTCGTGATTCAGGTCTGTACAATTATGGAGAAACCAAACCTCAGGTCCTCAGGTCTGTGTCACTTGTCCTGTCACCTCTACCTGTTGGAGCAGCTCACAAGGATCCCATCCCAGCCTTTATCTAGTTATTTCATACATTATTCATTGTAAAATCATCTATTCTTTATCATGTAAATGAGGCTGGTCACATGGTCAGAGGCAGTGATGTCACCCCTGTTACCCCTCCCCTCTCCTCCCCCTGCTCATGTCTGTGTATAATGTATAGTAAAGCATTGCTAGTGTGTGTGCTGCATCTGCTGACATGCTGCATCCTCCTAATATACAGGTGAGAGACACAGACATCAGCTACACATGAATCTGACATGTTCTGCTGTAACATGGCTGCCTGGAGCTGCTGTATCTCTCCTATACACACACATGCACACACAGGCTGCAGGGGGCGCCAGCACCAGGAAGCACATCATTATACAGCCTCACATCATTATACAGGCTGTCAGTCATGTGTATAGGAGTATCTCATACACACACAGGCTGCAGGGGGCGTGGCCACCAGCACCAGGAAGCACATCATTATACAGCCTCACATCATTATACAGGCTGTCAGTCATGCACTGGGGGTGTGGCTGTACCTCCCACTCATGAATAGAGTGGACAGCTTGAATATGCTAATGCTTCATTGGACATTTCACAGGTCATTTGCATACAGCTTTAGGACCTCATTGCTTAGGTTTACAGGCATGTAGAGGGACAATGAAGGGATAGAGGCAATGCTCTCTAATGGCAGTTTATGAAAATATATTTAGTTTAGGGGGGTTATTTTGCATGACGGGTTCTCTTTAAGTCGTGAGCACAATATGAGCACAGCTTTGGTTTTTATTTATACACCTATGGGGCCTCTTTTTTTTACGGAATGAGCTAAACTTTTTATTGATTTCCTTTTTTGTATCCATTTTTTGTCTTTTTTTTGGTTTTGTTTTTTTGGTCATATACAAGGACCATGCGGTCATAAGGAGCTCTATAGCCACCTGCTTAGATACTAGGATCACTGGGGCCATAGGGAGTCCTATAGCCACATGGTCAGATACAAGGACCACTGGGGCCATAGGGAGTCCTATAGCCACATGTTCAGATACAAGGACCATGCGGTCATAAGGAGCTCTATAGCCACCTGCTTAGATACTAGGATCACTGGGGCCATAGGGAGTCCTATAGCCACATGGTCAGATACAAGGACCACTGGGGCAATAGGGAGTCCTATAGCCACATGTTCAGATACAAGGACCATGCGGTCATAAGGAGCTCTATAGCCACCTGCTTAGATACTAGGATCACTGGGGCCATAGGGAGTCCTATAGCCACATGGTCAGATACAAGGACCACTGGGGCCATAGGGAGTCCTATAGCCACATGTTCAGATACAAGGACCATGCGGTCATAAGGAGCTCTATAGCCACCTGCTTAGATACTAGGATCACTGGGGCCATAGGGAGTCCTATAGCCACATGGTCAGATACAAGGACCACTGGGGCCATAGGGAGTCCTATAGCCACATGTTCAGATACAAGGACCATGCGGTCATAAGGAGCTCTATAGCCACCTGCTTAGATACTAGGATCACTGGGGCCATAGGGAGTCCTATAGCCACCTGTTCAGATACAAGGCCCATTGGGGTCATAGGGAGTCCTATAGCCACATGTTCAGATACAAGGACCATGCGGTCATAAGGAGCTCTATAGCCACCTGCTTAGATACAAGGACCACTGGAGTTATAGGGAGTCCTATAGCCACATGTTCAGATACAAGGACCATTGGGGTCATAGAGAGTCCTATAGCCACATGTTCAGATACAAGGACCATTGGGGTCATAGGGAGTCCCATAGCCACATATTCAGATACAAGGACCATTGGGGTCATAAGGAGCTCTATAGCCACATGTTCAGATACAAGGCCCACTGGGGCCATAGGGAGTCATATAGCCACATGTTCAGATACAAGGACCACTGGAGTTATAGGGAGTCCTATAGCCACATGTTCAGAAACAAGGACCATTGGGGTCATAGGGAGTCCCATAGCCACATATTCAGATACAAGGACCATTGGGGTCATAAGGAGCACTAGAGCCACCTGCTTAGATACAAGGACCACTGAAGTTGTAGGGAGTCCCATAGCCACATATTCAGATACAAGACCCATTGGAGTCATAGGGAGTCCTATAGCCACATGTTCAGATACAAGGACCATTGGGGTCATAAGGAGCTCTATAGCCACATGTTCAGATACAAGGACCACTGGAGTTATAGGGAGTCCTATAGCCACATGTTCAGATACAAGGACCACTGGAGTTATAGGGAGTCCTATAGCCACATGTTCAGATACAAGGACCATTGGGGTCATAGGGAGTCCCATAGCCACATATTCAGATACAAGGACCATTGGGGTCATAGGGAGCCCTATAGCCACATATTCAGATACAAGGACCATTGGGGTCATAAGGAGCACTAGAGCCACCTGCTTAGATACAAGGACCACTGGAGTTATAGGGAGTCCTATAGCCACATGTTCCTATACTATGACCACTGAGGTTGTAGGGAGCCCTATAGCCACATGTTCCTATACTATGACCACTGAGGTTGTAGGGAGCCCTATAGCCACATGTTCAGATACTAGAATCACTGAGGTTATAGGTTGACTAGAACCCCCTTTGATTGATCAATGGTGTCCCACTGACCAATCACAGCTATGTCTAGTAGCTAGGGGACTGGGTAGTAGTTTGGGTCCACTAATTTCTACAGGTAGCTCTATGGCTCTGTGTGATCTCATTGTTCCTAATATCTGAACAAGTTGTCATCTCTAGCCACCTGTTCAGATACTGGGACCACTGGTATCAGAAAGGACCCCATAGCCAGCTGTTCAGATACTGGGACCACTGGTATCAGAAAGGACCCCATAGCCACCTGTTCAGATACTGGGACCACTGGTATCAGAAAGGACCCCATAGCCACCTGTTCAGATACTGGGACCACTGGTATGAGAAAGGACCCCATAGCCACCTGTTCAGATACTGGGACCACTGGTATCAGAAAGGACCCCATAGCCAGCTGTTCAGATACTGGGACCACTGGTATCAGAAAGGACCCCATAGCCAGCTGTTCAGATACTGGGACCACTGGTATCAGGAGGACCCCATAGCCAACTGTTCAGACACTGGGGCCACTGGTATCAGAAAGGACCCCATAGCCACCTGTTCAGATACTGGGACCACTGGTATCAGAAAGGACCCCATAGCCAGCTGTTCAGATACTGGGACCACTGGTATCAGAAAGGACCCCATAGCCACCTGTTCAGATACTGGGACCACTGGTATCAGAAAGGACCTCATAGCCAACTGTTCAGGAACCGGGACCACTGGTATCAGAAAGGACCCCATAGCCAGCTGTTCAGATACTGGGACCACTGGCATCAGAAAGGACCCCATAGCCACCTGTTCAGATACTGGGACCACTGGCATAAGAAAGGACCCAATAGCCAGCTGTTCAGATACGGGGACCACTGGCATCAGAAAGGACCCCATAGCCATCTGTTCTGATACTGGGACCACTGGTATCAGAAAGGACCCCATAGCCAGCTGTTCAGATACTGGGACCACTGGTATCAGAAAGGACCTCATAGCCAACTGTTCAGACACTGGGAACACTGGTATCAGAAAGGACCCCATAGCCACCTGTTCAGATACTGGGACCACTGGTATCAGAAAGGACCCCATAGCCACCTGTTCAGATACTGGGACCACTGGTATGAGAAAGGACCCCATAGCCACCTGTTCAGATACTGGGACCACTGGTATCAGAAAGGACCCCATAGCCAGCTGTTCAGATACTGGGACCACTGGTATCAGAAAGGACCCCATAGCCAGCTGTTCAGATACTGGGACCACTGGTATCAGGAGGACCCCATAGCCAACTGTTCAGACACTGGGGCCACTGGTATCAGAAAGGACCCCATAGCCACCTGTTCAGATACTGGGACCCCTGGTATCAGAAAGGACCCCATAGCCAGCTGTTCAGATACTGGGACCACTGGTATCAGAAAGGACCCCATAGCCACCTGTTCAGATACTGGGACCACTGGTATCAGAAAGGACCTCATAGCCACCTGTTCAGATACTGGGACCACTGGCATCAGAAAGGACCCCATAGCCACCTGTTCAGATACTGGGACCACTGGCATAAGAAAGGACCAAATAGCCATCTGTTCTGATACTGGGACCACTGGTATCAGAAAGGACCCCATAGCCAGCTGTTCAGATACTGGGACCACTGGTATCAGAAAGGACCTCATAGCCAACTGTTCAGACACTGGGAACACTGGTATCAGAAAGGACCCCATAGCCACCTGTTCAGATACTGGGACCACTGGTATCAGAAAGGACCCCATAGCCACCTGTTCAGATACTGGGACCACTGGTATCAGAAAGGACCTCATAACCAACTGTTCAGATACTGGGACCACTGGTATCAGAAAGGACCCCATAGCCAGCTGTTCAGATACTGGGACCACTGGTATCAGAAAGGACCCCATAGCCAGCTGTTCAGATACTGGGACCACTGGTATCAGAAAGGACCCCATAGCCACCTGTTCAGATACTGGGACCACTGGTATCAGAAAGGACCTCATAACCAACTGTTCAGATACTGGGACCACTGGTATCAGAAAGGACCCCATAGCCACCTGTTCAGGAACCAGGATCGCTGAATACAGTCTACTATGAAATATTATCCGCACACAAGAATAATCATCCCAATGTGTTGTTCTGTGTGATAACATCCCATACTGTGCACGTCCCGCTATAGCTGTGAGCAAAGGCTCCACGTAACAAGACCCTAATAGTCACAACAAGCGCTACAATGTATTTATGTGCGTCCCGGTGACATGAACATGACACATTGTAGCAGAGGAGGGAAATCTGCTGTCATGGTGTTTTACTTTGCCATGTAGAGAGCGGGTAGCCGGCGTGTCTGCCAGATCTCCACACACCGCTGCGTCTCCTGTGCCGGAGTCTGACAGCCAGAGGTCCGGGTCACATCTGCATTGACAATGCTGCGGCTCGTTGGCTCGGCTGCCTGTTGTAGAACAATTAACAGGATCTTTTTATGGATTTGTTGCTGCACATTTTTGAGCTCGGGGGTTGACACTGGTGACAAAAATCTCCTTGTATTGAAGTGTTGTTAAAGACGTGAAAAAAATCTCAGGGGTCTTGCACAACAACCACAATGACCATTCATGAAGATCCCTCAATCCCAAAGATCCACAGACCTGCTCCTCACAATATTATTCAGATTAGCTATTGCAATACTTTATGCCTCTGGGTCCATTATGGGGCCATTTTAGCCGTGGAGTAACTTTCAGGCCTCAAGTTATGAAACCACTGTTAGCATTTTAAGCCCATTATGAAGTCCCTCTTAGGTCTCAAGGTCCTCTAAAAAGACACATTGAATCCTTTAAGTTAAGTATGGAGCTACTTTTAGGCCCCAAAGTCCATAATGCAGCCACATTTAGCCTTCAGGGTCCATTATGTAGTCCCTATTCAGCCTCAATGTCTACCATGGAGCCACTTTTAAGCCTTTGGGGCCTAATTACTAAGGGTCCCGCGGCCGCACTTTCCTTTGGATATTCCAACATTCTCGGGGTTTGGGCCGCCGGGACAGGTATTTAACTGGGGATTGTGTCGCAGGCAATTGGATTTTGGCACATTAGCACCCACTTTCATGCAACAGAAATCGGGGGCCGGGGTGTCAGATGATCCGACGGATTCGGACTGAGCGCAGGATTTAACCTTAAAATCGTGTTGCATGACAATGCACTTACATGCACCAGGAAGAAGAAGGTGAACTCCGGGGACCTGAGCGGGGAAGCGACACATGCAGGATATCAGGCGCACGATCTTTGTGAATTGCGCCGGAGTGCATGATCGTCGGACACTCCGTATTTCGGGAACTCCGTCGGCCGGGTAAGTAAATGTGCCCCTTTGTGTCAACTACCGAACCACTTTAAGCCTTTTGGGTCCCTGGCAGAGTCACTCTTATGCCACATGGTCAACTAAGGAGTCACGTTTAAGCCTTTTAGTCATTTATGGAACTACATTTAGACCTGTGGGTCAAACATTAGCTTTTGGGATCCACTGTAGATCCATTTGTAGCAATTTGGATTCACTAAAGAACTACATTTATTGGAGTACCTTCGGACACTGTGGACCCCCTATGGAACCTCTAAGCCATCAGTCAGTTTTGGATTCATGGGCCCGTTTTAGTTCTTTGGGCCCACTGTAAATCCACGTTTCACCCTACGAAGCCAAGATATGAAAATGTGACTAGTCTCTTGTGACTATTCTCCATAAATGGCATCTGGTGGATACCAATATCTGCCTCACATTCACAGCACAAGGGGCAATCGGTCACAGACTCCGGGGAAAAGGCCTAGATCTGAGCTCTCTCCAATGTCAGCCATGAAGCTGACCCCTAGTTAAGGGGCAAGGGTAAAAGGGCCATCAAGGTCGCCCATGACCCTTCCTCTTTGTATCATCATAGATCACATTTTAGACCGGGAGATCAATGACAATTCCTGGAAGACAACTCTACGAGGGGCAAAGTAGTAGGTGATCTTACTCTGTGACTACAGTATGGACATCCTGGTGTCAATCAGTGATGAAGCCTTATACTTTGTATATAGTCCCATATGGGCGTTATTGACCCATGGACTGTACAGTGATCATTGACTGATGGACTGGCAAGGGTTAACACCATATCTTCCCTTGCGGCTCTATGTATCTCCATTGAACGGAGTGGGCACCATCGCTGTGACAGCCGGGGAGCGGAGTGATCGGGGGAAGTGTTACTCCGCTAGTCAGAGACAATGGAACAATTTGACATTAATTTCCCGTCATTGTGTTCCGGTTAATCTATAGCTATTGTTTCCCTGGAAGGGATGGATGCGGCTACAGAATGTATGTCATGGCGCTGTCTGCCGCGCCTCCCGCCATCCATTATCTGCTCCATTCTCATCACAGGGGGGATAACAATCACAACAGCAAATTGTTCAATTAAAGGGGTTGTCTGTATTATTAATCGGGGGTCTACCTTATGGAATGGAAACAACAATCACTCCCTCCCTTCTAGGACTAGCTCCAAAGACTCCAATGGATACGATCTACATCCTACGTTCTGAAGGGGATTGTCTGTCCTTGTCATGAATAAAAGTGAAATAAAAAAGTTTATTTTAGCTTTTTGTCTGATTTTTACAGTCTAACAAATGGAAATCACATCGGCTTTTTAGGATGATGAATAAAGACATGAATGTATCCAAAGCCAACTATCACATGAGCAGAAAACTCTGGACTAACAATGAGGAGACAATTACAAGGACATCTAAGCCTTCTCCAACCCCCGACAGCTCCACATCATCCCCTCAGTGCCCGGGTGTGGAGGATTTTGCAACAGAATTACCAGCTACCAATCTTACAGAAGACTCTAGAGTGGACTCCCCAGGGAGGGCAGGGGGTGCAGTACGTGGCCGTAGCAAAAAAAAAAGTATGTAAGGACGTCTCTCATGACTTACATTACACTAATGCAGACACAATAGGAACATAATCAATAGGCCAAGAGCCTAAAATAAGGATGTAATATCATGTATGTACACAGTGACTGCACCAGCAGCAGAATGGTGAGTGCAGCTCTGGGGTATAATACAGGATGTAACTCAGGATCAGTACAGGATAAGTAATGTCATGTATGTACACAGTGACTGCACCAGCAGCAGAATAGTGAGTGCAGCTCTGGAGTATAATACAGGATGTAACTCAGGATCAGTACAGGATAAGTAATGTCATGTATGTACACAGTGACTGCACCAGCAGCAGAATAGTGAGTGCAGCTCTGGGGTATAATACAGGATGTAACTCAGGATCAGTACAGGATAAGTAATGTCATGTATGTACACAGTGACTGCACCAGCAGCAGCAGAATAGTGAGTGCAGCTCTGGGGTATAATACATGATGTAACTCAGGATCAGTACAGGATAAGTAATGTCATGTATGTACACAGTGACTGCACCAGCAGCAGAATAGTGAGTGCAGCTGTGGGATATAATACATGATGTAACTCAGGATCAGTACAGGATAAGTAATGTCATGTATGTACACAGTGACTGCACCAGCAGCAGAATAGTGAGTGCAGCTCTGGGGTATAATACAGGATGTAACTCAGGATCAGTACAGGATAAGTAATGTCATGTATGTACACAGTGACTGCACCAGCAGCAGAATAGTGAGTGCAGCTCTGGAGTATAATACAGGATGTAACTCAGGATCAGTACAGGATAAGAAATGTCATGTATGTACACAGTGACTGCACCAGCAGCAGAATAGTGAGTGCATCTCTGGGGTATAATACAGGATGTAACTCAGGATCAGTACAGGATAAGTAATGTCATGTATGTACACAGTGACTGCACCAGCAGCAGAATAGTGAGTGCAGCTCTGGAGTATAATACAGGATGTAACTCAGGATCAGTACAGGATAAGTAATGTCATGTATGTACACAGTGACTGCACCAGCAGCAGCAGAATAGTGAGTGCAGCTCTGGGGTATAATACATGATGTAACTCAGGATCAGTACAGGATAAGTAATGTCATGTATGTACACAGTGACTGCACCAGCAGCAGAATAGTGAGTGCAGCTGTGGGATATAATACATGATGTAACTCAGGATCAGTACAGGATAAGTAATGTCATGTATGTACACAGTGACTGCACCAGCAGCAGAATAGTGAGTGCAGCTCTGGGGTATAATACAGGATGTAACTCAGGATCAGTACAGGATAAGAAATGTCATGTATGTACACAGTGACTGCACCAGCAGCAGAATAGTGAGTGCAGCTCTGGAGTATAATACAGGATGTAACTCAGGATCAGTACAGGATAAGAAATGTCATGTATGTACACAGTGACTGCACCAGCAGCAGATAGTGAGTGCATCTCAGGTGTATCTCGTCAGCTCGTTAGCTGTCTGTTGCTGTGAGAGGCTGTGTGCTGCTGCTGCTCCTGAGCTCCAGGGAAATCCACCTCCACCTGGGGCCTGCTCTCTCCTCTCCCAGGGAGGGAGTGGGTTTCCAGGCATGAGCCAGGGCAGCAAGTCCCAGGCTCCTGCTTCCCGGTCTAGGCCGGCGGGAGGCAGGGGTAGCCAGGAACCGGCCAGCGCTGCGGAAGCCTTGGGGTTAAGAAGATCTGCAAGGAACAGCAGCAATGCTGCTCCAAACCCCCCCAGGCCAGCTAAGGCTTCAAAAAGCAGCAAGATCTCAGAAAAGATGGATACCTCGGGAAAGCTGGATACCTCGGGAAAGATGGATACCGCAGGAAAGCTGAGTGCTCAGAGAGGTGAGGCTGACCTCAGTGAAGAGGGCTGGGGATTGCTGAGGACCCGGGAGTCTATTTCCACCTATGCCTCCCGGGCTCTGGGCCACCTCTCTGAGTACGAAGAAGCCAGCAAGACGGTGAGGAGACTGCGGGAGGAGCTCAGGTGCGCCCATGCCAGGGCAAGCTCTGCCCCAAAGAGGAAGAAGGAGCAGATTATGGCAGAGATTTCCAGGCTCCAGACTAACATCCAGGCCTTGGAGGAGAGGAAGGCTTACCTGCTAGAGAGGAGCGGTCCGTTTAAAGAAAAAATCCTTAATGATGAGCGGTTCCGGGAGATGGAGGAGGAGAAGCAGAGGCGGCTGATGGGGCTTCAGCCAGAGAGTCAGATGGAGGAGGAAAGTCCGGTGCCGTACAGTGGGCCCCCTGCAGGACAAGCGGCTATGTCATCTGGCTGCGGTTCTGCCGGCCCGGGTGAGGATAGTGACAGCCACCAGGGAGGGGCGCTGATGGAGGAGATCCGACGGCTCGAGTCCCCTGTGCACCTCCAGGACTTTACTTTTGGAGACGATCTGCCGGAGGATGCGCCGGGGGGCAGCAAACCACGAAAGAAGAAGACCAAATCCGTGGAAGTGGTGAGTCTAGTCTACAGCCCCCTCCCCGTAAAACCCGAGTCGGCCGCAGGGTCAGCTCACTGTGCGAGCCCCGTTACCCAGCCCAGCGCGGGTCCTGCAGTGGACTCAGTGCCAGGGATCGGGGAGATTACAGGTGTGACATCTGATGTGGCGATGGGCTCCGTCTCTGTTTGTGGTAACAGTGGGGGAGCAGGGGAGGCATCGGCCGCAAGGCCGGACAGTAAGGGCGGCTCGGCTGTGGTGATACCATCCAAATCCAGTGCTGTGGTGCGTCCCCCGGTGGGAGGGGGGGATAGCCCGGCACTGGTGGCAGCTTCCGGTGCCTCGGCGCCTCTTCATGCTGTTGCCGCTAATCACTCGGTTATGGAGCGGCGGCAGCGTGGAGGGGTCGCTGAGGCTGAGGGCTCCGGACCTCCCAAGCCTAAAGTACTGTTTTGTGTTGGTGTTGGAGATAGTCTGCAGAGGAGTGCTGAGGAAGGTGGGGATCAGCGGTGCCACATACCAGCCAAAGATCAGCGGCGACTCCTACCTTCCTCTAAGAAAAGTAAAATAACATCTGCTACCGATGATGTGGAGGGCACAAGTGTGACACAAGTTGGGGTCCCCTCTGGGCGATGCGCTGTGGGGGGACCCCCGTCCCTTGTGCCTGAAGATGCGGAGGTGGTCTTGTCTGCTAATGTTGTTGCTGGTCCAGCCAGTGTGAGTGGTGTCAGTAATGTTGTGCAGGATAATGTGAATGGTGTGAGTGGTGGAGAATCTTTTCCAGCTTTGGGGGTGAGTGATGGAGTGACTGGTGGTGTGAGTGGCGTGGCTGAGTGTAACATGCAGGTGGGTAGTGTTAATGTGGTGGGTGCAGGGGTTGGTCCGGTTGCTCCCCCAGTGGCGGCCCCTATTAAGAGCT
Organism: Engystomops pustulosus; assembly: GCF_040894005.1. NCBI lineage: Eukaryota > Metazoa > Chordata > Amphibia > Anura > Leptodactylidae > Engystomops > Engystomops pustulosus. The sequence continues at coordinate 256,332,571 of NC_092412.1, read as the reverse complement.
ATGCCAGTGTCGCTGCTGGGGGACGTAGGGTTCCATCATCCTCGTCTCTGGGCTCTGGGGACGGCTTTTTGCAACGGCGCCTCCTGCAGGCCTTACAGAAGGGAGAAAGGACGATCAATGTAGCGGGGCAGGAGGTTGATTTGTCGTTTTGGATAGAGAGGCACGGCCTGTCTGCCTTCCGAGAGCAAAGAGGCAGGGAGACATCATGGTCGCTCCCAACAACCGGGCCGGGTGCTAACCGTAGGAATGTGGTGCGTCTTCGGTGGCGTGGCAGTGATGTGTGTCCCCCTCGGGCACGGGTAGTTGAGCTGCTGCTGAAGATGGATTTCAAGGCGGCTGACATCTTTGCCTTGATCCATCCCTATGGTACATCTGAGTTTGATATCAGCTTTGTTCGGCCGGAGGGGCTTGAGCTCTTCTGGTCCAACTATGAGCTGAGATACAACGAGCCCGAGTGGCGGGACTTTGCTGTGCAAGCAGTGTCCCGCCAGAGCGAGGTCAAGAAAGTGACCGTTCTTACCCGTAACGAATCACTATCTTGCTTTGACATCATGACCTGGATGAATCGTTATGGAGAGGTACTGGGAGTACCTGAGAAAAATCAAGACGAGTATGGTATCTGGTCAGGGGCCTGGACCTTCATGGTGAAGTTGAGGCGTTCAGGTAACTCAGTCGCCCACATCCCTTCATCAGCCTTCCTGGGGAGGGATCGGATCCTGATCTTCTACCGGGGGCAGCCTAAGCTGTGTCACAGGTGCGGCGACCCCACACATTTCAGCGCAAACTGCACCGTGCAGAAGTGTGCGTTGTGTGGGGGTGTCGGCCATCTCGCTGCATCCTGTACAGGGCAGATTAGGTGTAACCTGTGTGGTGATCTCGGTCACCCGTACAGTCGTTGTCCTCTTTCCTTCGCTAATGCAGGCTCAACCTCAGCGGATGAAAGCCATGAGGCTGAATCTGCTGGGGAGGGGACTAGCAGAGGTGGAGGAATGGAGGGGCCAGGGAAGAAAGACAGGAAAAAGACGCCTGCCCAGCTAAGGCGTCTAGAGAAGCGTCAACAGGAGAGAGAGCGGGGGGAGTCTCGGGCTGCTGGGACAACCTCTGGCGCTGTCCTGGAGACCACACCTGTCGCTGAGGCCCCAGGGGAGGATGTACTGGATGAGGAGGTCAGGAGGATCGAGAGAGAGGAAGGTGCCACGTCCTCAGACTCCTCCCATTATGAGAGTATGGATGAGGATAATAGGGCGTGGCTAGAGGAAAAGCGTAAGCGTGGCGCCAAAAAGAAGAAAAAGGGTAAAAAGAAGGGAGGTGTAAGATCTGCTCCCACCCTGACTAAGGTACCCAAGGAAGGTGCAACCAACCCCCCGCTGGTCGAACTTTCAAATGGATTCCTGGCCCTGGATGGAGCCTCTCCTGCCGATGGAGGGGCTGAGGGTGAAGGGCCAGAGGTGGCGGAGCCTGCAGGGGGTGCCGAGTCTCCCCCTGGGGAGTCAGGGTCCTCAGGAGGGGAGACTGGCCCAGAGTCTGGAGACGAGGATGAGGGGGCAGGTCCTGGATCTGCCCCTGAAGCATCAGAGGTGCGGGAGATGGACACCACAATATGTCTAAAAAGGGGGTGTTCATTTCCCGAGGGTGGTGGTAAGATGGGTAAAAAGAAAGCCGTCTAACTCAATCACTTATGATGGCGGCACCCACTCCGTTGACGCTGGCGTCCATTAATGTCGCCAGCATTAAGTCTGATGCGGCTAGATTTGCGGCCTTTGATTTTCTCGGCCGTGTTGAAGCCGACATTTTATTTTTGCAGGAGACCAGGCTGCCGGATTTGGCGGCTGTGTTTAAAGCTAAGAGGGAATGGAGACACGGGCCTTCCTATTGGTCTCTTGCGGCCGAGCCGTATAGCGGAGTGGCGGTCCTTTTTACCGCACCGGTAGAATGCCGACGAGTTATTGAGTTAGAAATGGGGAGGTGCCTGATCCTGGATGTCCTCATGAAGGGACAAGAACTTCGCCTAATTAACATCTATGGTCCCCAGTCCAAGTGGGACAGGAAGTGTCTCTTTATGAGGATCAAGCCCTACCTTTTTACAAGTCGGCAGGTGGTCTTTGGAGGGGACTTCAATGCTGTCACGAGGTCCCAGGATAGGGGAGGTTCCAGAGACAAGCTGACTTATGATAGCGTCGCTCTTAATAGCATAGCCAGTGAGGCTCGCCTGGTGGATGTCCACATCCGGCACACCCCAGGCCACGCGGGGTTCACCTATTATAGGGGTAGCTGCAGGTCTAGAATAGACAGATTTTATTTAAAGGAGGAAGCCATTTCTTCAGCAGTGTCCGTTGTTGAGGTGGAGTTCTCCGACCACTGTTTAATTTTGTTTTCTCTGAATGTTACAGAGACCCCCCGGATGGGAAGAGGCTACTGGAAGCTCAATTCGTCTCTCCTGGAAGAAGCAGAGATAAGACAATCCTTTGAGGACTTTCTTCAGAGCCAGGTACCATTGCTGGGCCTTTGTAGCAGTAAGTCAGAGTGGTGGGAGATGCTCAAGAAAAGGGTGGCGAGATTCTTCCGCCAGCTCTCGAGCCTCAGGAGCCTGGACAGGTACCGCCTGTATCAGGGCCTGAGGAGGAATCTCGAGCATCTCGTCTCGACTGGAGGTAGTCGTGAGGACATCTCCAGAGTGAAATCCTTGCTGAAGAGGTGTCAGTACGATAGACACGCATCTTTGGTTTTTGAGAGGGATTACGGGAAATACCGCTCGCCCAACCCTTACAGAAACTGCAAGATGTCAGTGAATGGTAAAGTTGTCACAGGACTGGTTGACAGTACGGGATCCCTGAAAAGGTCCAGATCAGGGATTCTGGAGGTCGTCAGATCCTTCTACTCGCACCTCTTGGGCAGGAAGGATCTAGATCGGGATGTGATGTCGGCTTTCCTGGCTGAAACTGTCCCTGAGCCAGGAGTAGACCCCTCTCTTGATATTTTGACAGAGATGATCAGGGAAGAGGAAGTCAGCCGGGCGATTGAAGGGCTCGCCCTCAAGAAATCGCCAGGTCCGGATGGCTTAACATCTGAGTTCTATAAGACCTTTAAGGACGCCTTGGTTCCCCTCTTGACCGAGGTATATAATGAGTGTCTTTCCTCGGGCGCTCTGCCGAAGTCAATGAGGAGGTCTGCCCTGATCATTTTGTCAAAGGGTAAGGACCGATCTCGTGTTGAGAACTGGCGTCCCATAGCGCTTCTCAATACGGACAGAAAGGTTTTGGCAAAGGTGCTGTTTAAACGGCTGGTGCAGTTTGCGCCCCGGCTCCTTTCGGGGACCCAGCACTGCTCTGTTCCAGGCCGCAGTACATTTAGTGCTGTGCTTTGTGTTCGGGAGGCAGTGGAGCAGGGCAGGGCTGGTAACTGGAAGGGGTACTTGCTGTCCTTGGATCAGGCAAAAGCATTTGATCGGGTTAACCACGAGTACCTCTGGTCTGTCCTTCTGAGGTATGGCCTGCCGGGGGAGTTTGTCAATTGGCTAAAGGTTTTGTACGCAGGGGCAGAGAGTTTCCCGCTTGTGAACGGTTGGATTGGCCGCTCTTTTGAGGTTGGGTCTGGTGTTCACCAGGGTTGTCCTCTGAGCCCACTTTTATACGTGTTCGCGATTGACCCATTCCTGAGGAGGGTGGATCGTGGGCCGTTGGTGGGAGTCGGGATGGATCGGGCAGCACCGGAAGCCACTCTTAGAGTGGTAGCGTATGCTGATGATGTCACCCTTTTCGTGTCCTCGGGAGGGGAGGCGCAATGGGTGATGTCAGAGGTTGACCGCTACTCAGAGGCTTCTGGGTCCAAGATCAACCGGGATAAGTGTGAGAGTCTCTGGCTGGGAGAGGGGGATCCAGGCTTTGATCTCCCGGACACTCTTCCAGGGCCCCAGGACTCTGCCAAAGTTCTCGGCATCGAATTCGGCCAGGGGGATTACCCCATGCAAAACTGGGACGGCAGGCTTAAGATCGCCGCTCAGAAGGTGGACCAGTGGAAGGGTTGGTCTTTGACCCTCAGGGAAAGGGTGAACCTGATTAAAACTTACCTGCTCCCGTTGCTGATTTATCTGGGCAGTGTGTGCATGTTGCCAGAACCCCTCTGGACTCGGGTCTACAGTCTGTTCTTCCAGCTGTTATGGGGGAATAGGCTGAACCTTATCAAGAGGGAGGTTACTTACCGCACGAGGAGACAAGGAGGGTTGTGTATGGTCAACCCTGTGGTGTTCCTAGTGAATACCTTTCTTAAGATCAATGTTGCAAACCTCTGGAAAGAGAGGGCTCCTCCGTGGGTATACTCCTGCAGGGGATGGTTTCGGCCTTTCTTCCAGGAATGGGAGACAGGAGGACAAGTGAAGGATCTTCGCACACCGCATGGGCATCTTCCGGCTTACGCTACCCCGGTTCTGAAGGTGATTCGCCGGTGGGGTCTGGGAATGTGGGAGATCAGGACCTTGTCGAGGAAAATCCTTGACAAAAGGGTTCTGTTGACCCATTTCCAGAAGCCTCTGGCCCTCAGGGATTGCCCAAGTCGGGATCTTGGGGTGGGTTTGAGTTTATTGAATTCCATCAGGATCCCCTTGAAGTTTTGGGACGTGACTTGGCGCTGCTTCCATGGAAAGCTGTGTGTGAGGGACAATCTGAAGTGTAGGAGCTCTGAGGAAAGGGGTTGTCCCCGGGAGGAGTGCGGTGGCCTGCTGGAGAGCATGGACCGCTTCCTGCTTCAGTGCCCCTTTAACACAGAGGTGTACAACCGGGTGGGCGCTTCCATCCATTGGCCCGGGTTGGCCGGTCTCTCCTATGCGGAGTGGGCCTATGGAGCATTCAGAGGCCTGGGTGGCCGGGACCGATGCACGTTATTCCTAGTCAGTCTAGTGGTCAGGTACCACACGTGGAACGCACGGTGTTTAGTTTCGACGCAGCGTAAAATCCTCCCGCTGGATGAGGTGGTTAGGAACATTCTGGGTGACCTGGTGAAGGTGCGCTCTCTGGAGTATGAGAGGCTGGGCACGGGGAGGGCCTCTCTCCTTTGGAGGGGGTTCTCCTTTAGTGTCCCTTAGTCTGTCATCTCCTCTCCTGGTGTTGGGCTGAAGCTGACACTGTAGATTTTTGTTTTGTGTTCTGAGGTTGTAGTGATGTTGGGCTTGCAGGCGCCAAACCTGGGCTTTATGTGGTTTGTATTTATGTTGTTCAGGTTTTATTTGTATTCTGTTTTCTTTATGTTATGTTGTAATCAGTGTATATATTGTATATAGTGGGGTTTGGGACATAGTGTTAGGTTGGGAGGGGGGTGATGGTGGTGGGATTTTGGGATTTATGAACTGACCTTGGACTCTATGACCCTGGGCACTGGTCTGGACTACTTAACGCAAACTTTGGACGTTAGACCAGTGTCTGGGGGGAAGGGGAGGGTGCGGGCGAGGGATCTAGTTTAGTGTAGTGTTATGTGTATTATGTGTTTGTTATTATATATTTATATTTATTAAAAAAAAAAAAAAATGGGTGTGGGATGTGATCTGTGTGGGGTGGTTTGTTATTAGAGGGTGTGGGGTGGGTTTATGTATATTTATAGTCATTTATGTTTATTTGTGGGTGTGGCTTGTCTTATTGTTTATTGGTTTGGTTGAGGATGTGACAATCGGTTGGGTGGGGGTTGTGATATTTGGTGTTTATTTATTTTTGGTGTATTTTAAATTTATTGTTTTTGCTAGGAGTGAATGTGGCTGGACCAGCAGGTAAGACATTGTATATATTTTGTATATATTATATTTTATGTTTGGTTTGTATTGTTATGTTTTTTTATTTTTATATAAAATAAAAGATCTACAGGATGTAACTCAAGATCAGTACAGGATAAGTAATGTCATGTATGTACACAGTGACTGCACCAGCAGCAGAATAGTGAGTGCAGCTCTGGGGTATAATACAGGATGTAACTCAGGATCAGTACAGGATAAGTAATGTCATGTATGTATACAGTGACTGCACCAGCAGCAGAATAGTGAGTGCAGCTCTGGGGTATAATACAGGATGTAACTCAGGATCAGTACAGGATAAGTAATGTCATGTATGTACACAGTGACTGCACCAGCAGCAGAATAGTGAGTGCAGCTCTGGGGTATAATACAGGATGTAACTCAGGATCAGTACAGGATAAGTAATGTCATGTATGTACACAGTGACTGCACCAGCAGCAGAATAGTGAGTGCAGCTCTGGAGTATAATACAGGATGTAACTCAGGATCAGTACAGGATAAGTAATGTCATGTATGTACACAGTGACTGCACCAGCAGCAGAATAGTGAGTGCTGCTCTGGGGTATGATACAGGATGTAACTCAGGATCAGTACAGGATAAGTAATGTCATATATGTACACAGTGACTGCGCCAGCAGCAGAATAGTGATTGCAGCTCTGGGGTATAATACAGGATGTAACTCAGGATCAGTACAGGATAAGTAATGTCATGTATGTACACAGTGACTGCACCAGCAGCAGAATAGTGAGTGCAGCTCTGGGGTATAATACAGGATGTAACTCAGGATCAGTATAGGATAAGTAATGTCATGTATGTACACAGTGACTGCACCAGCAGCAGAATTGTGAGTGCAGCTCTGGAGTATAATACAGGATGTAACTCAGGATCAGTACAGGATAAGTAATGTCATGTATGTACACAGTGACTGCACCAGCAGCAGAATAGTGACTGCAGCTCTGGGGTATAATACAGGATGTAACTCAGGATCAGTACAGGATAAGTAATGTCATGTATGTACACAGTGACTGCACCAGCAGCAGAATAGTGAGTGCAGCTCTGGGGTATAATACAGGATGTAACTCAGGATCAGTACAGGATAAGTAATGTCATGTATGTACACAGTGACTGCACCAGCAGCAGAATAGTGAGTGCAGCTCTGGAGTATAATACAGGATGTAACTCAGGATCAGTACAGGATAAGTAATGTCATGTATGTACACAGTGACTGCACCAGCAGCAGAATAGTGAGTGCAGCTCTGGGGTATAATACAGGATGTAACTCAGGATCAGTACAGGATAAGTAATGTCATGTATGTACACAGTGACTGCACCAGCAGCAGAATAGTGAGTGCAGCTCTGGGGTATAATACTGGATGTAACTCAGGACAAGTACTGGATCAGTAATGTCATGTATGTACACAGTGACTGCACCAGCAGCAGAATAGTGAGTGCAGCTCTGGGGTATAATACTGGATGTAACTCAGGACAAGTACTGGATCAGTAATGTCATGTATGTACACAGTGACTGCAGAATAGTGAGTACCTGGGGTTGGGGCTTCTGTGCTGCACATGTATAATCCAGATCCATTAATATCTTCAAAGTCATTTTTCTATGTCAGGTTGTTAGGCAAACCCTGTGACCCGGTGATACAGAACACAGCAGGCCCGTGTCTCCGGTGTGAGCGGCGCTGCCTTACAACCTCTCGATGCCTCCAATCACTGGGGATCTTAGTCAGCAGAAGAGAATCCATTCCTCTATAAGCAGTGGCTTGTCCTGCCAGGCGGCTCTCACTGCGCTGCTCCGAGGACTCCCAAGCCTTGTCCTTGAGAAAGATGAGCGGCGGAGAGATCACATGGACCTCTCGCTGCCCCCACTTACAGACAGAGGTCATTCACTCCAGCAATTATTCCCCATTGTATCCAGAATCCTATTATTTCATGCGGATTAAGATGAATACATTGAGGACATCACCGACACATTGTCTCTAATCCTTATACAAAGTATCTCACCTCCGGAAGGAAGAAGAGTGTCTCATCTTAATCACGGGAACATCAGTGAGAACATTTTCTTCCTTTTGGGGAGAGCTCATTTGCATATTAATTTCCATTAAATGTTACTTTTAGGGTTCCATCCACAGTTTACTCCAGTACACAAGGTCAGCAGAGGGGGGAGGGAGGTGCCTTGTCTACATCCAGCTGTTTCTCAGTTTTTGCTCCTCATCAGTGTAGAGCAGGGAACTAGTTTGGCTCAATATGAGTTGATTGATGTAGTCAGGATATGACTCTTAGAGAAGTCAAGTTTAACAGAACACCTTTATAAGTGATGTCATGCTCCACTAAAAATTCCGGGTAAGGCTATAGGAATATGCAAATAGGAAAACTGAGCCTAATGCACCCCCTTAAGGAAGGTCACTCCCTGCATTGGTGGCCTGTTATGTAGTCTTCTCATGGAAACACATCCCTTCTCCTGACTCATAATTGGACAATCCATTTCCCTGCTATGCACTGATGAATGTCAAAAACTCAGAAACAGCTGCTGCCTCCTGGTGGGATTGGTTTGACTCCATCCCAAGTCATGTCACAAAGTTTGGCACAGGAGGTCCCTTCCAAAAGGTGGTCCCAAAGGTAACCTAATGTGAAATCTCCCATCAAAATCCATCCTGATAAACCAGATAAACCTGTTAATTCCTGTGGGAATCTTCTTATATGTGTTATCCATGGCCTCCTTCTCTGTAAAATCAACTCAGAAAATTATGCTAATGAGTCTTAAGCTAAGGAACCCTATTCATGACACATTGTTATAAAACATTTTTCTTCTTGCTGGCTAGTGTTGGTGAAAAAGACAACTTGGGTAGGGTCCCAGTTAGGATGGAGTCAAAGGATGGGGCAGCCCTTAAAGGGGTTTTCCCACGAAGACAAGTTAGGCCCTATTCACAGGATAGGGCCTAACTTGCTGATCAATGGGGGTCTCAGTGCAGTGCTTAAACTGACCCCTCACCCCTCCTCAGACTAATGGAGTAGACGGACGCGCGTGACCGTTCTCTTCCATTTATCTCAACCGTCAGCTCAATAGAGATTAATGGAGCAGAATGGTCATGCATGGCTACTCCATTACTCTTATCGTTGGTCGGACCCCTCGTTTTCACATTTTGCTGGAGTCTCAGAACTGAGACCCCCACTGATGAGCAAGTTAGGCCATATATGGAAAGTAGAAATGGATGTCCATAACCAATATCTATAACCAACCATTTGAAGAGCATAAAGTTACCATTGGAGTCCCCCCCCCATCTGGTATCTCCTCACAAGGTCTTCAAAAAGAAGAGGAACCTGTATGAGAACTCTTTATACAAGGTCTTTGTGCAGCTCCACCACCAGATCTTTGGGTGATGTACAGAAGAGTTACCAACTCTCCAGACTGAGAGTCTTCCTTCTATGATACCCTTCAATGATGAATAGTTATAATTCATCCAAAGATCTACAGCTATAACCAAGGTTGTGTAGAAACAAAAGGGTGTAAGATTTTATTTTTGGCTTTGAGACACCAAACATCGTAGACGGACAACTCCCTCGTATTATTTTATTACATTACAGAAATCTCATATGGACAATATCTGATCCACAAGTCATCCGAGTGTATGAGCAACGGACAACCCAAGAGTCATCTGTGTCACTTTAGTCTCTCCATCATTCACCTTTACCACTCTGAGTCACTTGGCCACTCCACATGCCCGGGGGTGTCCTCTTGTAGTCATTCTGGTCCTCTATAAGACATCCTCCCTTCTCTATAGGTCACTTTGTGAGTCTCCTTGGTCATTCCATCAGTCATCCTGTAGCCGCTCTTGTCTTGTCACCCCTTCAGCTATACCGGTCACCTAGTTAGTCACTCCTGCCACCCCATGAGTCACCTTGGTCACCCCATCAGTTCTTGGCCACTTTATGGGTCACTTGGCCACTCCACATGTCCGGGGGTGTCCTCTTGTAGTCATTCTGGTCCTCTATAAGACATCTTTCTTTCTCTTTAGGTCACTTTGTGAGTCTCCTTGGCCATTCCATCAGTCATCCTTGTCTTGTCACCCCTTCAGCTATACCGGTCACCTAGTTAGTCACTCCTGCCACCCCATGAGTCACCTTGGTCACCCCATCAGTTCTTGGCCACTTTATGGGTCACTCTGGTCAATCCAATTTTATTTTGCCAAAACTGTGCCATAGATTTTCCTACCTATGAGTTACTTATTGTTCCTGTCCCCAAAACATTAAGTCATTATAAATTTTTTGGTTTATTTTATATAGGAAACAAAGGATCGGGCATGTTGAAATCCAACATGTCAAATCATTGCTCTAACTAAAGACTTTGGAAAGCTCCTTACACATTAAATAGCTGACCCATTGGGTTTGAAAATGGTTTTAAGAACTTTTGGGAGCCTTCAGATGATCCAACTCAGTTTCTTGATTTGTTTGTCCCTATAAAGGACCATTGTTGGTCATAGTTGAGGAGCTCCATACTCTATACCTTCAATATATGTACTGACTACATGGCTGCTCATGATATCCCTGAAGATACAGAACATTTTCCTTGCTATATATTGAGCAATAGATATTGATACAATCAGAACGTCAGTGGATGTGACACATCACACATCATATATATAGAGAATATACGACACACGACCTTTGTATCTCATCTGATGTCATGTGCAGAGAAGGTCCCTTCTTCCCGTGCTCCCAACAATTTTCCATGTTGCTGTATGTGATGTCTATGGGAGGATCTGATGTCTCCTCCTCATACTATATTGGCTCCTCACCCCCCCTACTTAGGATTCAGCGCAGACACCACCATCGTCTTCAGCCCAAAGCTGGATAAAAACAACAGCGGCAGCGTAGGAAACGACAGAAGGATTACAGCTATGAGGATTACAGTGACACCCCAAGAGCAGCGCGAGAACAGCCGGAAGACTCATCTGTGCAAGATACATGGAGATCCACAGCTCAGCGTCCTGCAGGTACAAGTCCTAGAGCTTCCCGGACACATGGAGCTGACCCCATCCTGCAGGTCACTAAATGCAAAGATGATGAACCAAGAGAAGCCAAAGAGAGAGCAACCTGGGATCAGATCACACTAAAGTGCACCCCATCTGCGCCCTCAACTCAATGCCAATAATCACAACTATTGCACTTTCATTGTAATAGGAAATCATTGATGTTACAGCGCGGAGCAACCATGCTAAAAAAGGTCCTTCACTCTGCAGGCATTTCAATCCGGCAGCACCCATGAGCCACCGGGGGTGAGCGCCACCATAAATGGCACCCCCATACGTAACAAGTACAAGGCAGCACCCATTAGCCACCTTAAGTGAGCACTGCAATAAATAGCACCCCCATATGCAACAAGTACAAGGCAGCACCCATGAGCCACCTGAGGTGAGCGCTGCAATAACTAGCACCCCCATATGCAACAAGTACAAGGCAGCACCCATGAGCCACCTGAGGTGAGCACTGCAATAACTAGCACCCCCATATGCAACAAGTACAAGGCAGCACCCATGAGCCACCTGAGGTGAGCACTGCAATAAATAGCACCCACATCTGCAACAAGTACAAGGCAGCACCCATGAGCCACCTGAGGTGAGCACTGCAATAAATAGCACCCACATCTATAACAAGTACAAGGCAGCACCCATGAGCCACTTGAGGTGAGCACTGCAATAAATAGCACCCCCATCTGTAACAAGTACAAGGCAGCACCCATGAGCCACTTGAGGTGAGCACTGCAATAAATAGCACCCCCCTTTGCAACAAGTACAAGGCAGCACCCATGAGCCACCTGAGGTGAGCACTGCAATAAATAGCACCCCCATCTGTAACAAGTACAAGGCAGCACCCATGAGCCACTTGAGGTGAGCACTGCAATAAATAGCACCCCCATGTGCAACAATTACAAGGCAGCACCCATCAGCCACCTGGGGTAAGGGCTGCAATAAATAGCACCCACATCTGCAACAAGTACAAGGCAGCAGCTGCTGTGCATTAAGTTATAGGATACAATGAAGTCATCTATAGAGGATAAGAAGCTGCCCCCAGGATACGGAGGGGGATTTTGAGTTGAATATTTTTTGAAAGGCAACGGCTGCTCCAGATGAAATATCGATCATCAATCACAATCATGGACGATATTACTTCCAGCAACCAAATAAAAACCGATATATCAGAGCAGACGCCTGAGAACAGACACAGAGAAGAACTTTATGGGTTTATTGCTGAAATCAGGTGCAGGAAAATGAATCCACATGGACACAGTCTCCCCTCCACCTGTAGTGTACACAAAGGGGCCCCCCATGTCGGCGCTGGATCCATCTGTGTCATATTCCATATTCCCTTCAGATACAACACAGGGAGTAACATGCTGCAATAATGGAGCCTTGTCTCTTCCAGTCCATCAATGAGGCTTATTAGCTTTGGATAAAGAGCTGCCACAAAGTGCAGCGATAGACGGAGCCTTACCTGTGTATGACTTATCTTATTCAGTGATATAATAATAACAATAATAATAATAATAATATTAATAATAATAATAAGTATCTAGCGCTATAGAACTGCTGGATTACACAGTGCTCCCCTTCTATACATGATGTCATGTAGCAGAGCTGGACTGGTAAATTGGGGCTGCACACTGCACCCCACTGGTAGACAACATCAAGTAGCAGATTGCAGTTATCTAAGCCTGAGATGTCCCAATGTTGCCCCCTCCATCCGTAGACAAACCCCTGGTGAGTAATAAACCTTATTACATTTCGCTCTATAATGTTGCAACAAAGTATCAATATCTGGTGTCATGTCACATATTGCAGCAATCTGAGCCCAATGTGTGAGGGCAAGGTGCTCTGTGCCATCTGGGGACCATCATCAGGACATAACTTTTTCGGCAGAATGAGGCACTCGGCAGCCCTGGAGGATGGGGGTGATAGTAGCAGGTCACACGTTATGTATCTAGAGAGGATCTCTGATCAGCTCTCGCCCCTCTCTATGAGATGCCACGACGCCCCCACCTGCACATCTGGTGACGTTGCCTTAGATGCCACCTGTCCAGGTGCACAAAACTGACCAATTACAGAATCCTGGAATCAATAATCAATAACCAGGAGCAGATCCCAGCACCTGCCAGTATGAGACTCCACAGCTCCATGTGACCTCTGCTCCGGGGGCACATCAATATTTGGCTTGTGCCCTGCTAAGTATGCCCGGAGCTCTACCCATTAAGATTAATGCCCATCAGCTGGCATCACCCACCCCCCACACAGCGTATCATATATAGGGGGGCACATAACACGTTCCACAGTATTCAATCACAAGCATCTATCGGCCAGATAACCTGCAGACTGGCATCACCTCAGGGTGCCCTTGTGTGCCCCCCCTGCCATCACACCGTTATATCACATCAGCAACATGAACAGTGCAAAAACTCACAGAAGCAACGATAACACCCTGGTGCCCCCATCCTGGCATCTTATTGCCCCCCACCAAGAGCAAAACTGCCAAAGACCCATCAAACTCAGTGCACCCCAGCGGGCACCCAGCCTGTGCCAGGGGAGGTATACAGAGAGGATATATATACCCCAGAGGGTATAGCAGATGACTAGCAGCATTGGAAGAGGAGAGAGTGAGCAGTACCTTGTAAGAAGATCAGGCAGAGGAAAAATCCCAGCATCCAGATACCGTGTACCAGGAAGGTCTTCATGATCCCGGCTGCCAAGTCCTCAGTCTTCTCAGTGCTGCAGGATGTCAAGGGTTAAAGGGTTCCTCTTCTTTCCCTTTATCGTCAATGTAAGGGGTTTGCGGTGATGCCTCCTGCTTGTCACAAGAGCTTGCACAATCCTCTCCAAGTCTTGATAGTGATGGGGGGGTCAAGGCTTGAGGTTGAGGGTCAGCTGTCTACCCCCTAGTTGATGCCTCTGCTGTGAGTCCTGGCTCAGGGGCAGGAAGGATGCTCTGAGGTACAGCAGGCTGAATAAGGCAAGCACGCACACACACTCTGCAGCTCCAGCTCAATGTGAAGCCAGTCCCAGCATCCAAAGCTTTTACACTGAGTCCTGATGCTGCTGATGCTGCTGCTGGTGCTGATGCTGCCACAACTTCTCCAAACCGGTCCTGATGCTGCCACCTAGTGGATGAAGACTGAGCTGCAGCATCATCAGCCATCACTCACGTCCCTGGATGGATGGCAGGGTACGATGCGGCTGCATGCACATGGGGGGGGGAGGCTGCGACTTATACACCCTTTACATTCCGTTGCGTAGTAGTTACAGTCGCAGGAGACTTTAGCGTGACGGTTACTGAGACGCGTCTACACTTGTAGAAACCTTTAACTTAACTTTATTCAGTGGTTTCTGGAAGCTGCAGACATTTTCGCCGTCTGTGACTGGTCACATTCTTCAAGGGGTTTTATTACAAAATAAGTTGTCTTTAAAAAAAAAATATTGAAGGATAAATCACTTATAGAGATGTTGTATTAACTAGTACCAAACCCTCAGCTATGAAAAGTTTTAGGTCTGTACAATGTTTCAGGACTTAAAGGGAACCTGTCACCAGAATTTACCTCATTAAACTACTGAACCCCCTCAGGTAGGAGGCGAAATGTCCTTTCTAAATTCCCTTTTTTATGTGAAACCTCACCCGTCTCACCGGGTAAATATGACTCTTCTCACCTGGAAAGTGCTTATTACCAGAAAATCAATCACATCCGTGTCTTTAAGACAACAATGTAATTGATAGGCAAAGTGATGCAGCACCTGTCCGTCTGCAATGCTGGTGTGACGCCATCATGTGCGCCGGCCTGTGTCACTACACAGAAGATGCAGCTGCACTGAAGAGCGCTGGGGAGGTAATTACTTGTATATATTTTTTTTACAAGGGTCCTGCCTATATATACTATCTATGGGGTCCTGCCTATATATACTATCTATGGGGTCCTGCCTATACATACTTACTATGGGGTCCTGCCTATATATACTATCTATGGGGTCCTGCCTATACATACTTACTATGGGGTCCTGCCTATATATACTTACTATGGGGTCCTGCCTATATATACTTACTATGGGGTCCTGCCTATATATACTTACTATGGGGTCCTGTCTATACATACTTACTATGGGGTCCTGCCTATATATACTTACTATGGGGTCCTGCCTATATATACTTACTATGGGGTCCTGCCTATACATACTTACTATGGGGTCCTGCCTATACATACTTACTATGGGGTCCTGCCTATATATACTTACTATGGGGTCCTGCCTATACATACTTACTATACATACTTACTATGGGGTCCTGCCTATACATACTTACTATGGGGTCCTGCCTATATATACTTACTATGGGGTCCTGCCTATATATACTTACTATGGGGTCCTGCCTATATATACTTACTATGGGGTCCTGCCTATACATACTTACTATACATACTTACTATGGGGTCCTGCCTATACATACTTACTATGGGGTCCTGCCTATATATACTTACTATGGGGTCCTGCCTATACATACTTACTATGGGGTCCTGCCTATACATACTTACTATACATACTTACTATGGGGTCCTGCCTATATATACTTACTATGGGGTCCTGCCTATATATACTTACTATGGGGTCCTGCCTATATATACTTACTATGGGGTCCTGCCTATACATACTTACTATACATACTTACTATGGGGTCCTGCCTATATATACTTACTATGGGGTCCTGCCTATATATACTTACTATGGGGTCCTGCCTATATATACTTACTATGGGGTCCTGCCTATATATACTTACTATGGGGTCCTGCCTATATATACTTACTATGGGGTCCTGCCTATATATACTTACTATGGGGTCCTGCCTATACATACTTACTATGGGGTCCTGCCTATATATACTTACTATGGGGTCCTGCCTATACATACTTACTATGGGGTCATGCCTATATATACTTACTATGGGGTCCTGCCTATATATACTTACTATGGGGTCCTGCCTATACATACTTACTATGGGGTCCTGCCTATATATACTTACTATGGGGTCCTGCCTATATATACTTACTATGGGGTCCTGCCTATATATACTTACTATGGGGTCCTGCCTATACATACTTACTATACATACTTACTATCGGGTCCTGCCTATATATACTTACTATGGGTTCCTGCCTATATATAGAATACTTCCGAACTGTCCCAAATTGGGCAGGACAGTCCTGTTGTCCCGGGTGGTAGGGAGAATGTCCAGTACTGTCTTGAAGTGTCCCGCCTCCTGGTCTCTGTCCAACACACTAGAGGTGCAGAGCCGACACCAGGAGGAGCCTCCTTTCTGTTTAAAAGAAAAACTTTACTCACCTTTCCATCATTCCCCTGCAGAGATGGCGAGACCCGGGGAGAGGACTGTGAGGAACACTGCAAAGGTTAGTAAAATTTATTTTGGTTTAATAACCAAAGGAGAGGGCAGAATATAAGTGAACATTGGAGCCACAATATTCAGAGGATCAAATATTAAGAGGGGGAACAGAGAGGGGCACAATAAGAAAGGGAGCAGAGAGGGGGCACAATAAGATGGGGAGCAGAGAGGGGGCACAATAAGAATGGGAGCAGAGAGGGGAACACAATAATAAGGGGAGAAGAGAGGGGGCCAAATAAGAAAGGGAGCAGAGAGGGGAACACAAAAGGAAGAGGAGAAGAGAGGGGGCACAATAAGATGGGGAGCAGAGAGGGGGCACAATAAGAAGTGAAGCAGAGAGGGGACACAATAAGAAGAGGAGAAGAGAGGGGGCACAATAAGATGTGGAGCAGAGAGGGGGACACAATAGGAAGAGGAGAATAGAGGGGGCACAATAAGATGGGGAGCAGAGAGGGGGCACAATAAGAAGGGGAGAAGAGAGGGGGCAAAATAAGAATGGGAGCAGAGAGGGGGACACAATAGGAAGAGGAGAATAGAGGGGGCACAATAAGATGGGGAGCAGAGAGGGGGCACAATAAGAAGGGGAGAAGAGAGGGGGCAAAATAAGAAGGGGGCAGAGAGGGGGACAAAATAGGAAGAGGAGAAGAGAGGGGGGCACAATAAGATAGGTAGCAGGGAGGGGGCACAATAAGAAGGGGAGAAGGGGAGCAGAGAGAGGGCAAAATAAGAAGGGCCGCAGAAAGGGGGGCACAATAAGAGGGGGAGAAGAGAGGGGGGCACAATAAGAGGGGGAGAAGAGAGGGGGGCACAATAAGAGGGGGAGAAGAGAGGGGGGCACAATAAGAAGGGGAGCAGAGAGGGGGCACAATAAGAAGGGGAGAAGAGAGGGGGCAAAATAAGAAGGGGAGGGGGCACAATAAGAAGGGAAAAAGGGGTGCAGAGAGGGGGCAAAATAAGAAGGGCAGCAGAAAGGGGGGCACAATAAGAGAGGGAGCAGAGAGAGGGGCACAATAAGAGGGGGAGAAGAGAGGGGGGCACAATAAGAGGGGGAGAAGAGAGGGGGGCACAATAAGAGGGGGAGAAGAGAGGGGGGCACAATAAGAAGGGGAGCAGAGAGGGGGGCACAATAAGAAGGGGAGAAGAGAGGGGGCAAAATAAGAAGGGGAGGGGGCACAATAAGAAGGGAAAAAGGGGTGCAGAGAGGGGGCAAAATAAGAAGGGCAGCAGAAAGGGGGGCACAATAAGAGAGGGAGCAGAGAGAGGGGCACAATAAGAAGGGGAACAGAGTGGGGGGCACAAAAAGAAGAGGAGCAAACAGGGGGGCAATAAGAAGGGGAGTAGAGAGGGGGCACAATATCTGACATCACTATGTGTATTATCCCTGTACTGTGACAACATTGGCCCTCATTTACAAAGGGCCATGCGCCAGTTCTCTGTCGGACTTTTCACATTCTGTTAGGGGCTTAAGGTGCACAGGTAAATAAGAAGTGTCTGTATCCCATTTCTGGGGCAGCTGCACTAGTCATCATGTGACACAGATTTCTACACTGAAGGGAACGTTCCAGTGCTCAGTTGGACCATGCGCCACATTTATCATGAAAAGTCTAATAGAAGTGTGTCACACGTCCCATGGTAAAAGTCTACAAAACAGGGCAAAAGTTGGTGCCCTCTGTCGGGGCAGCGCAGGGGGCGCCAAATTCATGAAGAACGTGCCCCAGAAATCCTGAATCTGGGCCTCCTGCACACTACACAGGACACTGCAAATAGTAGACAGGACACTGCACATAGTACACAGGACACTGCACATAGTACACAGGACACTGCACATAGTACAAAGGACACCCTGCTCATAGTACACACTGCACATAGTACACAGGACACTGCACATAGTACACAGGATACTGCACATAGTACACAGGACACTGCACATAGTACACAGGATACTGCACATAGTACACAGGACACTGCACATAGTACACAGGATACTGCACATAGTACACAGAACACTGCACATAGTATAAAGGACACCCTGCTCATAGTACACACTGCACATAGTACACAGGACACTGCACATAGTACACAGGACACTGCACATACTACACACACTGCACATAGTACACAGGACACTGCACATAGTACACAGGACACTGCACATAGTACACACTGCACATAGTACACACCTTGCACATAGTACACCGGACACTGCACATAGTACACACCCTGCACATAGTACACAGGACACTGCACATAGTACACACACTGCACATAGTACACACACTGCACATAGTACACACACTGCACATAGTATAAAGGACACCCTGCTCATAGTACACACTGCACATAGTACACAGGACACTGCACATAGTACACAGGACACTGCACATACTACACACACTGCACATAGTACACAGGACACTGCACATAGTACACAGGACACTGCACATAGTACACACTGCACATAGTACACACCTTGCACATAGTACACCGGACACTGCACATAGTACACACCCTGCACATAGTACACAGGACACTGCACATAGTACACACCCTGCACATAGTACACACCCCCTGCACATAGTACACAGGACACTGCACATAGTACACACCCTGCACATAGTACACACCCCCTGCACATAGTACACAGGACACTGCACATAGTACACACTGCACATGCTACACAAGACACTGCACATACTACACACTGCACATAGTACACAGGACACTGCATATAATACACACTGCACACTACACAGGACACTGCACATAGTATACACTGCACACTACACAGGACACTGCACATAGTACACAGGACACTGCACATAGTACACAGGACACTGCACATAGTACACACAGCACATAGTACACAGTACACTGCACATAGTACATCCCCTGCAAATAGTACACCCCCTGCACATAGTACACACTGCACATAGTACACACTGCACATAGTACACCCCCTGCACATAGTACACCCCCTGCACATAGTACACACTGCACATAGTACACCCCCTGCACATAGTACACCCCCTGCACATAGTACACACTGCACATAGTACACACTGCACATAGTACACCCCCTGCACATAGTACACACTGCACATAGTACACCCCCTGCACATAGTACAGACTGCACATAGTACACCCTGCACATAGTACACACCCCGCACAAAGTACACCCCTTACACATAGTACACACCCTGCACATAGTACACACACCCTGCACATAGTACACACTGCACATAGTACACACTGCACATAGTACACACCGCCTGCACATAGTACACACTGCACATAGTACACCCTGCACATAGTACACCCCCTGCACATAGTACACACTGCACATAGTACACACCCCCTGCACATAGTACACACTGCACATAGTACACGGACACTGCATAGAGTACACACTGTACATAGTACACAGGACACTGCACATACTACACACTGCACATAGTACACAGGACACTGCACATACTACACACTGCACATAATACACAGGACACTGCACATAGTACACAGGACACTGCACATATTACACACTGCACATAGTACATGGGTACTGCATAGAGTACACACTGCACATAGTACACAGGACACAGAATATAGTACACACTGCACATAGTACACAGGACACTGCACATAGTACACATGACCCTGCACATACTACACACTGCACATAATACACAGGACACTGCACATAGTACACAGGACACTGCACATATTACACACTGCACATAGTACATGGATACTGCATAGAGTACACACTGCACATAGTACACAGGACACAGAATATAGTACACACTGCACATAGTACACAGGACACTGCACATAGTACACATGATACTGCACATAGTACAAACTGAACATAGTACACACCCTGCACATAGTACACACCCTGCACATAGTACACAGGACACTGAACATAGTACACAGGACACTGCACATAGTACATACCCTGCACATAGTACACAGGACACTGCACATAATTCACACTGCACATAGTATAAAGGATACTGCACATAGTACACATTGCACATAATACAAAGGACACTGCACATAGTACACACCATGCACATAGTACACAGGACACTGCACATAGTTCACACTGCACATAGTATAAAGGATACTGCACATAGTACACATTGCACATAATACACAGTACACTGCACATAGTACACACCCTGCACAATTTCAACTTCATTGAAGGCACCTTAAAAGGAGCAGCTGCCATGGTGTCAGTGATGTGTCCAGTAACACAGGTGCAGGGGCTGATGAGGACAGGGCTGGGGGACAATCTGTCATTATTAAGTAACAATCACACCCCTGGACACTTTACAAGGAGGCTGGTGCTTGGCATCATTGTTTCTCTTCTGTTACCCATGGTTATCTCTAAAGAAACGCGTGCAGTCATCATTGCACTGCACAAAACTGGCCGAACAGGGAAGAGTATCGCAGCGAGAAAGATTGCACCGCAGTCACCGATCTATCGCATCATCAAGGGATTCAAGGAGAGAGGTTCCATTGTTACCAAAAAGGCTCCAGGAGCCCAAGAAGGAGCAGCAAGCGCCAGGAGCGTCTCTTACAAGTGTCTCAGCTTGGGGATGGGGCTCCCAGCATCGCAGAGCTCAGGAATGGCAGCAGCAGGTGTGAGGCATCTGCACGCACTGTGACACTGCGGAGACTCCTGGAGCAAGGCCTGGTGTCCAGGAGGGCAGCACAGAAGCCGCTTCTCTCCAGAAACCATCAGGGACAGACGGATATTCTGCAGGAGGTGCAGGGAGTGGACGCTGAGGACTGGGGGAATGGGAGCAGAATGTCCTCCAGGAGCCGCTTCTCCCGACCCTCCAGGAGCAGATGGTGATGAGCAATGCCTCCTCCAGCATGATGGAGCACCGGCCATAAAGGGGAGAACTAAATGGCTCCGGGAACAGAACACAGAGATTCTGGGTCCATGGCTCCGGGAACAGAACACAGAGATTCTGGGTCCAAGGCCCGGGAACAGAACACAGAGATTCTGGGTCCATGGCCCGGGAACAGAACACAGAGATTCTGGGTCCATGGCCTGGAAACTCCCCGGATCTTATCCCATTGAGAACTTGTGGTCAATCATCAAGAGACGGGAGACAAACAAGTTGCAGAGGTCTTGAAGAAGAAGGAGAGGTCCTGCAGATACTGACTCGCTGCAGTAACTCCTCCTACCTGACAATAAAAGCTTCTGCTCCCCATAATATGATTGCACTTGTATCTCTGTATGTGATAAACATCTGACAGACCAGAGGGACACATCATGTGACAATATTATATTGTGTCATTCTCAAGACTTTTGGCCATGACTGTACACACTTCACATAGTACACAGGACACTGCACATAGTACACACTGCACATAGTACACAGGACACTGCACATAGTACACAGAACACTGCACATAGTACACACTGCACATAGTACACAGGACACTGCACATAGTACACACTGCACAGAGTACACACTGCACATAGTACACAGGACACTGCACATAGTACACACTGCACATAGTACACACTGCACATAGTACACAGGAAACTGCACATAGTACACACTGCACATAGTACACAGGACACTGCATATAGTACACACTGCACATAGTACACACTGCACATAGTACACACTGCACATAGTACACACCCTGCACATAGTACACACCGCACATAGTACACCCTGCATATAGTACACAGGACACAGCACATAGTACACATTGCAGATAGTACACACTGCAGATAGTACACAGGGCACTGCACATAGTACACACTGCACATAGTACACACTGCACATAGTACACACTGCACATAGTACACAATGCATATAGTACACAGGACACTGCACATAGTACACACTGCACATAGTACACCCCCTGCACATAGTACACCCCCTGCACATAGTACACACTGCACATAGTACACACTGCACATAGTACACCCCCTGCACATAGTACACACTGCACATAGTACACCCCCTGCACATAGTACAGACTGCACATAGTACACCCTGCACATAGTACACACCCCGCACAAAGTACACCCCCTACACATAGTACACACCCTGCACATAGTACACACACCCTG
The DNA here is from genome assembly GCF_040894005.1 of Engystomops pustulosus. NCBI lineage: Eukaryota > Metazoa > Chordata > Amphibia > Anura > Leptodactylidae > Engystomops > Engystomops pustulosus. The sequence continues at coordinate 256,310,257 of NC_092412.1, read as the reverse complement.
CACATAGTACACACTGCACATAGTACACACTGCACATAGTACACACCGCCTGCACATAGTACACACTGCACATAGTACACCCTGCACATAGTACACCCCCTGCACATAGTACACACTGCACATAGTACACACCCCCTGCACATAGTACACACTGCACATAGTACACGGACACTGCATAGAGTACACACTGTACATAGTACACAGGACACTGCACATACTACACACTGCACATAGTACACAGGACACTGCACATACTACACACTGCACATAATACACAGGACACTGCACATAGTACACAGGACACTGCACATATTACACACTGCACATAGTACATGGGTACTGCATAGAGTACACACTGCACATAGTACACAGGACACAGAATATAGTACACACTGCACATAGTACACAGGACACTGCACATAGTACACATGACCCTGCACATACTACACACTGCACATAATACACAGGACACTGCACATAGTACACAGGACACTGCACATATTACACACTGCACATAGTACACACTGCACATAGTACACAGGACACTGCACATAGTACACCCTGCACATAGTACACCCTGCACATAGTACACAGGACACTGCACATATTACACACTGCACATAGTACATGGATACTGCATAGAGTACACACTGCACATAGTACACAGGACACAGAATATAGTACACACTGCACATAGTACACAGGACACTGCACATAGTACACATGATACTGCACATAGTACAAACTGAACATAGTACACACCCTGCACATAGTACACACCCTGCACATAGTACACAGGACACTGAACATAGTACACTGCACATAGTACATACCCTGCACATAGTACACAGGACACTGCACATAATTCACACTGCACATAGTATAAAGGATACTGCACATAGTACACATTGCACATAATACAAAGGACACTGCACATAGTACACACCATGCACATAGTACACAGGACACTGCACATAGTTCACACTGCACATAGTATAAAGGATACTGCACATAGTACACATTGCACATAATACACAGTACACTGCACATAGTACACACCCTGCACAATTTCAACTTCATTGAAGGCACCTTAAAAGGAGCAGCTGCCATGGTGTCAGTGATGTGTCCAGTAACACAGGTGCAGGGGCTGATGAGGACAGGGCTGGGGGACAATCTGTCATTATTAAGTAACAATCACACCCCTGGACACTTTACAAGGAGGCTGGTGCTTGGCATCATTGTTTCTCTTCTGTTACCCATGGTTATCTCTAAAGAAACGCGTGCAGTCATCATTGCACTGCACAAAACTGGCCGAACAGGGAAGAGTATCGCAGCGAGAAAGATTGCACCGCAGTCACCGATCTATCGCATCATCAAGGGATTCAAGGAGAGAGGTTCCATTGTTACCAAAAAGGCTCCAGGAGCCCAAGAAGGAGCAGCAAGCGCCAGGAGCGTCTCTTACAAGTGTCTCAGCTTGGGGATGGGGCTCCCAGCATCGCAGAGCTCAGGAATGGCAGCAGCAGGTGTGAGGCATCTGCACGCACTGTGACACTGCGGAGACTCCTGGAGCAAGGCCTGGTGTCCAGGAGGGCAGCACAGAAGCCGCTTCTCTCCAGAAACCATCAGGGACAGACGGATATTCTGCAGGAGGTGCAGGGAGTGGACGCTGAGGACTGGGGGAATGGGAGCAGAATGTCCTCCAGGAGCCGCTTCTCCCGACCCTCCAGGAGCAGATGGTGATGAGCAATGCCTCCTCCAGCATGATGGAGCACCGGCCATAAAGGGGAGAACTAAATGGCTCCGGGAACAGAACACAGAGATTCTGGGTCCATGGCTCCGGGAACAGAACACAGAGATTCTGGGTCCAAGGCCCGGGAACAGAACACAGAGATTCTGGGTCCATGGCCCGGGAACAGAACACAGAGATTCTGGGTCCATGGCCTGGAAACTCCCCGGATCTTATCCCATTGAGAACTTGTGGTCAATCATCAAGAGACGGGAGACAAACAAGTTGCAGAGGTCTTGAAGAAGAAGGAGAGGTCCTGCAGATACTGACTCGCTGCAGTAACTCCTCCTACCTGACAATAAAAGCTTCTGCTCCCCATAATATGATTGCACTTGTATCTCTGTATGTGATAAACATCTGACAGACCAGAGGGACACATCATGTGACAATATTATATTGTGTCATTCTCAAGACTTTTGGCCATGACTGTACACACTTCACATAGTACACAGGACACTGCACATAGTACACACTGCACATAGTACACAGGACACTGCACATAGTACACAGAACACTGCACATAGTACACACTGCACATAGTACACAGGACACTGCACATAGTACACACTGCACAGAGTACACACTGCACATAGTACACAGGACACTGCACATAGTACACACTGCACATAGTACACACTGCACATAGTACACAGGAAACTGCACATAGTACACACTGCACATAGTACACAGGACACTGCATATAGTACACACTGCACATAGTACACACTGCACATAGTACACACTGCACATAGTACACACCCTGCACATAGTACACACCGCACATAGTACACCCTGCATATAGTACACAGGACACAGCACATAGTACACATTGCAGATAGTACACACTGCAGATAGTACACAGGGCACTGCACATAGTACACACTGCACATAGTACACACTGCACATAGTACACACTGCACATAGTACACACTGCACATAGTACACAGGACACTGCACATAGTACACACTGCACATAGTACACCCTGCACATAGTACACCCTGCACGTAGTACATACTGCACATAGTACACACCGCACATAGTACACCCTGCACATAGTACACACTGCACATAGTACACACCGCACATAGTACACACTGTACATAGTACACACTGTACATAGTACACACTGCACATAGTACACACCCTGCACATAGTACACGCTACACATAGTACACAGTGCACATAGTACACACTGCACATAGTACACCCTGCACATAGTACACAGGACCCCGGCACATAGTATACCCTGCACATAGTACACAGGACACTGCACATAGTACACAGGACACTTCGCATAGTACACACTGCACATAGTACACACTGCACATAGTACACCCTGCACATAGTACACACTACACATAGTACACAGTGCATATAGTACACAGTGCACATAGTACACACTACACATAGTACACACTGCACATAGTACATTAATTAAAGAGTAAATACACAATGGGGCACATTTACTACAAACAGTGCAGTGTGTACTATGTGCAGTGTGTACTATGTGCAGTGTCCTGTGTACTATGTGCAGTGTGTACTAGGTGTAGCGTGTACTATGTGCAGTGTGTACTATGTGCACATTGTACACAGGACACTGCACATAGTACACACTGCACATAGTACACATTGCACATAGTACACCCTGCACATAGTACACACTGCACATAGTACACACTGCACATAGTACACACACTGCACACTACACAGGACAATGCACATAGTACACACTGCACACTACACAGGACAATGCACATAGTACACACTGCACATAGTACACGCTACACATAGTACACACTGCACATAGTACACACTGCACATAGCACACACTGCACCTAGTACAGACCCTGCACATAGTACACACTGCACATAGTACATGCTACACCTAGTACACACTGCACATAGTACACAGGACACTGCACATAGTACACACTGCACATAGTACACACTGCACTGTTTGTAGTAAATGTGCCCCATTGTGTATTTACTCTTTAATTAATGACATCACATTTCTTTACATTTCCAGGATAATACGGAGCGTTGTGTCCCGAGAGACTTCATAATGAGGAGCTGCAGACGGTAAAGACTCTGAATATTTAATGTGAATTTTCTTCACTTGTCTTCATCAACGTTAAAAATCATCAAATGTTCAAAAAAAAGATTTATAACAATATGTAAATGAGGCTCCGGTGAGGGTCATCCACGCTGCTCGGCATTCGGTTGGATTATAATAATTCACGCCTCTTGCTGGCGCTCAGACCCTCCTCCTCCCTCCTATTCACCTGCCGAGACCCGGTGACGTCAGGGCGGAGCTCCGAGCAGGTTGTTGCTATCCTACTTGGCGCATTGCATTCCAAGCCACGCCCCCTTTAGACTAAACCACGCCTTCTTACACTAACCCCCCGCTGTTTATGAAATGCGTCCTCTCCGATATTGCTCTTCCATCCACTTTCTTCATAATTATCAGCATAAATTAAAAAATTGTAGATTCCCTTTATTTGGCAACTTTGAGGGGTTGGGGTCCCAACCGATACAAGGACACACAAGTAAGGACACAAACAGAAATGAGTAAGTTTCTACTTTACTCCTGTAACAAGCAGCAGATTGTGGACCCCCCATGTTATCCTACTGGCCACCACTAAGCGCGTTATCCCTGGACCTTGTAGTGATCCCCGGGAGGTCAATAGCTGCCTTGGAGGCCGCAGAGACACCGATGTGTGGAGCCGAGGGATCAGACAAGAGAAGAGAATGGTCAAGGTCAGACTGAGGTCAAGGCAGGTAGCGTAGAGCCACCGCTAAGAGCGATATCCCTAGACCTCTCCCGTATTCAACCTTTCACCCCTAGACGGTGATCTGAAGTTCTCTGCGGACAGATTGAGAGACACTTGTAGTGGTCCCAGGGAGGTTAGTAGCTTCCCCGGAGGGCATGAAAACATCGGTGGAACTAAGGGATCAGACAAGGGAATGGTCATGGTCAGTCTGAGGTCAAGGCAGGCGGCTACAAGCCCAAAAACAGGCAGTGGTTGTATACGGAGGAAAATGGTCACAGTACAAGGCAAGGGTCAAACACAGGTAGTCAGTCAGTAGAATCAAAATACAGCAGCACCAGACAAGCTCAGAACCTCTGCTGAGGCGCTGGGGAGCAGGGCATGCTGGACAATCTAGTCCCTGGTCAAGGCTGATTTAAGAATTTAAGAAGGTAAGAGAGCTGCTCCCGACACCTGGGACATGGTGGAGCAAGGCAAGTGTCAGAGACAGAAAATGCATCCAGGAGCAAAACCGGTTGCCTGCACTACAACCACAAGTGCTTTATTCTCATCAGTGCAGGTCATTTCTTCTCAATTATTACCTATATGATCCTGGAGAGACACAGAGGCTGCTGGAGATAATAGTAAGTTTTCTATCTCACCACAAGTGCTTTATCCCCATTGGTACTTGCCATTATTTCTCTATAATGTCCTATATGATCCAGTTGATGCTTCTGAGAGAGAGAACATGGATTGAGATACAGGCAGAGGCTGCTGGAGTTAATGGTAAGTTTCTAACTCACCACAAGTGCTTTATTTACATCAGAGCATGTCAGTACTATTCTGTTATGTCCAAGACAACACAGCTGGTGATTCTTAGAAAGACCGTAGACACATAGGCAATCTCTGGAGGAAATAGTTTCTATCTCACCCCAAGTGCTTTATCCCCATCATTACAGATGAGTACTTCTCTATAACGAATTATATATTCACGGCGATAAGTTATGGAGCAGATTATCCTCTACTTTCTGTGTGCAGTGTATGGGAGACATCATAGCAGCCGGTTTCCAGCCACCGGCTCTGAGATACCCAAGAACTGGAGATGAAATCTGCAGAGGGGAAAACTGCCGAAAAAAAGTCATATAATGGCCAGGAGTATTAATATATAATTACATCAGTAACACATTGTATCAAGTAAGAAGATTACAATAGACAACAGATAGATAATGGAAATATTCCATAGGGAGCTCCACATATGATCCACCCCCTTCCCGTCTAGAAGAGACTTTCTCGGTGTAGACCATAAATATTTCTCCATTGATGTTCTCGGGGCTGAATATTGCTGAAAGCATCTGCTTGCACTTTACAGAACAAGATGTTTAACCTTGAAGCTTTCTCAATGTAATGTTTATGCAAATATCTTCAGACACCATTAAGCTGTAGGTCACAGATGTCTAAATACTTGGACACATGACGCTGGAGGGAATCTGAACCTGATAACCTGGATACTAGATGGGGCACAGCGAGACATGGTTTCCTTAGCGATATCCTCAGTATTGTGAGCCCTGCAGTTTGTTTAAAGAGTCTTTAAAATACCAATCAGAAGAGCAGCATATCTATAAGTTACAGAAGTTAAGAGCCCCTAGAAAGATGGGGCGCATCCTTGACGGATATTACCTTATTTAAGTTATGGGGTGACAGGAATGACAGAAAGCATCAGTTTATGAGAATGGCTTTTCTCCTGAACCGACCCTGGCTTCTCTCCTGACTTGTCTCCTGGCTTGAATCTGGCTTGTCTCCTGGCTTGTCTTCTGGCCTGACCTTGGCTTGTCTTCTGGCCAGACCCTGGCTTATCCCCTGGCTTGTCTCTTGGCCTGCCTCTGGCTTTTCTCCTGGCTTGACTCTGGCTTGTCGCCTGATCTGACCCTGGCTTTTTTCCTGATTTGTTTTCTGGCCTAACCTTGCTTTTCTCCTGGCCTGATCCTGGTTTTTCTCCTGGCCTGACCCTGGCTTTTCTCCTGGCTTATCTTATTGCTTGTCTCTTGGCCTATCCCTGGCTTGTCTCCTAGCCTGAGCCTGGCTTGTCTTCTGGCCTGACATTGGCTTGTCTCCTGGCCTGACCTTGGCTTGTCATCTGGCCAGACCCTGGCTTATCCCCTGGCTTGTCTCCTGCCTCTGGCTTTTCTCCTGGCTATTTTCCCGGCTTGCCTCCTTGTCTCTGAGCCTATCCCTGGCTTTTCTCCTGGCCTGATCCTGGCTTTTCTCCTGGCCTGACCCTGGCTTTTCTCCTGGCTTATCTCATTGCTTGTCTCTTGGCCTATCCCTGACTTGTCTCCTAGCCTGAGCCTGGCTTGTCTTCTGGCCTGACATTGGCTTGTCTCCTTGCCTGACCTTGGCTTGTCATCTAGCCAGACCCTGGCTTATCCCCTGGCTTGTCTACTGCCTCTGGCTTTTCTCCTGGCTATTTTCCCGGCTTGTCTCCTGACATGACCCTGGCTTTTCTCCTGGCTTATCTCATTGCTTGTCTCTTGGCCTATCCCTGGCTTGTCTCCTAGCCTGAGTCTGGCTTGTCTTCTGGCCTGACATTGGCTTGTCTCCTGGCCTGACCTTGGCTTGTCATCTAGCCAGACCCTGGCTTATCCCCTGGCTTGTCTCCTGCCTCTGGCTTTTCTCCTGGCTATTTTCCCGGCTTGTCTCCTCACATGACCCTGGCTTTTATCCTGATTTGTCTTCTGGACACACCCTGGCTTGTCTCCTGGCCTGATCCTGGCTTTTCTCCTGGCCTGATCCTGGCTTTTCTCCTGGATTATCTTCTTGCTTGTCTCTGGTCCTATCCTGGGCTTTTCTCCTGGCCTGATCCTGGCTTTTCTCCTGGATTATCTCCTTGCTTGTCTCTGGTCCTATCCCGGGCTTTTCTCCTGGCTTGTCTCCTAGCCTGACCCTGGCTTGTCTACTGATTATTCCTCTGTTTGCTGTTTGAGTATCTCCAATGCTCTCTAGACATTCTTCTAGACATTGTCCTTTCTCCTTCTGGTCCTGGTCTACTGTCCTGATCATTGCTTGTAGGCAACAATTACATGCTAACTAGGGATGCGAAGACCCAAACCACAATGTTCAGGTCCGTGCTGTCTCTGCACCTAGTTCAGGTGCAGCATTCTGCTTGCACATCCCAGTAACAGAGACGATCAATGCTGGTTCTGTCCGTAAGTCATTTGAATACTGGTGGCACTGACGGTATTTAAAGGGCTAAAACTGGCGATTCAATTATGATGAGTGGACCACACCTCTTGCATTTAAAGGGTTGTCATTGGTGATCGGTGCCAGCGCCAATCGTGGGTATTTCAGGCAGGTGTTTAGGCACCCAAACCAAACTTTTGTTCTGGGTTTGGCCTAACTTGGTAAACCCAAACCTGACTAGGTCCACTCATCACTAGTAATGATATATTAAACCTTAATGTGAACATGGGTCCTTTGAAGCCAAGACCAACCCTTGGACAATCGTAGAAACCAAAGGTTGGACTTCACCATGCAAATCAGCGCTGGATTCTTCTCAACTGGTTCTGCTTATGAGACTTGGTTCTGACCTTGGTTCCTGAAGACATCAGAGAATTGCTGTGATTCTACTCTTATTGCTCTTCTACAATGTGAACAATCACCGACCCCCTTGTCTTTAATTGCAAAACTCATCAGCGCCATAAAGGGAGTCATTTTAAGATGAAAGATCGAGTGTCAAGATCTGAACACAAGCACGGAATAAAGACGTGTCTGCTGATAAGACTCAGGACAATAACTCGGGCTCTTCTACTTATTGGAGCAGGAAATTAGGTTACAACCAGACGACTCATATATTCTAGGAACGCACCGCCCTTGCGTTATCAGAGGCTTCGTTAATGTGCACTCATAAAATGTGTTTTTTCAGCTATCTAAGGGTTAATTCATGTCACTGCCTTATCAGGGGTTAATAAATCAGTGGAGAAATTCATTGGTTGGAGACTCCATGGGGGTCATTTACTAAGGGCCCGATTCGCGTTTTCCCGACGTGTTACCCAAATATTTCCGATTTGTGCCGTTTTCCCCTGATTTGCCCCAGGATTTTGGCGCACGCGATCGGATTGTGGCGCATCTGCGCCGGCATGCACGCGACGGAAATCGGGGGGCGTGGTGGAACGAAAACCCGACGGATTCGGAAAAACCGCCGCATTTAAAACAAAAAAATCTGTCGCGGAGCTTGCACTTACCTTCACTCAGCCCGAGCCGGTGAACTCCAGGGCATTCCGATGCTTTTCAGCGCTGCAGCGCCACCTGGTGGACGGCGGAGGAACTACCTTAATAAATCCCGTCCGGACCCGAATCCAGCTCAGGGAACGCGCCGCTGGATCGCGAATGGACCGGGTAAGTAAATCTGCCCCCATGTGACTAAGTAGAGGGTCTTGTAGGACCTCTGTGTGATGGCGTATGGAGCCGCCATATGGTAGACTCTTGATTCTCCTATAGGGCAGGACACTTCCATCACAGAGGCTCTGATATTATCTATTATATTTTTATATAACAAATCTCCCTGTGGAATTATCAGCACTTGAAAATTTGTTTTCAATTTCGAACACTGAGTAATTGCGACATCCGTAGTGTTTTACAGCCAAAAGCCGAGGGCAACGCACATTCTGTTCATTTGTCCTTTTGATCTGTTTATTTAGCAACAATTGTAATAACCACAGCACATCATTTCTATTTGTTTACAATAAAAAAAAAAAATTTTAAAAGAAAAAATATAAAATGTTTTTGTTTTTTAAGCATTAAAATGAAATACAGTGTATTGAAATAGATGGAAACACTATGTACTATTATATAATATTATATATATAAATATAAATATTGAACAATTAGAAGCAAAAAATATTAAAATAGATGGAAATACTTTATACAATTGTACAGAAAAAAAAATACAAAATACAAAAAACGCAAAAACTAAATACAAATGTATTAAAAAAAACCATATTAAAGAATGAAAAACAAAATAGATTGAAATGGATGGAAACAGCGTGTACAATTTTATAAAAAAAATAAATATAAACAAAATATGCAAAATCTAAAAAAAAATCAAAAACCAAATAAATTAAAGTTAATGTAAACACTATCTACAATTATACAAAAAAAAATCCAATATATATATATATATATAATATATACAAAATAATAAAGAATTAAAAACAAAATATATTGAAATAGATGGGGACACTACAATGGTATACAAATATGTTTCTTTTGTATCAGTTAATAAAATATTACAGATATTAGTCTACAGGGTAGAAATAAATAATATAAAATAAGGAAATCCATGGTTTTCCCATTAAAGGGTTAGTTTTACAGACAATTCCCGGGTTACATACAAGATGAATTTGTATGTAAGTCAGAGCTGTATATATTTTATACTTGTAACTCCAGCCAAATTTTTTTTTGGTCTCTTTGACAATTGGATTTTAAAAATGTTGGTTTGTCATAAGAACCAGGATTACCAATAAAGCTTCATTACAGACGCCTGTGATAACTGTTATAGCTGATTATTGCAGCCTAAGGATAAAGTACAGAAAATTACCAATATCCAGAGGTCCGTTTGTAACTAGGGGTCGTCTGTAAGTCAGGAGTTCTTAAGTAGGGGACCGCCTGTAGGTGAAATCACTGACAATCAATTGGTACTTCTGGGAGGAGCTACACTCGCTACATTTCTCTGCAGTGGCCACTATGTGTGATATGTGGTACTACAAGTCTTCTACAGTATTTCAATGCCGAGTTTCTATGTACTTGGGTCCTCCTGTTTTATTCTTTCCAATATCTCTAGACAAGTGATCCTTGTATATGAGGCTCGTATGCCCAAGGGGTTATGTTCAAAGGACAATAATGTTGCTAAAAAAAATGAGACTTTTGACTCTATGGAACTAGATGAACACAGAGAATATGGATAGATTCTGTAAATTGCTTACTAACCGCTTGTCATTGCTAATTATTTGTGTTTTATGTGATGATGTTGACCTTGGCTGTTAATAATATCTTGTTTTATAGTGTAATTTCATATAAAATAAAATAAATAAAAAAAAAAAAATTATATTCATCTCAGGACAAACCGAATAGTTCAAAATTGCCCATTCATCAATATTAGTTAAATGAACACTGAAAAATTCATGTACTCTGTCGTCTCTTCATATAGTATATAGAAAATCAATCCAGCGCAGTAATATCTTCAATAAAATTGATGACATAAATATGATAACAGCGACGCCGAGGCCAAAAGCAAATAAAGGAATGCAAATCAATGCGCTAATAGAGAGAGATGGAACCACGTATGGGATTATATACTGGGTGTTATCTATACATTTAACCGAAAAAAAAAAAATTGCAAACAAAACATTTTTGTAAAATTGATAGGAAAGGATATTGTGGACTATTTTTTGGTGTTTTTTTTTTTCTCTTATACTATTAAAACATTTTCTACCAATTAATGTTAGATTTATATAGCTCAACAGTCTACCTATTAATGGGATGATCTATTGCTGGATCTTTGGGGGAGGTACAATAGTATTGAGCATAAGCCCCTCCCCAGAGGATTCTCTAATGATGTAATAGGCCAGTTTGACCTTGATAAATTATTGTTGAGCGCACCCAAAACGTAAAGTTTGTGTTCATACGGAACTTTGCGGGTTCTGGTCCCATGGACCATTAATTAGAAGTAACTGTCAGGCTTCTGGGGTAGTGAACCCCCTGGACCACCATGGACGATGACACAAGCCAACACCTGGGACCGGAATCTAAGTGGCACCCGGTTTTCACCAAAACCCTCCGCAAAGCGGGTTGGGCTTGCTGGCAGCCAAGGTACAAAGTCAGCAGGCAGTCTTGTGGTCGGAGACAGGCAGGAGGTCTTGCTGCAGCGTGGTACCACCAGGAGGTCTTGCTGCGGTGTGGTACCACCAGGAGGTCTTGCTGTGGTGTGGTACCACCAGGGCATTCCACAGGAGGTCTTGCTGCGGTGTGGTACCACCAGGAGGTCTTGCTGCGGTTTGGTACCCCCAGGAGGTCTTGCTGCGGTTTGGTACCCCCAGGAGGTCTTGCTGCGGTGTGGTACCACCAGGAGGTCTTGCTGCGGTGTGGTACCACCAGGAGGTCTTGCTGCGGTGTGATACCACCAGGAGGTCTTGCTGCGGTGTGGTACCACCAGGAGGTCTTGCTGTGGTGTGGTACCACCAGGGCATTCCACAGGAGGTCTTGCTGCGGTGTGGTACCACCAGGAGGTCTTGCTGCGGTGTGGTACCACCAGGTTATTCCATAGGTGTGACTTGTCCACGGTGGCAGCCAAGGTACAAAGTCAGCAGGCAGTCTTGTGGTCATAGACAGGCAGGAGGTCGAGACAGGCGGCAAAGGTTCGGGTCAGAGACGGAGCAGGAGGTCAGGGCTGGCAGCGGAGGAGCCAGAGAAGACAAGGCTTTGTCTCTGTAAGAACTGGTGAAGCCTAGACATATATTTAAGATGTTCTTACCTTCAACACTTCTCTCCATTTCAATCAATAGTAAAAAAATGTCTTCACTTTCAGAGGCCAAAAATTTCCCTTCCTCGTCTCTTCCTCAATCCCGAATACGGATCAATCATTCACAAAGTTTCAGCAAAAAGTAACATAAAGCAACTTCATAAAAGGATGAAGAAGAGCTGACAGTGAGAGGAGACGTCTCCCGCTCCCATCTGTGGCTTTATTGCTCCTGGCATGGAATTGGCGCAGTGTAGGTCCTGGCTCTCGGCCCCCGTCCCTCCAGTCACTCCGTATAAAGTAACAATTTGGTTCCTAAAGTAAGAAGCTGCAGTTTTCTATCATGGTCAATTTCACTCACCTCATGAATCTTGGTCTGCAGATAAAGTCAAAGCGGCAGTAAATCTTCCCCTTAAAAACTTGCGGAGCTGCACTCCAGGAAGGATGAAGGCTGCGATTTATTGTGTGTTTGTGCTGGTTATGATAGGTGCAGCTTTATCGCTGCTCCGGAACAATGTTGATTGCGATATATCAAGGGGAAAGGTGTTTGACGGCTGCTCCGGGAAATTACATGGATTACAGACCAATTATGGCTGATGGCTTCTATGTAGGGATGAGCTGACCCGTTAAAATATGGGTTCGGCTGAGATCATGATCTCAAGTTTTAACTGTCTAAAAGCCACTTTCATGCCTCCATTTTGGGGAGAGTTGTCGTTCCTTATGACGTCATCCAGAATGGTGGTATCTAATGCTGGTGCGCACGTGACCACGTCAATTTTAAAGAGTAGCAGCACCCATCGCGGGCATTAAAAGGTGGGGAGGGGGGGTTGTGCCGAACCTAGGAGAACCAAACCCAGGAGACCCGCACCCACAAAGTTTTGAACAAACTCAAAGTTTGCTGATCGGCTCCAATAGAAAATAGTTTTTTGTGCTGGAAACATCCATGTAAAGATACAATAGAAGAAAAGTTTCTTTTAAAAAGTTTTCAAAAATGACAAAATTGGTCATAAATGTTTAATTTCCCTAATTATTTTCTGAACATCATATAAAGCAATGCTGCTCTGGCCTCATACCAGTCCTGGAACGTCACGAAGCAAAGAATCCATGGAAACAGCTACAGAATTCCGGATGTTTATTCACCGAAAGTAGAATTGATACAAATTTATTGCTTTTGTCCATTTTAAATCTCCGAGCTCCATGGAGGGACTGATACTTTGGGGATCATTTACTTGCCCAGTCCAGTCGCAATCTCACGGCGCGTGATCCAACAAGGATTCGGGTCTGCCAGAATTCACTAAGGTCCGTGCGCCTGATATCCTGCAGGTGTCGCTGCTTCGCCGAGGTCCATGTAAGTGCTGATCTTGCGACACAAAACGTTTTTTAAATTCCGCAGTTTTTTCGAATCAGTCGGGTTGTTCGACTGCCATGCTCCCCGATTATTGTTGCGTGAAAGTCGGCGTCGATGCGCCAAAATCCAATCGTGTGCGCCAAAATCCGGGGGCAATTCGCCGCAAATAGGAAATCGTCGGGAAACCCAACGGAAGTGCGTCCGACAGACCCTTAGTAATTGAGCCCCTTTGTATCCATTAGACTTTCATAATAAATTGTGCTGGAAATAATAAGCAGATTTTCTTCAGCTTTTTGCTCCACAAATTGCTTTCTTTTACCCAAGAACATAAACATAATGTACAAGGATGTGATCTCATAAAGGAGATGGGACAAACCTTCCACAAGCTTCCAGAGTCCACCCTGCTCCTTGTATTCACCTCGGATGCTATCCCATAACTAGGCAATGACTAGCGGAGCAAGGGAAGGGACCACCTAACAAAAAAACACAACAATATTAACAAAGGATTAAGGATTCTGACACCTGAGCTCTTGGCAACAACCTCACAGTTCAGTGACATCATTTTCTGAAAACCATTTTTCCTAGCAAATTGTCTCAAATAAAAAACACAAATATGTGCAAAGCGTGTGAAAGCCCCACCCCCAGCTCCACCCACCACCAACCTCCCAGCTAAGCGGCAAAAGAAGATGAGGTCCTAGACCAACCTTTTGGAGATAACAACCAAAACATTTGTCCCACGTCATACCCTAGATAGTGGAAACCACCAATTTTTTTTCATATAATCCACCTTCCTGCTTTATAATCCACCTTCCAAATTTTGCAAGCCACTATATCAAGCGCTTATATTGGCTGTTGCCAAGAACTTGTCACCTCACAAAAGACGCAGCCTAATTCCCTAAACACTACCCACCCAATACAAGAGAATCTTAGAAGAGAAGGACTAAGTGTTTCCCTCCTCTCCAAAACACATGAGTGTCCCTGATACAATAAACAACTAAGGGGAGGGTGGGCGGTGCAATTTTTTGGTCCAGAATGAGGCCAACCCTTCCTGCCATCCCTTATAAAACCTGTAGTTCCTCCCCCATTCAAAAACCCTCTATTCTCCACCCCCAATAAAATGCACCCAAGCTATTTCCCCCCTCCCAACCCAGCCTGTCATGCCCACACACCACCCACCTTGCAGGATACTCCGTACTTACAGTCCCGTCCAAGAATCCTCAAACTAGATATAACTCTGAAGCGGAGATCTTGGGTTTTGAAGGGGGTCAAGAAACCTGATGGCCAACCCTCTCATGGGTCATAAACAGAAGGGTAATTTGCAACCTGGAAAAAGTTCTAAGGGAGTCCAATCAGTCCTCAAAAAGTGCTTACCGCCATGTATGTTTCCATTCTTCTTGATATCCCCAATCCGGATCCGGATATATGAACCAATAGCGAAACCTTAATTCTACTAAAAAGGCAGAGAAACGGGGATCATGATGGAGTTAAATTTGCAAACCATATGGATCTATAGAACTGGTATTGGACTTATTGACCTCTCCAGAGCCCACAACATACAGCAATAAGACAGCTGGGAGGCTGGGGTGTTCCAGAGAGATCTACTGAGTGGTAGAAGCCCCAGAGATGGAAACCAGGATGAAGACCCATCAATGAAGGATGAGCCATCCCAGAAAGGTCCATCATAGATCAGACTACTGTCATGAGATCTGTCATGAGACCAGGCTGGACCGCACCTATCGCATTATATGTATTTTGTGCAATTTAAGGCTCTTAAATCTTCCAGCGCAAACTTTCAATGGGTTAAGGGGATTATCTTGGTTTTGGGCATTGGACCAGTTGTTAGAACCTGTCAGGAACTTGTGGGTTTAAAAGTCTTGGTATAAAAGTTTATATTAGTTCCCGGTGTAACCTCTTTGGCTCAGAAAACTTTTTGTTGCAGGGACATTTGCATGGACTTTGAGGTGCAGCTCCATGTTACATCCCAACGCTTCCTCCATCTAAGTCTCCATCATGAAGAAGACTGTGCTGTGTCCTACAAGTCATCTGCCTCTTCCCACAGCCCCCTGAGGGCACACACCTCCTATGGATCCTTCCTGCTGGATATCAGACAAGTCCTCAGAACCTGGAGACAAAGGATGTATGAGGGGGTCCTGGGACCAGTCTGCCCCATATTATGATGGTTGTATAGTTTTGTATTTGGGGCTTTCTGTTGCACCCCTGGTACTGGTTGTATTGTGGCCTCTTTATGGTTTATGTGTCTGTTGCTATAGATGCCACGTCTCTGCCTTTATTACGGTGAAGTCTATCTACACATAGGAGAAAACCGAACGGGAAAACTTCAGGTTTAATGATCCAGATCAATTTGATTGATGTCTTTATAAAAAGTCAGACAAGCGGAACCGATTGTAAAAAATTCCTCAATGTTCCCTCATTTTCTGGGGATCTATATATTGTGAATGCCGATCACATTATCTTTCTTAAATTACTTCTAAAAATAAACTTTTATTCGGATGAAACAAGTGATGTTTGCAAAAGTTACATGAAGACGTGAAAAGTTGGCAAATAACGACCCCTGAAAGCTGTAAGTGTCCTTCTATCGGAATGGGGGAGGGGGAACTTTGGAAAATCAGACTCATAACTTTTCTATAACTGCAGACCTCTCCTTTAATCTCGCAGTACTCCCCTTTATCCGTGCTTTCACATATCCTGAGTCCAGCAGTATGAGATGATCAGATTTTTTGAAAAACAGGATTCGGAGATACTTTGTCACAAGACGGCCAGAAAGCCCCTTGACACTTACCAACAGGAAGCCCCCTGATATTTACCACCAGGAGGCCCCTGATATTAACCACCAGGAAGCCCCCTGATATTTACCCCCAGGAAGCCCCTGATATTAACCACCAGGAAGCCCACTGATATTTACCACCGGGAAGCCCCTGATATTAACCACCAGGAAGCCCCCTGATATTAACCACCAGGAAGCCCCCTGATATTAACCACCAGGAAGCCCCCTGATATTTACCACCAGGAAGCCCCTGATATTTACCACCAGGAAGCCCCCTAATATTTACCACCGGGAAGCCCCCTGATATTTACCACCAGGAAGCCCTTTATATTTACCACCAGGAAGCCCCTGATATTAACCACCAGGAAGCCCACTGATATTTACCACCAGGAAGCCCACTGATATTTACCACCGGGAAGCCCCCTGATATTTACCACCAGGAAGCCCTTGATATTTACCACCAGGAAGCCCCTGATATTTACCACCAGGAAGCCCCCTGATATTTACCACCAGGAAGCCCCCTGATATTAACCACCAGGAAGCCCACTGATATTTACCACCAGGAAGCCCCCTGATATTTACCACCAGGAAGCCCCCTGATATTAACCACCAGGGAGCCCCCTGATATTTACCACCAGGAAGCCCCTGATATTTACCACCAGGAAGTCCCTGATATTTACCACCGGGAAGCCCCCTGATATTTACCACCAGGAAGCCCTTGATATTTACCACCAGGAAGCCCCTGATATTAACCACCAGGAAGCCCACTGATATTTACCACCAGGAAGCCCCCTGATATTTACCACCAGGAAGCCCCCTGATATTAACCACCAGGAAGCCCACTGATATTTACCACCAGGAAGCCCCCTGATATTTACCACCAGGAAGCCCCCTGATATTAACCACCAGGAAGCCCCCTGATATTTACCACCAGGAAGCCCCTGATATTTACCACCAGGAAGCCCCCTGATATTTACCACCAGGAAGCCCCCTGATATTTACCACCAGGAAGCCCCCTGATATTTACCACCAGGAAGCCCCCTGACATTTACCACCAGGAAGCCCCCTGATATTTATTACCAGGAGGCCCTCTAATATTTACCACCAGGAAGCCCCCTGATATTTACCACCAGGAAGCCCCCTGATATTTACCACCAGGAAGCCCCCTGATATTAACCACCAGGAAGCCCCCTGATATTTACCACCAGGAAGCCCCTGATATTTACCACCAGGAAGCCCCCTGATATTTACCACCAGGAAGCCCCCTGATATTTACCACCAGGAAGCCCCCTGATATTTACCACCAGGAAGCCCCCTGACATTTACCACCAGGAAGCCCCCTGATATTTATTACCAGGAGGCCCTCTAATATTTACCACCAGGAAGCCCCCTGATATTTACCACCAGGAAGCCCCCTGATATTTACCAACAGGAAGCCCCCTGATATTTACCACCAGGAAGCCCCTGATATTTACCACCGGGAAGCCCCCTGATATTTACCACCAGGAAGCCCCCTGATATTTACCACCAGGAAGCCCCCTGATATTTACCACCAGGAAGCCCCTGATATTTACCACCAGGAAGCCCCCTAATATTTACCACCAGGATGCCCCCTGATATTTACCACCAGGAAGCCCCCTGATATTTACCACCAGGAAGCCCCCTGATATTTACCACCAGGAAGCCCCCTGATATTTACCACCAGGAAGCCCCCTGATATTTACCACCAGGAAGCCCCCTGATATTTACCAACAGGAAGCCCCCTGATATTTACCACCAGGAAGCCCCTGATATTTACCACCGGGAAGCCCCCTGATATTTACCACCAGGAAGCCCCCTGATATTTACCACCAGGAAGCCCCCTGATATTTACCACCAGGAAGCCCCTGATATTTACCACCAGGAAGCCCCCTAATATTTACCACCAGGATGCCCCCTGATATTTACCACCAGGAAGCCCCCTGATATTTACCACCAGGAAGCCCCCTGATATTTACCACCAGGAAGCCCCTGATATTTACCACCAGGAAGCCCCCTAATATTTACCACCAGGATGCCCCCTGATATTTACCACCAGGAAGCCCCCTGATATTTACCACCAGGAAGCCCCCTGATATTTACCACCAGGAAGCCCCCTGATATTTACCACCAGGAAGCCCCCTGATATTTACCACCAGGAAGCCCCCTGATATTTACCACCAGGAAGCTCTGACATGTCCTTCTTCTCGGATGTGAGCCTCCTTGCCTTTGCCGTCATCTCCTTCCTTTCTGACAAATGTAATAAAAGTGAGTGAAATGGAGGAAATGAATAATGACAGAGATGTGGCGTAATCCGGAGACGATGGGGTCAAGTGCGGTGTTTGTTATCCTCCATGTGATGTGACAATGGTGATAGCTCGGGCTCTGAGCGAGGGGCAGATAACCTCCTCGGTCATGATATGAGATCTGCTGGGATTAGCGGAGGCCACGGCTCGGCACTAACGTCGCTGCTGTTGATATCACATTCTAGATGAGATGATTTGGCTGTCACACATCCTGTACGATGGGAGATAGTGGAAGGCCAGAAGACGTGTGAAGGAGATAGACCGCCGTGTAATATGACAAGTCCAAGAAGACATTTCTGCCAGATATGTTAAAAAAGAAGTGATATCATTATATTCTTACTTGAAGGGATTGTCGGAGCTCATCAAAACTTCTCTTGGAGGTCAGTGTAGCTATAGGACGAAAACCTACGAGGCGCTCATCCATCTGTGGTTGGTCAATATGACCCCGTCCTGTTCCATGAGTGGTCGTGACCCCATCACCCTCAGCAGTCACATTTACCAGAACCTTCTAGTCAGTGATATCACCAATCCTCATTTGACCACCGGTGCCAACGATTGGTTGCGGTAGTAATAGGATCGTCAACATTACTGGTCCATCTGGGACTAGAGGAGGAGTCAATGTGCCAGCGTCAAAGCAGGTTTCCAATTAGCCACAAAAATCCCTTTATTTGACCTAAAAGTTGATCACCTACACTAAGGATATCAATATGAGGTCTGAGGGGGGGGGGGGTCTAAATGTGAGCAACCCCACTACTCACCGGGGATAGAAGGGTAATGAGTCTGAAACTGTAAACCAAAACCAGGGGATCAATAAAGTGGTTTATTGAATCGTACTAAAGCCCAGTACCCAGTAATGAGTATCAAAGAGATGAAACACCAAACCAATGGATATCAAGACCCAGAATAGCGATCTACTGCCCAAATGGGATAGGAGAGCATCACTGGGATCGTCCATTGATGTTTATCATGGAGATGGCCACCAAACCACTGGAGACCATGAACTAGAGCGAGAACCCACTGCTCAAAAGGGATAATACAGCAATAAGTACCATGGAGAGGGTCTCCAAACCACTGGAGACCAGGAACTAGAGCGAGAACCCACTGCTCAACAGGGATAATACAGCAATAAGTACCATGGAGAGGGTCTCCAAACCACTGGAGACCAGGAACTAGAGCGAGAACCCACTGCTCAACAGGGATAATACAGCAATAAGTACCATGGAGAGGGTCACCAAACCACTGGAGACCAGGAACTAGAGCGAGAACCCACTGCTCAACAGGGATAATACAGCAATAAGTACCATGGAGAGGGTCACCAAACCACTGGAGACCAGGAACTAGAGCGAGAACCCACTGCTCAACAGGGATAATACAGCAATAAGTACCATGGAGAGGGTCACCAAACCACTGGAGACCAGGAACTAGAGCGAGAACCCACTGCTCAACAGGGATAATACAGCAATAAGTACCATGGAGAGGGTCACCAAACCACTGGAGACCAGGAACTAGAGCGAGAACCCACTGCTCAACAGGGATAATACAGCAATAAGTACCATGGAGAGGGTCACCCAACCACTGGAGACTAGGAACTAGAGCGAGAGCCCACTACTCAACAGGGATAATACAGCAATAAGTACCATGGAGAGGGTCACCAAACCACTGGAGACCAGGAACTAGAGCGAGAACCCACTGCTCAACAGGGATAATACAGCAATAAGTACCATGCACAGGGTCACCAAACCACTGGAGACCAGGAACTAGAGCGAGAACCCACTGCTCAACAGGGATAATACAGCAATAAGTACCATGGAGAGGGTCACCAAACCACTGGAGACCAGGAACTAGAGCGAGACCCACTGCTCAACAGGGATAATACAGCAATAAGTACCATGCAGAGGGTCACCAAACTACTGGAGAGTAGGAACTAGAGCAAGAGCCCACTGCTCAACAGGGATAATACAGCAATAAGTACCATGCAGAGGGTCACCAAACCACTGGACGCTAAGTGATGCGTGTTATGATGAGGACCACCAACCCACTGGACACCAGGAACTATTGTGTGAATCCACAACTGACAAGGGACATTAGAAAAGAGAATTAACCACATCCCACCAGGGATCATCCAGTGATGTGAATCATAGGAAAGGCCATCAAACCACTGGACCCTAAGAACCAGAGTGCAAACCCACTACTCACCAGGGATTGAACTGTGATGTGTAACAGGGAGGAGGCCACCAGAAACTAGAGAACTAACCCATTAACATTTACCATTCAGCATAAATAACCCGTCACATAATACCTGATATATACAGAGCAGGTTTAATGTTTTTATTAACTTTGTATTGTATAAAAATATTTATGAAAAATCCTTGTATTTTGTGTTTTCCTGCCTTGAGATTTGTCATTTTTTATTTAATCAGTTGAACCATTCACTCCGGGAATGGTTTGTATTGTTATTTTTCCATATTAGAACGTTCACAATGCAGAAGAACTGATGTCCTCGTCTTGTATTTCATGGGATACCAAATATGTGTCTTTAAAAAAAAAAAAAAAAATTCTTTACTTGAAAATATTGAACACACATTTTTTGAGGAAAATTGACAGTTTTTTTCACACTTATGAAATTTTTTTGGAAACATATTTGACTTTGTTTTATACTTTTTGTTGTCACACTAAGGATTGTATTAAAGTATTATACTGCCACTCTTAGTGTTACCAAGTCAGAATCCCTCTTAGACCCCAACTCATGCATTGTTGTGCCCCTGGTTAATACCCTGAAATGACTTCATGGGGTCTGAAAGTAGTCACACAACAGCCGCACCTCCTAGATGCCGTGGTTGCCCTAGACCGTGACATCTAAGAAGTTAACACCCCTCATTACCCCTAGGTCTCCCTCTCTTACCCCTAGGTCTCCCTCTCTTACACCTAGGTCTGCCCTTACCCCTTGGTCTCCCTCTCTTACCTCTAGGTCTCCCTCTCTTACCCCTAGGTCTCCCTCTTTTACCTCTAAGTTTCCATCTCTTACCCCTAGGTATCCCTCTCTTACCCCTTTGTCTCCCTCTCTTAACCCTAAGTCTCCCTCTCTTACCCCCAGGTGTCCCTCTCTTTTGCCTAAGTTTCCCTCTCTTACCCCTTGGTCTCCCTCTCTTACCTCTAGGTCTCCTTCTCCCTCTTTTACCCCTAGGTCTCCCTCTCAAACCCCTAAGTCTTCCTCTCTTACCCTTAGGTCTCCCTCTCTTACTCCTAAGTATTCTTCTCTTACCCCTTTGTCTCCCTCTCTTACTCCTAGGTCTTTCTCTCGTACCCCTACCCTAGGTCTCCCTCTCTTACCCCTAGGTCTTTCTCTCGTACCCCTACCCTAGGTCTTCCTCTCTTACCCTTAGGTCTCCCTCTCTTACCCCTAGGTCTCCCTCTCTTACCCCTAGGTCTCCCTCTCGTTCCTCTACCCTAGGTCTTCCTCTCTTACCCTTAGGTCTCCCTCTCAAACCCCTAAGTCTTCTTCTCTTACCCCTTAGTCTCCCTCTCTTACTCCTAGGTCTTTCTCTTGTACCCCTACCCTAGGTCTACCTCTCTTACCCTAGGTCTTCCTCTCTTACCCCTAGGTCTCCCTCTCGTTCCTCTACCCTAGGTCTTCCTCTCTTACCCTAGGTCTCCCTCTCTTACCCCTAAGTCTTCTTCTCTTACCCCTTAGTCTCCCTCTCTTACTCCTAGGTCTTCCTCTTGTACCCCTACCCTAGGTCTACCTCTCTTACCCTAGGTCTTCCTCTCTTACCCTAGATCTTCCTCTCTTACCCCCTAGCTCTGAACAGGAGGCAGACCCCACAACACAAACACAGGGGTGTGTGAAGAGATTAATTAATACATTGTCTTCCTAATTGAAACATTGTAATAGAATATTCCGGATCCCTGTGATAATGAAGCAGTGATAGCGCAGGAGGCTCCGGCTCTGATAGACACATTTTTTGTGTGATTTCTTAGTTTTTACAGACTTGGGTGAAACTTCTTCATAAATACCCGGTATCTGCTCAGCAGGATGACAGCTGTCACCATTAAATCCTGCAGGAAGGAAGTTTAATCATGACACTTGGAAATCACATTTGGTAGTTTTTTTCAACCCTTTAAGGCTCTAGTGTTGTGTATCGGAGCAGGATCAGTATAATGAAGGGCTGTGAGAGAACAGCGCCCCCCGGGGGTGTAGGGTATATCAGGTGGACATCAATACATTCAGAGCTATGGAAGGTGTAGGGAACAAATGGGTAATTTGGGGCAACATTGTAGATACTAAGGAGGCAGAGGTAGTAAGTACACCTGGTGCCAGTGCCCGAGGGGTCCTATAGACCGTTATATAGTAGGACACCAGGACATGGGCGATGGGGTCTCTGCTGCAGTTTTTCTTTTTTAATGGTACACTGGTTCCATCCTCAGAAGTGGTACATAGAAAATATTTCCCAAGTGATGTTGGTAGCCCAATCCAGAGGAGTGCTAGAGGTGCACTGGAGTAATGGAAAAGTGCAAGAGGTGCACTGGAGTGATGGAGGAGTGCTAGAGGTGCACTGGAGTGATGGAGGAGTGCTAGAGGTGCACTGGAGTGATGGAGGAGTGCTAGAGGTGCACTGGAGTAATAGAGGAGTGCTAGAGGTGCACTGGAGTGATGGAGGAGTGCTAGAGGTGCACTGGAGTGATGGAGGAGTGCTAGAGGTGCACTGGAGTGATAGAGGAGTGCTAGAGGTGCACTGGTGTGATAGAGGAGTGATAGAGGTGCACTGGAGTAATGGAGTAATGGAGAAGTGCAAGAGGTGCACTGGAGTGATGGAGGAGTGCTAGAGGTGCACTGGAGTGTTAGAGGAGTGCTAGAGGTGCACTGGAGTGTTAGATGAGTGCTAGAGGTGCACTGGTGTGATAGAGGAGTGATAGAGGTGCACTGGAGTGTTAGAGGAGTGCTAGAGGTGCACTGGAGTGTTAGAGGTGTGCTAGAGGTGCACTGGTGTGATAGAGGAGTGATAGAGGTGCACTGGAGTGATAGAGGAGTGCTAGAGGTGCACTGGAGTGATAGAGGAGTGCTAGAGGTGCACTGGTGTGATAGAGGAGTGATAGAGGTGCACTGGAGTGATAGAGGAGTGCTAGAGGTGCACTGGTGTGATAGAGGAGTGCTAGAGGTGCACTGGTGTGATAGATGAGTGATAGAGGTGCACTGGAGTGATAGTGGAGTGATAGAGGTGCACTGGTGTGATAGAGGAGTGATAGAGGTGCACTGGAGTGATAGAGGAGTGCTAGAGGTGCACTGGAGTGATAGAGGAGTGCTAGAGGTGCACTGGTGTGATAGAGGAGTGATAGAGGTGCACTGGAGTGATAGAGGAGAGCTAGAGGTGCACTGGTGTGATAGAGGAGTGCTAGAGGTGCACTGGTGTGATAGATGAGTGATAGAGGTGCACTGGTGTGATAGAGGAGTGATAGAGGTGCACTGGAGTGTTAGAGGAGTGCTAGAGGTGCACTGGAGTGTTAGAGGAGTGCTAGAGGTGCACTGGTGTGATAGAGGAGTGATAGAGGTGCACTGGAGTGTTAGAGGAGTGCTAGAGGTGCACTGGAGTGTTAGAGGAGTGCTAGAGGTGCACTGGTGTGATAGAGGAGTGATAGAGGTGCACTGGAGTGATAGAGGAGTGCTAGAGGTGCACTGGAGTGATAGAGGAGTGCTAGAGGTGCACTGGTGTGATAGAGGAGTGATAGAGGTGCACTGGAGTGATAGAGGAGTGCTAGAGGTGCACTGGTGTGATAGAGGAGTGCTAGAGGTGCACTGGTGTGATAGATGAGTGATAGAGGTGCACTGGAGTGATAGTGGAGTGATAGAGGTGCACTGGAGTGATAGTGGAGTGCTAGAGGTGCACTGGTGTGATAGAGGAGTGCTGGAGGTGCACTGGTGTGATAGAGGAGTGATAGAGGTGCACTGGTGTGATAGAGGAGTGATAGAGGTGCACTGGAGTGATAGAGGAGTGCTAGAGGTGCACTGGTGTGATAGAGGAGTGATAGAGGTGCACTGGAGTGATAGAGGAGTGCTAGAGGTGCACTGGTGTGATAGAGGAGTGATAGAGGTGCACTGGTGTGATAGAGGAGTGATAGAGGTGCACTGGTGTGATAGAGGAGTGCTAGACGTGCACTGGAGTGATAGAGGAGTGCTAGAGGTGCACTGGTGTGATAGAGGAGTGCTAGAGGTGCACTGGTGTGATAGAGGAGTGATAGAGGTGCACTGGTGTGATAGAGGAGTGATAGAGGTGCACTGGAGTGATAGAGGAGTGCTAGAGGTGCACTGGTGTGATAGAGGAGTGCTAGAGGTGCACTGGAGTGATAGAGGAGTGATAGAGGTGCACTGGTGTGATAGAGGAGTGCTAGAGGTGCACTGGTGTGATAGAGGAGTGATAGAGGTGCACTGGTGTGATAGAGGAGTGATAGAGGTGCACTGGTGTGATAGAGGAGTGCTAGACGTGCACTGGAGTGATAGAGGAGTGCTAGAGGTGCACTGGTGTGATAGAGGAGTGCTAGAGGTGCACTGGTGTGATAGAGGAGTGATAGAGGTGCACTGGTGTGATAGAGGAGTGATAGAGGTGCACTGGAGTGATAGAGGAGTGCTAGAGGTGCACTGGTGTGATAGAGGAGTGCTAGAGGTGCACTGGTGTGATAGAGGAGTGATAGAGGTGCACTGGTGTGATAGAGGAGTGCTAGAGGTGCACTGGTGTGATAGAGGAGTGATAGAGGTGCACTGGTGTGATAGAGGAGTGCTAGACGTGCACTGGAGTGATAGAGGAGTGCTAGAGGTGCACTGGAGTGTTAGAGGAGTGCTAGAGGTGCACTGGAGTGATAGAGGAGTGCTAGAGGTGCACTGGAGTGATAGAGGAGTGCTAGAGGTGCACTGGAGTCATAGAGGAGTGCTAGAGGTGCACTGGAGTACCTCCTATGACTTTATATAAGAAATCCCACCCTGAACTCAGGCTGCACCTCCTATGACTTTATATAAGAAACTGTTGTCGGGAAGTAAGAGTTCTCCTTATAGAGACTTTGCCAATTAAGGCCACCATGTAGGTCTGTGGAGTCTTATAGCCATGGACGCTCCACTAGGGGATTTGGGGAAAATATACAAAGTTTTCCAGGATGGGATAAGGAAAACCACGCCTCTTTTATTTTCCTTGTATTCCTTTTTCTTTATAACAAACTCTTGGGAGAAATGAAAGGAAAAATACAAAAAATAAAACATGTCTTTCTTATTTTACCTGCTGTTCTGTGCAGAAAGTACAGGATGTATCAGAGGAGGAAGAAGCAACTTTTGTTCTACGTCTCTGAATAATCTCTATTGACTGAAAATGTGGCGCGGTGACAGCTGCAGAACATGCAGGCCCCCAGTCACACAAGAGACCTGCCATCCTCAGCACCCGGGAAATAGACAAAGAGCCTCGATATTCATGAGGAATCTGCTCCAATGTTTCAGAGCCTTTGATTTTAATATTCGGAGTTAATGGGGCTCATTTACTAAGGGTCCGCGAAGCACACTTTCGTCGGGTTCTCCGTCGATTTACGTTTTGCGCCGCATCGCGCTGATGATTATGTCACACGTGATTATATTTTGGCGCATCGGCGTCGGCTTGAACGCGACACAAATTGGACACGCGGGCCGTCGGACAACCCAACGGATTCGGACTTCACCCGGGATTAAACATTTAGAATTGTGTCCCAAGACACGCACTTACAAGCACCGGGAAGAAGAAGGTGAACTCCGGCAGACCTCGGCACAGAAGCGATGGATGCAGGAACTCAGGTGCACAATCTTAGTGTATCGCGGTAGACCCGAATCCTTGTCGGACAACGCAACATGGGATTGCGTCAGGACCGGGTAAGTAAATAAAGGTTGTTATGCTCTGTGGGGAGGGGGTGGTGTAGTGACCCAGAGTGGGATACCTAATAATGTCTGTCTGGGTAATCCCTGTGGTGTTGAAGGTGTAGACCTGATCAACCTGCTCCTGTCACTAGTCCTATTTACTACATGACTACCCTACCTTCCTCTATGTACTGCTACTCTACTTTATCCTTCTAATACCACTGAATCCCAATATCCTCTATTCACTATCCTCCGTCCTCCTCCTTTATTCACTTCCTTACTTGAGTCTCCACTATTCATCACTCTACTCTGTTCGCTACCCTACTCTCTGCTCAATATTTCTCTATACAGCATCCTACTCCTTCTTACTCTCCATCCGCTATTCACTACCGTAATCAATGTTTCTCTATTGACTTCTCTCCTCCATCATCCTCTATTCATTACCTTATTGTATATTTACCACCCTACTCCACCCTCATATATTCACTACCTTACTCTAGTCTCCTCTATTTATCACCCTCCTCCGCCCTCCACCATCTATTACCCTACCTCGCCTATCTATTGACTATTACCCTACCACCCCTCTGTTGACTACACAGCAAATCAAAACCACACCCCATACTCAATCCCAACCTATTCACAACTAAATCCATCCCGCCCATCGTTTACCACCAATTCCACCCCAGTACTTCCTTCCTTCATCATTCTCTAACCTAGTACTTCCTCTTTCATTCTCTACTCTAGTCTCCCACCATCCTTTTCATTCATGATTCTCTCACCTAATACTTCCCTATTTATTCTTTACCCTAGTATTTTTTATTCAATTTCCTACTAGTATGTCTTCTTCCATTCTGTGCTTCCTCTATCATTCTCTATCCAAGTACTTCCTCCATCATAGTCTAACTTAGTACTTCCTTTTCCAATCTCTACTCTAGATTTTCCTCCACCATTCACTACACTGGTGCTTACTCCTCCATTCTGTACCCTAGTACTTCCTCCTCCATTCTGTACCCTAGTACTTCCTCCTCCATTCTGTACCCTAGTACTTCCTCCTCCTTTCTGTACCCAAGTATTTCCTCCTCCATTCTCTATCATAGTTCTTCTTCTCCATTCACTACCCTAGTACTTTCAACTTTATTCTCTACCCAGGTACTTCTTCCTCCATTCACTGCCCTGGTGCTTACTCCTCTATTCTCAACCTTATTACTTCCTCCATAATTCTATATTCTGGTATTTCCTCCTCTATCCTATTGCTTCCTCCTCCATTCTTTACCCTTGTGCTTTCTCCATCATTCTGTAGCCATTCCTCTATTCTCTATTCTCTACTGTAGTACTTTCTCCAAGTACCTCCTCCTCTATTCTCTACATTTGAACTTCTTTCTCCATTCTGTACCCTAGAACTTCCTTTTCCATTCTGAACTCTAGTACTTAGTCCAACATTCTCTACTCTAGTATTTCCTCTTCCATTCTGTACTCCAGCACGTCCTCTTCCTTTCTTTACCCTAGTACTTCCTCTTCCATTCTGTACTCTAGCACTTCCTCTTCTTTTCTTTACCCTAGTACTTCCTCTTCAATTCTGTACTCTTGTACTTCCTCCACCAATCTGTACCCTACTACTTCCTCTTCCATTCTGTACCCTAGAACTTCCTCTTCCATTCAGTACCCTAGTACTTCCTCCTCCATTCTGTACCCTAGTACTTCCTCCTCCATTCTGTACCCTAGTACTTCCTCTTCCATTCTGTACCCTAGTACTTCCTCCTACATTCTGTACCCTAGTACTTCCTCTTCTATTCAGTACCCTAGTACTTCCTCCTCCATTCTGTACTCTAGTACTTCCTCTTCCATTCTGTACTCTAGTACTTCATCCTCCATTCTGTACCCTAGTACTTCCTCTTCCTTTCTGTACCCTACTACTTCCTCCTCCATTCTGTACCATAGTACTTCCTCTTCCATTCTGTACTCTAGTACGTCCTCTTCCATTCTGTACCCTAGTACTTCCTCCTCCATTCTGTACCCTAGTACTTCCTCTTACATTCTGTACCCTAGTACTTCCTCCTCCATTCTGTACTCTAGTACTTCCTCCTCCATTCTGTACTCTAGTACTTCCTCCTCCATTCTGTACCCTAGTCCTGCCTCCTCCATTCTGTACTCTAGTACTTCCTCCTCCATTCTGTACCCTAGTACTTCCTCTTACATTCTGTACCCTAGTCCTGCCTCCTCCATTCTGTACCATAGTACTTCCTCTTACATTCTGTACTCTAGTACTTCCTCCTCCATTCTGTACCCTAGTCCTGCCTCCTCCATTCTGTACCCTAGTACTTCCTCTTACATTCTGTACTCTAGTACTTCCTCCTCCATTCTGTACTCTAGTACTTCCTCCTCCATTCTGTACCCTAGTACTTCCTCCTCCATTCTGTACCCTAGTACTTCCTCCTCCATTCTGTACCCTAGTACTTCCTCCTCCATTCTGTACCCTAGTACTTCCTCCTCCATTCTGTACCCTAGTTCTGCCTCCTCTATTCTCTAACCTAGTACGTCCTACTCATTTCTGTACCCTAGTACTTCCTCTTCCATAATCTACCTTATTACTTCCTCCTCCATTATCTATTTTAGTATTTCCTCCTCCATTCTCTACCCTAGTAATTCTCTACCAGGCTACTTCCTCCCCCTTCCACCATCACTTCCCTTACTCCTCTTCTTCCACCAGCACCAATTATTCTCTTATTAGGAAGTAACATAGAAGCCGTCTCCATCCCCAACAAGCCGGAGTCGCTTACAGTATTATTTTTATAATATTTTTTCTTGAAGTTTGCATTAGTGGCAGCGCTGTGGCGCAGGCCTACATTACCTCTCCTGTGATTACACTTAGCGCGCCATTATCATCAGCGAGTAATAGCAGAGTACGGGCGCTGATTCTGTTTTCATCTCAGGTTAACTCACGCCGCGCCTGTTTAATGCAGCTGCAGGAGGTTCCTCTTTTCCGGGGTAATAAGATACACAAAGCGTTTAGGGTCTCACATCTCTCGCTACTTTCTACACATCATTTTCTCCTTTTTCTCAGTGGATCTGAAAAACGTTCATGAATTTAGTTTCTGAACCCGCGGAGAACAGTGCGTCTTTGTCCGGGAAAAGTGACATCCTCCATAAAAGCGGCTCCCGTTATATCCGCAGTACATCAATTTAACAACCGCTCAAACTTTCCCCTCTTTTCTTCTGTTCTGCTTAGTTTATTTTTATACTTCTGTTACCTAAATTCTCAGACGGTTTCTTTCTATTGGTGCGTGAGGTTTTTTTTTATCATTCTGCTACTTTGTGGAATATTTTGTGTCTATTTTTATGTCAATTTTTTTTAAATTCTTTAATCGATAATAAGATAAATAAAACACTAATAATAACTATAGAACAATTATTATGAAACAATTTAACTTTTAAGCAGAAATAATATTTTATTATTTGAGTTTTCATTTTTTGAAGTTTTATAACTTAAAAAGGCAAAGTGTCTCCAAATAATGACCGATTTTTATGCCAATATTTTGTCTTTAATTTTATTAGGGAAAGTAGAAAAGTAGTATATCTTATAATTCTCACTGCAGCAAAAAGGCCTCAAAATCGTGAGATACTGGTGAATTCTGCAGTCATATAGTTTACATAAAGGGTTAAAATTAAAGACAGTGACATCATTACATCCCTACTGACAAAAGATGATGTCACAGCTTATCTCCTCCCCCTCCCTGTACAATGACCTCTATATAGATAACACTGACCCATCATTACATCACTACTGACAATAGATGATGTCACAGCTTATCTCCTCCCCCTCCCTGTACAATGACCTCTATATAGATAACACTGACCCATCATTACATCACTACTGACAATAGATGATGTCACAGCTTATCTCCTCCTCCTCCCTGTACAATGGCCTCTATATAGATAACACTGACCCATCATTACATCACTACTGACAATAGATGATGTCACAGCTTATCCCCTCCCCCTCCCTGTACAATGACCTCTATATAGATAACACTGAGCCATCATTACATCACTACTGACAATAGATGATGTCTAAGCTTATCCCCTCCCCCTCCCTGTACAATGACCTCTATATAGATAACACTGACCCATCATTACATCACTACTGACAATAGATGATGTCACAGCTTATCTCCTCCTCCCTGTACAATGACCTCTATATAGATAACACTGACCCATTATTACATCACTACTGACAATATATGATGTCACAGCTTATCTCCTCCTCCTCCCTGTACAATGACCTCTATATAGGTAACACTGACCCATCATTACATCACTACTGACAATAGATGATGTCACAGCTTATCTCCTCCCCCTCCCTGTACAATGACCTCTATATAAATAACACTGACCCATCATTACATCACTACTGACAATAGATGATGTCACAGCTTATCTCCTCCCCCTCCCTGTACAATGTCCTCTATATAGATAACACTGACCCATCATTACATCACTACTGACAATAGATGATGTCACAGCTTATCTCCTCCCTCTCCCTGTACAATGACCTCTATATAGATAACACTGACCCATCATTACATCACTACTGACAATAGATGATGTCACAGCTTATCTCCTCCCCCTCCCTGTACAATGACCTCTATATAGATAACACTGACCTATCATTACATCACTACTGACAATAGATGATGTCACAGCTTATCTCCTCCTCCTCCCTGTACAATGTCCTCTATATAGATAACACTGACCCATCATTACATCACTACTGACAATAGATGATGTCGCAGCTTATCTCCTCCTCCCTGTACAATGACCTCTATATAGATAACACTGACCCATCATTACATCACTACTGACAATAGATGATGTCACAGCTTATCTCCTCCCCTTCCCTGTACAATGACCTCTATATAGATAACACTGACCCATCATTACATCACTACTGACAATAGATGATGTCACAGCTTATCCCCCCCCTCCCTGTACAATGACCTCTATATAGATAACACTGACCCATCACTACATCACTACTGACAATAGATGATGTCACAGCTTATCTCCTCCTCCTCCCTGTACAATGTCCTCTATATAGATAACACTGACCCATCATTACATCACTACTGACAATAGATGATGTCACAGCTTATCTCCTCCTCCTCCCTGTACAATGACCTCTATATAGATAACACTGACCCATCATTACATCACTACTGACAATAGATGATGTCACAGCTTATCTCCTCCCCTTCCCTGTACAATGACCTCTATATAGATAACACTGACCCATCATTACATCACTACTGACAATAGATGATGTCACAGCTTATCTCCTCCTCCCTGTACAATGACCTCTATATAGATAACACTGACCCATCATTACATCACTACTGACAATAGATGATGTCACAGCTTATCTCCTCCTCCCTGTACAATGACCTCTATATAGATAACACTGACCCATCATTACATCACTACTGACAATAGATGATGTCACAGCTTATCTCCTCCTCCCTGTACAATGACCTCTATATAGATAACACTGACCCATCATTACATCACTACTGACAATAGATGATGTCGCAGCTTATCTCCTCCCCCTCCCTGTACAATGTCCTCTATATAGATAACACTGACCCATCATTACATCACTATTGACAATAGATGATGTCACAGCTTATCTCCTCCCCCTCCCTGTACAATGTCCTCTATATAGATAACACTGACCCATCATTACATCATTACTGACAATAGATGATGTCACAGCTTATCTCCTCCCCCTCCCTGTACAATGATCTCTATATAGATAACACTGACCCATCATTACATCACTACTGACAATAGATGATGTCACAGCTTATCTCCTCCCCCTCCCTGTACAATGACCTCCAAGGAATCTAAAAAAAACCTCCTTCTAGTGATGACTAAAAGAAGAACAAAAATGATACATGTTTTAGAAGAAATGTAATTCTATTCTTAACATTCTATAATTAAATTTGTACAGAATATTGGACCTAAAATTGGGGGTGTTTGAAAAATGCTAAATTCACTTTAAAATGAATCTTCCTCCAGTTTCTGACCAGAACTGATACAATCTTATTCTCTGCTGCGCAGGTTTAGGTTTTGTAGACATCGAGGTAATTGAAGGTCTCAGCCTCTAAAATGGACCTTTAAATTGAGACGATATTAAATATAAAATACCTGTAACTGGTCACAAATGATGATTAAATAATCAGTCGATTAGTAATTCATGAATCTATATATATGTAAATGATCTGCACGTTACCTCCCTGCACAACCTAATGGGAAATATTGAATAAAATCTCATAAAAATTGAAGAAAATGTAAAAAGTGAAATAAGAACCAAAAGTGATTCCTGTATCTGCAGAGGCGTAAGATGAACCGAATAATAACCCAACAGTGTTACATCATGTGATACCAGGTCCCAACACTGATTGTACCAAGCCCAAAAAAACTCAACTATGACATCTATAAAAAATAATCATAGTGCAATGCAGTTTCAATTAATTAAGGGAAACTCTGGTTGACTGTCCAACCACTCGTGGGGAGACGAACAAATGAAGCCAGCTTTATAAGTATGTGTGAAGTAATAATACTACTATAATACTGCCCCCTATGTACAGGAATATAACTACTATAATACTGCCCCCTATGTACAAGAATATAACTACTATAATAATGCCCCTATGTACAGGAATATAACTACTATAATTCCGCCCCCTATGTACAAGAATATAACTACTATAATACTGCCCCCTATGTACAAGAATATAACTACTATAATACTGCCCCCTATGTACAAGAATATAACTACTATAATACTGCCCCCTATGTACAAGAATATAACTACTATAATACTGCCTCCTATGTACAGGAATATAACTACTATAATACTGCCCCCTATGTACAAGAATATAACTACTATAATACTGCCCCATATGTACAGGAATATAACTACTATAATACTGCCCCCTATGTACAGGAATATAACTACTATAATACTGCCCCCTATGTACAAGAATATAACTACTATAATACTGCCCCTATGTACAGGATATAACTACTATAATACTGCCCCTATGTACAAGAATATAACTACTATAATACTGCCCCCTATGTACAGGAATATAACTACTATAATACTGCCCCATATGTACAGGAATATAACTACTATAATACTGCCCCCTATGTACAGGAATATAACTACTATAATACTGCCCCTATGTACAAGAATATAACTACTATAATACTGCCCCATATGTACAGGAATATAACTACTATAATACTGCCCCCTATGTACAGGAATATAACTACTATAATACTGCCCCTATGTACAAGAATATAACTACTATAGTACTGCCCCCTATGTACAAGAATATAACTACTATAATACTGCCCCCTATGTACAGGAATATAACTACTATAATTCCGCCCCCTATGTACAAGAATATAACTACTATAATACTGCCCCTTATGTACAAGAATATAACTACTATAATACTGCCCCCTATGTACAAGAATATAACTACTATAATACTGCCCCCTATGTACAGGAATATAACTACTATAATTCCGCCCCCTATGTACAAGAATATAACTACTATAATACTGCCCCTTATGTACAAGAATATAACTACTATAATACTGCCCCCTATGTACAAGAATATAACTACTATAATACTGCCCCCTATGTACAGGAATATAACTACTATAATACTGCACCCTATGTACAGGAATATAACTACTATAATACTGCCCCCTATGTACAAGAATATAACTACTATAATACTGCACCCTATGTACAGGAATATAACTATTATAATACTGCCCCCTATGTACAGGAATATAACTACTATAATACTGACCCCTATGTACAAGAATATAACTACTATAATACTGGCCCCTATGTACAAGAATATAACTACTGTAATACTGCCCCTATGTACAAGAATATAACTACTATAATACTGCCCCTATGTACAAGAATATAACTACTATAATACTGCTCCCTATGTACAGGAATATAACTACTATAATACTGACCCCTATGTACAAGAATATAACTACAATAATACTGCCCCTATGTACAAGAATATAACTACTATTATACTGCCCCTATGTATAAGAATATAACTACTATAATACTGCCCCCTATGTGCAAGAATATAACTACTATAATACTGCCCATATGTACAGGAATATAACTACTATATTACTGCCCCTATGTACAGGAATATGACTACTATAATACTGCCCCCTATGTACAGGAATATAACTACTATAATACTGCCCCCTATGTACAAGACTATAACTACTATAATACTGCCCCCTATGTATAAGAATATAACTACTATAATACTGCCCTCTATGTATAAGAATATAACTACTATAATACTGCCCTCTATGTACAAGAATATAACTACTATAATACTGCCCTCTATGTACAAGAATATAACTACTATAATACTGCCCCCTATGTACAGGAATATAACTACTATAATACTGCCTCCTATGTACAGGAATATAACTACTATAATACTGCCCCCTATGTACAAGAATATAACTACTATAATACTGCCCCTATGTATAAGAATATAACTACTATAATACTGCCCCTATGTACAAGAATATAACTACTATAATACTGCCCCCTATGTACAAGAATATAACTACTATAATACTGCCCCCTATGTACAAGAATATAACTACTATAATACTGCCCCCTATGTACAGGAATATAACTACTATAATACTGCCTCCTATGTACAGGAATATAACTACTATAATACTGCCCTCTATGTACAAGAATATAACTACTATAATACTGCCCCCTATGTACAGGAATATAACTACTATAATACTGCCCCCTATGTACAAGAATATAACTACTATAATACTGCCCCCTATGTACAGGAATATAACTACTATAATACTGCCCCTATGTACAAGAATATAACTACTATAATACTACCCCTATGTACAGGAATATAACTACTATAATACTGCCCCTATGTACAAGAATATAACTACTATAATACTACTCCTATGTACAAGAATATAACTACTATAATACTGCCCCCTATGTACAAGAATATAACTACTATAATACTGCCTCCTATGTACAGGAATATAACTACTATAATACTACTCCTATGTACAAGAATATAACTACTATAATACTGCCCCCCTATGTACAGGAATATAACTACTATAATACTGCTCCCTATGTACAGGAATATAACTACTATAATACTGCCCCCTATGTACAGGAATATAACTACTATAATACTGTAACATTTGGGTATACATTGTGTCTTGCGTACATAGAATATTCATGTCTCTTGTGTTTGGCCTCAGATCTTCTCACTTCTTGTTTTCAGCTTTTCCCTCGATATCAAAGTGTTTCTAGTATTCATTTTGCTAACAACTTTTCGCGGTTGTCATGGTAAATGTGCATTGTCTTGCGTGTAGTGCGGGGCTTAGATGTCCACTTGTCTGCTTCTGGCGATACTACAATTATGATAGATGTATCTAAATAACTTATTCCAGTTTTTCCTTAGATTTTTCTTGGCTCGGGTTTCTGAGCCTCGGAGACTTTCATGTTTGGGTCTGGGATACGGAAGCTGAGGCTTCTTCTTATACATCGTCAGGGATTTCCTAATTAATTTTCTTGCCTCATTTCATTTCCATGTCAGATTACAAGGATGGGATACACTGGAAGTAAAGCCGTCGTGTGAGAAAACTGAAATATACAAGTTTCCCAAGTGCTTCTGTACTTTCAGGTAAGAGCCGGATCAGATCACAGTAATTGCATCAATTTTTCATAAATGACGAAAAAAATATATTTTTGAATTGGTCTTTAAAATGACTTTTCATTGCAGTACCATGCCCAACCACCAGGGGCGCTGTGAAGGAGAACCTTTTACCACATTTACTAACTCCAGCTCTCTCCATCCTTTTGATAGATGTTGTTGCACTGATCCCGGGGATCAGATGTTGCTCTACAACCCTCTCCCTTGTGCAATCACTGCCAATTTGGTTTTAGTTTTCCACTGTCAAATGGGCGGAGCGTTTTCTGTTTGCCACTGATACTGAAAGCTAAGTATGCATATTTTTGTTTCATATTATTCTCCCTCTCTATTAAGCACTATACTGTCAAGTGGGTGGTTCTGGGTTGAGGAAGACACCCAAGGTCCACCCATCTGCCAGTAGTGATCCAGTAATAATAGCATTGATTACTCAGGAATGGGGGGGCAGAGAGTAACTTCCTAGTGCACAGTGTCGGACTGGCCCACCAGAGTACCAGAGGATCCTCCGGTGGGCCCTGGTTCAACCAAACTGAATACTGAACCGCAGAGGTCCAACAGAAAGCAACCCAATTTGGAAGCAGCTAGAATCTATTTCCTGGCGGATAATGAAGGGTGGGCCCCAGATTCATTTTCTCTGGTGGGCCAGTCCAACCCTGCTAGTGCAACATCCCCCTAGTTCAGAAACAAGAAGAGGGGGAAGACACGCATGTAGCAGGAATCCCTCTGGGGGACTCAGCTGTAGAATTGACTGGTTGTGGCAACAATGATCGCTATTGGCTGGCATTAACACCAGCCTGAACCAGTAGTTAGCTTTGCTTCTCCTATGGAGCCAGTTGGGCTCTGCTGCATCAGCAGCATGGTAGCTGTCTCTGTGGTAGCAGCAGCCAGAGACAGAGGAATCTCATTGAAATCTCTAGAGTAAGACCCAGAAGCCCAGACCGAGAGAGAATTTATAGAACCTTTCTTCTTGAACTTTCCAGGGTGCCCGCCCATCATCAGGAAGATACATTTAACATAAATGAAAATTAACCCTTTCAGATTGCAAACATATAAAACACATATGCAAACACTGCATTGTAGTAACCCAAATGGACTGGATTCAAGCATTTTGTCCTGAAGAGATCTAATCCCCACAGTCACAGCACTTTGTCCTGAGCCGTAGTGACTGAAAGCTGGATCTCTTCAGAAAGACCAACTGAATCCAGCCGCTGGTGACAACCCCTTTAATTGTAATCACCGGAAGGAATGGCAACCTTTTCTATCAATGGGTGACCTGTCCATGAAACTGAAGTAACACTTACACCCTGTAGTATCCTGTCCCATGTAGGAAGATTTGCTCGGAGGACGAGGTGTTTTGCTGGGCTGGAAAATTCTATACAAATTGTATGTAGAAAAACTGGTGAAGGACAATTTATATTTCCTGTCTCCTAAATGTTCTGCTAATGAGAAGGGCGGATGATTGCTGCCAGTGAGATCTGTCATGGGGCAGAGCGATGGGGGCATGATGGGAGTCTGGTGCCGATCCAGCAGGTGTCTCATCCAGGGGAAATCCCAGTGGGGTAATACAGACATCGGCTGTGATGCGCAGCACAATGGACGCCTTATCAGCAGCCGCCGGGCGCTCCGTGGCTTTCAAATTGATTGTTTTAACTTGACGCTTCCAGACAATGGAGTTTGGGGTTGGAAACATCTCTCTCAAAAGATTGTGAATGCTCCTTGTCACGGCACTACACAATGCGGGGGAAATCAATGTGGCCGCCTCCTGGAAATAAAGTCATAGCCATCACAAAGGAAGACGAGATGTGACAGACGCCATATTTCTGTCACTCTGGATGAATCTGGATGGGTGGGACGAAGAAACAAATAACCAGGACTGTGATTCCTCAGACTGACACTTGACCAGATCCATTGGTTGTGGGTCCATCCCTCCGGGTTGTTCTATGGGAGTAGAGGACGGTGATGTATTGGACGTCTCCGACTGGTTTGGTACCATTGTCATGGGGGTCCTAAAAGGCACTGGGAATGCCAACACCTGTGTCCATTAAGCCTTTGTAGCTTGTGAGTGGCACTAGGGACCTGGATGCAGCAGGAGCAGACGGCCATATATAAGTGTAGCTGGAGCCGATCTCTGCTTAGGACTCCCCCTCCCCCATCAAAGTGTATGATCGTATAGCAGGAGGCTCTCTGCTACGTGGTTGACTGCACTGTACAGTGGGATGAGTTTGGATGAGATGGCTCCCTTTTGGTACTGTGTACTTCACACTGTATATTCCTGTCCAGCGCTCTTTGACGTGGGTGCTACCTGTGAGTAGGTGGCAGAGAATCGTCCTCCTTCTCCATCATCCAACCATCTGACATAGTATTAGTAATATTAGTATCCATTAATGTTCTAGGGGACCAGAGGGGTTAATGTCAGCTTCCTATTTTCTCACTGTGCTGAGATGAGACCTTGGGAGGGACGGAGAGAACTG
This sequence comes from Engystomops pustulosus, assembly GCF_040894005.1. Lineage (NCBI taxonomy): Eukaryota > Metazoa > Chordata > Amphibia > Anura > Leptodactylidae > Engystomops > Engystomops pustulosus. The sequence continues at coordinate 256,271,594 of NC_092412.1, read as the reverse complement.
TGCATCAGTATATGGCAGCACAGTTCTCTTTATGATCAGACAAAGCCATTCAGAAACACTCTACTACCTCATCCCTCAAGGAGCAGAGGGGGACTTCTGGAAGGCCAACTTTATTGCTGTACAGATTCATAAAAACCGGTTCCGGGTCTTCATGCACTGCTCAGGGAGTGCGCACCATTTATTTTTTTTTTTAAAGTGTGGCGCAAACTCAGACTTTATGTGCAGATTTTTTCTATCTTGTCGGTGACAGAGCAGTGCGACATCAATGTGTTGGGTGTCATGTTCCAGGACTGTACTGTTCCTGGCACCTTCTGGTTGTAGGTATCAAGAACAAGATGAGGCGGAGGAATTGGAAGTGGACGAGTATCTTCCTTATTGAGGGTACTCTAGGTGGCCATTCATACGGGAGACATAGAAAGACAGTAGAAAGTGCATTATGTAAGGGGCATCTATATACAGTGGTTATAAAAAGGGGCCAATATAAAGGGGCATTGATAATAATGGACGCGTCATTTATTTAAAGAATCGATAATTATTTTAAGCTTTTTTTTATCTTGCGTGTTTTAGAATTATGGGGTCAGGTGGGTCAGGTGCCTGGAAAAGTACAGACCCAAATATGTATATGCTGCAAACTTCACAGAGTGAGGTCACAGGTGGATGAAGTTATCATGGCGGTCTGGGCTGGAGAGAAGAGGCTAATCTGAATGACTACAGTCTAGGACGTCATGTGTAAGTTGCTATATTGTTCTGTAATAGTCTGTATGGCCCCTGTGTGTAACTTACAAATGTCTATCTGGTCAATTGTTGGGCATGAGCAGTCCTAATTCAGTCCACTCACCACTAGTCACTGTACTGTATGGGGCAATTCCTGGAATGGGGTGTGACCCCCTGCACTTACACCGCTGCTCCAAGTAATAACTGACCAAAGGAGCAAAAAAAAAAGTTGCGCTGACATTATTAGTCTATAACAGGGTTGAGTTGCCCCAAAACACAATGTTGAGATATTTTCCACACATTATGGGTCTGGGTCCCTGATCCCAGAATGCAGCTGCACTGCTCTACCCCCTTCATTAACACCGGTAATAAGTGCTGGCACCAATTACGGGTGTTATGCCTTTAAATGCCACTGATGCCCCGTCATTTTGCCTAGGATCATTGGTGACATCATGGGAAACCGCGATCCGGCTGTATTTAAAGGAAACCTGTCACCAGCCCCATTGCTTCTAAACCACCAAAACATATCTTAGAAGGGCCTTACAGCAATGTCTCTCTAGTCTACCAGCACTGCCTTCATCCGGAAGACTAATATTCCATTCTTGTACACCTACCAGTCTAGGGGGTGGTGTTTGGGGAACTGCAGTCAAGTGGGCAGCCACCCTCAAGGCCCCCTCCTTCCGTCCATGTAGTTGATTCAGGCCCTGATATTCAGCGCTCCCCTGTCCTCCCGCTGTCACTATTCAAATATCGCGCATGCGCAGTGTGGCTGTCATATCACAGTGTGCGTTTCTCTCTCCAAGTACGTGCAGAGCTGGAAGAGAGATGACAGCCGCACTGCACATGCGCAATATTTGAATAGTGACGGCGGGAGTACGGAGAGGCGCCGAATAAATCACTATTTTTCAGGATGAAGGCAACTGTGACAGTGTAGAAAGACATGGCTGTAAAACAGTTAAAGGCTTCTATAAGGCATGTTGGGTGGTTTAGAAGCGATGGGGCTGGTGATAAGTTTCCTTTAAAGAGACAACACCCACAATATTCTGCCTGTGCCAATCATGGGTGTTCCTGGTGGTTACCCGAACTGAGCTTTTGTTCAAGGTTTGGCCAAACTCAACAAACTCTATCCGATCATCCTTAGTCTAAAGAGCTTCCAGTTCCATCAGAAATTGTGCAAATGAACACTGGTCCCGCCCCTTAGTGGCCATTTCTAAATGACAGGGTGTGGCTCAGTGGTCACATGCCCAACGAATGTGCTGCCAGCATTCCGAAGCCGGAAAACTACTACCAGATAGGTTTTCTATCTCATGATCACCAACGTAACGGCCATTGCTGGGCATAAGCCGGCTCCTTCCTGTCCCAGGATCGGAGGCTGCAGTGCGATCAGTCGAGAGCCGGAGACGTCGGGATTTCACTCTCGGCTGGAGGAGCGATTATAATTTTTTATTGTCCTACAAATATACATTCTGTGCCACCGTGTTGATAATCACATCTCCCGTCGCATTAAAAAATAATGGCGCCATCTAAATACATCAGCGACTTCACCTCCCACATTAAACCCTCTATATGACGGGCGATAAAACGGGCGAGAGCCTTAAATATTTTATACCGTAACTCGGTTTAACATTTTAAAACAATATTTCTGACAAACGACGATAGAAGGGTCTAACGCTCTCCGTATAAATCGCACCGGCTGCACCCGGCGACACGTAAGGTGCCTGTTTAACGCCCGTAGTAAAATCCCCATTGTTTATAGGGTCACGGGTAGGTTGTGACTACAAATGTGCAAACAAATAGTCGAGTAAAATGACAATATTATCATAAATCCCCGGGATTGCCGATGGTGCCGGAGACTTGTAATGGGGAAAGGACGGGAAATGACTCTGTTTACTGGAGAAAGCAGAAACCTGCAGTCATCTGATCCGCGATCCAATTCTCCGAGCCAGACGCCGGCTCTTACCGGATGACGACCATCGAGGTGATTCTATGGGATATTGTCAAATACAAATGACCTTTCTGCTGCTGCTAAATTATCCGAATGGGGTTGTGAGGACATGAGTGCGAGCGCTGCCAGGTAACGTAACCCTTCCTCCACCAGAGGCATCAGTTACGTCTTTTCTTTTATAGATCACTGTTTGTTTATTATATAATTTTAAAATTTAATAAATGTAACTCTTTAAATGCTCACAGAATCCTTAAACTGCCGAAACAGAAAGTGGACCAGAAGCCAAAACGTGAAATTTTGGGAAAAATTGAGCATGAACACAATTTAACCCAAATCCATTTGCTCTACTCCATGGAGTCTACATCACGTTCCAATTTTATATGAATTCATATTAATTTTTGTTTTTACAATAAGGAAGAAATAAATTTCCAGCCACAGGAACAGAAATCGTTCCAACAAAGATCTAATTTTATGTAATTATTTATGAAAGATAAAAAATTAAAAAGATAATAAATTATACCGCAAAATAATATTAGAACTAAAATTAGAGTCGCCATTAACGAATTAATTAATCATCTTTTTCATCTACTAACGAGATAATGAAAAACATCACAAACCAAATAAAAAAATGATGACTAAAAAGTATAAACCTAAAAATGGGAATAACAATCACAATAAATTCATAAGTTTAGATGACAATGTAACAAATTGTGCGGCTAATAATAGTAATAATAATAAGGATAATAAAAATGAAAGTGATTAAAAAAACTTATCAGCGCTTTGTTTACGTTAAGATTGTCTGATAGAAGTGATTGGAGTAACAGTTCTACATATACAATGGGGGGTCATTTATGTGTTGGGAGGATACAAGGAGATTTTTGAATTTTTGGTGGCAAGAACCCAAGTGATCTAGAACACATTTCACCAGAACCGTCGTATTATAAATGTCTCAAAATGTTTTGGGGTTCTTCTATAAATTGATATGGAGAAGACGGTATAACCTGGGGATCTCCTGTATATAATGATATATGTACAGCCGGTATAACCTGGGGATCTCCTGTATATAATGATGTATGTACAGCCGGTATAACCTGGGGATCTCCTGTATATAATGATATATGTACAGTTGGTATAACCTGGGGATCTCCTGTATATAATGATATATGTACAGCCGGTATAACCTGGGATCTCCTGTATATAATGATATATGTACAGCTGGTATAACCTGGGGATCTCCTGTATATAATGATATATGTACAGCCGGTATAACCTGGGGATCTCCTGTATATAATGATATATGTACAGCTGGTATAACCTGGGGATCTCCTGTATATAATGATATATGCACAGCTGGTATAACCTGGGGATCTCCTGTATATAATGATATATGTACAGCTGGTATAACCTGGGGATCTCCTGTATATAATGATATATGTACAGCCAGTATAACCTGGGGATCTCCTGTATATAATGATATATGTACAGCTGGTATAACCTGGGATCCCCTTACTATATATAAATATTCATCCTTGGGTATTTTCCAGTCTCCTCCTGAGTATATATATACGCACTTCTGGTCCTCCGTAGGATTGTGAATAATTTCTTTATTTACGGAGAAGAAGCCCTCGGGACGGTCTTATCTTGGAGGCAGCGCTGAGATCTCGCCGTCTTTCTATACAATTATTGAGCTCTCTGTCATGAGTAACACAGACGTCCTCAACTCCTCGCAGAACGCCAGCGCCGCCAACAATGCAGATCCAATTAAATGATTCTATCTTGTGTTTCGCACGGCTCATTGAGAGACACAATACCCAGAGTACATTATGCTCCAGATATTGGTGGCATCCATTTATGTCTCCCCCGATGCCCCTGCTGTAGGGCCCCGGCTCAGCAGGGGTTAATACCTTTAAATGCCTAATAAACTTCTGCCTATTTTCAGTCTATTGTGACAAGTTTGTAGAGGACCCGTCACCGGCACTAGTTGTCGTCACTATGTTTGTACAGTTTCCTTGGTGCATTGTGGGATCCCATAGAATGAAGGTTTGTGAATAACTAAAAGTATAAAAACTTAATGAAGAACAAAAAAATAAATAAGTAAATAAAAATAAAAAATAGATTTTGAGGATATCTTTGCAATTTTTCAATGCAAAAAAAAACATTAATTTAACTGAAAATTAGCAGAGCGGTTTTTGTGATGTTTTTGAAACTTTGTTTTTTCGGTTATTGGTGGGCAGGGATGTTGTGTGTCCTTTCTTTCCAGCTGCTTCCTGTACTGCAGGAATTCATAAAAACGGAGATGTGGGGCTGGAGGTTCTCATTGTTTATTTGTAGGACTGTATGCTGTGAGAGGGGAGGAGGGGTGCAGCTGGAGGTTCTCATTGTTTATTTGTAGGACTGTATGCTGTGAGAGGGGAGGAGGGGTGCAGCTGTAGCTTCTCACTGTTTATTTGTAGGACTGTATGCTGTGAGAGGGGAGGAGGGGGTGCAGCTGGAGGTTCTCATTGTTTATTTGTAGGACTGTATGCTGTGAGAGGGGAGGAGGGGGTGCAGCTGGAGGTTCTCATTGTTTATTTGTAGGACTGTATGCTGTGAGAGGGGAGGAGGGGTGCAGCTGTAGCTTCTCACTGTTTATTTGTAGGACTGTATGCTGTGAGAGGGGAGGAGGGGGTGCAGCTGGAGGTTCTCATTGTTTATTTGTAGGACTGTATGCTGTGAGAGGGGAGGAGGGGGTGCAGCTGTAGCTTCTCACTGTTTATTTGTAGGACTGTATGCTGTGAGAGGGGAGAAAGGGGTGCAACTGCAGCTTCTCACTTTATTTGTAGGACTGTATGCTGTGAGAGGGGAGGAGGGGGTGCAGCTGGAGGTTCTCATTGTTTATTTGTAGGACTGTATGCTGTGAGAGGGGAGGAGGGGGTGCAGCTGTAGCTTCTCACTGTTTATTTGTAGGACTGTATGCTGTGAGAGGGGAGAAAGGGGTGCAACTGCAGCTTCTCACTGTTTATTTGTAGGACTGTATGCTGTGAGAGGGGAGGAGGGGGTGCAGCTGCAGCTTCTCACTGTTTATTTGTAGGACTGTTTGCTGTGAGAGGGAAGAAGGGGGTGCAACTGCAGGCTCTCACTGTGTGTTTGTAGAACTGTATGATGTGAGGGGAGGAGTGGGTGCAGGATCTAACTGTGTATTTGTAGGACTGTATGCTGTGAGAGGGGAGGAGGGGGTGCAGCTGCATCTTCTCACTGTTTATTTGTAGGACTGTTTGCTGTGAGAGGGAAGAAGGGGGTGCAACTGCAGGCTCTCACTGTGTGTTTGTAGAACTGTATGATGTGAGGGGAGGAGTGGGTGCAGGATCTAACTGTGTATTTGTAGGACTGTATGCTGTGACAGGGGAGGAGGGGGTGCAGCTGCAGCTTCTCACTGTGTATTTGTAGGATGGCATGTTGTGAGAGAGAAAGAGGGGATGTAGCTGTTGTTTCTCTCTTTTACATGCTACGAGAGGGCAGGAGGGGGGGTGGAAGTAGTTTGTTCCTGCAATTTCTGTCTGTGTAAGAGGATGATCAGGGTTCTTTTTTTACCTCTCTCATCAAGGTTCTTCTCCCACGATAATTTAGTTTGGCTGGAGAGTCGGGTTGAGGAAGAGTTTAAGGATAATGGAGGCCACTGTGCTCTTAGAAAACTTGAGTGCTGCCAAAATGTTTTCATTACCATAACCATATCTGTTCCTTTCCCCATTTCTGTCTATAAGCTCCTTGGGCAGTTCCTTAGACCTCATGATTCTCATGTGCCCTGACATGCACTGTGAGCTGTGAAGTCTCATATGGACAGGTGTGCACCTTTCATAATCAGGTCCATTTAGTTTAATTAAACACATCTGGACTCCAATGAAGGAGTAGAACCATCTCAAGGAGGATCAGAAGGAAATGGACAGCACATGAGTGTCACAATAAAGGGTCTGACCATGTGGTATGTCAGTTTTTCTGAATGAAAATGAGCTTTTTTGATCTTTCTATATAGCTGCAATAAAACAAAGAGTGGACAATTCAAAGCGATCCGAATACTTTCTATATCCACTGGGTGTATATATATATATATATATATATATATATATATATATATACATATTCTGATTATCCTATATGTTTTGTATACCCCTACATTTTAATATATAGTGCATTCAGCCCCCCCCCCCCCCATTTATTATATATATACCGGACTCCCTAAACATATTACATACATAATACACATAATACATTGGCAGAGATTTGTCTTTTCTGCCAGTTTTCTGGTGGAGAAGCCATGAAACAAACCGACTTTCTTGCAGTTATGTCCGAATTCCTCCCTGCAGCCACTTTATGTGTTGTGGGCAGGAGAGAGGGGCAGGTGGCGGGGTCCTAGTATTTACTGTTGTCCCTGCCTGATATCCTTTTCTTCTACATCCTGTTCTTATAGTCCCTTATAGCTCAGTTGTTGTTAGGCTTACAGGTCTCAGGTTCTACTTTGTGGTCGGTGATTAAACTGCTTCATCCCATTTTACAGCAGGTGCTGCTGCCTGAGGTTAGAGGCTCAACTTGCTTCATGACTGTATCACCCCTGGCCACAGTCCTTAGATTACTACTCAATCCTTCACTTGTATGCTGAAAATTGAGAATATGAGGATGAGACAAGGGATCAGATTCCAGTTGAGACCCAACCAGAAGGATCCAGGGAGTTATGAAAGCCAAAAATACTAACAAAACACTGAAAAATCTTGTTCCGAGCTGAAGTGGATGGTGAGAGACAGACCCTGACAGTCAGAAGGGCAAACCCTTCCTACCCATTGGATTGTCATTGTATTAAAGACATTTCAAGAAGTGCAATCATATAATGGGGCAGATTGCGTTGTCTGACGAGGATTCGGGTTCTGCCGGGAGTCACGAAGATCGTGCGTCCGAGTTCCTTCCTGTGTCGCTGCTGCGCTGAGGTCCGCTGGAGTTCACCTGCTTCTTCCCGGTGCATGTGATTGCTTGATCTTGTGACACAAACCCTTTTATAAATCCTGTGCTTTGTCCGAATCCGTCGGTTTGTCCGATGGCCCGCCCCCCCCTTTCTGTGACGTGCAAGCCGGCACCGATGCGCCAAAAATCTGATCGTTTGCGGCAAAATCTCGGGGCAATTCTGCGCAAAATGGATATATTCGGGAAACCCGATGAAAGTGCGGCGTTCGGACCCTTAGTAAATGAGCCCCATTGTGTCCAAAAGTTTCCGCACCCTCCCGTTGGCTGCTGTCTCAGGTCATTCTATCCTGACCATGTTTATTCAGTCTGTACGATGCCCAGATGATGCCGGTACTTGCCGTCCTCACGTCTCAGAGCGGGAAGAGCAACGCTCCAGAGATAATTAATCAAATTATCCCTTATAATCAGAGGGCGCTGCCTCCATGGCACATAATAGCGCGCGTTAGCAGGACCTAATAGGGCGGCACGTGCTGTGTGCTCGCCACCGCCAAAAATAACATTTCGCTCGCACGTGTCCCGTCTTCCAGGTCCATCTGTGATCATCCCAGGTCTATTACACTTAAAGAGGATGTATTAACAGATCAAATGTGTAAATCAACATATATACTGTTTATAGTCACTCTTCACATGTGGACTAAAATAGTGTGATCCTTCCTGTTCTGTAGAGATCACTTCTCAGCAGTCATCTCATTGTGATTATCAGAGGTGTAACCTATCATTATCCTAACACAGGTTCACATATTAATTTGTAATATGCTTACGTCTCCGCTTTTACTCTGCACCTTACAAGGTAGAAGATGATCATCTGATCATCCCACTCCTACCATTAAACTGTAGTAAAGCCAGTTGAGTCTGTATTAAGCCCCTTAAACAGTTACGCCAATGTAGAATTGCTGCCATGAACTGGCTATTGTTTGCACTATGTCTCATTATAATATTTGTATATGTATGTTTATTTCGCTTTACTGTTTGCTGTTGTAATTTAGTCAAATGGTATCAGGTGGCGACCAAATTGGCTGGCCCCCCAGACCCTTACAGAAAGGAGAACCCACATTTGATAGAAAGGGGTACCTCACTAGATCTCTGTGTGCAGAGCGGGAAGTGAGCATTAGGACGAGAGTTGGAATCTGGGAGTGGAGTATTATTACTAGTGATGTAGCAGCCTTCAGACCTTCACTGCAGAACTGCACAGACCTGATGCAGCCCCAGAGTCAAGGGCGTAATCTGTAATCTACAGTCACAAACCTAAAGAAACCATCCAGCTCTGAGCCACAGCCTGCAAGCAGCTAGCTCTACCTCTGCCAGCCTGGCACCAGAAAGATCCAGCTACTGGACAGATCCGGCTACTGGACAGATCCGGCTACCGGACAGATCCGGCTACCGGACAGATCTTGCTACAGGAAAGACCCAGCTACCAGACAGATCTTGTTACCGGACAGATCTTGCTACCGGACAGATCCTGCTACCGGACAGATCCTGCTACCCGACAGATCCTGCTACCGGACAGATCCTGCTACCGGACAGATCCTGCTACCGGACAGATCCTGCTACCGGACAGATCCTGCTACCGGACAGATCCGGCTACCGGACAGATCCGGCTACCGGACAGATCTTGCTACAGGAAAGACCCAGCTACCAGACAGATCTTGTTACCGGACAGATCTTGCTACCGGACAGATCCTGCTACCGGACAGATCCTGCTACCCGACAGATCCTGCTACCGGACAGATCCTGCTACCGGACAGATCCTGCTACCCGACAGATCCTGCTACCGGACAGATCCTGCTACCGGACAGATCCTGCTACCGGACAGATCCTGCCACCGGACAGATCCTGCTACAGGACACATCTTGTTACCAGACAGATCCTGCTACCGGACAGATCCTGCTACCGGACACATCTTGTTACCAGACAGATCTTGCTACCGGACAGATCCTGCTACCCGACAGATCCTGCTACCCGACAGATCCTGTTACCGGACAGATCCTGCTACCGGACAGATCCTGCTACCGGACAGATATTGCTACAGGACAGATCCAGCTACAGGACAGATCCAGCTACAGGACAGATCCGGCAACCAGACAGATCCGACTACTGGACAGATCCGGCCACCGGACAGATCCTGCTACTGGATAGATTCTACACGGTTCCGCGTGTTGGATTTACCTAAAGGCTCTGGCCCTGCCACCATAATGAACAGATCCGGCCACCGGACAAATCTTGCTACAGGACAGATCCTGCTACCGGACAGATCCTGCTACCGGACAGATCCTGCTACCGGACAGATCCGGCTACCAGAAAGATCCTGCTACTGGACACATCTTGTTACCGGACAGATCTTGCTACCGGACAGATCCTGCTACCGGACAGATCTTGCTACAGGACAGATCCTGCTACCGGACAGATCCTGTTACCAGACAGATCCTGCTACCGGACAGATCCTGCTACCGGACACATCTTGTTACCGGACAGATCCTGCTACCGGACAGATCTTGCTACCGGACAGATCCTGCTACCGGACAGATCCTGCTACCAGAAAGATCCTGCTACTGGACACATCTTGTTACCGGACAGATCTTGCTACCGGACAGATCTTGCTACCGGACAGATCCTGCTACCGGACAGATCCTGCCACCGGACAGATCCTGCTACAGGACACATCTTGTTACCAGACAGATCTTGCTACAGGACAGATCTTGCTACAGGACAGATCCTGCTACCGGACAGATCCTGCTACCCGACAGATCCTGCTACCGGACACATCTTGTTACCAGACAGATCTTGCTACCGGACAGATCCTGCTACCCGACAGATCCTGTTACCGGACAGATCCTGCTACCGGACAGATCCTGCTACCGGACAGATATTGCTACAGGACAGATCCAGCTACAGGACAGATCCAGCTACAGGACAGATCCGGCAACCAGACAGATCCGACTACTGGACAGATCCGGCCACCGGACAGATCCTGCTACTGGATAGATTCTACACGGTTCCGCGTGTTGGATTTACCTAAAGGCTCTGGCCCTGCCACCATAATGAACAGATCCGGCCACCGGACAAATCTTGCTACAGGACAGATCCTGCTACCGGACAGATCCTGCTACCGGACAGATCCTGCTACCGGACAGATCCTGCTACCGGACAGATCCGGCTACCAGAAAGATCCTGCTACTGGACACATCTTGTTACCGGACAGATCTTGCTACCGGACAGATCCTGCTACCGGACAGATCTTGCTACAGGACAGATCCTGCTACCGGACAGATCCTGCTACCGGACACATCTTGTTACCGGACAGATCTTGCTACCGGACAGATCTTGCTACCGGACACATCTTGTTACCGGACAGATCCTGCTACCGGACAGATATTGCTACCGGACAGATCCTGCTACCGGACAGATCCTGCTACCGGACAGATCCGGCTACCAGAAAGATCCTGCTACTGGACACATCTTGTTACCGGACAGATCCTGCTACCGGACAGATATTGCTACAGGACAGATCCAGCTACGCTACAGGACAGATCCGGCAACCAGACAGATCCGACTACTGGACAGATCCGGCCACCGGACAGATCCTGCTACCGGACAGATCCTGCAACCAGACAGATCCGGCTACTGGATAGATTCTACACGTTCCGCGTGTTGGATTTACCTAAAGGCTCTGGCCCTGCCACCATAATAATCAGACCTGGTGGAGATATCAGATATCCTCGCCTCTTTCCTCTCCCAGTCACGCCCAGATTTGGTGAAAGTGAAATGTAAGTTGGCATGTAAACTGCCAGAATGTAATTCCTGTACCTGTTTACATGTCTGGTGGACAACGCATAATAAATGCCCCCATAGATGGGGCTTTTAGGATGGGGTTGGAACTTTTACCCTGAGATTAAATGATCATGTTCTACTGGAATATATTACTATTTTCACTACTAGATCAGATGTAAAACTCTTCACTTTCTATAAGAATTACATAAAAAATACCCAGAAATTCTGATCTACAGAAGGTTTTGTAATTGATGAGTTGATGTTAGTGGTGATCCCTTGGCCCTCGACCTCCTAAACAAGAAGAAAAACTGATGTCTTAGGCGACTGCACAAATCAATGTTTTTATCTATTTTCTTCTTTGTCGTTAATGGTTTACATGGAAAATATCCAAGAAGAACAAAATGTTAGTGAAATGTCCTGTAATTGAGTTGCCGGATTGTGCCATCCAATAGTCATCAACGAAGAAGGATCAGAAGGCGCGAGGGTTGTGGAAGCAGCAGAGGAAAGGAGCAGGACATTACCTAATGAACTGAGAGGCTTCAGAGATGATTAATAAAGAAAAAACAAGAAATAAGCCAAAATAAAACCCACAGACTTCATTAGCGCAATGGAAAATGAGACAGACACAGGTCATGGGGGCGCTCGGCAGGTCTCCGACCACCAGGAGATGAGGAGAAGCTGCAAAGAGATGATTGCTCCGTGCTGCATGGATTTCTAGAATACCCTTCCCCCAAAAATCCCAGAATGTGAATGTTGGTTTTGTGGTGTCCTCCTCATCCCCAACTCTAGTTAAGGTGAGCAGAGGTGAGTACAAATGGCTGGTGAAGAGGGCTGCACACCTAGAGCCAACAATTCCGTCAGTGGTAGAAAAGGGCCAGAAAGACTTCGAGCACGGCAAGGCGTCTCCTCCACCATCTACTGCTCACTGGCTGTTTATGCATTACCAATACTCTTCTATGGACCACACTTTCTTTAGTTCCTTGCTGCATAATGGCCAGATCATCAATGTGTCAGCATCTACCTGTCCTGTCCCCCAAGTGTCAGCGTGTCCCTGTCCTGTCCCCCAAGTGTCAGCGTGTCCCTGTCCTGTCCCCCAAGTGTCAGCGTGTCCCTGTACTGTCCCCCCAAGTCTCAGCGTGTCCCTGTCCTGTCCCCCCAAGTGTCAGTGTCCCTGTCCTATCCCCCAAGTGTCAGCGTGTCCCTGTCCTGTCCCCCAAGTGTCAGCGTGTCCCTGTCCTGTCCCCCCAAGTGTCAGCGTGTCCCTGTCCTGTCCTCCAAGTGTCAGCGTGTCCCTGTCCTGTCCTCCAAGTGTCAGCGTGTCCCTGTCCTGTCCTCCAAGTGTCAGCGTGTCCCTGTCCTGTCCCCCATGTGTCAGCGTGTCCCTGTCCTGTCCCCCAAGTGTCAGCGTGTCCCTGTCCTGTCCCCCAAGTGTCAGCGTGTTCCTGTCCTGTCCTCCCAAGTGTCAGCGTGTCCCTGTCCTGTCCCCCAAGTGTCAGCGTGTCCCTGTCCTGTCCCCCCAAGTGTCAGCGTGTCCCTGTCCTGTCCCCCCAAGTGTCAGCGTGTCCCTGTCCTGACCCCCAAGTGTCCGCGTGTCCCTGTCTTGTACCCCGCTTGTTTGGCTTCTGTGACAATGTTCCAGTTCTCTTGGAATAACCTCCATCACTCTGTTGCTTAAAATTGAGTTTACGTTCCAAAGAAAAACAGCAACTTCATGATTTTCAGTCTTTTACTCCTTTTCTTGTAAACTCTGTGTTTGTCACTCAGACTCGCTAACTCCAAAAAGACCCATTGATCCACATATAGAGCACGTACAGAACATCTCCAAGAGGAATGACAAGGCTGAGCGAAGACGCTGGGTCCAGTCATGCAGAACGTTCCTCAGATAGAAACCACAATGATACTAGAAGAAAGGAAAATTCTGCCTCTTTTCTTGTTTGTGATGGGATTTCGTTTTGGTGTCGTCAGCAGCTGCTCCCGATGCACAAACACCTTTCAGATTGATGACCTGCGAGGATCTGACCCAGCTCCATCTGTCCTGGCAGAGACAAATGTGAGCACACGCACAGGGTGGGTGAGCCGAGGACAGCGCTGCTCCCCACCCCCATAACTCTGACAAAGTAACATTTTCAAAATTAAATTACGTCTACAATGTAAGACTGATGAAAACCGTACATTCTACAATTACATTGTATTGCGATCCTGTCCCGGAGCCAGAACTCCACTCTACATCGATTAGTAGGACTCCATCATTGACTCACCGGGGGGCAGGGACTATAGAGGGCGCAGAGGTAATGGTCATTCCCAGACTATGGAACATGATCCCTAAAGTTAGGCAATAGGCCCTATTACAGATATTCACTTTTGAGCTTATAGCTCCAGGTGCTGTCAATGTTCCTCAGGACCCCTCCCTTACTGACTACAGACTACGGTCTAAACCTCTCCACGGTCTATAGGGTTTGGATGACCTTTATCTAAAGATAATTGATGATATTGTTTAATGTGAAGTTGTATATGTTACCCCCCCCCCAAGTTTAAGATAAGAAAGTAATAAATCTATGTTTATAGGCCCTTTATTGTTTCGTAGCAAGATATTTGTAACGCCAGTGATCTGGGATGACCTACACCTCCTCCTCTTTATCATCCATATGATAGTTTCCATAAGTTCTGAGTACATGCACCTTCTCTATGAATTTTGAAGGGCCGGTGTTCCCATTTTCCCCATTTTTAGATCTCTGGAAGCCCTTGGTTATAGACAAGTGATGAGGTTATCCAATGGCTGAGCAATAAGGTCCTACTTATTCTGTGTCTTCAGGACTTCTGTTCTTCTGGACTCCCTCTCTCCTGACCTCGGCTTGTGTTTGACTCTATCTCTGATCTCCATTGTTGTTCTGATGACCTTTTGGTTACACCTCTGGCTTGACCTGACTTGGGACCTTGCTGTCCACCCTGAGCCTTGGTCCGAAATCTGCTTACAGAAGAACTTCCCCGGCCCTGACTGTGTATTTCTGACTCTTCTCTGCCTGACCTCCATGTTGCTCCTTGGCACCAACCATGGAGACCTGGTCCTCACATTGTAGCACAGTCCATATCAGAAAGTGAAGTCTGACCGGGGCCCCCTAGAGGATGTGGCTTGTCAGTGCACTCTACCAGAAGCAGATGGGGGCCCGTTTTTTGTTCAACTTTTTGTCCGACAACGCGTTCTTATGAAATGCTCTTTAAAACAGAAAGGAGGATGGGCGTCAGGCAACGTCTTGTAACTCTTTCCTGTTCCCGCACTTCCGGAGCCTATGGCGCTTCGAGAAGACAGAGCAGAATAATTCTCCGCTGTTTGGTGCTCGGAGCATCAGAATCTTATTAAAGTGAAGCCGCGGCCGGCGCTTTCTGTCCATATTAGCATTTTTCTTCTAGCAATAAACATTTTGGGTCATTTTTTAATATTAGGCAGAAATGCTGACTTCAGCAGATTCACCGCGTCTGCGTCCGGCGTCTCCCCGCCACATGGTCACACGCTGGGATTATCAGATCTTCTGCATCTCATAAAGGGAATATACATTATAGGGACATAAAGAAAGTCTTTCGGGGGACATAATGGGGCAGATTTACTTACCCGGTCCATTCGCGATCCAGCGGCGCGTTCTCTGCGCTGGATTCGGGTCTTCCAGCGATTCACTAAGGTAGTTCCTCCGTCGTCCACCAGATGTCGCTGCTGCGCTGAAGTCCGCCGAGGCCCGCCGGAGTGCACGAGCCTATACCTGGTGAAGGTAAGCGCAACACAATTTTTTTTTAAAATGCGGCGGATTTCCGAATCCGTCGGGTTTTCGTTCGGCCACGCCCCCCGATTTCCGTCGCGTGCATGCCGCCGCTGATGCGCCAAAATCCCGGGGCAATACAGGGAAAATCGGCGCAAATCGGAAATATTCGGGTAACACGTTGGGAAAACGTGAATCGGGCCCTTAGTAAATGACCCCCAAAATGTTGTAATTTCATTAGGACTCATTACAGTCACAGGAGCAGCATCCATCCGTGTGTTTATTCAGACAAGATCCTAAACCTAATCAAACCCCTAAAAAACCCAGAAAGGACCCAGAACCAGAACCAGAAACACTAAAATATGTATTCAGATAATTATTCAGATCCCTATGTAAGACCCTTAATTTAATGAGCCCTATATATTAAAGGGATTGTCCACTTTTAGCAAATGATATTGTTTATGTAATGAAAAGATTTCTGTATCAATTCTTCCTGCTTTCTAGATCTCTGCTTGTTGTTATTCTAAAGGAATACTTCCAGTGGAAAAACATTGATACGTAGTCATGTGATGTCACACAGGTGCATAGCTTGTTATATCCCTGGTCATGTGATGTCACACGGGTGCATAGCTTGTTACATCCCTGGTCATGTGATGTCACACAGGTGAATGGCTCGTTATATAACCCTGGTCATGTGATGTCACACAGGTGCACAGCTCAGTATATCCCTGGTCATGTGATGTCACACAGGTGCACAGCTCAGTATATCCCTGGTCATGTGATGTCACACAGGTGCACGGCTGGTTATATTCCTGGTCATGTGATGTCACACAGGTGAACAGCTCAGTATATCCCTGGTCATGTGATGTCACACAGGTGCACGGCTGGTTATATTCCTGGTCATGTGATGTCACACAGGTGCACTGCTTGTTATATCCGTGGTCATGTGATGTCACACAGGTGCACGGCTCATTATATCCCTGGTCATGTGATGTCACACAGGTGCACGGCTCATTATATCCCTGGTCATGTGATGTCACACAGGTGCACGGCTTGTTATATCCCTGGTCATGTGATGTCACACAGGTGAACAGCTCGTTATATCCCTGGTCATGTGATGTCACACAGGTGCACGGCTGGTTATATTCCTGGTCATGTGATGTCACACAGGTGCACTGCTTGTTATATCCCTGGTCATGTGATGTCACACAGGTGCACGGCTCATTATATCCCTGGTCATGTGATGTCACACAGGTGCACGGCTCGTTATATCCCTGGTCATGTGATGTCACACAGGTACATGGCTCATTATATCCCTGGTCATGTGATGTCACACAGGTACATGGCTCATTATATCCCTGGTCATGTGATGTCACACAGGTGCGCCGCTCGTTATATCCCTGGTCATGTGATGTCACACAGGTGCACTGCTCGTTATATCCCCAGTCATTTTAGGGGGTAGGGGGGAGAGTGTTACTGAAAGATACATAATATAGGCTTTCACAGCAGCACAGATTATTTCATGAAAGCGTGCTGAGAATGGAGAAGACCATAGAGTGAGAGCTGCATAGTAGGAGAAGGGGCTCCTAGGGCTGTACAGCACAGAGTATTTCAGGAGAGGAGCGCACTAGCCTGGGGAGTATATGGAGGGAGGATAAGGTCCCTCAGCAGCACAGAGTATTTCAGGAGAGGAGCGCACTAGCCTGGTGAGTATATGGGGGGAGGATAAGGTCCCTAAGCAGCACAGAGTATTTAAAAATAACGGGCGCAGCGCAGAGGATTTAAGCAGATGCTTTCGGTGATTTTATAAAGGGCTCTGATCTGATGACCTCTTTAAGGACGGAGCTGCACCAGAGCCGAATCCTGAGGAATCTGCGGAGATCTGCGCTGCTCTGTAGCACCAGGACGAGATACAATTGTTATCGCTAAATTCTGCCTCAAAAAGTTGTCTCATCGTAGCAAGAATCCTCCCCCCGATCCGCTACAATGTACAGAAGCTTCCGGAAACTTTCCCACTGGAGAATGTCTTGTTGTGAGCGGCTGATACATTGTAACGCTGCAGTTTAGTGTCTCGGAGGAGCCGGATTTAGTCCAGGCAGCACGTGCGCGTCTTGAGCCGTCAGTTGTGTGCAGAGATCCTGCGCGGCGGTGACTGATGTGTGTCACCATGTGCTGCCCTGGGGGAAGCCTCAGGTTCATTTAAATTTCTCAAGGGACCTGCCAAGACTCAATCATCCCGAGCCGCTCGCACTTCAGCCTCTGACTCATTTCAGACACTTTTCTAGGGACCTAAAAATTGACATTAATTAAGTGCAGGATTATTGCGCCGGATTGTGCGTTATGTGATCAGCGCGGACAAAGGGAGACTGAAGCGTCAGCACAAGAAGAATATCATTAGACCCGGGCGAAGCCAGAACTGACGAGTTTTTTTGGGAATTAAACTTAAATAAAAATCTATTTATAAAACTTTACAGAACTTTCCTGGAATTATTCTGCAGCAAACTCTGCCATCGAGACCTGGTGTGGATGACCCTAATCTCCCTCCGTACACCCGACAGTGGTTAACATTACAGTATTGCAGCATGGTGGCTCAGTGGTTAGCACTACAGCCTTGCAGCATGGTGGCTCAGTGGTTTGCACTACAGCCTTGCAGCATGGTGACTCAGTGGTTAGCATTACAGCCTTGCAGCACAGGGGTCCTGGATTCAAGTCCCATCCAGGTCAACATCTGCAAAGAGTTTGTATGTTCTCTACGTGTTTGCGTGGGTTTCCTCCGGCTCCTCCGGTTTCCTCCCACACTCCAGATGCATACTAGTAGGTTGAATAGATTGTGAGCCCCATGGGGACAGGGACTGATCTGACAAGCTCTGTGCAGCGCTGCGTAATCTGTGTGCGCTGTATACATAAAGGAATTATTATTAATAATAAAGGACCCTACAAAAGGCGCGCTACTAGGAGGTAAGGACAGAGTTTTAGTGATCTGGAAGGGACAGAGGGGTCTGGAGAGATGGAGATTAAAGAGATGGATAGAAACATCTCGAGAGGCAGAGATTGTGGGGGGAGTAGGTCTTTAGGGGGAAATGGAGGGTTCACTGGGGCAAAGGGAGGGATGGACTGGAAGACTAAATATCAGCCACACCCTCCCACTGCTGTGCCCTGTGCAACCAGCATTATGTAATGTGGTGGTAGTGATGTGTAATCAGACCTTTATGTATGTTGTAAGTAGCAGCAGGACTGTGAAATATGGATTTATATTCCAGGATTGTAGCTTCTCTAAGTACACTGGGGGGCGTATCCTCACACTGCTGTGTTCTGAGCAACCAGCGTTATGTATTGTCCCTGGAGAGATGTTTAATCAGACCTCACACTGCTGTGCTCTGTGCTCTCTGCAGCCAGTGTTATGTATTGTCCCTGGAGAGATGTGTAATCAGACCTCACACTGCTGTGCTCTGTGCTCTCTGCAGCCAGTGTTATGTATTGTCCCTGGAGAGATGTGTAATCAGACCTCTATGTATGTTAGAAGTAGCAGCAGGACTGTGATATATGGATTTATGTTCCAGGATTGTAGCTTCTCCAAGTGCACTGGGGCTGTGCCCTGTACTCTGTACATCCAGTGTTATATATTGTCCCTGGAGGGATATGTTTGTTGTTAGTAGCAGCAGAACTGTAAAATATGTATTTATATTCCAGGATTGTAGCTTCTCCGAGTGCACTGGCAACGTTGCCTTGTGACAACAACATTATGGCAGTTTACCCCGGTCCTGCCGTGTTCCTGCGGTGCGTTGTCCGACGGGGATTCAGGTTTGCCGCGATTCACTGAGCTTGTGCTCCCAAGTTCCTGCATCCGTCGCTTCTTCCCGGTGCATGGAAGTGCTGATCTTGCGATACAATTCTAAACGTTAAATCCTGCGCGTTGTCCGAATCCGTTGGGTTGTCCGACGGTCCGTCCCCCCGATTTCTGTTGTGTGCAAGCCGGTGCCGATGTGCCAAAATCCGAATGTGTGCGCCAAAATCTGAACGCGTGTGCCAAAATCCCGGGGCAATTTGTCGCAAAACGTAAATCGCCGGGAAACCCGACGAAAATGCGTCCGACGGACCCTTAGTAAATGAGCCCCAATGTATCGAGTTATATGTGACTTACGTGAACAATCCAAATCTTAGGACACCTTAGTCTCCTGCACCCCTTATGTTCCTGGAGGGAGTTACTATGAGATTCCGGGTGATCAGTGATAAATATCGGCAGTATCCCGGGTCATCAGGGTTCGGGTGTCATGGCCGCCAGTGCTGACCTCAGCGCTCTGTCCTCCCTGCAGCTGAATGGGAGGGATTTTCTGTACAGACAGAAGTGAATAGGATAATGTGCGGCATCTATCCGCTAAATCCGTGTCTGGGGGGTAACACTGGATTTAGAGGAGTCTGTTCCTTTTCTGGCGTCGTGTGACTGAGCAGCAGCCGGATCTGTTTTGCTTTGATATCATTTTGTTGTTTTCTGGTGTCATCACTTTCTTTCATCTGTTCTCCGTGTCCCCGCGTTTTGTTTTGCTGTGAATTTCATTTGACCCTTTTCACCAGACGCAGGACATTTCACCCACTCGCCGCTTTCTAAATCTCCTCCGCACTCCCGAAATCAAACACACACAGCGCCTTAACCCCTCGGTGACCGCAAACATTTTACAAGTTGATTTGACAATTTCTTGGTTTCAGAGACCGGATTTTATTTTTCTTTTAGTTGTAACAAATCACATTTATTATATTATTATATTTATTGCTCCGTGTTTTCATTTTATTGGGGGAAATGTACATGAAAGTTGTGTTTTATTGTTATATTTATACTATGTTTATTGTTTTCTTTACATTTTCAGATTTTGTTTATTATATGTATTATATATATATTTTTTTTACTTTATTGTTCTACTCAACTTTTTATATAGCATAATAAAATGATGATATCAAAATCAAGTCTTATTTTTATTTTTTGGGGGGATGCAAATAATAACATAACATAACATAATAACATTATGTTAAAATGTGTTTGCCATTTTTGGAAATTGCAATGAATGCACTTTTGGCTACTTCTACTTATTTATATTTTATTTATGAATTTATTTTTATTACTTTACTTAATTGCCTTCACCACCTTGTAGATAATCCCTGAATGTTCATCAAGTGATTCAGCAGTCCTGCTACTTACTTATGTGCTTTGTGCAGACTCTCCACGATTCTTTGATTACATGTCTGATCTCTGATGAACAGGTGAAGCTGTAGCAGCGTAGATGGTCAATAAAGAGGTAGTTTTCATTTAACCTGATGGAGTCATTTAAAGGGATTTTCTAACAAATGACTTAATATGGGTCTGAACACTATGGGGCACATTTACTTACTCCGTCCGGAGGAGTTCCCGAATGTGCATTGTCTGATCCTGCATGTGTCACTTCCCCGTTCAGGTCCCTGGAGTTCTCCTTCTTCTTCCTGGTGCATGTAAGTGCATTGTCCGTGTATAATGCGCTGTGCGGAGAGTCACTAAGATCCTGTGTCCGATATCCTGCATGTGTCGCTTCCCCGCTCAGGTCCCCGGAGTTCACCTTCTTCTTCCTGGTGCATGTAAGTGCATTGTCCGTGTATAATGCACTGTGCGGGGAGTCACTAAGATTGTGCGTCCGATATCCTGCATGTGTCGCTTCCCCGCTCAGGTCCCCAGGGTTCAGCTCCTTCTTCCTGGTGCATGTAAGTGCATTGTCCGTGTATAATGCGCTATGCAGGGAGTCACTAAGATCGTACCCCCGATATCCTGCATGTGTCGCTTCCCCGCTCAGGTCCCTGGAGTTCACCTACTTCTTCCTGGTGCATGTAAGTGCATTGTCCGTGTAGAATGCGCTGTGCGGGGAGTCACTAAGATCGTGCGTCCGATATCCTGCATGTGTCGCTTCCCCGCTCAGGTCCCCAGGGTTCACCTCCTTCTTCCTGGTGCATGTAAGTGCATTGTCCGTGTATAATGCGCTGTGCGGGGAGTCACTAAGATCCTGCGCCCG
The DNA here is from genome assembly GCF_040894005.1 of Engystomops pustulosus. Classification (NCBI taxonomy): domain Eukaryota; kingdom Metazoa; phylum Chordata; class Amphibia; order Anura; family Leptodactylidae; genus Engystomops; species Engystomops pustulosus. The sequence goes on along the minus strand of NC_092412.1, from coordinate 256,250,400 downwards.
ATATCCTTCATGTGTCGCTTCCCCGCTCAGGTCCCTGGAGTTCACCTACTTCTTCCTGGTGCATGTAAGTGCATTGTCCGTGTATAGTGCGCTGTGCAGGGAGTCACTAAGATCCTGCGCCCGATATCCTGCATGTGTCGCTCCCCGCTCAGGTCCCTGGAGTTCACCTACTTCTTCCTGGTGCATGTAAGTGCATTGTCCGTTTATAATGCGCTGTGCAGGGAGTCACTAAGATCCTGCGCCCGATATCCTGCATGTGTCGCTTCCCCGCTCAGGTCCCTGGAGTTCTCCTTCTTCTTCCTGGTGCATGTAAGTGCATTGTCCGTGTATAATGCGCTGTGCGGGGAGTCACTAAGATCCTGCACCCGATATCCTGCATGTGTCGCTTCCCCGCTCAGGTCCCTGGAGTTCACCTTCTTCTTCCTGGTGCATGTAAGTGCATTGTCCGTGTATAATGTGATATGCAGGGAGTCACTAAGATCGTGCGTCCGATATCCTGCATGTGTCGCTTCCCCGCTCAGGTCCCCGGAGTTCACCTTCTTCTTCCTGGTGCATGTAAGTGCATTGTCCGTGTATAATGCACTGTGCAGGGAGTCACTAAGATCCTGCACCCGATATCCTGCATGTGTCGCTTCCCCTCTCAGGTCCCCGGAGTTCACCTTCTTCTTCCTGGTGCATGTAAGTGCATTGTCCGTGTATAATGCGCTGTGTGGGGAGTCACTAACATCGTGCACCTTATATCCTGAATGTGTCGCTTCCCCGCTCAGGTCCCTGGAGTTCACCTTCTTCTTCCTGGTGCATGTAAGTGCATTGTCCGTGTATAATGCGCTGTGCGGGGAGTCACTAAGATCGCGCGCCTGATATCCTGCATGTGTCGCTTCCCCGCTCAGGTCCCCGGAGTTCACCTTCTTCTTCCTGGTGCATGTAAGTGCATTGTCCGTGTATAATGCGCTGTGCGGGGAGTCACTAAGATCCTGCACCCGATATCCTGCATGTGTCGCTTCCCCGCTCTGGTCCCCGGAGTTCACCTTCTTCTTCCTGGTGCATGTAAGTGCATTGTCCGTGTATAATGCGCTGTGCGGGGAGTCACTAAGATCCTGCACCCGATATCCTGCATGTGTCGCTTCCCCGCTCTGGTCCCCGGAGTTCACCTTCTTCTTCCTGGTGCATGTAAGTGCATTGTCCGTGTATAATGCGCTGTGCGGGGACTCACTAAGATTGTGCCCCGATATCCTGCATGTGTCACTTCCCCGCTCAGGTCCCCGGAGTTCACCTTCTTCTTCCTGGTGCATGTAAGTGCATTGTCCGTGTATAATGCGCTGTGCGAGGAGTCACTAAGATCCTGCGCCCGATATCCTGCATGTGTCGCTTCCCCGCTCAGGTCCCCGGAGTTCACCTTCTTCTTCCTGGTGCATGTAAGTGCATTGTCTGTGTATAATGCGCTGTGCGGGGAGTCACTAAGATCCTGCACCCGATATCCTGCATGTGTCGCTTCCCCGCTCAGGTCCCCGGAGTTCACCTTCTTCCTGGTGCATGTAAGTGCATTGTCCATGTATAATGCGCTGTGCGGGGAGTCACTAAGATCCTGCGCCTTATATCCTACATGTGTCGCTTCCCCACTCAGGTACCCTGATTTCATCTTCTTGTTCCTGGTGCATGTAAGTGCATTGGTTGCAACACAATTTTAATCTTAAATTCTGCGCAAGAAAACCGGCACCGCTGTGCCCAAATCCAATTGTGTGCAACGCAATCCCCTTCTAAATACCTGTCAAAGCGGTGCCAAATCCCGAAAACGTTGGGAAGTCTGCCTATGGGTCTGATTACTTAGACCCCAAACATTCAAAACAATAAGCATCCATGTGTTCCCTAAAGTGTCCGATGTAGATGTAGCCCTGGGATGATCTGCACTTTAATCGTGTGCGATACTTTCTGTGGAATTCAATTATGTTAAAACCCCTTTAGTTTTTAGAATGGGCTCCTACTTATTCGCTGGTCAGCACCAGGACCAATATTTTTCAAAATTGCCTTAGGAAATAGGGACCATCCCAGCAACTTGAGGACTGTTAGCAGTAGTGATACAATGTATCAGTCTTTCCCAGAATCCCCCCTTCCAGTCTAGACAACTGTTGCGGCGCCTGTTGCTCTTGTTCCCCTTCGGTGAAGTTCCATCGATGTCTCGGGGTTTGATTGTCATCGTATCAGTAATGATGAATACGACTAATATTATAAATACGCTCCATAAATAAATGTGCGGAATAAACAGGCCATTAAGGGGATGACGGAGCGCTGACAGCGGCGGCGGCTGGAGATGAAGCTGCCGTCTCCTTGTCATGGTAACGCGGTAACTTACCTTTTAGCAATCTCCGATAACAGAGCGGCACAATACAATTATCCTCTGCAAATGAAATTAGAAGATGCAAATCAAGTGTAAATAAGTATTTATATGCTGGACCCGATCCAGCGCCGAGTCCCCCCCCCCCAGCCGCCGCTCCTCTCCCGAGATGTTTTATTGGAACTAATTCTGCATTTATTATTTTTGGAGACTCGTGGAAGTCCCAACTCTGGTTTCATAATTCGCTCAAATAATTTATCTGCAAACTTTTGCAAACGGAGCTCCTCCTATGAGATGGATCGCGGAGTCATCCGACTCTCCCGAGTTAATGTGGAAGCGTTAAGCGAGTCTAATAAGGTTTCATCAAATGATGCATTGGGGACATTGTGTACGAGAGAGACGCCAGGTTTATTAAAGGGAACCTTCATCTGGAAGAACCAGAGAGGAGGGAGCGGCAGTACATTCAGACAACTGCAATACCAGACATAACCTACTGTCAAGGGGGGCGCTGCTGAGTATTCCAGATACAGCAAGCAAACCCCTGCCCACAGGATAATCCAATTAATTACAAGAACATGGAGCCGATATCCAAAATGAATGTAGCAGCAGGTGGAGCACACACTCCATTTATTCTGAGTTGTTAGTACTGGACTTAGTGATCTCCGGAAGAGATGAATAGGGCATTAGGGCAGATTTGAGATCTGCTCAATCCTTTTGGGGGCCGCAATGGACCCCATTTCTTGTGATCAGTACTGGGACCCTCTGGGATCTGTGCCACAATTTATTAGATGTTATAGAGAAGTTCTGACCTGTACTGATAGGAATCAAGCATTTAGGTGATATAGAAGCTTTTTATTATCTCCAGTAGTCTCTGTCTGCTCCTGTGTTTCTCCTCTCTTAGAAGCATCAGTAGGATCATTTAGGGGATTATAGAGAAGTTTTGAGCTAAACTGATGGGAATGAAGCACTTAAGGTGAGATAGAAACATCTTATCATCTCCAGCAGCTTACAATATAATATACATCATGGTGTGGCTAGCGCATACGTGGCGCGGCTAACTGCCAAGTGAAATATAGCAAATTGGCTTCCCCTTGGCCTCCCAGAAAGGGAACGCGGCCGAAGAACTCCCAAGGTGGACCCCCAATTCAGGAAGTGGACCCGGTGGGCTGGCGGGAGAGGCAGGCGGCCATGACACGCGCAGTATGGCCTGAATCCAAAGTGGTCCCGGCAGACGTCTTTGCATGGTCAGTGGCTCATGGGTCTCCCAAACAGGTCCAGGTCTAAATGTAGGGAGCAGGACATTCCCAGAGCAATGTGCCACCGGTCTCTTGTCGCTGGATCCGGATTTTGGCTCATTGAGTTTGACGCAGTGGCACGAAAGTGAGTGTGGGCCAATCTGCCCCCAAAAGACCAGCAAAACCTGGAGGAAAAGGGGGGCGGAGCCAATGCACATGCAGCTGTCTATTGCATCCTGTCCAGCGGAGCTACTCTCTACCTGTCTCTGTCTGCTGCTTTCAGTCATATATAGATAGATACTGAAATAAAGCACTTGGGGCGAGATAGAAACTTACTATTATCTCCAGCAGCCTCTGTCTATGTCTTCCTTTTTGCATTTAGCCCAATCAGCAGAATCATATAGAGCATTAGAGAAAAGCACTGATCTACACTGAGGGGGGAAAAAGCACTTGGGGTGAAATAGAAACTTACTTTTATCTCCAGCAGCCTCTGCCCACTGCTGTGTCTCTCCTCACTAAATCACACAGATCTTACTCACTCTTCACCTTTCTACTGTCTTTATTGTAAACCGGGATGTCCTGTTGTAACAAGATGGATTCACAATAGACTTTAGAGAGAATGTCAGTTCTGTTTTGGAAGGAGAAGAAAAGTAAAACAGCCTCATAATTCAAGCATTTTCTCCATTAATCTACATTATAAGATATTCTGGTGATTTATGCTTTTTTTTATTTACTAACAATTTCCTGTTTTTTATGTTTTTTTTTTAACATTTCACTTTGCTTTTTTTTTTTGTTACGTTTTTTACAATTGTGTCATGTGATGGCCGGGTGGTTATTGTGGCCGGTGACTATATATTGATGTGACATGTGACAAGCTCTGCTGGACCTGCCTTGAGGTGAATGGGGAAGTAATGAAGCTGAATGCTCTGGGTATTAGAAGGGGTTTGCATGGGGTCACACAAGGGAAGCCACCGCCCCTTTAAGCTCATTGTATAATTGCTGCATTGTACATCCATCAGTTTCCCGGTGTAGACTATTAATTAGTTGCATCTCATGATCCGCTTTACCCTGCCTGCCGCAATCAAGGTTAATTATCTTCAGCCGCTTACACAATGGTGCGATGGACCTGGCGTCTGCCCTGGCAAGGTGGCAGAACACCATCCATATGACTGATAGGTGACCCGGCGTCTGCCCTGGCGAGGTGGCAGAACAGCATCCATATGACTGATAGGTGACCCGGCGTCTGCCCTGGCGAGGTGGCAGAACACCATCCATATGACTGATAGGTGTCCCGGCGTCTGCCCTGGCGAGGTGGCAGAACACCATCCATATGACTGATAGGTGACCCGGCGTCTGCCCTGGCGAGGTGGCAGAACACCATCCATATGACTGATAGGTGACCCGGCGTCTGCCCTGTCGAGGTGGCAGAACACAATCCATATGACTGATAGGTGACCCGGCGTCTGCCCTGGCGAGGTGGCAGAACACCATCCATATGACTGATAGGTGACCCGGCGTCTGCCCTGGCGAGGTGGCAGAACACCATCCATATGACTGATAGGTGACCCGGCGTCTGCCCTGGCGAGGTGGCAGAACACCATCCATATGACTGATAGGTGACCCGGCGTCTGCCCTGGCGATGTGGCAGAACACCATCCATATGACTGATAGGTGACCCGGCGTCTGCCCTGGCGAAGTGGCAGAACACCATCCATATGACTGATAGGTGACCCGGCGTCTGCCCTGGCAAGGTGGCAGAACACCATCCATATGACTGATAGGTGACCCGGCGTCTGCCCTGGCGATGTGGCAGAACACCATCCATATGACTGATAGGTGACCCGGCGTCTGCCCTGGCGAGGTGGCAGAACACCATCCATATGACTGATAGGTGACCCGGCATCTGCCCTGGCGAGGTGGCAGAACACCATCCATATGACTGATAGGTGACCCGGCGTCTGCCCTGGCGAGGTGGCAGAACACCATCCATATGACTGATAGGTGACCCGGCATCTGCCCTGGCGAGGTGGCAGAACACCATCCATATGACTGATAGGTGACCCGGCGTCTGCCCTGGCGATGTGGCAGAGCACTATCCATATGACTGATAGGTGACCCGGCGTCTGCCCTGGCGAGGTGGCAGAACACCATCCATATGACTGATAGGTGACCCGGCGTCTGCCCTGGCGAGGTGGCAGAGCACCAGCCATATGACTGATAGGTGACCCGGCGTCTGCCCTGGCGATGTGGCAGAACACCATCCATATGACTGATAGGTGACCCGGCGTCTGCCCTGGCGAGGTGGCGGAACACCATCCATATGACTGATAGGTGACCCGGCGTCTGCCCTGGCGATGTGGCAGAACACCATCCATATGACTGATAGGTGACCCGGCGTCTGCCCTGGCGAGGTGGCAGAACACCATCCATATGACTGATAGGTGACCCGGCGTCTGCCCTGGCGAGGTGGCAGAACACCATCCATATGACTGATAGGTGACCCGGCATCTGCCCTGGCGAGGTGGCAGAACACCATCCATATGACTGATAGGTGACCCAGCGTCTGCCCTGGCGAGGTGGCAGAACACCATCCATATGACTGATAGGTGACCCGGCGTCTGCCCTGGCGAGGTGGCAGAACACCATCCATATGACTGATAGGTGACCCGGCGTCTGCCCTGGCGAGGTGGCGGAACACCATCCATATGACTGATAGGTGACCCGGCGTCTGCCCTGGCGATGTGGCAGAACACCATCCATATGACTGATAGGTGACCCAGCGTCTGCCCTGGCGAGGTGGCGGAACACCATCCATATGACTGATAGGTGACCCGGCGTCTGCCCTGGCGATGTGGCAGAACACCATCCATATGACTGATAGGTGACCCGGCGTCTGCCCTGGCGAGGGGGCGGAACACCATCCATATGACTGATAGGTGACCCGGCGTCTGCCCTGGCGAGGTGGCGGAACACCATCCATATGACTGATAGGTGACCCAGCGTCTGCCCTGGCGAGGTGGCAGAACACCATCCATATGACTGATAGGTGACCCAGCGTCTGCCCTGGCGAGGTGGCAGAACACCATCCATATGACTGATAGGTGACCCGGCGTCTGCCCTGGCGAGGTGGCAGAACACCATCCATATGACTGATAGGTGACCCGGTGTCTGCCCTGGCGAGGTGGCGGAACACCATCCATATGACTGATAGGTGACCCGGCGTCTGCCCTGGCGAGGTGGCGGAACACCATCCATATGACTGATAGGTGACCCGGCGTCTGCCCTGGCGAGGTGGCGGAACACCATCCATATGACTGATAGGTGACCCGGCGTCTGCCCTGGCGAGGTGGCAGAACACCATCCATATGACTGATAGGTGACCCGGCGTCTGCCCTGGCGAGGTGGCAGAACACCATCCATATGACTGATAGGTGACCCGGCGTCTGCCCTGGCGAGGTGGCAGAACACCATCCATATGACTGATAGGTGACCCGGCGTCTGCCCTGGCGAGGTGGCGGAACACCATCCATATGACTGATAGGTGACCCGGCGTCTGCCCTGGCGAGGTGGCGGAACACCATCCATATGACTGATAGGTGACCCGGCGTCTGCCCTGGCGAGGTGGCGGAACACCATCCATATGACTGATAGGTGACCCGGCGTCTGCCCTGGCGAGGTGGCAGAACACCATCCATATGACTGATAGGTGACCCGGCATCACTCATTAGCTGATTAGCTCCACAATACCCCGGGCACAAGTCCTCTCCATCATCATCAATGGATTACAACACTGCGGGACACGAGAGCGAGGACGTCCTGTGCCGAGAAGAGCTGCCTCAATAGCTACTTTAGGTGTGGAGTCAAAAAGTTACAAAGTTACCTGCGGGTGGAGGCCGCGTCTCCTGATGAATCCTAAGTTTCGAAGTCCCATACGGCTGAGCAAAAAAAATAGCTAAGAATTTACTCTTCATCTTGGAGCTCATTTTAAAACACCTAAAAGATGGAAAGGGACAGTTCTTTAAGGAAATGCAGCAAGAATTGTCAGGAAGTTTAATGGGCAGACATATACTCTGCTATACTTTAGTTATAACCAGCACCGAGTGTTTGGGTCCGGATGGAGGTTCAAGTCCATGTTCAAAACCTCCAAACAGATTGTAAACCTCCAGGTCTGGCTGAGCTTGTTAGTCTCAGCTGTGGGTTGAGTGATCAGTGGCCAATTCAGTCAGTTGCTCGAGACAGCTCCAAATCCTCAGTTCACTCAGGGCTGGTTATACTTTCTCTTGGGATTTGTAGCACTACTTTTAGTTTGTGTTTATCTGGACCTGTTCCATGTAACCTGATTTGGATCCCTGTATCCTTTTTGGTTTTGTACATTCAACCCCAAACTGATTCAGAACCTCAGACCTGTACCTGAACCTAAATTCTGCCTAATCCAGAAAAATGAACCCCTGCCTGTCCTAGAACCCCCAAAACTGTACCGGAATCAAGTCTCAACCCTGAACTATGCCTGTTCCATGGTTAACTTGTGTCTGTACATTTGTCTGTTTGTTTTTCTGTTCTAAGAACATACTCAGAGTAGGGATTGTCGCACAGTAGTCCCTTACCACTAGAGTTTGGAAGGCAATCAGGAGGGTTTCAAGGGGTTGTGAATGTGTTTGGGAAATGCATCACGTTCTCTGCCTTGACGAACATCCTATTTTCTCCAGCAGCCACTGTCTGTGTCTATGTGTCTCTCCTCTCTCACTGATGGGAATAAAGCACTTGGGGTGGGATAGAGACTTCTTATTATCTACAACAGCCTTTGCCTGTGCCTGTGTCTCTCCTCTGCTACTCTTAAGCATCAGCAGGATTATACAGGACATTGTATAGAAGTACTGATCTGTAATGAAGATAATAAAGCACTTGGGGTGAGATAGAAACTTCCTATTACCTCCAGCAGCCTCTGTCTAAAGCTGTTTCTCTCCTGTCTAGCAGTCCTGACCTGTACTATTGGGAATAAAGCACTTCGGTCTCTTATTCTATTGAGGCTTCTGAGTGGGAAAGGGGAGAATTTGAGACACACAGAGGCTTCTGGAGATGATGCTAGGTTTCTATCTAACCCCAAGTGCTTTATTCCTATCATTACAGGTCTATACTTTTCTATTATGTATTTCTCTAATCCTATTGAGGCTTCTGAGTGGGAAAGGGGAGAATCTCAGACACACAGAGGCTGCTGGAGATGATGCTAGGTTTCTATCTAACCCCAAGTGCTTTATTCCTATCATTACAGGTCTATACTTTTCTATTATGTATTTCTCTAATCCTATTGAGGCTTCTGAGTGGGAAAGGGGAGAATTTGAGACACACAGAGGTTGCTTTAGATAATACTTGGTTTCTATCTCACCCCAAGTGCTTTATTCCTATCATTACAGGACTATACTTCTCAATTATGTATTTATATAATCCTACTGAGGCATGTGAGTTGGAAAGGGGAGAATTACAGACTGACAGAGGCTGCTGGAGATAACACTAAGTTTCTATCTCACCCCAAGTGCTTTATTCCTATTATTATAGCACTATACTTCTCTATTATGTATTTCATTAATCCTATTGAGGCTTCTGAGTGGAAAGGGGGAGAATTAGAGACAAAAAGGCTGCTGGAGATAATACTAGGTTTCTATCGCACCCCAAGTGCTTTATTCCTATCATTAATGGACTATACTTCTCTATTATCTATTTCTCTAATCCTATTAAGGCTTCTGAGTAAGAAAGGGGAGAATTTGAGACAAACAGAGGCTGCTTTACATAATACTTGGTTTCTATCTCACCCCAAGTGCTTTATTCCTATCATTACAGGACAATACTTCTCTATTATGTATTTCTCTAATCCTATTGAGGCTTCTGGATGGAAAAGGGGAGAATTAGAGACACAGAGGCTGCTGGAGATGATGCTAGGTTTCTATCGCACCCCAAGTGCTTTATTCCAATCATTACAGGTCTATACTTTTCAATTATGTATTTCTATAATCCTATTGAGGCTTCTGAGTGGGAAAGAGGAGAATTAGACTCAAAGAGGCTGCTGGAGATAATATTAGGTTTCTATCACACCCCAAGTGCTTTATTCCTATCATTATAGGTTAGTGCTACTCTATAAGTCCTATATGAAATTGCTGATGCTTTTGTGTAGGAAAGGAGAGACACTGGGACAGATAGAGGCCTCTGGAGAGATTAGTAACTTTTTATCTCACCCCAAGTGTTTTTTTTAGGTCAATGCATTTCTATCATGTCCTTTATGATTGTGCTGATGCTTTTGAGTATTAGAGGAGAGGCACAGATCATCGTAAGTTTCTATCTCACCCCGTGTGCTTTATTCCAATCAGTACAGGTCAATGCTTCTTTTATAACTACCTGTACGAGCCTGATTATACTCCTGAGTAGTAATGTAGAGAAACAGACATCGGCAGAGACTGCTGGAGATAGTAGTTATGTTCTATCTTACCCCAAGTGCTTTATTCCTATCAGTGCAGGTCACTTTCTCTCTATAATGTCCTATGTGACGCTGCTGAAGTTGGGATTTTTGGAAAGTCTGTTGAATGTTTGGATAGAGAAGAAGTTTCCATTGTTAATGTTTCTAAAGGTTTTCAATAAAGAAACAAAGTAAAAGATGCGACATCAGAGAAACCGGACGGAACCTTCTATAGTGAATGGATAAAATAGAAAGAACCTTCCTTAGTTCTGTCCAGAAATTCCAATTTTATGTTAAATCAGCTTCATTTTTGGGGCCGATGTGTAATTTACATTCCTGGAATAAAACCAAAGCTAATTAGTGGAAAGAGGCGATGAGCGGCGCCAAGTGAGAGCAGCCGCGATCTATCCAAAGGTTACGAGACAACGCGGCGAGTGAGGAAAGTAGGTTATATGTTTTATATATAAGGCAAAGGCCGTCATCACCAGTCACAGAAAGAGTGGGAATTATTATAAAAATATGCAAAACCCAAAGAGCTTACAGTCTATGAGGATGAGGGGGGACACAAGAGCTTACAGTCTATGAGGATGAGGGGGTGACACAAGATATTACAGTCTATGAGGATGAGGGGGGACACAAGAGCTTACAGTCTCTGAGGATGAGGAGGTGACACAAGAGCTTACAGTCTATGAGGATGAGGGGGGACACAAGAGCTTACAGTCTATGAGGATGAGGGGGTGACACAAGAGCTTACAGTCTATGAGGATGAGGGGGTGACACAGGAGCTTACAGTCTATGAGGATAAGGCGGTGACACAGGAGCTTACAGTCTATGAGGATGAGGAGGTGACACAGGAGCTTACAGTCTATGAGGATGAGGGGGTGACACAGGAGCTTACAGTCTATGAGGATGAGGAGGTGACACAGGAGCTTACAGTCTATAAGGATGAGGAGGACACAAGAGCTTACAGTCTATGAGGATGAGGGAGTGACACAAGAGCTTACAGTCTATGAGGATGAGGGGGGAACACAAGAGCTTACAGTCTATGAGGATGTGGGTGACACAAGAGCTTACAGTCTATGAGGATGAGGGGGTGACACAAGAGCTTACAGTCTGAGGATGAAGAGGAGACACAAGAGCTTACAGTCTATGAGGATGAGGGGGGACACAAGAGCTTACAGTCTATGAGGATGAGGGGGTGACACAAGAGCTTACAGTCTATGAGGATGAGGGGTGACACAAGAGCTTACAGTCTATGAGGATGAGGGGGTGACACAAGAGCTTACAGTCTATGAGGATGAGGGGGTGACACAAGAGCTTACAGTCTATGAGTATGAGGGGAGGACACAAGAGCTTACAGACTATGAGGATGAGGGGAGGACACAAGAGCTTACAGTCTATGAGTATGAGGGGAGGACACAAGAGCTTACAGTCTATGAGGACGAGGGGGTGACACAGGAGCTTACAGTCTATGAGGATGAGGGGGACACAAGAGCTTACAGTCTATGAGGATGAGGGGGTGACACAAGAGCTTACAGTCTATGAGGATGAGGGGGTGACACAAGAGCTTACAGTCTATGAGGATGAGGGGGTGACACAAGAGCTTACAGTCTATGAGGATGAGGGGTGACACAAGAGCTTACAGTCTATGAGGATGAGGGGGTGACACAAGAGCTTACAGTCTATGAGGATGAGGGGGACACAAGAGCTTACAGTCTATGAGGATGAGGGAGTGACACAAGAGCTTACAGTCTATGAGGATGAGGGGGACACAAGAGCTTACAGTCTATGAGGATGAGGGGTGACACAAGAGCTTACAGTCTATGAGGATGAGGGGGTGACACAAGAGCTTACAGTCTATGAGGATGAGGGGGGGCACAAGAGCTTTTAGTCTATGAGGATGAGTGGGTGACACAAGAGCTTATAGTCTATGAGGATGAGGGGGTGACACAGGATCTTACAGTCTATGAGGATGAGGGGGTGACACAAGAGCTTACAGTCTATGAGGATGAGGGGGTGACACAAGAGCTTACAGTCTATGAGGATGAGGGGGTGACACAAGAGCTTACAGTCTATGAGGATGAGGGGGTGACACAAGAGCTTACAGTCTATAAGGATGAGGAGGGGACACAAGAGCTTACAGTCTATGAGGATGAGGGGTAAGACAAGAGCTTACAGTCTATGAGGATGAGGGGGTGACACAAGAGCTTACAGTCTATGAGGATGAGGAGGTGACACAAGAGCTTACAGTCTATGAGGATGAAGGGGTGACACAAGAGCTTAAAGTCTATGAGGATGAGGAGGTGACACAAGAGCTTACAGACTATGAGGATGAGGGGGTGACACAAGAGCTTACAGTCTATGAGGATGAGGGGGTGACACAAGAGCTTACAGTCTATGAGGATGAGGGGGTGACACAAAAGCTTACAGTCTATAAGGATGAGGAGGGGACACAAGAGCTTACAGTCTATGAGGATGAGGGGTAAGACAAGAGCTTACAGTCTATGAGGATGAGGGGGTGACACAAGAGCTTACAGTCTATGAGGATGAGGAGGTGACACAAGATATTACAGTCTATGAGGATGAGGAGGTGACACAAGAGCTTACAGTCTATGAGGATGAAGGGGTGACACATGAGCTTACAGTCTATGAGGATGAGGGGGTGACACAAAAGCTTACAGTCTATGAGGATGAGGGGGTGACACAAGATATTACAGTCTATGAGGATGAAGGGGTGACACAAGAGCTTACAGTCTATGAGGATGAGGGGGGACACAAGAGCTTACAGTCTATGAGGATGAGGGGGTGACACAAGAGCTTACAGTCTATGAGGATGAGGGGTGACACAAGAGCTTACAGTCTATGAGGATGAGGGGGTGACACAAGAGCTTACAGTCTATGAGGATGAGGGGGTGACACAAGAGCTTACAGTCTATGAGTATGAGGGGAGGACACAAGAGCTTACAGACTATGAGGATGAGGGGAGGACACAAGAGCTTACAGTCTATGAGTATGAGGGGAGGACACAAGAGCTTACAGTCTATGAGGACGAGGGGGTGACACAGGAGCTTACAGTCTATGAGGATGAGGGGGACACAAGAGCTTACAGTCTATGAGGATGAGGGGGTGACACAAGAGCTTACAGTCTATGAGGATGAGGGGGTGACACAAGAGCTTACAGTCTATGAGGATGAGGGGGTGACACAAGAGCTTACAGTCTATGAGGATGAGGGGTGACACAAGAGCTTACAGTCTATGAGGATGAGGGGGTGACACAAGAGCTTACAGTCTATGAGGATGAGGGGGACACAAGAGCTTACAGTCTATGAGGATGAGGGAGTGACACAAGAGCTTACAGTCTATGAGGATGAGGGGGACACAAGAGCTTACAGTCTATGAGGATGAGGGGTGACACAAGAGCTTACAGTCTATGAGGATGAGGGGGTGACACAAGAGCTTACAGTCTATGAGGATGAGGGGGGGCACAAGAGCTTTTAGTCTATGAGGATGAGTGGGTGACACAAGAGCTTATAGTCTATGAGGATGAGGGGGTGACACAGGATCTTACAGTCTATGAGGATGAGGGGGTGACACAAGAGCTTACAGTCTATGAGGATGAGGGGGTGACACAAGAGCTTACAGTCTATGAGGATGAGGGGGTGACACAAGAGCTTACAGTCTATGAGGATGAGGGGGTGACACAAGAGCTTACAGTCTATAAGGATGAGGAGGGGACACAAGAGCTTACAGTCTATGAGGATGAGGGGTAAGACAAGAGCTTACAGTCTATGAGGATGAGGGGGTGACACAAGAGCTTACAGTCTATGAGGATGAGGAGGTGACACAAGAGCTTACAGTCTATGAGGATGAAGGGGTGACACAAGAGCTTAAAGTCTATGAGGATGAGGAGGTGACACAAGAGCTTACAGACTATGAGGATGAGGGGGTGACACAAGAGCTTACAGTCTATGAGGATGAGGGGGTGACACAAGAGCTTACAGTCTATGAGGATGAGGGGGTGACACAAAAGCTTACAGTCTATAAGGATGAGGAGGGGACACAAGAGCTTACAGTCTATGAGGATGAGGGGTAAGACAAGAGCTTACAGTCTATGAGGATGAGGGGGTGACACAAGAGCTTACAGTCTATGAGGATGAGGAGGTGACACAAGATATTACAGTCTATGAGGATGAGGAGGTGACACAAGAGCTTACAGTCTATGAGGATGAAGGGGTGACACATGAGCTTACAGTCTATGAGGATGAGGGGGTGACACAAAAGCTTACAGTCTATGAGGATGAGGGGGTGACACAAGATATTACAGTCTATGAGGATGAAGGGGTGACACAAGAGCTTACAGTCTATGAGGATGAGGGGGACACAAGAGCTTACAGTCTATGAGGATGAGGGAGTGACACAAGAGCTTACAGTCTATGAGGATGAGGGGGACACAAGAGCTTACAGTCTATGAGGATGAGGGAGTGACACAAGAGCTTACAGTCTATGAGGATGAGGGGGACACAAGAGCTTACAGTCTATGAGGATGAGGGGTGACACAAGAGCTTACAGTCTATGAGGATGAGGGGGTGACACAAGAGCTTACAGTCTATGAGGATGAGGGGGGCACAAGAGCTTATAGTCTATGAGGATGAGGGGGTGACACAAGAGCTTATAGTCTATGAGGATGAGGGGGTGACACAGGATCTTACAGTCTATGAGGATGAGGGGGTGACACAAGAGCTTACAGTCTATGAGGATGAGGGGGTGACACAAGAGCTTACAGTCTATGAGGATGAGGGGGTGACACAAGAGCTTACAGTCTATGAGGATGAGGGGTAAGACAAGAGCTTACAGTCTATGAGGATGATGGGCTGACACAAGAGCTTACAGTCTATGAGGATGAGGGGTGACGCAAGATATTACAGTCTATGAGAATGAGGAGGTGACACAAGAGCTTACAGTCTATGAGGATGAAGGGGTGACACATGAGCTTACAGTCTATGAGGATGAGGGGGTGACACAAGAGCTTACAGTCTATGAGGATGAGGGGGTGACACAAGATATTACAGTCTATGAGGATGAAGGGGTGACACAAGAGCTTACAGTCTATGAGGATGAGGGGTGACGCAAGATATTACAGTCTATGAGAATGAGGAGGTGACACAAGAGCTTACAGTCTATGAGGATGAAGGGGTGACACATGAGCTTACAGTCTATGAGGATGAGGGGGTGACACAAGAGCTTACAGTCTATGAGGATGAGGGGGTGACACAAGATATTACAGTCTATGAGGATGAAGGGGTGACACAAGAGCTTACAGTCTATGAGGATGAGGGGTGACACAAGATATTACAGTCTATGAGGATGAGGAGGTGACACAAGAGCTTACAGTCTATGAGGATGAAGGGGTCACACATGAGCTTACAGTCTATGAGGATGAGGGGGTGACACAAGAGCTTACAGTCTATGAGGATGAGGAGGTGACACAAGAGCTTACAGTCTATGAGGATGAAGGGGTGACACATGAGCTTACAGTCTATGAGGATGAGGGGGTGACACAAGAGCTTACAGTCTATGAGGATGAGGGGGATACAAGAGCTTACAGTCTATGAGGATTATGAGGGGTGACACAAGAGCTTACAGTCTATGAGGATGAGGGGGTGACACAAGAGCTTACAGTCTATGAGGATGAGGGGGTGACACAAGAGCTTACAGTCTATGAGGATGAGGGGGACACAAGAGCTTACAGTCTATGAGGATGAGGGGTGACACAAGAGCTTACAGTCTATGAGGATGAGGGGGTGACACAAGAGCTTACAGTATATGAGGATGAGGGGTGACACAAGAGCTTACAGTCTATGAGGATGAGGGGTGACACAAGAGCTTACAGTCTATGAGGATGAGGGGGTGACACAAGAGCTTACAGTCTATGAGGATGAGGGGGACACAAGAGCTTACAGTCTATGAGGATGAGGGGGACACAAGAGCTTACAGTCTATGAGGATGAGGGGGTGACACAAGAGCTTACAGTCTATGAGGATGAGGGGAGACACAAGAGCTTACAGTCTATGAGGATGAGAGGGTGACACAAGA
The DNA here is from genome assembly GCF_040894005.1 of Engystomops pustulosus. Classification (NCBI taxonomy): domain Eukaryota; kingdom Metazoa; phylum Chordata; class Amphibia; order Anura; family Leptodactylidae; genus Engystomops; species Engystomops pustulosus. The sequence goes on along the minus strand of NC_092412.1, from coordinate 256,234,295 downwards.
GCTTACAGTCTATGAGGATGAGGGGGATACAAGAGCTTACAGTCTATGAGGATGAGGGGGTAACACAAGAGCTTACAGTCTATGAGGATGAGGGGACACAGGAGCTTACAGTCTATAAAGATGAGGGGGGACACAAGAGCTTACAGTCTATGAGGATGAGGGGAGACACAAGAGCTTACAGTCTATGAGGATGAGGAGGGGACACAAGAGCTTACAGTCTATGAGGATGAGGAGGGGACACAAGAGCTTATAGTCTATGAGGATGAGGGGGTGACACAAGAGCTTACAGTCTATGAGGATGAGGGGGTGACACAAGAGCTTACAGTCTATGAGGATGAGGGGGTGACACAAGAGCTTACAGTCTATGAGGATGAGGAGGTGACACAAGAGCTTACAGTCTATGAGGATGAGGGGGTGACACAAGAGCTTACAGTCTATGAGGATGAGGGGGGGACACAAGAGCTTACAGTCTATGAGGATGAGGGGGTGACACAAGAGCTTACAATCTATGAGGATGAGGGGGTGACACAAGAGCTTACAGTCTATGAGGATGAGGTGGTGACACAAGAGCTTACAGTCTATGAGGATGATGGGGTGACAATATCTATCTATAGATATAGATAAATAGATGGATGTGAGCACAGTAAAGCCAGGGTTATTCCTTCTCCCATGTTGCATTTCCCGCTGTGTCCATCACTGCCTGGTGGCGCATTAGAGCAGGGATTATCTATAAATACGGATTCTTAGTAAGGAGCCGCTGTCAGGAGTTATTGGAGGAAGGGGGAGCGATTACTCCTCAGACTTGTTTTCGATTAAGCCTTTGATTGACTCGTAGAGAATTCTACATCACACAAAACACCTATTAAAATCCGAAAAACTCGTCACCTGCCGGCCGCTGCGAGGGTAATTAGGCTTCACCACGATCCTGGGATTTTATGTCATTTTCTGTTTTAGCTTATTGAAGCAGAGAGGAAAAACACAACTGTGTATATGAATGTATAAGTGACAGGAATAGATATATAACAGATATATATATATATGATACGAGGGACCCAACACTGAAATACATCATGACGTCATCAAGACACAGCAGATAAGAAGCGGAGATCAAGGCACCAGCCTCGGAGAGGTGAGTATTAACTAGGGTCGAAGTGACAATTGGCTCAAAGGGGGCGCACTGGGGGAAGGGGGGGGGGGCGCACAGGGGGAAGGCACTGGGGCTATTAGATAAATGGGAACTATGACTATTGGCTAATGATAGGAAAGTGTGACTATTTTGGTTATTGTGAGTGTACTGTGACTATTGGCTACTGGGAAATTGTGACTATTGGCTACTGTGGGACATGGTTACTATTGGCTACTGCAATGTACTGAGATTATGGGCTACTGTGGGGTACTGTGGCTATTGTGGGATACTGACAATTTTGGCTACAGTTGGGGCAGTGTGACAATATTGGGCCACATTTATCACTTCTGTGCGCCTAAGTGTAGTAGTTGCGCCTAAATTCGGGCGCACTGTTTTGCCAGAATTATCACAAGCTACAACCATCTGTGATAAGTATATTTTCTGCCTCTTATTAATCACTTTACTGTAACACAGTTTAGGCGCAGTTTAGGCGCAGTTTAGGCGCAATGTTAGATTCAGGCACTTACATGTCATCCTGCTACAAGCTCCTCTCTGCTTCTTCCACAGCCCAGAATGAAGATAACACTCACAGCAGCACCCAGGTGTGTGACACCCAGCACCCAGTGATCTCCTCAGCAGCACCCAGGTGTGTGACACCCAGCACCCAGTGACCTCCTCAGCAGCACCTAGGTGTGTGACACCCAGCACCCAGTGACCTCCTCAGCAGCACCCAGGTGTGTGACACCCAGCACCCAGTGACCTCCGCAGCAGCACCCAGGTGTGTGACACCCAGCACCCAGTGACCTCCTCAGCAGCACCTAGGTGTGTGACACCCAGCACCCAGTGACCTCCTCAGCAGCACCCAGGTGTGTGACACCCTGCACCCAGTGATCTCCTCAGCAGCACCCAGGTGTGTGACACCCAGCACCCAGTGACCTCCTCAGCAGCACCCAGGTGTGTGACACCCTGCACCCAGTGATCTCCTCAGCAGCACCCAGGTGTGTGACACCCAGCACCCAGTGACCTCCTCAGCAGCACCTAGGTGTGTGACACCCAGCACCCAGTGACCTCCTCAGCAGGGGCTTCTCCTGAAGATAGATGAGGGAAAACTGGTTATTAACTGGTATTAATCACAAAAATGGCGCAAAAATGGTGCGCCTGAATGAAAAGGCGCAAAAACAACAGAAAAAACGAGTGATACATGTGGTCCATTGTCTACTGTCCCATATATTGGTGTATTGCAAAGTCTTCAGAGATGACTTGTGGCTGGAAGAGGATGACATGGTGGTCTCAGTTATAGAAGAAGAGGAAATCAAACTCCTCCAATCAAAGACATTTTTGTGTAACTCACAAAGGAGATAGATAGAACCTTGTCTCTCAAAAATTACGTTGACAATGTGCAATGAAGTGAATCCTTGTTTTTACTCATTTGTCCCATCAATCCAGATGTTTAGTTGCGCCTTTTTGATTTAGACACAATTTTGGTGCAAAAACACCCCAGCCTGAAAGTGGTGTAGACTGAGAAGCAACATCGAGCTCTTCTGCACAGCAGTGTATATAGATAGATGGATAGATGGATAGATGGATAGGAGATAGATAGATAGATAGATAGATAGATAGATAGATAGATATATAGATAGATAGATAGATAGATAGATAGATAGATAGGAGATAGATAGATAGGAGATAGATAGATAGAGAGATAGATAGATAGATAGATAGATAGATAGGAGATAGATAGATAGATAGATAGATAGATAGATAGATAGGAGATAGATAGATAGATAGATAGATAGATAGATAGATAGATAGGAGATAGATAGATAGATAGATAGATAGATAGATAGATAGATAGATAGATAGGAGATAGATAGGAGATAGATAGATAGATAGATAGATAGATAGATAGATAGATAGATAGATTTTAGGTTAATTGATCATATTCCAGCTTTAAGACGTGGTGGTGATAGGGAACGCTTATTAAAAAGACGGGAGTTACAATGGATCTTTACGCTCAATGCACTAAAACCAAATGGATTGAATGTAGATTACAAACTAAATGCAATTTAGGGAATGGGAGGCTTGCGAGGGTCCCATTGGATCCTGCAGTTCTCCGCGGCCCTGGAGGTTTACGCAAATAATCATAATTGGTGTATATTATGTATGTATACTAATACAAACTAAAATCTCTTCTTCTATTCTTTCAGATAATGAATTACAAAGAGTTCTTAAGCTTTACGACGGCCTCAGTGTGTTCTATTCCCCGACTGGATCACTCATCTCTTACGCTATAAAGGTGTGCACATATTAATGCCTGATATGCCTGATCACCATTTTTGTATTATATGGGCCACAATTGTGTCAAGTAGAGGTTAATTTTGTCCCTTACCAGTGCCTACCAGGAGTGGTACTTAAGCTACAAAGGGAGGTCATAAAGTTGGGACCACTGATACAGTGGTCACCCAGACCCCATAGACACTGTTTTTTAATAAACCCTCCTTATATTGGAGACACTGTGTATTCATTGATAACCAATTGTGTGCCAACCATGATGTTCCTATGGATCTATAAGGATCCTTGTACATAGATACTTACCCCATGATGATCGCAGACAAGCGCTTGGGGTTTGCGAAATGATAAGCGCATACGTACCCATGGCAACGGTGAGGTACTTCCGGCACCTTGAACGGAAGTGCGGCCGGGAACCAGGGTTTGCGTTCCAAAGATGCGTTCCAGCTATATGCTGGACACTGTGCACACTTAGCGGACATTCGGAGTGAAGATCGGAGGATTTGAAACATACGGGGGTACGTCTAACCACCGGAGGAGGTGGTTTTTTAATACGATGCACTTTAACACTGGAATCATGTATATGTTAGATGGTTTACTATTGTCACAATTATTGTAATTATAAACAAAAATGTTCGGCACTAACATAATTTTGTGAATATAGCATTTGCACTTTATTTTGTATACATATGTATGAATATCACTGGATATATGTAAGACACCACTTTATTGGCTATAGCATGTAAGGGGAGGAGCCCATTTAATCACGTGATTAATAAGTGTTTGTATATATGCCCATGTAATACACTGATGATTTGGCTTGAGAAAGGCTCAAAGCGAGCCGAAACGTCGCTGCTACACATGAAATAAATGACCACGTTTTTTTGAATCAACGATCTGGAGTGCTGCTTTTTTCCTTTTTCTTAGATAGATAGATAGATAGGAGATAGATAGATAGATAGATAGATAGAGAGAGATAGATAGGAGATAGATAGATAGATAGATAGATAGATAGATAGATAGATAGATAGGAGATAGATAGGAGATAGATAGATAGATAGATAGATAGATAGATAGATAGATAGATAGGAGATAGATAGATAGATAGATAGATAAATAGATAGATAGATAGATAGATAGGAGATAGATAGATAGAGAGATAGAGAGATAGATAGATAGATAGGAGATAGATAGATAGATAGATAGATAGATAGATAGATAGAAGATAGATAGATAGATAGATAGATAGATAGATAGATAGATAGATAGATAGATAGAAGATTCTTCCATTTGGGTTTTTAGATGAAAATATCTCAGTACGGGTAAAATCGATGTGATTAATAATTTACACATCTTAACCTTTGAAAGTGTAATAGAAGTAACTTATAGATTCTAGTCTCAGAACATCTCACTTGCTGCTGCTGATGAGATCTTATCCAGCAGAGATTGGTGCTCCAGGTAATAAGAGGTTAATGCTGCGCTGCCCACGACCCTCCTATGTGCTGCTCCTCTGCTGGTTAGAATTTTTCATCATGGCAGCCGGCCGCTGCGCTGACAGAGCCGAGGTGGCGGAGGGCGGCTTTGAACCGGCGGCAGGACAGACAGTGAACGAGTATGGAAAGGAAATGTAATAGAGCAAAAATAAATAATAGATCACAATTGGTGCGAAACAAAGAGCGGCGCACGGATATTTATTCATGGCGCCTGTGCCGCCCCGCCACTGAACCGCAGCGATTTCTCTTCTCCGAGGAGAGGACGACTTATGTTTCTTTTAAAATTACACTGAATTGTTACATCAAAGAATTATCCTTCAAAAAGTTCCGGATGTCTCGCCTCCAGGGACGGATCTGCTGCGGAAAGTTCTGCTCAACTTTTTGTACTTCAACGATTCGGATTCAGATTGAATTGTGTTGGTGGCGGAATCTGATCCCTCTGGAGGATCCCCTGTTGGGTCACTGTCATTACAAAAACCCTTTACATTATGTAAGAAAACAACCTATTTTTCAAAAATTCAGTTTTTCTTTAGCTTTGTTGTTTAGAAGGGGTTAGAATGAGCAGAGTCATCTCATCATTGTAAGAGGAAGATAGTAGTCAATAGTCAATAGTGATTTACATCCTTTATGTTTACTCCAGTCTTCAGAGTGAAGTCCTAGGAGCCTCCCGGGACAGAACTGCTGCAGAAAGTTCCGCTCAACTTTTAATTGCTCAACTCATTTGCTCAACTTTCTGTACTTTAAAGATCCACCTGAAGTCACATATTTGGATGGACTTGTCTTGGGGTTGCAGATCACCTTTATTTTACCAGAATTGGGCCCATCTGTTGGTTACCCTGTTGCGCCAGTAGAAAGTATAAACCCATTTTCAGGATTCGGGATGAGTGGATCCTCTGGACCACCGCGGGAGGTGGTACTAGCCGACACTTGGGTCCAGAATCTAAGTGGCACCTGGTCTTCATCATAGCCACCGCAAAGTGGGATGGACTTGCTGCGGCATTGTACCTACAGGTCGTTTCAGAGGAGCGACTAGACCGACAGAATCGGAGTTCAGGCTCACGATTGGGCACAGTCAGGGCAGGCGGCAGAGATGCAGAGGTCAGAGTTCAGGTCCGGGGTCGGCAACAGGAGATCAAGACAAGGTAGGTACAGGAACAGAGGGAACAAGCGCAGGGAAGCTTTCTCTAAGGCTGAGAGCACATCCGGCAGGGAATCATGGGTACAGCCGCCTTTAAACCCTTAACGCTCTGCGCCGTAGCTCTACGGCGCAGAGGTGCAAGGGATGTATGAAGAGGGCTCACGGGCTGAGTCCTCTTCATACAAAGGTGGGGGTTTTTGCATAATACATAAAACCCCCACCGCTAATAACCGCGGTCAGTGCTTGCACCGATCGCGGCTATTAACCCCCCGTTGCCGCCGGCAAAGTCGCCGGCGGCATTTAAAAGACGGCGGCGAGCGGGCGCCGCCATCTTTTTTTCGATCGCCACGCCCCCGAACGTCATCGGGGGGCGGCGATCGGTTGCCATGGTAGCCTCGTGTCTTCTTTTGACACGAGGCTATCTTGCAGCTGCAGATTCGTTACAATGAGCCAGTGGCTCATTGTAATGAATGTGCTGCAAAAATGCCATATATTGCAATACAGAAGTATTGCAGTATATGGTAGCAGCGATCTGACCATCTAGGGTTAATGTACCCTAGATGGTCTAAAAGATAGTGAAAAAAAAAAGAAAAAAAAAAGTTTAAAAAATAAAAAAAATTAATAAAATATTAAAAGTTCAAATCACCCCCCTTTCCCTAGAACGGATATAAAACATACTAAACAGTAAAAATCACAGACATATTAGGTATCGCCGCGTCCCAAAATGGCCGATATATCAAAATATAAAAACGGTTACAGGCGGCGGTGACCTCCGAGGAGGGAAATGGCGCCCAAATGTCCGAAATGTGACTTTTACACCTTTTTACATAACATAAAAAATGAAATAAAAAATGATCAAAATGTCGCACAGACGTCAAAATGGTAGCAATGAAAACGTCGCCTCATTTCGCAAAAAATGACCCCTCACACATCTCCGTGCGCCAAAGTATGAAAAATTTATTAGCGTCAGAAGATGGCAAAAAAAGTTTTTTCTTTTTTGTACACATTCGTTTAATTTTTGAAAATGTATTAAAACACAATAAAACCGCGATCGCACCGAACCAAAGAATAAAGCTGACGTGTTATTTGGAGCAAAGAGTGAAAGTCGTAAAAACTGAGCCCACAAGAACGTGACGCACGTGCGTTTTTTTTTTCAATTTTTCCACATTTGGAATTTTTTTTCAGCTTCGCAGTACACGGCATGTTAAAATAAATAACATTACGGGAAAGTAAAATTTGTTACGCACAAAACAAGCCCTCACACAGGTCTGTACACGGAAAAATGAAAAAGTTATGGATTTTTGAAGTTGTAGAGCGAGAAATGAGCCGAAAAACCCTCCGTCCTTAAGGGGTTAAGGAAACCCAGAAGTGCCAGTGCCAATCAGCGGTGCACTTGCTATTTGAATCCCCCATTGCCGGCTCGCGCACCCTAGGGAGCAGGGGCGCACGCGCAGTCCAGGCCACACGGAAGCAGGAGTGTGGAGAGGTGAGTTAGGTGCGGGGACCCGGGTGGCGCCACAGAGAGGGGCACGGGTAACTTTGCAGAGTAGACTGGGACCTCCTATATTTATATTGCTTTTACCCCGTTGAATACCAAGGGATCGACTGTATTGATTCCAGAAAATGACTTCCCATCCTTCATGTAATCAATAGTAACATGAAATGTACAGTAATAGAAATAATGTAATAGAAACTTTTCTTTTTGGTCCATCCAACAATCACGGACCAAGGCAGATTTACCCAAACAACAACTCACCCATTTGCTAGAGTTCGGAGGGGCAAATACAGGAACCAAGAGACGTGGGACAATCACCAATCGCAGACACCTTCTTACCAGTGTCTTAGGATCGCCAGATGAAATTGTTGGTGGGTCCCACCTTTCATCTACCCAGAGAGACCCTCGAATGGATTTCTCCTGGACCTCTGGAGTCCATTATAAGGTCATGTTACAATAATACATATATAATACACTGGACTGGCTTTATACTAAAGGGGGCTGACTATATACTAAAGGGAGCTGACTATATACTAAAGGGAGCTGGCTATATACTACAGGGGGCTGTCTGGCTATACGCTAAACAGGACTGGCTGGCTATATACTACAGCGGGTGGCAGTCTATATACTACAGGGGACTTGCAGGCTAAATACTACAGAGGCTGGCAGGCTGTATACTACAGGGAGCAGGCAGGCTATATACTACAGGGGACTTGCAGGCTATATACTACAGAGGCTGGCAGGCTGTATACTACAGGGAGCAGGCAGGCTATATACTACAGGGGACTTGCTAGCTATATACTACTGGGGACTGGTTGGCTATATACTTAAAGTGGCTGGCTATATAATAAAGGGGGTTGTCTGGCTATATACTAAAGGGGGCTGGCTGGCAATATACTAAAAGAGGCTGGCTATATACTAAAGGGGGTTGACTGTATACTGCATGGGACTGGCTGGCTGTATACTACAAAGGGCTGGCTGGCTATATACTAAAGGAGGCTGGCTATATACTACAGGGGAATGGCTGGCTATATACTACAGGGGGATGGCTGGCTATATATTACAGGGGGCTGGCAGGCTATATACTACAGGGGCTGGCAGGCTATATACTACAGGGGGCTGGCTGGCTATATACTAATGGGGGCTGGCAGGCTATATACTACAGGGGCTGGAAGGATAGATACTATAGGGGCTGGCTACATTCTACAGGGGGCTGTCTGTCTATATACTACAGGGGCTGGAAGGATAGATACTATAAGGGGCTGGCTATATACTACAGGGGCTTGCAGGCTATATACTACAGGGGCTGGAAGGATAGATACTATAAGGGGCTGGCTATATACTACAGGGGCTTGCAGGCTATATACTACAGGGAGCTGGCTGGGACAGAGGTTTTACTATTTCATAATCCTGGAACCCCGAGAGGCAAAAGGACAGGGGTCCGGTAGGGACTGATCACATGTTTCTCACGGCCTCATACCTGTTGCATATAGTCTGGGGCGTCCTAGGTGATAATGAGGGCTCTAGATACATAAAATCTTCCTATAGCCCCCCCCCCCCCTGCATACCTCCAGGGTCCTGTGTGCCCCTCGATGGGCAGGTGATGTTATCTCAGAAGTGGAAGGTGCTGGAGACCATATCCCAGTATATGCAGTATATATATATATCTTCCCCTGTGTATGTCCATGCTGCTACTCCCCCATGTCACATCCCCGGTACGGGTGACATCAGTGTCCGTACACCCCGGATCGTGCAGGAATAGATGGGTGACAGAATGTTTCCTTTTACCTGTTACAAAGCGTCAGGATCCGCACAGACAATTATCACTTATTCCCGAGCTCTCGCACTTCCCTTCTCCTGACTTATTCAAAATTCTCAGAATTGATGGAAATTACAAATCCTTGCAAAAAAAAATTTAGTGCCCTTAACTGAATGTAATATCAGCACTTTATCCTGATGTCTGAACAGGGAAGAGCAAGGAATTGTGTTACCTACCTCCATATAATCTGTGTGACATCACTGTGTGTATTATCCCTGTACTGTGACATCACTGTGTGTATTATCTCTGTACTGTGACATCACTGTGTGTATTATCTCTGTACTGTGACATCACTGTGTGTATTATCTCTGTACTGTAACATCACTGTGTGTATTATCCCTATACTGTGACATCACTGTGTGTATTATCTATGTACTGTAACATCACTGTGTGTATTATCCCTGTACTGTGACATCACTGTGTGTATTATCTATGTACTGTAACATCACTGTGTGTATTATCCCTATACTGTGACATCACTGTGTGTATTATCTATGTACTGTAACATCACTGTGTGTATTATCCCTGTACTGTGACATCACTGTGTGTATTATCCCTGTACTGTGACATCACTGTGTGTATTATCCCTGTACTGTGACATCACTGTGTGTATTATCCCTGTACTGTGACATCACTGTGTGTATTATCCTGTACTGTGACATCACTGTGTGTATTATCCCTGTACTGTGACATCACTGTGTGTATTATCCCTGTACTGTGACATCACCGTGTGTATTATTTATGTTCTGTGACATCACTGTGTATTATCCCTGTACTGTGATAGCACTGTGTGTATTATCCCTGTACTGTGACATCACTGTGTGTATTATCCCCTGTACTGTGACATCACTGTGTGTATTATCCCTGTACTGTGACATCACTGTGTGTATTATCCCTGTACTGTGACATCACTGTGTGTATTATCCCTGTACTGTGACATCACTGTGTGTATTATCCCCTGTACTGTGACATCACTGTGTGTATTATCCCTGTACTGTGACATCACTGTGTGTATTATCTCTGTACTGTGACATCACTGTGTGCATTATCCCTGTACTGTGACATCACTGTGTGTATTATCTCTGTACTGTGACATCACTGTGTGTATTATCCCTGTACTGTGACATCACTGTGTGTATTATCTCTGTACTGTGACATCACTGTGTGTATTATCCCTGTACTGTGACATCACTGTGTGTATTATCTCTGTACTGTGACATCACTGTGTGTATTATCCCTGTACTGTGACATCACCGTGTGTATTATCCACGTACTGTGACATCACTGTGTGTATTATCCCTGTACTGTGACATCACTGTGTGTATTATCCCTGTACTGTGACATCACTGTGTGTATTATCTCTGTACTGTGACATCACTGTGTGTATTATCCCTGTACTGTGACATCACTGTGTGTATTATTCCTGTACTGTGACATCACTGTGTGTATTATCCCTGTACTGTGACATCACTGTGTGTATTATCCCTGTACTGTGACATAACTGTGTGTATTATCCCTGTACTGTGACATCACTGTGTGTATTATCCCTGCACTGTGACATCACTGTGTGTATTATCCCTGCACTGTGACATCACTGCGTGTATTATCCCTGTACTGTGACATCACTGTGTGTATTATCCCTGTGCTGTGATATCACTGTGTGTATTATCCCTGCACTGTGACATCACTGTGTGTATTATCTCTGTACTGTGACATCACTGTGTGTATTATCTCTGTACTGTGACATCACTGTGTATTATCTCTGTACTGTGATATCACTGTGTGTATTATCTCTGTACTGTGACATCACTGTGTGTATGATCTCTGTACTGTGATATCACTGTGTGTATTATCCCTGTACTGTGACATCACTGTGTGTATTATCCCTGTACTGTGACATCACTGTGTGTATTATCCTGTACTGTGACATCACTGTGTGTATTATCCCTGTACTGTGACATCACTGTGTGTATGATCCCTGTACTGTGACATCACTGTGTGTATTATCCCTGTACTGTGACATCACTGTGTGTATTATCTCTGTACTGTGACATCACTGTGTGTAATATCTTTGTACTGTGACATCGCTGTGTGTATTATCCCTGTACTGTGACATCACTGTGTGTAGTATCCCTGTACTGTGACATCACTGTGTGTATTATCCCTGTACTGTGACATCACTGTGTGTATTATCCCTGTACTGTGACATCACTGTGTGTATTATCCCTGTACTGTGACATCACTGTGTGTATTATCCCTGTACTGTGACATCACTGTGTGTATTATCCCTGTACTGTGACATCACTATGTGTATTATGCCTGTACTGTGACATCACTGTGTGTATTATACCTGTACTGTGACATCACTGTGTGTATTATCTCTGTACTGTGAAATCGCTGTGTGTATTATCCCTGTACTGTGACATCACTGTGTGTATTATCCCTGTACTGTGACATCACTGTGTATTATGCCTGTACTGTGACATCACTGTGTGTATTATCCCTGTACTGTGACATCGCTGTGTGTATTATCCCTGTACTGTGACACCACTATGTGTATTATGCCTGTACTGTGACATCACTGTGTGTAGTATCCCTGTACTGTGACATCACTGTGTGTATTATCCCTGTACTGTGACATCACTGTGTGTAGTATCCCTGTACTGTGACATCACTGTGTGTATTATCCCTGTACTGTGACATCACTGTGTGTATTATCTCTGTACTGTGACATCACTGTGTGTATTATCTCTGTACTGTGACATCACTGTGTGTATTATCTCTGTACTGTGACATCACTGTGTGTATTATCCTGTACTGTGACATCACAGTGTGTATTATCCCTGTACTGTGACATCACTGTGTGTATTATCTCTGTACTGTGACATCACTGTGTGTATTATCTCTGGACTGTAACATCACTGTGTGTATTCTCCCTGTACTGTGACATCACTGTGTGTATTATCCCTGTACTGTGACATCACTGTGTGTATTATTCCTGTACTGTGACATCACTGTGTGTATTATCCCTGTACTGTGACATCACTGTGTGTATTATCCTCCTGTACTGTGACATCACTGTGTGTATTATCCCTGTACTGTGACATCACTGTGTGTATTATCTCTGTACTGTGACATCACTGTGTATTATCTCTGTACTGTGACATCACTGTGTGTATTATCCCTGTACTGTGACATCACTGTGTGTATTATCCCTATACTGTAACATCACTGTGTGTATAATCTCTGTACTGTGACATCACTGTATTATCCCTGTACTGTGACATCACTGTGTGTAATATCCCTGTACTGTGACATCACTGTGTGTATTATCCCTGTACTGTAACATCACTGTGTGTATTATCCCTGTACTGTGACATCACTGTGTGTATTATCCCTGTACTGTGACATCACTTTGTGTATTATCCCTGTACTGTGACATCACTGTGTGCATTATCCCTGTACAGTGACATCATTGTGTGTATTATCCCTGTACTGTGACATCACTGTGTGTATTATCCCTGTACTGTGACATCACTGTGTGTATTATCCCTGTACTGTGACATCATTGTGTGTATTATCTCTGTACTGTGACATCACTGTGTGTATTATCTCTGTACTGTGACATCACTGTGTGTATTATCCCTGTACTGTGACATCACTGTGTATTATCCCTGTACTGTGATAGCACTGTGTGTATTATCCCTGTACTGTGACATCACTGTGTGTATTATCCCCTGTACTGTGACATCACTGTGTGTATTATCCCTGTACTGTGACATCACTGTGTGTATTATCCCTGTACTGTGACATCACTGTGTGTATTATCTCTGTACTGTGACATCACTGTGTGTATTATCCCTGTACTGTAACATCACTGTGTGTATTATCCCTGTACTGTGACATCACTGTGTGTATTATCCCTGTACTGTGACATCACCGTGTGTATTATCCATGTACTGTGACATCACTGTGTGTATTATCCCTGTACTGTGACATCACTGTGTGTATTATCCCTGTACTGTGACATCACTGTGTGTATTATCCCTGTACTGTGACATCACTGTGTGTATTATCTCTGTACTGTGACATCACTGTGTGTATTATCCCTGTACTGTGACATCACTGTGTGTATTATTCCTGTACTGTGACATCACTGTGTGTATTATCCCTGTACTGTGACATCACTGTGTGTATTATCCCTGTACTGTGACATAACTGTGTGTATTATCCCTGTACTGTGACATAACTGTGTGTATTATCCCTGTACTGTGACATCACTGTGTGTATTATCCCTGCACTGTGACATCACTGTGTGTATTATCCCTGCACTGTGACATCACTGCGTGTATTATCCCTGTACTGTGACATCACTGTGTGTATTATCCCTGTGCTGTGATATCACTGTGTGTATTATCCCTGCACAGTGACATCACTGTGTGTATTATCTCTGTACTGTGACATCACTGTGTGTATTATCTCTGTACTGTGACATCACTGTGTGTATTATCTCTGTACTGTGATATCACTGTGTGTATTATCTCTGTACTGTGACATCACTGTGTGTATGATCTCTGTACTGTGATATCACTGTGTGTATTATCCCTGTACTGTGACATCACTGTGTGTATTATCCCTGTACTGTGACATCACTGTGTGTATTATCCTGTACTGTGACATCACTGTGTGTATTATCCCTGTACTGTGACATCACTGTGTGTATGATCCCTGTACTGTGACATCACTGTGTGTATTATCCCTGTACTGTGACATCACTGTGTGTATTATCTCTGTACTGTGACATCACTGTGTGTAATATCTTTGTACTGTGACATCGCTGTGTGTATTATCCCTGTACTGTGACATCACTGTGTGTAGTATCCCTGTACTGTGACATCACTGTGTGTATTATCCCTGTACTGTGACATCACTGTGTGTATTATCCCTGTACTGTGACATCACTGTGTGTATTATCCCTGTACTGTGACATCGCTGTGTATATTATCCCTGTACTGTGACATCACTATGTGTATTATGCCTGTACTGTGACATCACTGTGTGTATTATCTCTGTACTGTGAAATCGCTGTGTGTATTATCTCTGTACTGTGACATCACTGTGTGTATTATCCCTGTACTGTGACATCGCTGTGTGTATTATCCCTGTACTGTGACATCACTGTGTGTATTATCCCTGTACTGTAACATCACTGTGTGTATAATCTCTGTACTGTGACATCACTGTATTATCCCTGTACTGTGACATCACTGTGTGTAATATCCCTGTACTGTGACATCACTGTGTGTATTATCCCTGTACTGTAACATCACTGTGTGTATTATCCCTGTACTGTGACATCACTGTGTGTATTATCCCTGTACTGTGACATCACTTTGTGTAATATCCCTGTACTGTAACATCACTGTGTGCATTATCCCTGTACGATGACATCATTGTGTGTATTATCCCTGTACTGTGACATCACTGTGTGTATTATCCCTGTACTGTGACATCACTGTGTGTATTATCCCTGTACTGTGACATCATTGTGTGTATTATCTCTGTACTGTGACATCACTGTGTGTATTATCTCTGTACTGTGACATCACTGTGTGTATTATCCCTGTACTGTGACATCACTGTGTGTATTATCCCTGTACTGTGACATCACTGTGTGTATTATCCCTGTACTGTGACATCACTGTGTGTATTATCCCTGTACTGTGACATCACTGTGAAGGTGAACTCCGGGGACCTGAGCGGGGAAGAGACACATGCAGGATATCGGGGGCAGGATCTTAGTGACTCCCCGCACAGCGCATTATACACGGACAATGCCCTTACATGCACCAGGAAGAAGAAGGTGAACTCCGGGGACCTGAGCGGGGAAGCGACACATGCAGGATATCGGGGGCAGGATCTTAGTGACTCCCCGCACTGCGCATTATACACGGACAATGCACTTACATGCACCAGGAAGAAGAAGGTGAACTCCGGGGACCTGAGCGGGGAAGCGACACATGCAGGATATCGGGCGCAGGATCTTAGTGACTCCCTGCACAGCGCATTATACACTGACAATGCACTTACATGCACCAGGAAGAAGAAGGTGAACTCCGGGGACCTAAGCGGGGAAGTGACACATGCAGGATATCGGGTGCAGGATCTTAGTAACTCCCGGCACAGCGCATTATACACGGACAATGCACTTACATGCACCAGGAAGAAGAAGGAGAACTCCGGGGACCTGAGCGGGGAAGCGACACATGCAGGATATCGGGCACAGGATCTTAGTGACTCCCCGCACAGCGCATTATACACGGACAATGCACTTACATGCACCAGGAAGAAGAAGGTGAACTCCAGGGACCTGAGCGGGGAAGTGACACATGCAGGATATCAGGCGCAGGATCTTAGTGACTCCCCGCACAGCACATTATACACGGACAATGCACTTACATGCACCAGGAAGAAGAAGGTGAACTCCGGGGACCTGAGCGGGGAAGTGACACATGCAGGATATCGGGCGCGCGATCTTAGTGACTCCCCGCACAGCGCATTATACACGGACAATGCACTTACATGCACCAGGAAGAAGAAGGTGAACTCCAGGGACCTGAGCGGGGAAGCGACACATGCAGGATATTGGGGGCACACGATCTTAGTGACTCCCCGCACAGCGCATTATACACTGACAATGCACTTACATGCACCAGGAAGAAGAAGGTGAACTCCGGGGACCTGAGCGAGGAAGCGACACATGCAGGATATCGGACGCAGGATCTTAGTGACTCCCCGCACAGCGCATTATACACTGACAATGCACTTACATGCACCAGGAAGAAGAAGGTGAACTCCGGGGACCTGAGCGGGGAAGCGACACATGCAGGATATCGAGCGCACGATCTTAGTGACTCCCTGCACAGCGCATTATACACGGACAATGCCCTTACATGCACCAGGAAGAAGAAGGTGAACTCCGGGGACCTGAGCGGGGAAGTGACACATGCAGGATATCGGGCGCACGATCTTAGTGACTCCCTGCACAGCGCATTATACACGGACAATGCACTTACATGCACCAGGAAGAAGAAGGTGAACTCCGGGGACCTGAGCAGGGAAGCGACACATGCAGGATATCGGGTGCACGATCTTAGTGAATCGCGGCACAGCGCATTATACACGGACAATGCACTTACATGCACCAGGAAGAAGAAGGTGAACTCCGGGGACCTGAGCGGGGAAGCGACACATGCAGGATATCGGGGGCAGGATCTTAGTGACTCCCCGCACAGCACATTATACACGGACAATGCACTTACATGCACCAGGAAGAAGAAGGTGAACTCCGGGGACCTGAGCAGGGAAGTGACACATGCAGGATATCGGGCGCGCGATCTTAGTGACTCCCCGCACAGCGCATTATACACGGACAATGCACTTACATGCACCAGGAAGAAGAAGGTGAACTCCAGGGACCTGAGCGGGGAAGCGACACATGCAGGATATTGGGGGCACACGATCTTAGTGACTCCCCGCACAGCGCATTATACACTGACAATGCACTTACATGCACCAGGAAGAAGAAGGTGAACTCCGGGGACCTGAGCGAGGAAGCGACACATGCAGGATATCGGACGCAGGATCTTAGTGACTCCCCGCACAGCGCATTATACACTGACAATGCACTTACATGCACCAGGAAGAAGAAGGTGAACTCCGGGGACCTGAGCGGGGAAGCGACACATGCAGGATATCGGGGGCACAATCTTAGTGACTCCCCGCACAGCGCATTATACACAGACAATGCACTTACATGGACCAGTAAGAAGAAGGTGAACTCCGGGGACCTGAGCGGGGAAGCGACACATGCAGGATATCGAGCGCACGATCTTAGTGACTCCCTGCACAGCGCATTATACACGGACAATGCCCTTACATGCACCAGGAAGAAGAAGGTGAACTCCGGGGACCTGAGCGGGGAAGTGACACATGCAGGATATCGGGCGCACGATCTTAGTGACTCCCTGCACAGCGCATTATACACGGACAATGCACTTACATGCACCAGGAAGAAGAAGGTGAACTCCGGGGACCTGAGCAGGGAAGCGACACATGCAGGATATCGGGTGCACGATCTTAGTGAATCGCGGCACAGCGCATTATACACGGACAATGCACTTACATGCACCAGGAAGAAGAAGGTGAACTCCGGGGACCTGAGCGGGGAAGCGACACATGCAGGATATCGGGCGCACGATCTTAGTGACTCCCCGCACAGCACATTATACACGGACAATGCACTTACATGCACCAGGAAGAAGAAGGAGAACTCCGGGGACCTGAGCGGGGAGCGACACATGCAGGATATCGGGCGCACGATCTTAGTGACTCCCCGCACAGCGCATTATACACGGACAATGCACTTACATGCACCAGGAAGAAGAAGGTGAACTCCGGGGACCTGAGCGGGGAAGCGACACATGCAGGATATCGGGTGCAGGATCTTAGTGACTCCCTGCACAGCGCATTATACACGGACAATGCACTTACATGCACCAGGAAGAAGAAGGTGAACTCCGGGGACCTGAGCGGGGAGCGACACATGCAGGATATCGGGCGCACGATCTTAGTGACTCCCCGCACAGCACATTATACACGGACAATGCACTTACATGCACCAGGAAGAAGAAGGTGAACTCTGGGACCTGAGCGGGGAAGCGACACATGCAGGATATCGGGCACAGGATCTTAGTGTCTCCCCGCACAGCGCATTATACACGGACAATGCACTTACATGCACCAGGAAGAAGAAGGTGAACTCCGGGGACCTGAGCGGGGAAGCGACACATGCAGGATATCGGGCGCACGATCTTAGTGACTCCCTGCACAGCGCATTATACACGGACAATGCTCTTACATGCACCAGGAAGAAGAAGGAGAACTCCGGGGACCTGAGCGGGGAAGCGACACATGCAGGATATCTGGGGCACGATCTTAGTGACTCCCCGCACAGCACATTATACACGGACAATGCTCTTACATGCACCAGGAAGAAGAAGGTGAACTCCGGGGACCTGAGCGGGGAAGCGACACATGCAGGATATCGGGTGCATAATCTTAGTGACTCCCCGCACAGCGCATTATACACGGACAATGCACTTACATGCACCAGGAAGAAGAAGGTGAACTCCGGGGACCTGAGCGGGGAAGTGACACATGCAGGATATCGGGCACAGGATCTTAGTGACTCCCCGCACAGCACATTATACACGGACAATGCACTTACATGCACCAGGAAGAAGAAGGTGAACTCCGGGGACCTGAGCGGGGAAGTGACACATGCAGGATATCGGGCACAGGATCTTAGTGACTCCCCGCACAGCGCATTATACACGGACAATGCACTTACATGCACCAGGAATAAGAAGGTGAACTCCAGGGACCTGAGTGGGGAAGCAACACATGCAGGATATCGGGTGCTGGATCTTAGTGACTCCCCGCACAGCGCATTATACACGGACAATGCACTTACATGCACCAGGAATAAGAAGGTGAACTCCAGGGACCTGAGCGGGGAAGCAACACATGCAGGATATCGGGCACAGGATCTTAGTGACTCCCCGCACAGCGCATTATACACGGACAATGCACTTTGTGACTTCCTCCGGATGGGTAAGTAAATGAGCCCCAGTCTCTTTACCACAAACTTCTACTCCATCACATTGCAAACATAAAATGTGTCTGGGGTTGGGGATTAGGGGGATTGCAGGTTTGGCAGTTACGGGCCCCTGAAATTCTTAGTGATGGCCCTGACTGTGGCAGAGGAGATGTTAATGTCTGCGGTGGATGAGCAATTTTTTTTTTTATCAAAAGGTCCCACAAAAGATGCAAATTAGTGGCAATTACTTCCCATCTACCCCTCATCCTCATTAGTTGTATAGAACGTTCCGAGTATCTGTGGAATATTCTGCTACAAAATTCCTCATTCACTTTTTATTCTTTGTACAAATTGTTAAGACAATTGCCGGGACCCCCCCCTCCCCCCCCCCCCCTTCCATTTGCTTTTAGCTGCCAAATTCCGGAATTTTAAGTGTTCTCTTGCTCAGAAATATCTCTGTAACTACCTCTCCGGGGAGGATGGAGTTTGGAGAGA
The DNA here is from genome assembly GCF_040894005.1 of Engystomops pustulosus. Taxonomy (NCBI): domain Eukaryota; kingdom Metazoa; phylum Chordata; class Amphibia; order Anura; family Leptodactylidae; genus Engystomops; species Engystomops pustulosus. The sequence continues at coordinate 256,214,779 of NC_092412.1, read as the reverse complement.
TCTGTTGTCGGCTTTTATTTGCTCCTTTAGATTTAGATGCAGCTGTCGCTTTAGATTTTTTTGCCTTCGTTTTCCTTCATTTTTGAGATTTCCTGATTGTTTGTATTTCTTTTTTTTCCTCCTTTTTTTGCATTTCTGTTTCTTTTCTTTTCAGAAAGATCAGTCCTGATCTTATAGATTTTCTTGAAGACACACAGACAATCAGTAAGTAAACATATTGGGCCACACTTATTAAAGTGTCTGCGCCATTTTTGTGTCGCGGCTTCTCTGTGTCCGACAAGACGGAAATAATGTCACTTACAGGGACTGTTACTACTTAGTTGGTGTAATAAAGTCGAATGCGGTCCTGTAGATAGATAGTAATAGATAGTAGTGGTTCCAGTGCTGTATCTATGAAATAATAGTGTTTAGGGTAACCTGTTTATTTAGTAACATTGGTTGTTATAATGTATCTATGTGTTGGTTATAATACCTGTGCCATATCTATCTAGTGATCTTACTTCTGGTGCTGTATCTATAAACTAGTTTGGAAATATATCTATCTTGTAACAATAATTGTGTTCACATAGATATGTTTTAGTTTCCTAACCCCTAAGTTGAACCCCCCCCTCACTTTCCGCTTGTCCCTGCTTCCATCCCATCCATATTACATTACTGATGACCTCAGGGCACAGAACCTGCAGAACATCTTGGTGGAACCCAACTCCAGTATAATCCCAGCTTTCATTTTCTGTAGTTTTGTTATATTTTTGATAGATTTACAAGGTGGAATCTCTTAACATGTCCCCATGATAGTTACCCCTAGAAGAACCCCCTGACCCGTACAGTCTGAGGCCGACCCGGTGTCTCATACAATGGTTGGGTGTAATTCCGGGAGCTGTGGCCATTCTTCTCCCAGGATCGTGGCCTCGGAGACGCTCGGAGCTTTGTGTGTCCATCTCTTGCATTCCATCTTATCCCAAACGACTTCCTAGAAATTCATTTTCAGGAGAGCAGAGATCATTACCTCGTGGTTTATGCAGGAGGCTATCGATAGCCGCGCGGCCCATATTGTATTCTCCGGCCCATTAGCCGGACACCGAGGAGCAGACGTTATCCATAAAGGAGAACAAAGCTCAAAGGAGGTAATTTAACTCAAGACTCATTTTCTTGGTGGAAATGTTCGACCCGAGTTTCAATCATTTGTTTTCATTGTCTTGAAATCCAAGTTACTGGAGGTTCACAGGGAAAAGGTCACACAGGTTATACTGAGGTCTAGGGTCTACAGGGGTCCGGTCTGGACTAAACATTGGTTGGTATCAGCTACGGATAAGGAAGGCGGAAAGGAATGGTGGGTGCCAGTCAGGAGACCATAACCCAGAGGGGGATAGAGACAGAACCAGAGGAGGATAGAGACAAAACGAGAGGGGGCTAGAGACAGAACCAGAGGAGGATAGAGACAGAACCAGAGGAGGATAGAGACAGAACCAGAGGAGGATAGAGACAGAACCAGAGGAGGATAGAGACAGAACGAGAGGGGGCTAGAGACAGAACCAGAGGAGGATAGAGACAGAACCAGAGGAGGATAGAGACAGAACCAGAGGAGGATAGAGACAGAACCAGAGGAGGATAGAGACAGAACCAGAGGAGGATAGAGACAGAACCAGTGGAGGATAGAGACAGAACGAGAGGAGGATAGAGACAGAACCAGAGGGGGCTAGAGACAGAACCAGAGGAGGATAGAGACAGAACCAGTGGAGGATAGAGACAGAACCAGAGGAGGATAGAGACAGAACCAGAGGAGGATAGAGAGAGAACCAGAGGAGGATAGAGACAGAACCAGTGGAGGATAGAGAGAGAACCAGAGGAGGATAGAGAGAGAACCAGAGGAGGATAGAGACAGAACCAGTGGAGGATAGAGACAGAACCAGAGGAGGATAGAGACAGAACCAGAGGGGATAGAGACAGAACCAGAGGGGATAGAGACAGAACCAGTGGAGGATAGAGACAGAACCAGTGGAGGATAGAGACAGAACCAGAGGAGGATAGAGACAGAACCAGAGGGGATAGAGACAGAACCAGAGGGGATAGAGACAGAACCAGTGGAGGATAGAGACAGTCCCAGAGGGGATAGAGACAGAACCAGAGGGGATAGAGACAGAACCAGTGGAGGATAGAGACAGAACGAGAGGGGGCTAGAGACAGAACCAGAGGAGGGTAGAGACAGAACCAGAGGAGGGTAGAGACAGAACCAGAGGAGGGTAGAGACAGAACCAGAGGAGGGTAGAGACAGAACCAGAGGGGATAGAGACAGAACCAGAGGAGGGTAGAGACAGAACGAGAGGAGGGTAGAGACAGAACGAGAGGGGGCTAGAGACAGAACCAGAGGAGGGTAGAGACAGAACCAGAGGAGGGTAGAGACAGAACCAGAGGAGGATAGAGACAGAACGAGAGGGGGCTAGAGACAGAACCAGAGGAGGGTAGAGACAGAACCAGAGGAGGATAGAGACAGAACCAGAGGGGGATAGAGACAGAACCAGAGGAGGATAGAGACAGAACCAAAGGAGGATAAAGACAGAACCAGAGGGGGATAGAGAAAGAACCAGAGGAGGATAGAGGCAGAACCAGAGGAGGATAGAGACAGAACCAGAGGAGGATAGAGACAGAACCAGTGGAGGATAGAGACAGAACGAGAGGGGGCTTGAGACAGAACCAGAGGAGGGTAGAGACAGAACCAGTGGAGGATAGAGACAGAACCAGAGGGGGCTAGAGACAGAACCCGTGGAGGATAGAGACAGAACCAGAGGGGGATAGAGACAGAACGAGAGGGGGCTAGAGACAGAACCAGAGGAGGGTAGAGACAGAACCAGAGGAGGATAGAGACAGAACGAGAGGGGGCTAGAGACAGAACCAGAGGAGGATAGAGACAGAACCAGAGGAGGATAGAGACAGAACCAGAGAAGGATAGAGACAGAACCAGAGGAGGATAGAGACAGAATCAGAGGGGGATAGAGACAGAACCAAAGGAGGATAAAGACAGAACCAGAGGAGGGTAGAGACAGAAACAGAGGAGGATAGAGACAGAACCAGTGGAGGATAGAGACAGAACCAGAGGAGAATAGAGACAGAACCAGAGGAGGATAGAGACAGAACCAGTGGAGGATAGAGACAGAACCAGAGGGGGATAGAGAGAGAGAACCAGAGGAGGATAGAGACAGAACCAGTGGAGGATAGAGACAGAACCAGAGGAGGATAGAGACAGAACCAGAGGGGATAGAGACAGAACCAGTGGAGGATAGAGACAGAACCAGAGGAGAATAGAGACAGAACCAGAGGAGGATAGAGACAGAACCAGTGGAGGATAGAGACAGAACCAGAGGGGGATAGAGAGAGAGAACCAGAGGAGGATAGAGACAGAACCAGTGGAGGATAGAGACAGAACCAGTGGAGGATAGAGACAGAACCAGTGGAGGATAGAGACAGAACCAGAGGGGGATAGAGACAGAACCAGAGGGGGATAGAGACAGAACCAGAGGGGGATAGAGACAGAACCAGAGGGGGATAGAGACAGAACCAGAGGAGGATAGAGACAGAACCAGAGGAGGATAGAGACAGAACCAGAGGAGGATAGAGACAGAACCAGAGGGGGATAGAGACAGAACCAGAGGTGGATAGAGACAGAACCAGAGGAGGATAGAGACAGAACCAAAGGAGGATAAAGACAGAACCAGAGGAGGGTAGAGACAGAAACAGAGGGGGATAGAGAAAGAACCAGAGGAGGATAGAGGCAGAACCAGAGGAGGATAGAGACAGAACCAGTGGAGGATAGAGACAGAACGAGAGGGGGCTAGAGACAGAACCAGAGGAGGGTAGAGACAGAACCAGTGGAGGATAGAGACAGAACCAGAGGAGGGTAGAGACAGAACCAGTGGAGGATAGAGACAGAACCAGAGGAGGGTAGAGACAGAACGAGAGGGGGCTAGAGACAGAACCAGAGGAGGGTAGAGACAGAACCAGAGGAGGATAGAGACAGAACGAGAGGGGGCTAGAGACAGAACCAGAGGAGGATAGAGACAGAACCAGAGGAGGATAGAGACAGAACCAGAGAAGGATAGAGACAGAACCAGAGGAGGATAGAGACAGAATCAGAGGGGGATAGAGACAGAACCAAAGGAGGATAAAGACAGAACCAGAGGCGGATAGAGACAGAACCAGAGGGGGATAGAGACAGAACCAGAGGAGGATAGAGACAGAACCAGTGGAGGATAGAGACAGAACCAGAGGAGAATAGAGACAGAACCAGAGGAGGATAGAGACAGAACCAGTGGAGGATAGAGACAGAACCAGAGGGGGATAGAGAGAGAGAACCAGAGGAGGATAGAGACAGAACCAGTGGAGGATAGAGACAGAACCAGAGGAGGATAGAGACAGAACCAGAGGGGGATAGAGACAGAACCAGAGGGGGATAGAGACAGAACCAGAGGAGGATAGAGACAGAACCAGAGGGGGATAGAGACAGAACCAGAGGAGGATAGAGACAGAACCAGAGGAGGATAGAGACAGAACCAGAGGAGGATAGAGACAGAACCAGAGGAGGATAGAGACAGAACCAGAGGAGGATAGAGACAGAACCAGAGGGGGATAGAGACAGAACCAGAGGAGGATAGAGACAGAACCAGAGGAGGATAGAGAGAGAACCAGAGGAGGATAGAGACAGAACCAGAGGAGGATAGAGAGAGAACCAGAGGAGGATAGAGACAGAACCAGAGGAGGATAGAGACAGAACCGGACAACTAGCAAGGTTCTAAAAAAAAGAAAAGATACAGGATAGGAGTAGTAGTACTGTGCTGAGCTTATATATACAGGATAGGGGTAGTAGTACTGTGATGTGCTTATTTATACAGGATAGGAGTAGTAGTACTTTGCTGTGCCCATTTATACAGGATAAGAGTAGTAGTACTGTGCTGTGTCTATATATACAGGATAGGAGTAGTAGTACTGTGCTGTGCCCATATATACAGGATAGGAGTAGTAGTACTGTGCTGTGCCCATATATACAGGATAGGCGTAGTAGTACTGTGCTGTGTCCATATATACAGGATAGGAGTAGTAGTACTGTGCTGTGTCCATATATACAGGATAGGAGTAGTAGTACTGTGCTGCGTACATATATACAGGATAGGAGTAGTAGTACTGTGCTGTGCTCATGTATACAGGATAGGAGTAGTAGTACTGTGCTGTGCCCATATATACAGTATAGGAGTAGTAGTACTGTGCTGTGTCCATATATACAGGATAGGAGTAGTAGTACTGTGCTGTGCCCGTATATACATGATAGGAGTAGTAGTACTGTGCTGTGCCCATATATACAGGATAGGAGTAGTAGTACTGTACTGTGCCCATATATACAGGATAGGAGTAGTAGTACTGTGCTGTGCCCATATATACAGGATAGGAGTAGTAGTACTGTGCTGTGTCCATATATACAGGATAGGAGTAGTAGTACTGTGCTGCGTACATATATACAGGATAGGAGTAGTAGTACTGTGCTGTGCCCATATATACAGGATAGGAGTAGTAGTACTGTGCTGTGCCCATATATACAGGATAGGAGTAGTAGTACTGTGTTGTGCCCATATATACAGGATAGGAGTAGTAGTACTGTGCTGTGCCCATATATACAGGATAGGAGTAGTAGTACTGTGCTGTGTCCATATATACAGGATAGGAGTAGTAGTACTGTGCTGTGCCCATATATACAGGATAGGAGTAGTAGTACTGTGCTGTGTCCATGTATACAGGATAGGAGTAGTAGTACTGTGCTGCGTACATATATACAGGATAGGAGTAGTAGTACTGTGCTGTGCCCATATATACAGGATAGGAGTAGTAGTACTGTGTTGTGCCCATATATACAGGATAGGAGTAGTAGTACTGTGCTGTGCCCATATATACAGGATAGAAGTAGCAGTACTGTGCTGTGCCCATATATACAGGATAGGAGTAGTAGTACTGTGCTGTGTCCATATATACAGGATAGGAGTAGTAGTACTGTGCTGCGTACATATATACAGGATAGGAGTAGTAGTACTGTGCTGTGTCCATATATACAGGATAGAAGTAGTAGTACTGTGCTGTGCCCATATATACAGGATAGGAGTAGTAGTACAGTGCTGTGCCCATATATACAGGATAGGAGTAGTAGTACTGTGCTGTGCCCATATATACAGGATAGGAGTAGTAGTACTGTGCGGTGTCCATATATACAGGATAGGAGTAGTTGTACTGTGCTGCGTACATATATACAGGATAGGAGTAGTAGTACTGTGCTGTGCCCATATATACAGGATAGAAGTAGCAGTACTGTGCTGTGTCCATATATACAGGATAGGAGTAGTAGTCCTGTGCTGTGCCCATATATACAGGATAGGAGTAGTAGTACTGTGCTGTGCCCATATATACAGGACAGGAGTAGTAGTACTGTGCTGTGTCCATATATACAGGATAGGAGTAGTAGTACTGTGCTGTGCCCATATATACAGGATAGGAGTAGTAGTACTGTGCTGTGCCCATATATACAGAATAGGAGCAGTCGTACTGTGCTGTGCCCATATATACAGGATAGGAGTAGTAGTTCTGTGCTGTGCTCATATATACAGGATAGGAGTAGTAGTACTGTACTGTGTCCATATATACAGGATAGGAGTAGTAGTACTGTGCTATGCCCATATATACAGGATAGGAGTAGTAGTACTGTGCCCGTATATACAGGATAGGGCTAGTAGTACTGTGCCCATAAATACAGAATAGAAGTAGTAGTACTGTGCTGCGCCCATATATACATTACAGGAGTAGTAGTACTGTGCTGTGCTCATATATACACGATAGGAGTAGCAGTACTGTGCTGCACACATATATACAGGATAGGAGTAGTAGTACTGTGCTGTGCCCATATATACAGGATAGGAGTAGTAGTACTGTGCTGTGTCCATAAATACAGGATAGGAGGAGTAGTACTGTGCTGCGTACATATATACAGGATAGGAGTAGTAATATTGTGCTGTGCCCATATATACAGGATAGGAGTAGTAGTACTGTGCTGTGTCCATATATACAGGATAGGAGTAGTAGTACTGTGCTATGCTCGTATATACAGGATAGGAGTAGTAGTACTATACAGTGCCATTATATATACAGGATAGGAGTAGTAGTACTGTGCTGTGCCCATATATACAGGATAGGAGTAGTAGTACTGTGCTGTGTCCATATATACAGGATAGGAGTAGTAGTACTGTGCTGCGTACATATATACAGGATAGGAGTAGTAGTACTGTGCTGTGCTCATATATACAGGATAGGAGTAGCAGTACTGTGCTGTGCCCATATATACAGGATAGGAGTAGTAGTACTGTGCTGTGCCCATATATACAGGATAGGAGTAGTAGTACTGTGCTGTGCACATGTATACAGGATAGGAGTAGTAGTACTGTGCTGTGCTCATATATACAGGATAGGAGTAGTAGTACTGTGCTATACCCATATATACAGGATAGGAGGAGTAGTACTGTGCTATGTCCATATATACAGGATAGGAGTAGTAGTACTGTGCTGTGCTCATATATACAGGATAGGAGTAGTAGTACTTTGCTGTGCCCATATATACAGGATAGGAGTAGTAGTACTGTGCTGTGCTCATCTATATATACAGGGTAGGAGTAGTAGTACTGTGCTGTGCCCATATATACAAGATAGGAGTAGTAGTACTGTGCTGTGCCCATATATACAGGATAGGAGTAGTAGTACTGTGCTGTGCCCATATATACAAGATAGGAGTAGTAGTACTGTGCTGTGCCCATATATACAGGATAGGAGTAGTAGTACTGTGCTGTGCCCATATATACAGGATAGGAGTGGTAGTACTGTGCTGTGCCCGTATATACAGGGTAGGAGTAGTAGTACTGTACTGTGCCCATATATACAGGATAGGAGTAGTAGTACTGTGCTGTGCCCATATATACAGGATAGGAGTAGTAGTACTGTGCTGTGCTCATCTATATATACAGGGTAGGAGTAGTAGTACTGTGCTGTGCTCATATATACAGGATAGGAGTAGTAGTACTGTGTTGTGCCCATATATACAGGATAGGAGTAGTAGTACTGTGCTGTGCCCATATATACAGGAGAGGAGTAGTAGTACTGTGCTGTGCCCATATATACAGGATAGGAGTAGTAGTACTGTGCTGTGCTCATCTATATATACAGGGTAGGAGTAGTAGTACTGTGCTGTGCCTATATATACAGGATAGGAGTAGTAGTACTGTGCTGTGCTCATCTATATATACAGGATAGGAGTAGTAGTACTGTGCTGTGCTCATCTATATATACAGGGTAGGAGTAGTAGTACTGTGCTGTGCTGATTATATTATGTTTAAAGCAACTACAGACTAATCCTGGTGTCCCATCACCCGAGTTGGGGTTTTGTTATTAGTAAACATCACCCCAGGAAGGGAAGGTCAGTGGGAGGGGCTATAAAGGAGAAGGCGGCACCAGGATCTGGGACATGCGAGTAACATAAAGCCAGCTTATCACATATGGGACACAATTACCAAATTTTCTTCCTTGGAATAACATAAAATCAATGACAAATGGAGTAAAAGGCGTCAGGTTTGTCAATGTGTGAAGTATTTTTTGTCACCCGGATGCGTCTCCGGTAAAGATGCGAGCGTCGGCCATTTTTAGCAGGAATGAGCATAAAACACGGACACTTATCTCGTCTTCCTGACAAACTCAATTGCTAAACCTTTTAGAGTCATTTTTGCACAATTCCCTGTACTCATTAGTTGGGTTTGGTCGTCTCCGCCACCTGAAGAAGCTCTATGATTACTCATAATTTATTTTACTCCTTGGTAGATGATTGATGGGTGCAGCGTTTCTTCCCTGTCCTGGGTGACAAGAGCAAATTCACAGCAGATTCAAACAAAAAAAGTTTGCTCGGAATTGTGCTATAAACCTCCCAACTTATTGGTGAAAAAAGCTGTTATTTTACATAATTTCTTACCAGGTTGTAGCTGGACTGGGAAAAACTGCAAGTAAAAAAATGTAGCTACTTCCTGGTTCAGCAGAAATTCAAAGATTTAAAGGAAACCTGTTTGGAGATTGTGTCTCATCGTGAATTGTGCTATGAACCTCCCCAACTTATTGGTGAAAAAAGCTGTTATTTTATATCATTCCTTACCAGGTTGTAGCTGGACTGGGAAAAACTGCAAGTAAAAAAATGTAGCTACTTCCTGGTTCAGCGGAAATTTAAAGATTTAAAGAAGACCTATTTGGAGATTGTGTCTCATCATGAATCGTGCTATGAGCCTCCCTAACTTATTGGTGAAAAAAGCTGTTATTTTATATCATTTCTTACCAGGTTGTAGCTGGACTGGGGAAAAACTGCAAGTAAAAGAATGTAGCTACTTCCTGGTTCAGCGGAAATTTAAAGATTTAAAGAAAACCTGTTTGGAGTTTTTGTCTCGTCATGAATTTTGCTATAAACCTCCCTAACTTATCGGTGAAAAAAGCTGTTATTTTACATAATTTGTTACCAGGTTGTAGCTGGACTGGGAAAAACTGCAAGTAAAAAAATGTAGCTACTTCCTGGTTCAGCAGAAATTTAAAAATGTAAACAAAACTTGTTCAGAATTTGTGTCTCATCATGAATTGTGCTTTAAACCTCCCAAACTTATTGGTAAAAAAGCTATTATTTTATATAATTTCTTACCAGGTTGTAGCTGGACTGGGGAAAACTGCAAGTAAAAAAATGTAGCTACTTCCTGGTTCAGCGGAAATTCCAAAATTTAAACAAAACCTGTTCAGAGTTTTTTATCTCGTCATGAATTGTGCTATAAACCTCCCCAACTTATTGGTGAAAAAATCTGTTATTTTACATAATTTCCTACCAGGTTGTAGCTGGACTGGGGAAAACTACAAGTAAATAAATGTAGCTACTTCCTGGTTCAGCGGAAATTCCAAAATGTGAACAAAACCTGTTCGGAGTCTGTGTCTCGTCATGAATTTTGCTATAAATCTCCCCAACTTATTGGTGAAAAAAGCTGTTATTTTATATAATTTCTTACCAAGTTGTAGCTGGACTGAGAAAAACTGCAAGCAAAAGAATTTAGATACATCCTGGTTCCCTAATGTCACAGGCTGAAGTTTGTAGGGTAGAAATCTGGTTGAATACCATGGGTTCAGGTAGAAGTGCCCTTGTTATGTAATATGACCATCCCAGTGCCCAACCAGAGGCTCTCAATAATAATATTCCTATCCCAGGGAGACACTTAACTTAAAGCGTAAAGTGTAAAGCTGCTGGTATCTTCCTGGCCTAGAGATATGTCTGGTGTATATAACATTAGATTTCAGATTCAGCTATTCCTGATGTGGGTGGGCACTTCCAGGTTGTGACATGAGCTCAGGGCATTGAAGCCAGAACAGGACAGCTTGTTTGTAATTGGTCGACCTGAAGCATGTGATGAGTCACATGCTTGTGACATCACTACAGGTCCTACAGCCCCTCTCAACAAGCCTCATGTCTCTCTAGCTGTACTATACAGCAACCAGAAAGCATGGAAAATGGAAGTTAACTTTAAAGGGAACCTGTCAGTAAATTTGAACATACACAGCTGCAGCCAGTATAAGGTATTGTCCCCTGGAGAGGTGTAATTGGACCTTCATGCATGTTTTTAGTAGCAGCAGGACTGTGATATATGGATTTGTATTCCAGGATTGCAGCTTCTCCTAGTGCACTGAGGGCATGTCCTCACATGATTGTGATCTTTACGCTCTGCAGCCAGTGTTATGTATTGTCCCTGGAGAGATGTGTAATCAGACCTTGGTGTATTTTGTTAGTAGCAGCAGGACTGTGAAATATGGATTTATATTACAGGATTGTAGCTGGATCTAGAGCACTCTGGTTCTTTTCGTGGTTAGATCTTTTCTTTACCACTCTGTTTCCTCGAACTTCATTGACCTTGACCTGTCTGTGACGAGCCCTATCCCCTGATGTCTTGAACTTCCTGTCCCTAAATTGTCCCAGTGCATCTATGCTAATAAAAAAAGCACCTACAGAATGGACCCTGAACATTAAGGTCCTAGTTACTAATTTTCTGCAAAGAATCTGGCTCTGTTATACTACTTCTTGACATAGGACTTTGTTGACCTCCGCCTGCCAACCACTCTTCCTAGCCTAGCCCCTTGTGTCTCGTTCCCAAATGTTCCCCCGCCAATCCCAACACATCTCTGCTTAAAAAGGTAACATTACCGAAAGAACAATAAGGTGCTAGTCACTCGTTTCCCAGAAAGGTGTCTCCATTTTCGCATAACCTCCTCTCTGTGACACCTTATTTGACCTCAGCCTGCCAACCACTCTTCGTAGCCTGGCCCCCTTGTGTCTCATTCCCAAATGTTCCCCGGCCAATCCCAACACATCTCTTCTTAAAAAAGGCGACTTTACCAACAGAACATCAAGGTGCTAGTCACTAGTTTGCCACAAAGTTGTCTCCTTTTTCGCCTGACCCCGTCTGTCATACCTTCTTTGACCTTAGCCTAGCTTTGACTCTTCTTAGTGTGACCTCTAGTCCCTCACACCAGTGTCTCCTGCCCGGCCTGGGGCAGCTTCCAAAACTTTGAGAGGTATTTGTCTTGTGATCCTTTTGCAATAAGGTCCAAATCTTAATTTCCGTGGGTTAAAGGGTAAATACCCACAGGGTCACTCATATAACGTCCTTGACATTGGCCACAAGCCAAACCTGCCCGATGTCACGCTGGCTCTCCATTCCACTTTCTATCACAATAATCTTTATTGATACATTGTACGAGGACATTTTGGCCGGAGGTAAATTTTCATCCCTTTACAATACAGAATTTTTTTTTTTTCCCATTTTGAAAAAAACTCCCCCAATGTCATGCGTCAAAAAACTCCCCCGTGCACCCGGTGGGAAATTACAACTATTAATAAGTACAATGTTATCAATATTTTCTTTGCCCAATACAACAGATTGCTTTCAGGGACATTAATTTTGCTTCTTTTGCCTGTCAGGGAATGTGAGCAGATACATTTGTCAGAAACCTTAATAGTTGAGTTTAGCGAGAGGCTGATAGTCTTTGTTTTCCCTGCAGAACTGTAAGAATGGGGAAAAAAATGAAAAAAAAAATGGAAAAAAAAAAAATAAAGAAAAAAACCCTTATTTTATAATGCATACAAATTGCAGGAGGTTAAGCGGAGCGCGGGCGAGTGGAAGCGCGCTTATTGCTGGAGGGAGACGGAGAAAACGCTGACACCTCGGCGGAGATGAATGGGAGACATCGGTGGCCATGGGGAGGGCTGATATTTTATTAAAGAGCATGTCCGCTTAAAGGGATTCTCTGATGTAAACAAATAAAAGATTATTTATTAAAGTACAAGTTGTGCAATTCACATTCATTTCTCATAGTATTCAAGATGTCAGCTCGGAAAAAAAAGCAGCTTTGCCCAAAGTAAGGGGCGCGAGGATTGGGGTCACCAGTCACTGGTCTGCCCTGCGTGCCCGACCCCGGCTCCATTATACTGCTCTGTCTCCTTGACCTTCACTGACCTTCACCTGTCTTTGACTCTTCCTACCCAGAACCTCTTGTGTTTCAATCTCTACAGGGCCAACTACCGCCAGAATCGGGACAACTCCGAGAGTTATCCGTCTTGTTATCCTGTTTCGGCAGTCAGTGGGAGACACATGTTATTTAAGTCAAATATTTGTCTCAAAAAGTTGTTTTTTTATCTTCTACTTGTGCCAAATGTTTTCTGCCGCTAAAGGTTTTTCCATGTCCCTTCCAGTTTGTAGTATTGGGGACCGGCAGTGGCTCGCAAAGGACGAGGCTCGTAGCTTATTCTAGATTGTTCCATCATTCTCAAGAATGTTCTCAAATGTTATGGATCGAAAGAAAATATGGAGTGTAGATGATTTAGAGTCACTTGGCTGCTGGACTCCTTGGGGTGCCTTGGGGTTATCAAGACTGAGATACCAAATGCCAACAATGATAACTTCACCTGGTACTCGAAGGACAGACCAGACACCCTTCTAACAGAGGAGGCACAAGTGGTTTATTTTCCCAGGATGCACTGCCTGGAAGTAGCATTATATTCCCCAACTGAACTCCTTCAATGAGAACAATTTGGGGCACATTTACTAAGAATGGTGCAAACTGCACTTAGTGTGGCTGCCCGTGTATAATTCAGGTGGCGCCAGCTTCAAGATTTCTGGTGCACCTTCTTCATGAATCTGGTGCCCCCTGAACTCGCCCGACAGAGGGCACTGCTTCTTTACGGTGTATCTCTATCATGGGGCATGCAACTCAATTCTGTCAGGCTCTGCATAATAAATCTGGTGCACCGGAACACCCCCTAATCTATGTCGCATGATGAGTAGTGCAGCCACGCCACAAAAGGTGCTAAGTCCGACAGAAAACTGGTGCAAAGCCCTTAGAAAATGTGCCTTGTTATCCCCAAAATATACATCATAAAGACTTGAATTTCAAGTTTTACAATCCACAGACAACTTCAACTTCGACTTTTTGATATTTGCAGGAATTTTATCTATTATGTCTGCAGCAACTCAATGGACCCGGGTGCGGAATCGCTCTCACCTGATGCTCACCTGATGCACATGAGATACAATAGAAAGGATCTTTTCTGGATTCTGTATTCATATATTGTATTCATGAACAGGGATGACCTAACCTGTTAGGGGAGGAGTTCTGCTGAACCCAAAGCTTCAGTTTACCCCACTGGTAACACCCACAAAAGGGACTGACACCGATCATGGGTGTTACCCTTTAGATGCTGCCGGTATTTTCTCTTAGACTGTCACTTCCCGCTGATGTCATGGGGAGCGACAATCCTCGGATAAATGATGGCACGCACAGGCCAACAGCATTTAAAGAGTTAAGACCCGTGATTGGTGCCAACCCCAGGTGTTAACAGCCAGGAGGTGGGGTGAACCAAACCCAAACTTATGACTGAAGTCCAGGTTCTGGCTTGGCTCCACTCATCACTATTAATGAAACGAAAGTTAATACAAAATATATTCCCTCTAAAGACAAAGCTCACTGCTATTTTGGCCATTTGTGTTCCATACAGCAGGTTGTGGACCCTCTGAGCCGACCTGCCGGTTTGGTTTGGGGTTCATCTCATGGGCATTATGAGTGACCCTGTCCATTATCTGGATCAGATCAGTTATAGTCATAGACAGGCTGAGGTCAGGGCAGATGGACATCGGGCAGGGTCCAGTTAGGAGCCAAGGGTGAAAATGAGCAGGTCAGGGTCCACACCAAAAAGTCAGAGGTGGAGTCCTAGAAGAGGGTGAGGAGCCTAAAATTCACAGAAAATCACAGAGACTCTGGACCTTTACCTGTAATAGGGAATTTGCCTATTATGACTAGGGATTCCATGGATGTAGTGCACGTGGCTCCCATAGGGAAGAGAATAGCGGGCACCAAGACCGGAAACACTAAAGCTAATGAGTAACCTGGAGGTCACAGTCACAAGGGCAAGGGTTCACCAGCCATGAGGCAAGTTGAGCCTCTCGCCTCAGGCAGTAGCTCCTGCAGCCAAGTTGGGGGGCAGCATGAGGGGTACAGTCACCTGCTACACTTAAAAATAGTTTCTCTTCACACCTGATGTCAGCATGCGTGTGAGACATACCTACTATAAATACTTACCCGATGTTCTGGATGGGGCAGCCGGGGTGGCGCCTATAGCTTGCCTCAGGCCTCAGAAAGTTTAGGTTCACCCCTGCAGAAAGGTTCATCCCTTTGTATGGACCACACAGAAGGGGGTAAGTGCTATACAGCAGCTGCAAACACCTGAAGTCAATAACTAGCGGAGGGAGCGGCACAGTCTTTGCTGGGATATGACCGGAGCCAGGCTGCGACGCGGTGCCGGCACACGACATGCCAGGAATCGCTTACTGAATGTTTGCATATAAAATCCTAAATGTCTCCCATATAAAGGACATGTGCGGCGCAGCCAGAGGCGGCTGGAAGCATCACAATGTACAATGTATCCTCCAGATTCCGATTTTAACATTTCAAATATTATCTTTCCTTGGTCATAGATGAGCGGAGTGCAGTGTAATATATCATCTCCCATAGACGAAAGGTTAAGTCAACCTTGCCAAGACTGGATTACAGCGCACTTTCCCGGGCTTGGCTGGATACGAGCCGCATTGTACATTCGTGTCGGGGAGATGCTGCTGCTGCTGCTGCTTTTGCTTTTATTGTAAAGTTTTATGCCTTCAGCTCTTCACAGACAAATTCTAGAAAGGAGCGGAAAATGAATTTTTGATGCATCTTACGAGTTCAAAGTCCAAGTATGTAAAGGGTGTAATGGTCATTATATAGAAGATGAATATTCCAAGGAACATGGAAAGTTCTAGTCTGTGTATGAATGTATCTGTATATGGGGGAGGGGTGAAATGAAGATCCTTTGTATACAGGGGGTTTCCATTACTTGGGGTCCGACACTCAATTTAAGAGATGCCAATCACACAGTGCATATCTCTGTTCATTACTTTTACCCTCATTTAATGGGGCTCATTTACTAAGGATCAAACTACTCACTTTCGTTGGAGTGTTCGCCGTTTACGGGGATTGCATGGCTTGGACAGGTATTTAACAGGGGCCTGCGCTAGGATTGTGTCATGTGACATAAATCGGGGGGGGGGGGGGGGCGGCCGTTGGACGATCCGACTGATTCGGACTGAGCGCAGGATTTAACTCCCAAATTGTGTAGCAAGCCCAAGCAGTTACATGCACCAGGAAGAAGAAGGTGAACACCGGGGACCTGAGCAGGGAAGAGACACATGCAGGATATCGGGTGCAGGATCTTAGTGACTCCCCGCACAGCGCATTATACACGGACAATGCTCTTACATGCACCAGGAAGAACAAGGTGAACTCCGGGGACCTGAGCGGGGAAGCGACACATGCAGGATATCGGGGCAGGATCTTAGTGACTCCCCGCACAGCGCATTATACACGGACAATGCACTTACATGCACCAGGAAGAAGAAGGTGAACTCCAGGGACCTGAGCGGGGAAGCAACACATGCAGGATATCGGACGCATGATCTTAGTGCCTCCCCGCACAGCTCATTATACACGGACAATGCACTTACATGCACCAGGAAGAAGAAGGTGAACTCCAGGGACCTGAGCGGGGAAGAGACACATGCAGGATATCGGGGCATGATCTTAGTGACTCCCCGCACAGCGCATTATACACGGACAATGCACTTACATGCACCAGGAAGAAGAAGGTGAACTCTGGGGACCTGAGCGGGGAAGCGACACATGCAGGATATCAGTCGCACAATCTTAGTGACTCCCCACACAGCACATTATACATGGACAATGCACTTACATGGACCAGGAAGAAGAAGGTGAACTCCGGGGACCTGAGCAGGGAAGCGACTTATGCAGGATATCGGACGCAGGATCTTAGTGACTCCCCGCACAGCACATTATACACGGACAATGCACTTACATGCACCAGGAAGAAGAAGGTGAACTCCGGGGACCTGAGCGGGGAAGCGATACATGCAGGATATCGGGCGCAGGATCTTAGTGACTCCCCACACAGCGCATTATACACGGACAATGCACTTACATGCACCAGGAAGAAGAAGGAGAACTCCAGGGACCTGAGCGGGGAAGAGACCCATGCAGGATATCGGGCGCAGGATCTTAGTGACTCCCCGCACAGCGCATTATACACGGACAATGCACTTACATGCACCAGGAAGAAGAAGGTGAACTCTGGGGACCTGAGCGGGGGAAGCGACACATGCAGGATATCGGGTGCACGATCTCAGTGACTCCCCGCACAGCGCATTATACATGGACAATGCACTTACATGCACCAGGAAGAAGAAGGTGAACTCCGGGGACCTGAGCGGGGAAGAGACCCATGCAGGATATCGGGCGCACGATCTTAGTGACTCCCCGCACAGCGCATTATACATGGACAATGCACTTACATGCACCAGGAAGAAGAAGGTGAACTCTGGGGACCTGAGCGGGGGAAGCGACACATGCAGGATATCGGGCACATGATCTTTGTGACTCCCCGCACAGCACATTATACACGGACAATGCACTTACATGCACCAGGAAGAAGAAGGTGAACTCCGGGGACCTGAGCGGGGAAGCGACACATGCAGGATATCGGGTCCACAATCTTAGTGACTCCCCACACAGAACATTACACACAGACAATGCACTTACATGCACCAGGAAGAAGAAGGTGAACTCTGGGACCTGAGTGGGGAAGCGACACATGCAGGATCAGACAATGCACTTACATGCACCAGGAAGAAGAAGGTGAACTCCTGTGACCAGAGCGGGGAAGCGACACATGCAGGGTATTGAGCGCACGATCTTAATGACAGGGCATTATCGTCGGACTATGCACTTTCGGTGAACTCCAGCGGACAAGTTAGTAACTGAGCCCCATTATGTTCTGTTTCTGGTTTAAAGTCGTTCTGGCAAGTTTTATTGTAATCTTGTTTCCATACCTGATCGTTTTGGGTCTGACTGCTGGGACCTGTTCTCACTAATGAACGGAGCAGCAGGTCAAGCGTGCTTCCCGCTACTCCATTCTATAACACTGATATCTCCGATGCTGCCATGGTTTTGAATGGAGCTGCAGGACACATCCTCATCCTGCTGTTCCATCAATTAGTGAAAATGAGACCCACATTCTTGTGATTGTTCCAGTGATATGACCTCTATTGGTCCACTGTCCTGCAAATAGGGAGAACAATAAAACTTTAGAAAATTATAAAATGTATTAAATTTTAAGATTTAATAGACGATCAGATCACCACCTTGGTGATTGTCTCCTTTGCACCTGACCAAGGCTTGTTCTGCAACCCAAAAGCTGAATCTTGCTCCGATCCTGATGGGCTACAGTGTTTTTCTATGTTCTTCTAGTCATAATGAGAATTTTTACCTCTTTGACTTGTTTATTGGAGATGATCAGACGTGATGGTCACCTGACCCAGGTATATTGCTGGATTAACCGCCGAACAGCCAATCAGACAATGAATGTCTCTAACAGCTACCCATGGCTATGGCCAAGGGGACGCTAGAAGCGTCATTTTGCCCGATTTGCTGTTTGGTTGCCAATCTGGCAATATGTTTGGATTAGGTGGCCAAACCCGACCACTAGGTCCACTTATCTCTACTTCTGACTTTCCTCTATACAACTCTGTTGAGTCCCACCGCATTTGCTTTACCTACTTGGTTTCTCCAAGACGGAACAACCTGATAATGAAGTTCAGATTTCTATGTAGGGGTCTAAGGTTGAAAACTGATGGGGTCAAGCAACACAAAACTAAAACAGTTAGATAACACACTGCCCAGTCCTAAATTAAGTGCCGTTAAAGTCATGCGAGTGGCCGAACGAAAACCTGACGGATTCGGAAAAACCGCCGCATTTAAAACAAAAAAATTTGTCGCGGAGCTTGCACTTACCTTCACTAGGAATAGGCCGGTGGACTTGAGTGCATTCCGATGCTTTTCAGCGCAGCAGCGCCACCTGGTGGACGTCGGAGGAACTGCCTTAATAAATCCCGGCCGGACCCGAATCCACTGCAGAGAACGCGCCGCTGGATTGCGAATGGACCGGGTAAGTAAATCTGCCCCTATGACTTGTTCTGGAGGACTCAGCATGCAATACTTCATTGTTCCTCTGGAGGCGCTCAAAGAAACTGTATATTGCCAGAGAGATGGGATTCTCCATAACTTTAGATTATTGTGGATAAAACTTGTCCAATTCACCTGCCAGACCCCAAACCTGCTATGATTTTTTTGTATTTTTAATGTAACATCCTACTGGTGAGATATATATATGGAGTAATAATTGTGTCTTCACTATGAGACTTGAAGGGGGATGGGATCTCACAGAGTGACAGGAGGTCACAAGTTAAAAAAAAAAATTGGAAAAAAATCAATAGTTCTGAAAGAAAAATCACCAAATCTGCGGCGAGTTATTGAGAAGTCAGCGTTCAATAAGTGTTAAATCTATAGCTCCAGCGATTTAGAGGCTCTAAAATTACAGCTCGGAGATAAGATAGCCGCTCGGTTACCTTATCTATCCACCAGTACGTTTTTATACAGATGACGAATGATTTGGAGCGTGACCTGCTGAGTGAGTGTCCAAGAAGTCTAGTGAGTTACGAGAAATTTCCCAAGCGAGTGCAATGTATCAAACCTACAATGCGGTAACACATAAAGTCTCCGGCAGATTGCATGGCCCAAACGGAAGACTTGTATCATTGGCTATTGTTGTCGTATCTGATAACGATAGGGAGGTTGTGCTAAGAATATACTGTGTAATATAAAACATCCATGGGACAGTAGAGAGCATCTGTTATACACAGACAGGACATATATATATATATATATATATCTGGTGTGATGTGGGGGTTCACACTGGGGTACACCGGACACAGTTGGATCTATGCTTTAGGTGGCCAGAAGCCATAACTGCAGTCTATCGTCCCATTCACTTTCGATAGGTCATCCATAATGATCCCTGGACAACCCCTTCCCATAAGTGGCCGTACTATTATTGCATCCTGCGGCAGGGGGTGTATGGAGAGGGCTCACGGGCTGAGTCAGGGTGGGATTTTGCTGAATCTTGCAGCAAACACCCACCAGTAACATCCGTGATCGGTGCTGGCACCGGCGTCATGGTGGTCTTATGGTTTTCGCCTTTAAACCAACAGGTCACTACTACTTAAAACCCATCAGTGATCAAGTTAGGTTAAGAAGCCTCAACGTGTGGTACCAAACAGATACTCGGGCAGACGTGTGGTCGGATAAGATCAGCACTTCTTTTAACGAGAAGGATTAGGCAGGTGGGACAGGCTCATAGTCACATTAACAAGCCGAGGTCAGATCATGGGGTTCAGGAGACAAAATACCCAAAGCACACGTTCTCAGAAACCACTAGGGGAAGGACATTTTGTAGGCACCTCCAAATAGACTGTAGGCTCTTGGGATTGGCTTGGGGCACTCTGAAAGGTTTAGAGGTTCTTAACAGGACACTGTTATGTCTACGAGCTTTCAGGTGGAGAAGGTAAAACTAGTGCAGACTATAGTATAAGACTCCTCAAGTTCAGACCTGGCCTAAAGGTCCAAACTGGTGGACTTTATGCCCATATTTAACCGGAACCTCTTAGGATAGTGATGGCGAACCTTTTAGAGAACGAGTGCCCAAACTACAACCAAAATCCACTTATTCACCGTGAAGTGTCAAGCAGTAACTTATTGCTACCTGTTCTTTCACATATTTCAATTGTATCGACCGTCTGAGGCCACCAATACAGTTGAAAGAAGGACGGCAAGTGCAGACTACTACAGACTTCTCTCCAGGTCCTCTCTGTACAGGAAGAATGGTGGCTCCAGCTGGATGAAGTGCCGCTGTAAAATAGAGAGCAGCATATAGGCAAGTTGCCTGGGACTGCAGGAAGATTTGATGGAGTTGTTCCTGTTTGGAGAACTCTATCCTGGGGTGATGGTCTGAGTGCCCACAGAAAGGGCCCTGAGTGCCACCACTGGCACCCGTGCCATAGGTTCACCACCACTGTCTTAGTAGATATGAGTACCAGACCTCCAGTGAGGAGAAATTTAACGCAGCCAGTTTGCAGGTTAAGGCTCGCAACTTTTTTTTTAAATTTGACCAGTGTCTCTTCCTGTGGTAATAACTTTTGAACACTGTTACTTATCAAAGCGATTCTGAGATTGTTTTTTCCCCACATGTTGTATTTCATTTTAGTGGTAAATTTTGGCTGATAAGTTTTGCGTTTATTTACAAAAAAAGAAAAAAATGAAGAATTTTTAGAAAAATTTGCCATTTTCGAAATTCAAAATCACAGCGTTTTCAGGCAGATAAATTTACCACCTAAATAACTTGCAGAATAACATTTCCCATTTGTCTACTTTACATTTTCATAATTTTTGAAATGTTTGGATAATTTATTTTGACGTCACGCGGCTTACAAATCGAATAGCGATTTTCCGTATTTTCGGAATTGACTATTTTGGGGATAAATACTGTTTGAAATCAAATTTTACATATTTAGCAACAAAACCCCCTATATAACCAACCCATTTTCACCTGCACCCCACAAAATATCAGAAACAGCTTTTACAAAGATTGTTAACCCCTTGAGATCTTCATAGTAATTTCATCAAAATGGCGGTGAAATTTAGAATGGTCAAATTTTGTCGGTTATACGTTCATTTAGCCCTAAAATTTACACATTTCCAAAAGATAAAAAGAGAAAACTCACCATAAAATTTGTTCTGCAATTTCTCCTGAGTGCAGCGACCCCCCCACATGTGGCCGTTACTTGTGTTATGGGGGCACAGCAAGGCGCAGAAGGGAAGGAGCACCCTGCAGCTTCCAGGATTTTAGTTTTCTGGTTGCCCCCTTTTGAAGGCTATAAAATTTTCGCTTTTCCGTTATTTGGGCCATGTGACGGCATTTTTTTTGCGGGACAAGATGCTTTTTCCAGTGTTACCATTTTGGGGTTGGTATCACCTATTGTTGAAAATTTTGGAACTTTTTTTGAGGTCATGAGTAGAAAAGCATCAATTCTGTAATGGATTTTTTACTTTTTTTTTTTTTGTGTTCACCGTATAGCCTAATAATCATATTATCTTTATTCTATGGGTCGATACGATTACGGGGATACCAGACATGAATATTTTTTCTTATGTTTTACTAAATTTGCCAGATAAAACCCTAATGTGGGGAAAAATCTATCATTTTTGCATCGCCGTCTTCCAAGTGGCATAACATTGTTACGTTTTTGGCTACAGAGCTGGTTGATGGCTTGTTTTTTGCGGGACATGTTGTTCTTTGCAACAATATCATTCTGGAGTACATATGTTTTGTTGATCACTTTTTATTGCATTTTTAGTGGGATATAATAGGTAAAAATCATAATTTTTGGCGGGTTTTTGGCGTTTTTTTTTTTCGGCGTTCATCATATGGGTTCAATAGTTATTTAGTTTTATTCTATGGATTGTTACGGACGCGGTGATACTATATATGTGGGGTTTGTGTTATGATTTAGACTTTTTTGAGTGTTATATATCTCTTTATATGTTTTGGGGTTTAAGGGCATTTTTAGTGATTTATAAAGTAATTTTTTATTGAAAAACATTATTTTGTACATTTTTTACATGATCCACCATGGGATATGAACAAACAATCATCTGATTGCTTGTTCTTGATAATACTCTGCAATACTAATGTATTGCAGGGTATTATCAGTGCCAGCCTATGCAGATGCATAGGCTGACACTTTGCCTTTAAGATGACGTCACAGACGCCATCTTAAAGGTAAACCCTCCAGGCTTTTCTGGGGTCCCGATCGGACCCCAGAGGAGCCAAAACAGCGATCGCCCCCCCCGAAAACGGTGCGGGGGGGCCGATCGTGGGGTAAAGACCCCCAGAAGGCAGGTTAAATGCCGCGGTCGCGTTGACCGCGGCATTTAACGGGTTAAACACCCGCGATCGGAGCCCACTCCGACCGCGGGTGTTAGCCGGGGATGTCAGCGGTAAATTACCGCTGAAATCCCGCGGCTAACGATGTCGGTTCGGCTGCCATACAGCGCTGAACCGGCATCGGCTCTGCGCAGTAGCTGTACTGCGCTGAGCGCTAATCGCGGGACTCAGCGCAGTACAGCTACGGCGCAGAGCGCTAAGGGGTTAAAGGGAACCTGTCACCAGGGACCTAATTTTCACTAAAGACAGGTTGCCGAAGCTTATTACACCTGCATTGTACATCTGCCTTTTCTAAGCATTTGCATTACAATATAATTGTGTGATATAACTTACTCTTGCTCCCTGACAAAATCCTGGGGTAGTGCCAGGGGCTGGCCTTTGGTTTGGATGCATTTCAAAAAACAACATGTGACTTGTCTGTGCTTCTCACTCCTCAGATCTTAGCCCCCACCTTTGTGCTCCTGTACAGCTCCTCCTCCTGCTCCTTTTCAGAGGTCACACCCTGGTCAGCCTGACATCAGTGGGGGAGGGACAGAGCTGTACAGGAGCACAAAGATGGAGGCAGCCTGAAACTCAATCAAGTCACATGTTGTGTTTTGAAATGCATCCAAACTAAAGCCCAACCCCTGTGACTACCCCAGGATTTTGTCAGGGCGCAAGAGTAAGTTATAACACACAATTATATTGTAATGCAAATGCTTAGAGGAGGCAGAGAGGCATTTTGCACTGCAACTGTAATGGCCTTTTACAATCTGTCTTTAGTAAAAATAAGGTCCCTGGTGACAGGTTCCCTTTAACAATTGCATTCAAAATGCGGGTCTTAATGAATTCTCCCCCAATGTGTCCTAAAGGTAAGGGTTTAGAAAACCCTATGGCCTCGGAAAGCCTAAGGAGAGGTCATCATACCCCCTTATTCCTTCTTACAGACATGTTCCACCTCTTTGATTGTGTCAGAACTCTATAGAATTTTGGAATCTTGATTTTGCATATAAACTAGAGTGATCCTTTCCACCGAAGATCCAAAAAATTCATAAAATAAATTCATTTAAATATTACAATGAGGGTCCCGTGCGGCAGTTTGTTGCAACTTGACTCTTGTGTGCACCATATAGGGATCTCCCATGTATGAGCCCCCTGGCCCCTGAGTTTGCCGGATGGGTGGAGCTGGTGTAAGTCAGACGATGATACATTCAGTAATATCCATTATCTGAGATGTGAACCAGCGCTCGTTCCATTAATCTTCCCATTCGTTCCACCGCTTCCTCGCACTTTCCTTTGTAGATCTCCTCGCCTCGTGTTCCTCCTTTGTCTGTTGTTCTATTTAACGACACCTCGTCCCGGTGAGACAAATGTTGTTTTCCTGATCACGTAACGAACGCGGGCGACTTAGAGAGGAAACATATTGGTTGCCACTTCTGGAAGTCTTCCACTAGATTTATGCGCTGCCGATGGAAGCTGACAGCGTGCGACTCCCTGCAAATGCTGATAAATTCTTTTGTATTTCTATATCCGGGCATAATACCGCCAATAAGAACGGACGCGCCGCCACCGCCGCCGCTCTGTCATCGCTTCCATTAGCCTTAAAATACTATACAAGGGGGGGGGGGGATTTTCTGTCGGCCGCAGAAGGAGCAGAGAGTTCTGGACGCCGTCCGCCGCTCATATTAACATTTCTTATATACAGTAACCACACGGCCGGTAGTTAGGGGGACCCCGACAAATAACACACAACAGCAGCGACCGCCATTTACAAGTCGCCAATGACAAGTGCGTGTCGGGAAACCATCTGAAAAGAAAATTGGAGGGTTTTTTTTTTTCTCGCCTCCGGGCAGGGTCCATTTTCCAGTGAAATATTATACGACGGTTCATAAAACAAAGTTTTATTATAATGAGATGGAACATTCTGGAAAATAAAATATCTGCACCTTCATAGCGCTACTTATTTAAATGCTATGGACGGTTTCTATGGCGGCACCAAAACATTGTAACACTGGGGGGGATTTTATAATTATTCCACCCGGAGAATGTGCACGGTGACGGGGTGAGGGGGGGGGGGATCATAAATCTGAGCCCTTTCATTCACTTATTTATTCATTCTGTTCATTTATGAATTATTTTTTATTTTTTTAAACTTTATGTCGAGTAATTTATGTAATTTTTGTATAGTATATGATCCGGTGAGGTCCAGGGCTGGGGGCACAGGGGTTGTATCTGCTGACACCAGGACCTGGGGCTGGATATATGGCTCCGGCTCAGGTGACTTGGGGCTGTTTATTTGTTTCTTCTGTGTCCTGATCTCATCTGGTACTTCTGTGACCTTTGATACTCCAGCTTTTGACCCTTGTGTGCTGTAACCCTGTGCCCTGTCCTGATCTGGAATCCTCTATTCCGACCAGAGCCAGAACCACGCGTACCCCAAGGGATATCCAGAAGTCTGTATCCTGACTTGATCAGGAACCCCATATCCTGACCTGATCCAGATGTCCGTATCGTGACCTGATCTGGAACCCTATATCCTACCCTGATATGAGCCCAGTCTCTAACCCATTACTAGAATCCAGTAAAACAGCAGAAGACAAACCATATTGGTGACTGCCAAGGTCTATTTCTTAGGAGTAGATGGAGGGTTACCCTACAGAAAAAAATGATATGGTGGGCCAAGGAACCCCAATCTGACACTGGCTGGGTCTCTCCTCTTATATCAACAAAACAAATTATCTAGATTCTTCCGCAAACCTCAGATGGCAGGAGGGTCATACTGTTCATGAGCCATGCTGGTTATCACATTGTTTGATGTTCTCCTCTAGACTAGTTGGTGCAGAATCCAGATATGTGATCATCCAACCAAAGCAACTGGTGGCCTTAAAGCTTTCCTTTAAAAGGACTTTATCCATGTATAAAGTTGTTCTGGATCAATGGGACTTGTACGACGGCTTTCTGATGTACAAGCCCTAAAATTAGTGCAATTCATTGCGAACCATCAGGATATGAG
Source organism: Engystomops pustulosus (assembly GCF_040894005.1). Lineage (NCBI taxonomy): Eukaryota > Metazoa > Chordata > Amphibia > Anura > Leptodactylidae > Engystomops > Engystomops pustulosus. The sequence continues at coordinate 256,189,208 of NC_092412.1, read as the reverse complement.
ATTATTCCCCCTTTACACCACTTGGGGTGGAAGGATGTTGAGATGGTCATGCCCGGTGGTGGAGTTGGCGCACACTCACTATGGCCGGGGACCATTCACAGGTAATAGCGCAATTTTAATCCAGGACGGAGTATGATAAATGTCCCCCAATGACTTGACTCCCACTAGTATACAACTTCTTCGATATTTCTATGTGGTTTTTTTCCTTGTTATTTCACGCAGCAGCTTAGTCGGCAATCTCCATAATAAGTGTCCAAAAAGCTGCATTAGCAGGAAAACATTGATGTAATGAAGAAGGGTGGCTTGTGCGGGGATTGAGCGCTAATGGCTGGGATCCATCTGCGTTAAGCTAATAAGCATGAGACAACAGCAGGGGTGGGTGCGCAGACACCATGATGAATCACCTTCTACCTCCTTAACTTTTGAGCGCTCCATCTGAGATGATGACATATTCGGCTTAATCAGCATATTTGTATCTATTACATTTACCTACGCAGAAGTTTCCTTCTTTAGGATTTTTTTTTACAAAGCGGAAAGGAAAAGCCACCGGTCTATATTTTTTTATTTTTTACTGCTCTAAAAAAGTTGTGAACAGTTCCCAAAGTATTTTAAGGTGAGCAGCGCACATGGAGCCAATGTGCTGCTTTGACACTGGACTTCAAAGGGTTTGCACCTTTTCCCCTGCCTCACGGCGGTTGGATCCAAGGTGACTGAGAATAGTCCAGACTAGACTACAGCCAATCATAAAAGACTTGATTTGTTGAAGCTTTTTTATAAGATACATTTCATGTTTGAATCAAATTGGTCTAAATCAACGTTACTCCAATTGTCCTGAAAATTGGTATATTCCCCCTCTACTCCTCTATAACAGTTATGTTATCTCATGCCGTTACTTTCTTTACATTTTTTTTGCATTTTCCCTCACCCCTTCACTCTGCTCCGGCGCTTCTCCTCTTACCCTAATTGTGCACTGCTCCAGAGAACGCTGTATTCATTGGGGCAGATTTACTTACCCGGTCATGTCGCGAACCCGCGGTGCGTTGTCCGACGAGGATTCGGGTCCGGCGCGATTCACTAAGGTGATGCGCCCAATTTCCTGCATGTGCTGCTGCTGCGTAGAGATATGCTGGAGTTCACCTTCTTCTTCCTGGTGCATGTAAGTGCTTGATCTTGCGACACAATTTTTTTAAAAAAAATTTCCGCGGTTTGTCCGAATCCGTCGGGTTGTCCGATGGCCCACCCCCCGATTTCTGTCATGCAGGCCTGCGCCAATGCGCCACAATCCTATCGCATGCGCCAAAAACCCAGGGCAATTCGGCGCAAAATGGAAATATTCGGGAAACCCAACGGAATCGCGGTCTGCAGATCCTTAGTAAATGTGTCCCGCTGTGTTGTCCCTGACAGGCAGAAGTAATCAATAGCTGCACCATCCCCCAGCTGCTGTGTATAAGTCATCCAGCTCAGGTTGATTACTCCTGTCTGGACAGTTCAGGGAAGCTCCGTGTGTAATGTGTTTATGTAGGCACCCAGCTTTTCCAAGATCCTGAATTCTCTAATTGTTTTTTTTAGCAAAACCTGTCGGATCATGGATTAAATAAGATATGTTTCTGCATCAGTGTCGCTAGGGCATTCTCAAGGTATGTGTTGATTCACAATGCATGAAGACAAATGGTAGACTTCCTGTAATGTGACAGCAATATGAAATTATTAGCAAGTTGTGTAAAAAAGTAGGTGAAAAAGAAACTTTTGTTAGGGATAGTCACATTTCATCAGAAGTCAACAGTCAAGAGAGAATATGGGGAAAATCATCGCGGAGGTGAATTTACTGACTCGTTGTCTGATGCATTTACCGTTCGGTTTTTTCCCCTATCCATTATGATCTCTTCCGCGCACATAAAGACTTGTATGTTGTGCGACTTCCCTTCCTCCCTCCTGTTTCCTAATAGCCGTCTCCATTGAGTCAGTACATAAAGTATTTCTCTCTACGCAGAAATGTCAAGGATATCGTGCACACGGGTGAAGCGGTGACATTTGCCGGCGAGTGAATGTATCAAGTCAAGTTTAGAACTTGTAAGTTTTGTATTTGTAAATATCCGAACGTTGTCTGGGAATAATGTGTTTTCCTCCCTGAAGTTTGATCATTATGTCACGTCGGAGCGCACCTGCCTGGCGGGGATCGTTACACGGGGAGACAATGTTCTGTTTGCGTAACTTTTTTGCATTGACCTTTGCATCAAATTACATTTGAAATAAGATGATTTAGTTAAAAAAAAAATTGGATGGAAATGTATCAAATTTTATCATTGTGTAAAAATGGTCTAAGACCAACTGGTGGCCATGACATGACACATTCAATTGGGCCCCCAATAAGGGTCGGCGAATTTTAGAGAGTGTCAGAGGCGGAGGCCATTAGCCCCCTGATGTTTTGTAGAACACATCCAGTCCAATCCTGAATTCTAATGTAAATGATCCCCAATGTCAGTCCTCGGTCTAGTTCAGGGGGTCCCAACTTTTATTGTTCCGAGGGCCACATTGTCCTACTGCTCAAGTTTATGGGACGGCGCCAGTAACCAGCATCCTGAATGCACCAATATGATACAGCGCAAAATGCCACCTAAGAAATGAGAAATACCAGAGTATAGCAACAAATAACCCCCAAGAAACCAAATACTGCATTCAGATAATAACTAATAAAGACCCCAGACCAGGCAAAAATCAGTGATACAGACCCCAGAACAGGCAATAATCAACGATACAGACCCCAGACCAGGCAATAATCAGTGATACAGACCCCAGACCAGGCAATAATCAGAGATACAGACCCCAGACCAGGCAATAATCAACTATACAGACCCCAGACCAGGCAATAATCAACTATACAGACCCCAGACCAGGCAATAATCAGTGATACAGACCCCAGACCAGGCAATAATCAGAGATACAGACCCCAGACCAGGCAATAATCAACTATACAGACCCCAGACCAGGCAATAATCAGAGATACAGACCCCAGACCAGGCAATAATCAACGATACAGGCCCCAGACCAGGCAATAATCAGAGATACAGACCCCAGACCCGGCAATAATCAACGATACAGACCCCAGACCAGGCAATAATCAACGATACAGACCCCAGACCAGGCAATAATCAACGATACAGACCCCAGACCAGGCAATAATCAATGATACAGACCCCAGACCAGGCAATAATCAAATATACAGACCCCAGACCAGGCAATAATCAACTATACAGACCCCAGACCAGGCACTAATCAGTGATACAGACCCCAGACCAGGCAATAATCAACAATACAGACCCCAGACCAGGTAATAATCAACGATACAGACCCCAGACCAGGCAATAATCAGAGATACAGACCCCAGACCAGGCAATAATCAGCAATACAGAGCCCAGACCAGGCAATAATCAACGATACAGACCCCAGACCAGACAATAATCAACTATAGAGATCCCAGACCAGGCAATAATCAGTAATAGGGACCCCAGACCAGGTAATAATCAGTGATACAGACCCCAGACCAGGCAATAATCAACAATTCAGACCCCAGACCAGACAATAATCAACGATTCAGACCCCAGACCAGGCAATAATCAACGATACAGACCCCAGACCAGGCAATAATCAACAATTCAGACCCCAGACCAGACAATAATCAACGATTCAGACCCCAGACCAGACCCCAGACCTTCCTCTCTGAGACAGACTGTGAGAGAGAGGTACAGTGGGTGATGCCTTTAGGATGGAATGAAGGAATGAGAAACAAGAATCTGTGTATATGCAGAGGGCAGCATGGAGGGAGGAGGGAACGGCTGAAGCTCTCAAGGGAGGCAAAGACAGATATTAGCCATTAATTGTATCAGAAGATCATTTTCACTGACCTGAGCGGGGAAGCGAGACATCAGATATCGGGCGGACGATCTTAGTGAATCGCGGCAGAGTGCATTCTGGTTGGATGATGCACTTTCGGGGAACGCGACAGGAACGGGTAAGTAAATGAACCCCATTGTCATCGCTCTTCCCCTTTAAGTAAGGCTATATTCACACGAACGTATGGGGGACGTATATACGGCCGCCGTATATACGGCCGATATACGTCCCCCATACACTTCTATGGGCGCACGGCGCCCTACGGGAGCGGTACGGTGCAGCACACGTGCGGCACCGTACCGTTCCGTACCCGGGAAAAAGATAGGACCTGTCCTATCTTTTCCCGTAATACGGCGCCGTGCGCCATAGGTTGCTATGGAGAGGGGCGGGGGTGAGCTGCGCTCACCTCCTCCTCCTCTCCCCGTACACTGCCGTTGCCCGCTACGGTACAGTACGGGCGGGCAACGGCAGTGTGAATGTAGCCTAAGATTGTAACATAAACTTCTCCTGTAACTTTTCTATTTGTAACAAAAGTGCAGTGAGAATCAGAAGACAATTAGGAAGATTCCGGAAGTTCTGCGTCTGATGGGGGAGTTTATCTCCATCACAAATGATCACATCGTCTTTTCCATTTCTACATGTAAATTGAATTTTACATTAGATTAGATGTGATATAAATTAGGAAAAACAGAGGGATTAAACATCTTCCACGGAGAGAACATCTCTGCGACCAATGGGAAGAGGGAGACGGGAAATTACTGTCACATCGCGGAGTGCGATAATGGAGGTAATTAACGTCTAGCACAGAACTTTATGTAAACCTTAATGACAGACACTAATGTAACAGATACAAGCAGTTATGGGGCAGGATCACAGCAGCACCAGCAGGGGGAGTAAGGCACTACGCTTGTCAGTTACACATGTAATAATAGGGAGGGACAATACATACAAGGCTGACATACATGGTGGCCATAAGACTTGGTGGTTATTATACAGTAAGTACAATAAGTATAGGGCTACTAGGTAAAGGTACACTGATTGTAAAGTTTGGGGTTTACAAGTACAATAGGTACAGGACTTGGTGGTTACACGTACCATAAGTATAAGGCTGAGCAGTTACAGGCAGAATAAGTACAACGCTTTGTGGTTTATGGTACAACAGGCAAAAAGCTTGATGATAATAAGTATAACAGGTACAAGGTTCAGAGGCTGCAGAGGTAAGGCACAGGACTTGGCAGTTACATCCGCTTTATGTGCACAGTTGTAAGGAGCAGCTGTGACACTAAAGTAGCTCAAACACTTCATAAATACATGTACAGGCGACAAAGACAAACCTGACGGACACAATAATATATCGGGGCCATTGGATGAGAGTTGGTGACGAGAGGCGCAAGGCTTTGCGGTTACAGCAGTTACAGTTGCAATGCTTGATGGTTATAGATACAATAGTTACAGGGCTTGGTTATACACAGAATGGGGGATATTTGATATTTGATAATGATAGCCCCGCCGCTGTAAATTCGCAGCCCGATACATGAAGAGGCTTCTGCCTCTTCATGTATCGGGCTGCCAGTTGCGCAGCGTTTTTCCTACGCCAGGCAGGGCCAGGCGTAGAAAAGAACGCAACCGCCGACTTTTCACGTTTGAAAAGTCGCCGGCAGCAGCGAGTGCGCAGGCGCGGGGACAGTAACGCCCCGCGCCGGCCCACTCCAGTCCGGCCGCGCCCCCCGCTCGGCCGGCCGCGCCCCCCCCCCTTCACGCCCCTTCACGCCCCACTGGCGTGAAGGTGGCGGATTGTGAAAAATAATCGCAAAAGCTAGCAATAAGCCAGCATTTGCGATTATTTCAGGGCCTCTGCGCCACTGGCGGTGCGCAGAGGTCCTGATAAATATCCCCCAATCTGTATAAGAGTCATGATGCCACATATGGCGGTTTTGGTCCGTTAAGCATGCGTTTTCAGTTGGTTTGAAAACGCATCCGTTTTTTAAAATACGCCCGTTTTTTACCATTTTCCATGCGTATGGCTGCTTACAACCTGTTTATCTATTATGATTATTGGGAAAAACGGACAAAAACGGTCAAAAACAGATGCGTTTCTAAAATGCATGCATTTTTAAACGGACGGAAAACGCTTCATATTCCGTGTGCTCTCCTTCTATCATCCCGTTGACGCGTACAGGCAGTCCCCGGGTTACATACAAGATAGGGTCTGTAGGTTTGTTCTTAAGTTGAATTTGTATGTAAGTCGGAACTGTATATTTTATGATTGTAGCTCCAGCCAAAACTTTTTTGGTTTCCGTGACAATTGGATTTTAAAAATGTTGGATTGTCATAAGAACCAGGAGTAACACTAAATCTTCATTACAGACGCCTGTAATTTACCAATATCCAGAGGTCCGTTTGTAACTAGGGGTCGTCTGTAAGTCGAGTGTTCTTAAGTAGGGGACCACCTGTATTACCACTTGATGCCCCTGTGCGAGTGAAACCCCCCCAAACCTTCCCAATGACCCGAACAGGAACACCAAAGATTTACCGCTATAATATGCCCCTTACACGGCGGCCGCCCCGGAGTTACCCGCATTGTCATGTGCAGAGCGATGGCTGCCAGTAACTCCATAAGTGACACATCGCGGCCGCGGTTCTTACGGCTATATATTACACATTGCATGAGATGAGCGCGAGGTGCAGATGAAGTTTTACGGACACTTTAACATCATGGCCGGATATTTAGAGTTTAACTTTCCCCGATTGATCTATATTATGGCTGTTACACGGCAGAAGCTGAATTGAAACGTTGTGTCACTGAATCGATGTCACATGTCATTACTCCGCCGCTACACGTGAGCCCTGACAGCGCCGCCACCGCCACTCCATCCGCTTTATTCAGGAGGGGACTCGCAACATTGTATGAAAAATACAAATCACATAATAATAACGGACTAATGATTCTTCTGGACGACACAAAGTAACAATCTGCATCCTAGATACACAGTGAGCGCAGCTCTGCAGCACAGACTGCACATGGTTCTTATGGTTTTGGATGCAAAGGGTGTGTTCACATTAGCTGCATCAGCAGATTTTAAGCTTGGAGCCGTTATACTGCATTGTATATTACACTATATTACTTATCTACCTTATCTTCTTCTGTAAAGTGGCTTCTTCAACTGACAGCACAGAGCACAGCAGTGTGAGGACACCCTAGTGCACTTGGAGAAGATACACTCCTGGAATATGCAGTACATCTATATTTTGCAGTCCTGTTGCTAATAACAACAAACACAAAGGTCTGATTACACATCTCTCCAGGGACCATACATAACACTGGATGCAGAGAGCACAGAGCACAGCAGTGTGAGGTCTGATTACACATCTATCCAGGGACAATACATAACACTGGCTGCAGAGAGCACAGAGCACAGCAGTGTGAGGTCTGATTACACATCTCTCCAGGGACAATACATAACACTGGCTGCAGAGAGCACAGAGCACAGCAGTGTGAGGTCTGATTACACATCTCTCCAGGGACAATGCATAACACTGGCTGCAGAGAGCACAGAGCACAGCAGTGTGAGGTCTGATTACACATCTCTCCAGGGACAATACATAACACTGGCTGCAGAGAGCACAGAGCACAGCAGTGTGAGGTCTGATTACACATCTCTCCAGGGACAATACATAACACTGGCTGCAGAGAGCACAGAGCACAGCAGTGTGAGGTCTGATTACACATCTATCCAGGGACAATACATAACACTGGCTGCAGAGAGCACAGAGCACAGCAGTGTGAGATCTGATTACACATCTCTCCAGGGACAATACATAACACTGGCTGCAGAGAGCACAGAGCACAGCAGTGTGAGGTCTGATTACACATCTCTCCAGGGACAATACATAACACTGGCTGCAGAGAGCACAGAGCACAGCAGTGTGACCTCTGATTACACATCTCTCCAGGGACAATACATAACACTGGCTGCAGAGAGCACAGAGCACAGCAGTGTGAGGTCTGATTACACATCTCTCCAGGGACAGTACATAACACTGGCTGCAGAGTGCACAGAGCACAGCAGTGTGAGGTCTGATTACACATCTCTCCAGGGACAATACATAACACTGGCTGCAGAGAGCACAGAGCACAGCAGTGTGAGGTCTGATTACACATCTCTCTAGGTACAATACATAACACTGGCTGCAGAGAGCACAGAGCACAGCAGTGTGAGGTCTGATTACACATCTCTCCAGGGACAATACACAACACTGGCTGCAGAGAGCACAGAGCACAGCAGTGTGAGGTCTGATTACACATCTCTCCAGGGACAATACATAACACTGGCTGCAGAGAGCACAGAGCACAGCAGTGTGAGGTCTGATTACACATCTCTCTAGGGACAGTACATAACACTGGCTGCAGAGAGCACAGAGCACAGCAGTGTGAGGTCTGATTACACATCTCTCCAGGGACAATACATAACACTGGCTGCAGAGAGCACAGAGCACAGCAGTGTGAGGTCTGATTACACATCTCTCCAGGTACAATACATAACACTGGCTGCAGAGAGCACAGAGCACAGCAGTGTGAGGTCTGATTACACATCTCTCCAGGGACAATACATAACACTGGCTGCAGAGAGCACAGAGCACAGCAGTGTGAGGTCTGATTACACATCTCTCCAGGGACAATACATAACACTGGCTGCAGAGAGCACAGAGCACAGCAGTGTGAGGTCTGATTACACATCTCTCTAGGGACAGTACATAACACTGGCTGCAGAGAGCACAGAGCACAGCAGTGTGAGGTCTGATTACACATCTCTCTAGGGACAGTACATAACACTGGCTGCAGAGAGCACAGAGCACAGCAGTGTGAGGTCTGATCACACATCTCTCTAGGGACAGTACATAACACTGGCTGCAGAGAGCACAGAGCACAGCAGTGTGAGGTCTGATTACACATCTCTCTAGGGACAGTACATAACACTGGCTGCAGTCTGTATGGTCACAATTGCTGATAAATTTCCTCTAATGGAAATTACCACCAGGATGAAGGATTGTAAACCAAGCACTGGCCTACCGGTGTGCGCCCCTCTCTGGCAGGATTTGCTCTTATTTTAGTTTTTTATGCTCTACTTTTTACAAAAAAGTTTTTTTGTTTTTAATTTTGCAAATGAGCCTCAGGGGCTCTGGGTTCTATAGGTGTTAGCTCGGAGACCCTCAGGCTCATTTGCATTATTTTTAAAGCCTTTTTTTCTTAAAAAACACAGTGTAAAAGGTTAAGGAAGAGCAGATCCTGCCACAGGGGGCGCACAGCAGTTTGTCAGTGATTGGTTTGTCCTGTAAAGGAAACCTCCCATGAGGAATCTACTATCAGATGTAGATGTGATGGTGTATTCCTCTCGCTGCCTCTGCCCTAATCTGTCATTTAAAAATTTAACCTAACTTGTTAAAAAATGTATTTTAATAATATGTAAATTAGCTGCAGAGGCTCCTGGGGCGTGTCCTATCCTTAGCTCCTCCTTAGCTAGCGCCAGTGTCACATGATTTCCTCCGCAATGTACATGACATCATCACTTCTTTTATACGCAGCATATAAGAAAGATGTTATAGGAAGGTTTTCCAATGTTTATATATTATTGTTACAGAAAACATAGGATGTGACAGACGTGACAAGGTTTAGGATTTCGGATCCGCAGACTCGTCAGCCGGTGATAATGGGAGCGGCACTTAGTGCACGGATCGTGCGGAGTAAAGTGAAGGTTTCAAAAACCTTTTATAAGTTTCTCCCCATTATAAGTTTCCTGCACTTCTGATTTCTGCGTCTGTGAATAAAAATAACATTGTCTTAATGTAGCGATAATTTCCTTCCTCTCGGCTCAGAAGGAGCAGAAATAGGAATTATCCCTAATTATTTTTATATAATAAGCAAATAGACTTAAAGACGTCTCTGGAGACTAATGGTGACGCCCCCGCATTCCTCCCCATGGTGTCTACTTACTGTCTACTTACTGACTACCCCTTTACCTTCATTCCCCACATCTAATGACACTACTAGTGGGCTTCTGCTTGTATCAGGAGCCATAGAGAACACACTCGGTCCATTCGCGATCCAGCGGCGCGTTCTCTGCGGTGGATTCGGGTCCGGCCGGGATTTACTAAGGCAGTTCCTCCGACGTCCACCAGGTGGCGCTGCTGCGCTGAAGTTCCCTGAAATGCACTGAAGTTCACCGGCCTATACTTGGTGAAGGTAAGTGCAAGCTCCGCGACATTTTTTTTTAAATGCACCGGTTTTTCCGAATCCGTCGGGTTTGCGTTCGGCCACGCCCCCTAATTTCCGTCGCTTGCATGCCAGCGCCGATGCGCCACAATCCGATCGCGTGCGCTAAAATCCCGGGCAATTCAGGGGAAATCGGCGCAAAACGGAAATATTCGGGTAACACGTCGGGAAACCGCGAATGACCGCGAATTAGTAAATGACCCCCAATCTGCTGAAGTGTCTGGAGAAGGGGTTGTCTAAGGTGGACACTCTAGAAGAACCTGTGTGCTCCAGATCCACAGGTTTAGGAGCACCAGCATTGTGCAGCCACTGCTGAAGGAGTTCAGGCTGGAGTTCATATTGATTGCTGGCCTTCATGTGATGAGATAGAAAAGGATCGGTCACTCCATGGCGTTGAGCGTTTGCTACTGAAGACCTATGGCTAATCCATTTTCTCTCCAGCTGCACTTGTTAAAAGAGTTCCTCCACCTGGTAGATGTTTGTTAATGTCTCAGGAGACTAATGGTGACACCCTCACATTCCTTCTTATGGTGTCTACTTACTGTAGGATGATGAGGGTTTCCATGACCCCTCTACCTTCATTCCCATCCTCAGACATCTAATGACCCTACTGGTGGTCTTCTGCTTGTATCAGGAGCCATAGAGAACACAACAAGCTGAAGGATAAAGTAACCATTCCAGCATTGTCTGGAGGAGGGGTTGTCTAAGGTGGACGCTCTAGAAGAACCTGTGGGGTCCAGGTCCTCCATGGTGAAAATTAGATAATGTTTTAGAGTCTACAGGTAATCGAAATTCTCTCCTGCTGCACTTGTTGAAAGAATTCCTCCACTTGGTAGATGTTGGTTAAGGTCTTTGACATTCATGGCTGACTTTGGAAGTGGAAGAGCATCCACTGTACCATGTGGAGACCTCCCATGGTCTTGAGCAGTTTCTCCTGAATGATGGACATCCATACATGCCATGCTTTTGTCTATAGTTGCTCCAGATCCACCATAAGAGACGTCGGATGAGTCTACATTGCTGGCTTGAGCATGATGGGATGGGAAAAGATTAGTCACACCACATTGTAAGGTCTCTGGTGGCATTTAGCAGTGGCCCCTGAATGAGGTGGAGGTGCATTGGTCACACCATCTGGGGGCTCTCCTATTAGTATTCAGCAGCTGCTCCAGAATGATGGCAATCCATTCATTATCCACCAATATCCACCACCTGCTGTAGCTTTGCCAAGAGCACTTCCAAATGTGGGACATTGGTTAATGTTCTGGAAACCACATTGATTGTTAAGCTTGCCCTCTAAGTATGATGAGTTGAGAACTATAGGTCCTAGAGCAGTGATGGCAAACCTTTTAGAGACCGAGTGCCCAAACTACAACCAAGACCCGCTTATTTATCGCAAAGTGCCAACACAGAAATGTAATTTGTGATTTATACTCCCTTCTCTGTCACAGCTTTCATTGATACTAGCCCCTGAGGACACCAATAAAGCAGAAAATAGTCCCAGGTAGCGCTGTCACTTTAAAATAGCTCTGTGCACAGCAAGTCCTGGGCTGTCTGGGGCTGCAGGAATATACCTGGAGTCATCTCTGGTGATGGCCTGAGTGCCCACAGAAAGGGCTCCAAGTGCCACCTCTGGCACCCGTGCCATAGGTTAGCCATCACCGTCCTAGAGTCTCCAAATCCTGCAGATCCGCAAACCCCCAATGTATCTAATCTCCCATTTTTCCTTACCTCCCTTCCCTTTTCTGTGTCACAAGGTCCCTGCTTCTTGACCACTAATGCTTTAGCTTAGGTAATGATTGAAGCCTAAAACCTCAAGCACCAATCAAATATGTCAATACAATGGTGTCCATAGCCTTAAGCTGTGGAGAAGATAATTTTCAGCAGGACATACTCAATACTATTCACCAAACCCAATGTTGCACCAAATTTACTTTCGGGGCATTGGTTGATGTTTTGGAAACCACATTGAATGTTGGTCGTGTCCTCTGAGGTTGATGAGGTGGAGCCGTATAGGTCACACCAACTGAGTGGTCCTCCATGACCTCCAGAAGTCACTTCTACAAGTCTGCCATGAGGGACATTGGCTGTTGCCTTAGAGCCCATTCTGATTGCTGCCCTGCAGTCTAGAGGTCCTGCAGGTCCCAATTAACCCTGACCAAGAAAAGAAGCCACCACAAGTCACCCATCCACCAGCTCCTGTGGCTTTATGGCACTGCCCTTTCCTCCTCAGTCTTCTCCTGCTACTTGCAGCTGCCTCATTGTCCTGTGAAGCTAAATATTGTTTACCTTGTTCTTCAACCTCCAGGGAATGAATTTCCCTCCTTTAATTCTGCCTCTTCGAGGTGTACACTCCGGTGAAATGACTTCTGGAAATGAGAATTTGGGCTTAGTGACCCTTCGCTGAATAGGGGGTGTCGTTTACAGTGAGGAATGCTCCAATTACTGCAGAGCCGGAGCATTTTTATTGTGGACGGACCTCATGTCACAAAACATGCACCCAAAAGGAAGTAAGGACAAATTCTTCCATCTCCACCGGAGGATCACTAGCTAAGATGTATAAAGTACTAAGCCACAATCCGAAAGCATAGACCTAGGTGACACTGACCTCTTGGTTACTCCAGTCTATGGTGACAAACAACCAGCTCCACTAGATCCCTCTTACTGGACTTTGGGTGATATACGTTACCAGTTACAGGTTGTAGACCATTGACCCTGGACTCATCCCCACAATCATCGTCCCATGTTATCTCCTCACTCCAACACCATCTTTCCATGCGAACACTGACAAACTGGAGTCCACAATCTCCTTGTAAAGGGAAAGGTAAGCAGCAGAACTCAGCCCGTGTCTACACTACATACAACCTCTGTTTATAGTTCAGTATCTTATATTTACAAATATTTTGCAAAATCAGCAGCTCAGAGCATGAGAGAAGAGAAGTTTGTAGGAGTGCAGACAGTACATCCCCCGTGTAGCAGGATGACCACACTGGTGTCTGAGGGGGATATTGTGCAGAATTACAGGGGTGCAGCAGGAGACCAGCACTGGGGGATCCCCTCCAGGAGAAGCCCCTGCTGAGGAGATCACTGGGTGCTGGGTGTCACACACCTGGGTGCTGCTGTGGGGGTCATTCTCATGCTGGGGTGCGGGAGAGAAGCAGAGAGGAGCTTGTAGGAGGATCACATGTAAGAGCCCGGATCTAATATTGTGCCTAAACTGCACCTAAAGTAAAGTGATTAATGAGAGGCAGGAAGTCATCATCACAGATGGTTCTAACTTGTGATAATTCTGGGGTTACAATGCGCTTCATTTAGGCTCAAAAATAGAGCTAATGCCCTACAACTGTGATACAACTGCCTCTTTCTAGTCTTCAAAGGAAATCTACCATTTGATTTTATGCATTGTGAACCAAACATACCTTGAGAATACTGTAACGATACTGATGCAGAATCATATCTTGTTTAATCCCTGAATTTAGTGGTTTTGCTGAAATAACAGCAAAAGACCTTGGGAAATCTGGATTGCTTCATCCTGCGGTTGATAAACACATTACACTGATCAGACAGAACTAATCAACCGGAGCTGGATCACTCATACACAGCAGCTGGGGGATGGTGCAGCGATTGATTACTTCTGCCTGTCAGGCACAACACAGTGATTACATCAGTCTCTGGAGCCGTGCATACTTAGTGTGAGATGAAAAGCGCTGTGCCCCAGCACAGAAGTGACAGAGCTTCATTATCATAAATGTTATAATTGTTTTTTCTGCAAAACCAGCTCAGGGATTAAACAAGAAATGTTTCTGCATCAGTGTTGTTACACCATTTTCAATGTATCTTTGGTTTATAATGTATGAAATCAAATGGTACATTTCCTTTAAATAAAATTTACCATCAAAATCCATCCTGATAAACCAGGGACATCACTCATAGATCCAGGCACCGGGACTGGGGCATCTTATATGTTATCCATGGCCTCCTTCCTTCTAAAATCAACTTTATATTATGCTAATGAGCCTAAGGGGTTACCCTAGCCTCTCTGTGATATGGTTACACTGTCTCAGCCTTCCCCCCGCTCCCTCAGCCTGTGAGGCTACAGATCACAGAGGGGCTAGGGGAAGCCCTCAAGCTACCTTAGCATAATTTTAAAGGTTGATTTTAGAAGGAAGGAGGCCATGGATACCAGATATACGAAGATGCCACAGTCCTGGGTCCTGGATCTATGAGTAATGTCCCTGGGTTATCATCAAAAGAAAAGAGACAGAATAGACATTTTGATAGGAAAGAGACAATGAAAAAAAAATTCACTTAATTTATAACCAATTTGGAATTGTAGTTCTGCAGAGACAGAGAAAGACAGACAAACAGAGAGAGACAGAGAGAGACAGAGCGACAGACAGGGAGCTAGAGAGACAGACAGAGAGAAAGGGACAGACAGAGAATGAGAGAGACAGAGAGCAAGACAGAGAGACAGATAGGGAGTGAGAGACACAGACAGAGAGACAGACAGAGAGACAGACAGATAGGGAGTGAGAGACACAGAGAGAGACACAGACAGAGAGACAGACAGATAGGGAGTGAGAGACACAGAGAGAGACACAGACAGAGAGACAGACAGATAGGGAGTGAGAGACACAGAGAGAGACACAGACAGAGAGAGAGAGACAGACAGACAGGGAGTGAGAGAGAGAGACAGAGACCCAGACAGAGAGACAGACAGGAAGTGAGAGAGACACAGAGACTGAACGACAGGCAGAGAACTAGAGAGACAGACAGGTAGCGAGAGATACAGAAAGAGACAGAGAGAGGGAGAGACAGAGAGACAGACAGACAGACAGAGAGAGAGACAGACAGACAGAGAGACAGAGACACACAGACAGAGAGAGATATAGAGATACATATATAATATATAGAGAGAAAAGAAGGAAGGAAAGAAAGAAAGAAAGAAAGAAAGAAAGAAAGAAAGAAAGAAAGAAGGAAAGTATTACACACTATGACTATTAAGTATATACAATGTATTTGCCTTCATTTTCCCTGTTTTGCAGCTTTTCTCCGCGGCTCGGCTGTTCTCCGCTCAGACATAAATAGCCTCATCAGTCAGGGCCGTGCTCGCTGAGGCCGCTTGGTAATTCAGACCTTTTATTCAGGTTATCATTATGTACTAAAGAGGAAAATATGTGTTTTTCTAAATGATCTGGCAGTGAATGTGTTGTGCTCAGTGCGGAGCGAGGTGATGGACTGCGGGGACACTCGGTACTGAGCATCCGCTGTAAATAAACCAATAAAAAGCCAATGACTGCGCAAATCAGTGAGCGAGCA
Source organism: Engystomops pustulosus (assembly GCF_040894005.1). Lineage (NCBI taxonomy): Eukaryota > Metazoa > Chordata > Amphibia > Anura > Leptodactylidae > Engystomops > Engystomops pustulosus. Next base: position 256,173,730 of record NC_092412.1, on the reverse strand, counting down.
GATCCGGGGCAGCCCAGGTATATCATGTCTCTAGAGATTATATATGTATGCGGGAAGAGGGGCGCTCATCAGATCCTATCTATACAAGATACTGAGCCTTATCCTGTATATACAGAGCACTCTCACCTTCACCACCATCACTTGTCTATTGTGTATAGTGCTCATATAGTGCAGACAGAGCCCCCATTGTATATACTGTACCCAGGTATTTCATATAGTGCACAGAGAGTGTATACAATGTGCCTATATAACATGTTCAAGGCCCAGATGTTACAAGCTGTGCCCAGATCCCATATGGAGAGCCAAGATATTAGATACCAAGCCCAGATAGTACATACATGTGCGACATCCCCCACCGGGGGTCTAGCCTTTTCTTGGGGCCTGGAGACAGCCGGGGCCCAGAATACTGGAGTGACTGGCGGTTGTGGCCTAGGCACGCTAGTGTCACGGTGCTTGGTATGGGGACCAGAGGGTCCTACAGCCTGGCAGGTCTCCAGCAGGTGGTGTGTGCAAGAAATGATATGAAGGGAGAGGCTGAGGTACTGCTTCTCCATGGGGCAACCCCTGAGTGTCTGTAAGATATGTCCCTGGGTAATGGATGGGGGAGCCCGTGGTGGGCCGTATCCAGGGATCAGGCGGAGGCAACGTTGTGCAAAATAACTCATGGTTCTTTATTGAACAACAGGTAGCAGATAATGGGCCTAAATGGTCTACAGCAGATTCTGGTACTGGAGTGGTCATGGAGAGGGGTCCTCAGGAATAGTGCACCAGCCTGGTAGTAGATGCAGACTGGGATAGTGGAGATGGAGCAGTGTCCAAACTATGGAAGCTGCAGCTCTGGGTTGGAGTCTTCTGACTCTGGTTGTGGGATTGGTTTCTGTGGCAGCACTGAAGGTGTGCTGTGCACTGACTCTCTGTTCACTCTGTCTCTGAAGATTAGACTGCTGCTGCTCTGTGGAAAGACCATGAGGTCTTGCCCATGTGCTCCCACTGCACGGGGGTTTTATACTCCCCCTCGCCAGGTGGTAGCACTGCAGCGTGTGGGACCACTGTTTTTCCTGTGGGCGACAGTCATCAGGTGCAGGAACCCCTCTTACGTGAGGTGGCTTCTGAGGGGTTAATGCGGGCACCGTAGTGGCCCACGCAGAGCCTTTAAGATGGTGGGTCCCTTGGGTGGCGGTCTGCTTCTTAGGGTGACTTGCTAGCTGTAGGGTCAAAGTGCCAAGCCAGTTAATCCCACCAGTCTGTTAGTCTTCTGGGTGATGTGGGAGGGGGGGTGGATTGGTGTAACCTCTGGGGCAAACACCCGGCTTATAATCTCCTGGTTTATAGGTGGTGAATCGGGGCGCCCTAGATGGTAAAATAAGAACCAGGAGACAGGAGCGGTCATCCAACAGGCGCGGCTCACAGCTCAGTTTACTTCAACGCTTACAAAGTCCATATAATGGAGGCTCATTTACATCATAGTTCTGTATCTTTAAGATCCAAGCCCCAAAACTGTCACTTTGCTGCACTCCCCTTATTCCTGAGGCCGCTCTCTATCTCCTCTGGACCCTTATGTCTGGGTGTAAGCTCCTCTATTCCTGTGGCAGTGCTCTCTATCTCCTCTGGACCCTTATGTCTGGGTGTAAGCTCCTCTATTCCTGTGGCTGCTCTCTATCTCCTCTGGACCCTTATATCTGGGTCTGAGCCCCTCTATTCCTGTAGCCGCTCTCTATCTCCTTTGGACCCTTATATCTGGGTGTAAGCTCCTCTATTACTGTGGCTGCTCTCTATCTTCTCTGGACCCTTATATCTGGGTGTAAGCTCCTCTATTCCTGAGGCCGCTCTCTATCTCCTCTGGACCCTTATATCTGGGTGTAAGCTCCTCTATTACTGTGGCCGCTCTCTATCTCCTCTGGACCCTTATATCTGGGTGTAAGCTCCTCTATTCCTGTGGCAGTGCTCTCTATATCCTCTGGACCCTTATATCTGGGTGTAAGCTCCTCTATTCCTGAGGCCGCTCTCTATCTCCTCTGGACCCTTATATCTGGGTGTAAGCTCCTCTATTCCTGTGGCAGTGCTCTCTATCTCCTCTGGACCCTTATATCTGGGTCTGAGCCCCTCTATTCCTGTGGCTGCTCTCTATCTCCTCTGGACCCTTATATCTGGGTCTGAGCCCCTCTATTCCTGTGGCTGCTCTCTATCTCCTCTGGACCCTTATATCTGGGTGTAAGCTCCTCTATTCCTGTGGCAGTGCTCTCTATATCCTCTGGACCCTTATATCTGGGTGTAAGCTCCTCTATTCCTGTGGCTGCTCTCTATCTTCTCTGGACCCTTATATCTGGGTGTAAGCTCCTCTATTCCTGAGGTCGCTCTCTATCTCCTCTGGACCCTTATATCTGGGTGTAAGCTCCTCTATTCCTGTGGCTGCTCTCTATCTTCTCTGGACCCTTATATCTGGGTGTAAGCCCCTCTATTCCTGTGGCTGCTCTCTATCTCCTCTGGACCCTTATATCTGGGTGTAAGCTCCTCTATTCCTGGGGCCACTCTCTATCTTCTCTGGACCCTTATATCTGGGTGTAAGCCCCTCTATTCCTGTGGCAGTGCTCTCTATCTCCTCTGGACCCTTATATCTGGGTGTAAGCTCCTCTATTCCTGTGGCTGCTCTCTATCTTCTCTGGACCCTTATATCTGGGTGTAAGCTCCTCTATTCCTGTGGCTGCTCTCTATCTCCTCTGGACCCTTATATCTGGGTGTAAGCTCCTCTATTCCTGTGGCTGCTCTCTATCTCCTCTTGACCCTTATGTCTGGGTGTAAGCTCCTCTATTCCTGAGGCCGCTCTCTATCTCCTCTGGACCCTTATATCTGGGTGTAAACTCCTCTATTCCTGTGGCAGTGCTCTCTATCTCCTCTGGACCCTTATATCTGGGTCTGAGCCCCTCTATTCCTGTGGCTGCTCTCTATCTCCTCTGGACCCTTATATCTGGGCCTAAGCTCCTCTATTCCTGTGGCTGCTCTCTATATCCTCTGGACCCTTATATCTGGGTGTAAGCTCCTCTATTCCTGAGGTCGCTCTCTATCTCCTCTGGACCCTTATATCTGGGTGTAAGCTCCTCTATTCCTGAGGCCGCTCTCTATCTCCTCTGGACACTTATATCTGGGTGTAAGCTCCTCTATTCCTGTGGCCGCTCTCTATCTCCTCTGGACCCTTATATCTGGGTGTAAGCTCCTCTATTCCTGTGGCTGCTCTCTATCTCCTCTGGACCCTTATATCTGGGTCTGAGCCCCTCTATTCCTGTGGCCGCTCTCTATCTCCTTTGGACCCTTATATCTGGGTGTAAGCTCCTCTATTCCTGAGGCCGCTCTCTATCTTCTCTGGACCCTTATGTCTGTGTCTGAGCCGCTCTATTCCTGTGGCTGCTCTCTATCTCCTCTGGACCCTTATATCTGGGTCTGAGCCCCTCTATTCCTGTGGCCGCTCTCTATCTCCTTTGGACCCTTATATCTGGGTGTAAGCTCCTCTATTCCTGTGGCTGCTCTCTATCTTCTCTGGACCCTTATATCTGGGTGTAAGCTCCTCTATTCCTGAGGTCGCTCTCTATCTCCTCTGGACCCTTATATCTGGGTGTAAGCTCCTCTATTCCTGTGGCCGCTCTCTATCTTCTCTGGACCCTTATATCTGGGTGTAAGCTCCTCTATTCCTGTGGCAGTGCTCTCTATATCCTCTGGACCCTTATATCTGGGTGTAAGCTCCTCTATTCCTGTGGCAGTGCTCTCTATCTCCTCTGGACCCTTATATCTGGGTGTAAGCTCCTCTATTCCTGAGGTCGCTCTCTATCTCCTCTGGACCCTTATATCTGGGTGTAAGCTCCTCTATTCCTGTGGCAGTGCTCTCTATATCCTCTGGACCCTTATATCTGGGTGTAAGCTCCTCTATTCCTGTGGAAGGAGGCCATGGATACCAGATATACGAAGATGCCACAGTCCTGGGTCCTGGATCTATGAGTAATGTCCCTGGGTTATCATCAAAAGAAAAGAGACAGAATAGACATTTTGATAGGAAAGAGACAATGAAAAAAAAATTCACTTAATTTATAACCAATTTGGAATTGTAGTTCTGCAGAGACAGAGAAAGACAGACAAACAGAGAGAGACAGAGAGAGACAGAGCGACAGACAGGGAGCTAGAGAGACAGACAGAGAGAAAGGGACAGACAGAGAATGAGAGAGACAGAGAGCAAGACAGAGAGACAGATAGGGAGTGAGAGACACAGACAGAGAGACAGACAGAGAGACAGACAGATAGGGAGTGAGAGACACAGAGAGAGACACAGACAGAGAGACAGACAGATAGGGAGTGAGAGACACAGAGAGAGACACAGACAGAGAGACAGACAGATAGGGAGTGAGAGACACAGAGAGAGACACAGACAGAGAGAGAGAGACAGACAGACAGGGAGTGAGAGAGAGAGACAGAGACCCAGACAGAGAGACAGACAGGAAGTGAGAGAGACACAGAGACTGAACGACAGGCAGAGAACTAGAGAGACAGACAGGTAGCGAGAGATACAGAAAGAGACAGAGAGAGGGAGAGACAGAGAGACAGACAGACAGACAGAGAGAGAGACAGACAGACAGAGAGACAGAGACACACAGACAGAGAGAGATATAGAGATACATATATAATATATAGAGAGAAAAGAAGGAAGGAAAGAAAGAAAGAAAGAAAGAAAGAAAGAAAGAAAGAAAGAAAGAAAGAAGGAAAGTATTACACACTATGACTATTAAGTATATACAATGTATTTGCCTTCATTTTCCCTGTTTTGCAGCTTTTCTCCGCGGCTCGGCTGTTCTCCGCTCAGACATAAATAGCCTCATCAGTCAGGGCCGTGCTCGCTGAGGCCGCTTGGTAATTCAGACCTTTTATTCAGGTTATCATTATGTACTAAAGAGGAAAATATGTGTTTTTCTAAATGATCTGGCAGTGAATGTGTTGTGCTCAGTGCGGAGCGAGGTGATGGACTGCGGGGACACTCGGTACTGAGCATCCGCTGTAAATAAACCAATAAAAAGCCAATGACTGCGCAAATCAGTGAGCGAGCAGATCCGGGGCAGCCCAGGTATATCATGTCTCTAGAGATTATATATGTATGCGGGAAGAGGGGCGCTCATCAGATCCTATCTATACAAGATACTGAGCCTTATCCTGTATATACAGAGCACTCTCACCTTCACCACCATCACTTGTCTATTGTGTATAGTGCTCATATAGTGCAGACAGAGCCCCCATTGTATATACTGTACCCAGGTATTTCATATAGTGCACAGAGAGTGTATACAATGTGCCTATATAACATGTTCAAGGCCCAGATGTTACAAGCTGTGCCCAGATCCCATATGGAGAGCCAAGATATTAGATACCAAGCCCAGATAGTACATACATGTGCGACATCCCCCACCGGGGGTCTAGCCTTTTCTTGGGGCCTGGAGACAGCCGGGGCCCAGAATACTGGAGTGACTGGCGGTTGTGGCCTAGGCACGCTAGTGTCACGGTGCTTGGTATGGGGACCAGAGGGTCCTACAGCCTGGCAGGTCTCCAGCAGGTGGTGTGTGCAAGAAATGATATGAAGGGAGAGGCTGAGGTACTGCTTCTCCATGGGGCAACCCCTGAGTGTCTGTAAGATATGTCCCTGGGTAATGGATGGGGGAGCCCGTGGTGGGCCGTATCCAGGGATCAGGCGGAGGCAACGTTGTGCAAAATAACTCATGGTTCTTTATTGAACAACAGGTAGCAGATAATGGGCCTAAATGGTCTACAGCAGATTCTGGTACTGGAGTGGTCATGGAGAGGGGTCCTCAGGAATAGTGCACCAGCCTGGTAGTAGATGCAGACTGGGATAGTGGAGATGGAGCAGTGTCCAAACTATGGAAGCTGCAGCTCTGGGTTGGAGTCTTCTGACTCTGGTTGTGGGATTGGTTTCTGTGGCAGCACTGAAGGTGTGCTGTGCACTGACTCTCTGTTCACTCTGTCTCTGAAGATTAGACTGCTGCTGCTCTGTGGAAAGACCATGAGGTCTTGCCCATGTGCTCCCACTGCACGGGGGTTTTATACTCCCCCTCGCCAGGTGGTAGCACTGCAGCGTGTGGGACCACTGTTTTTCCTGTGGGCGACAGTCATCAGGTGCAGGAACCCCTCTTACGTGAGGTGGCTTCTGAGGGGTTAATGCGGGCACCGTAGTGGCCCACGCAGAGCCTTTAAGATGGTGGGTCCCTTGGGTGGCGGTCTGCTTCTTAGGGTGACTTGCTAGCTGTAGGGTCAAAGTGCCAAGCCAGTTAATCCCACCAGTCTGTTAGTCTTCTGGGTGATGTGGGAGGGGGGGTGGATTGGTGTAACCTCTGGGGCAAACACCCGGCTTATAATCTCCTGGTTTATAGGTGGTGAATCGGGGCGCCCTAGATGGTAAAATAAGAACCAGGAGACAGGAGCGGTCATCCAACAGGCGCGGCTCACAGCTCAGTTTACTTCAACGCTTACAAAGTCCATATAATGGAGGCTCATTTACATCATAGTTCTGTATCTTTAAGATCCAAGCCCCAAAACTGTCACTTTGCTGCACTCCCCTTATTCCTGAGGCCGCTCTCTATCTCCTCTGGACCCTTATGTCTGGGTGTAAGCTCCTCTATTCCTGTGGCAGTGCTCTCTATCTCCTCTGGACCCTTATGTCTGGGTGTAAGCTCCTCTATTCCTGTGGCTGCTCTCTATCTCCTCTGGACCCTTATATCTGGGTCTGAGCCCCTCTATTCCTGTAGCCGCTCTCTATCTCCTTTGGACCCTTATATCTGGGTGTAAGCTCCTCTATTACTGTGGCTGCTCTCTATCTTCTCTGGACCCTTATATCTGGGTGTAAGCTCCTCTATTCCTGAGGCCGCTCTCTATCTCCTCTGGACCCTTATATCTGGGTGTAAGCTCCTCTATTACTGTGGCCGCTCTCTATCTCCTCTGGACCCTTATATCTGGGTGTAAGCTCCTCTATTCCTGTGGCAGTGCTCTCTATATCCTCTGGACCCTTATATCTGGGTGTAAGCTCCTCTATTCCTGAGGCCGCTCTCTATCTCCTCTGGACCCTTATATCTGGGTGTAAGCTCCTCTATTCCTGTGGCAGTGCTCTCTATCTCCTCTGGACCCTTATATCTGGGTCTGAGCCCCTCTATTCCTGTGGCTGCTCTCTATCTCCTCTGGACCCTTATATCTGGGTCTGAGCCCCTCTATTCCTGTGGCTGCTCTCTATCTCCTCTGGACCCTTATATCTGGGTGTAAGCTCCTCTATTCCTGTGGCAGTGCTCTCTATATCCTCTGGACCCTTATATCTGGGTGTAAGCTCCTCTATTCCTGTGGCTGCTCTCTATCTTCTCTGGACCCTTATATCTGGGTGTAAGCTCCTCTATTCCTGAGGTCGCTCTCTATCTCCTCTGGACCCTTATATCTGGGTGTAAGCTCCTCTATTCCTGTGGCTGCTCTCTATCTTCTCTGGACCCTTATATCTGGGTGTAAGCCCCTCTATTCCTGTGGCTGCTCTCTATCTCCTCTGGACCCTTATATCTGGGTGTAAGCTCCTCTATTCCTGGGGCCACTCTCTATCTTCTCTGGACCCTTATATCTGGGTGTAAGCCCCTCTATTCCTGTGGCAGTGCTCTCTATCTCCTCTGGACCCTTATATCTGGGTGTAAGCTCCTCTATTCCTGTGGCTGCTCTCTATCTTCTCTGGACCCTTATATCTGGGTGTAAGCTCCTCTATTCCTGTGGCTGCTCTCTATCTCCTCTGGACCCTTATATCTGGGTGTAAGCTCCTCTATTCCTGTGGCTGCTCTCTATCTCCTCTTGACCCTTATGTCTGGGTGTAAGCTCCTCTATTCCTGAGGCCGCTCTCTATCTCCTCTGGACCCTTATATCTGGGTGTAAACTCCTCTATTCCTGTGGCAGTGCTCTCTATCTCCTCTGGACCCTTATATCTGGGTCTGAGCCCCTCTATTCCTGTGGCTGCTCTCTATCTCCTCTGGACCCTTATATCTGGGCCTAAGCTCCTCTATTCCTGTGGCTGCTCTCTATATCCTCTGGACCCTTATATCTGGGTGTAAGCTCCTCTATTCCTGAGGTCGCTCTCTATCTCCTCTGGACCCTTATATCTGGGTGTAAGCTCCTCTATTCCTGAGGCCGCTCTCTATCTCCTCTGGACACTTATATCTGGGTGTAAGCTCCTCTATTCCTGTGGCCGCTCTCTATCTCCTCTGGACCCTTATATCTGGGTGTAAGCTCCTCTATTCCTGTGGCTGCTCTCTATCTCCTCTGGACCCTTATATCTGGGTCTGAGCCCCTCTATTCCTGTGGCCGCTCTCTATCTCCTTTGGACCCTTATATCTGGGTGTAAGCTCCTCTATTCCTGAGGCCGCTCTCTATCTTCTCTGGACCCTTATGTCTGTGTCTGAGCCGCTCTATTCCTGTGGCTGCTCTCTATCTCCTCTGGACCCTTATATCTGGGTCTGAGCCCCTCTATTCCTGTGGCCGCTCTCTATCTCCTTTGGACCCTTATATCTGGGTGTAAGCTCCTCTATTCCTGTGGCTGCTCTCTATCTTCTCTGGACCCTTATATCTGGGTGTAAGCTCCTCTATTCCTGAGGTCGCTCTCTATCTCCTCTGGACCCTTATATCTGGGTGTAAGCTCCTCTATTCCTGTGGCCGCTCTCTATCTTCTCTGGACCCTTATATCTGGGTGTAAGCTCCTCTATTCCTGTGGCAGTGCTCTCTATATCCTCTGGACCCTTATATCTGGGTGTAAGCTCCTCTATTCCTGTGGCAGTGCTCTCTATCTCCTCTGGACCCTTATATCTGGGTGTAAGCTCCTCTATTCCTGAGGTCGCTCTCTATCTCCTCTGGACCCTTATATCTGGGTGTAAGCTCCTCTATTCCTGTGGCAGTGCTCTCTATATCCTCTGGACCCTTATATCTGGGTGTAAGCTCCTCTATTCCTGTGGCAGTGCTCTCTATCTCCTCTGGACCCTTATATCTGGGTGTAAGCTCCTCTATTCCTGAGGTCGCTCTCTATCTCCTCTGGACCCTTATATCTGGGTGTAAGCTCCTCTATTCCTGAGGCCGCTCTCTATCTCCTCTGGACCCTTATATCTGGGTCTGAGCCCCTCTATTCCTGTGGCTGCTCTCTATCTCCTCTGGACCCTTATGTCTGGGTGTAAGCTCCTCTATTCCTGTGGCAGTGCTCTCTATCTCCTCTGGACCCTTATATCTGGGTGTAAGCTCCTCTATTCCTGTGGCTGCTCTCTATCTTCTCTGGACCCTTATATCTGGGTGTAAGCTCCTCTATTCCTGAGGTCGCTCTCTATCTCCTCTGGACCCTTATATCTGGGTGTAAGCTCCTCTATTCCTGAGGCCGCTCTCTATCTCCTCTGGACCCTTATATCTGGGTCTGAGCCCCTCTATTCCTGTGGCTGCTCTCTATCTCCTCTGGACCCTTATGTCTGGGTGTAAGCTCCTCTATTCCTGTGGCAGTGCTCTCTATCTCCTCTGGACCCTTATATCTGGGTGTAAGCTCCTCTATTCCTGTGGCTGCTCTCTATCTTCTCTGGACCCTTATATCTGGGTGTAAGCTCCTCTATTCCTGAGGTCGCTCTCTATCTCCTCTGGACCCTTATATGTGGGTGTAAGCTCCTCTATTCCTGTGGCTGCTCTCTATCTTCTCTGGACCCTTATATCTGGGTGTAAGCTCCTCTATTCCTGAGGTCGCTCTCTATCTCCTCTGGACCATTATATCTGGGTGTAAGCTCCTCTATTCCTGAGGCCGCTCTCTATCTCCTCTGGACCCTTATATCTGGGTCTGAGCCCCTCTATTCCTGTGGCTGCTCTCTATCTCCTCTGGACCCTTATGTCTGGGTGTAAGCTCCTCTATTCCTGTGGCCGCTCTCTATCTCCTCTGGACCCTTATATCTGGGTGTAAGCTCCTCTATTCCTGTGGCAGTGCTCTCTATCTCCTCTGGACCCTTATATCTGGGTGTAAGCTCCTCTATTCCTGTGGCAGTGCTCTCTATCTCCTCTGGACCCTTATATCTGGGTGTAAGCTCCTCTATTCCTGTGGCAGTGCTCTCTATCTCCTCTGGACCCTTATATCTGGGTGTAAGCTCCTCTATTTCTGTGGCCGCTCTCTATCTCCTCTGGATCCTTATATCTGGGTGTAAGCTCCTGTTAAAGATATTACACTGGACTCAGACGCCATCTTACATATTGTCGGACATTTTAAAGATTCAGTATTCATTTCATATAACTTTGTGTAGTGATAACTAAGTTTGGGTGTTTCCCTCAGCAAACAAAGACTTAGTGCTCACTAGCACCACCTAGTGGAAGGTATCCAGGTGGACATCTGGACATTTGGTTTATGTGAAGTTTCAGTATTTGCATGTAGCCAATAGTATTAGACTCCTTTGTGTACTTACATCCAATAGTGTTACATTTCCTGGGTGAGAACAACCAATTATAGTTGCTGCTTTCCTAATTACACGCCTTATGTAAAGTGCCTTATGGTTTTCTATAAATGTCCGTCCCTCAATAAACTTATCAGTCTTGTTGCTAACTTCCTGCAAGGACACAGACTCATTTAATTTGAAAGTCACCTTACAATGATTAGGGGTTTGAGCCCCAGATATAAATCTATAAGAATTGGCGTCCCTGGGTGGGCATACCTTTATGGACATCTAACCATCGAGGTGACCTCCGCAAGAGTCCAGGCGGCTAGTGACCAGAACTGACAATGAGCGCTCGTCGGCGTAAGTCAAGTCTATTTTTGTCTACTGTAGTTCTGTTTCACTGGCTGAAAGGGACTGGGTAAGGTCATCTCCTTGTGTGATATTATGTACTTTGCCTTATATGTCCATATATAATAGTATGTTCACTTTAATTGTGATAAAGGATCTCTTGTAAGGTGATTGACAGAGACTGGACGTGACTATGTATGTTGTAGAAAAAGGTCTGCAGTGCCCTCGTGTGAATTGTTGATGTAGTTCAGAAAATTTGTGATGGTGTTGAGATTTTTGTTCATGTAAGCGCGGATAGAATCTGGAAGTTTGCAGAGACAAATTCTGGCCAAATTTACGTATCGTTCCTTCGGGATTGATGCGGCCCCGTGATGCGGAAAGGACAGTAGAGGCACGAAGGACACTGATGGGAATTTTACAGTTGAGCGTTATCTCCTTGATTTCTGAAATATTGTGTGAAGGTCTCTAATTTGTACTTACTGATAGGTAGCGGGGTAGTCTGGAGCTGTATGTACGGAGGATGTCTATAGCCCTTGAACAAAATCAGGTATTCCACAGATTCCACAAAATGGGTAGTGAGCAAAGTAAGACTGTAGCTGGACACTGCAGACCTAAAAAGGCAACTGACATAGAGTCACACAGGAAAGGTAAAGAGTGGGTAAAAGGAAGTTATGAGGTATTGAAGTCTTTGGGTATGTTAGATGATCCCCTGAGTGTGCAAAGCTGGGAGACAGCACTTGATGTAAATGGTGGCTGGCTCAAAGACAAAAAGTGGCACACCCAGGCAGAAGGTTGTTTTGATGTAAGTAGAGAGTTAATGACAAAGGAAAGTGGATGGGGATGATTACTGGAGACTTAGACCAGTGACTACGGACGGACCAGGACAGAGGGACAGGAATCCTAGAGAGTGCTCATTAAAAAAAAAAAAAAAAAAATCTTTTGGAATGCAGACCAGCACCCTCTTAGACTCCACCCCCGTATCTGGGGGGTTAGAGAAGATGACACGCCCTACCATCTTTTAGTGGTGGCCATCTTAAGACAGTATATTCCCTTCAAGTCCCTGAAAGTTAATTGCCTATAACTCTACACTGTAGGCTGGTTCTAGGATAGCAGCAGCTTCACCCTTGAGGCATCCTGGCGGACGTTTGAAATAAAATGCCGGCAGGTGAATATTTTCACCAATTTCAAACATTTGCTAAGGGTCTTGAGTGTGCAACGCTGTTTGTTTATTTTATTTTAAAACTTATTTGATCTTGACAATTGCAGAAAAATTACTAGAAAAAGTGTTGCAATGTCTCTGGTACCTGCTTTCTGGAGTTGAAAGAGTTAATCAGGGGGAGATCTGTGGCCAGCTGGGCTTTGTTTTGTCTTATCTATGTCTGTGAGAAGTGGCCTTGAAGCACACAGAAAGCATCTGTGTTGAGTGGGGGAAACAGAGCTGACAATCTAAAAGACTTAAAGGAATTTGCTTGTGATAAGAATACAAAGAGACACACTCTAGGAAACGTAGACAGCCCCAACAGGGCGGGACAAGGGAGGTGGTAATGGACAAGGATGTCAGCAAGAACAGTCCCCCTCTTCTGAAAGCCCCCCCCCCTAAATAGAGTTAGTGCATTTCATTGTAGAACTCTTCCCTGTTGGCAAATGTTTTCCTCTCTGTGCCCCTGCATGAAGATTGCCAGTACCTATTTTCCTTTACCGGTTCAGTATTCCAGTATATCTGATGCAGATTCCCACAAGGGGAGTAAAACTCCCCCAGCCAGTACTCCATACTGCACGGCCCTACAGGGAGTAGACTGGCAGACTAGCCCCTTACTGGATGTTCTCCTTTTCAGTATGCGGAGGACCTACTGTTTTTGTTTGCCAGGATGCATTTATTGACCTTATGTGTTTTCTGTTCCAGAAGGGTTGCAAAGTTTCCGAGGAGACAAACTCCAGTACTGCCAGGAGAAGTTGGCCTTCCTAGGCCACTGCTTCTCAGCCACAGGGAGATACCAGAAAGAAGGCTGGCAGTCCAGAATGTGCCCCTGTCCCGAGGCCCTAAGCCTCTTCACATGTTTCTAGGACTGGCCAGTTCCTGCAGCCTGGGATAAGGTCTGCTGCCCCCAGCCTGATGTTGCCCCTTGATAATTGAATTGCCTCTTCTCCATTTGCCCTTAGTCAGGAGGCAATTGATGCATTCTATAGCCTTAAGGTGGCAAATCCTGTCTGCCCCGGCCCTAGGCACATTCCACTGAATCAAACTTTTGTTTTATTTTGCACTCTAGCCCACGCCAGAGTATCTAGCCCACGCCAGAGGTGTTGAGTCCAGGAACGTGGTGGCCTCCCCAGTGGCCCACTATTAGGCCCGGTTAGACACAGTCGTGAGGGGAGCCCCTCATGTGTCAGTAGCTGCAGCAGTGAGGCCAGTGAGTCAGTTACAGTGCAAACCCCACATACCTTGCACAGTGTCCTCACCCAAGTACAGCCCAAGCATCTGAGCAAAGGCCAGACAGCTCAGACTCCAGTGTGCACTCCTGATTCCCCAGGACACACTGACAAGGTGCACAGCTCTGAATCCTTCATTCTATCACCAGTCTTCCAGGATTCAGAGAGGGGGGAGAGAAGGGTGATTAACCCAGATGTTGAGTTTTTTCTCATAGATGGCTCCAGGTCTGCAGGAGAAGACAGACGGTTCTACACTGGATATACAGTGGTCAGTGGCGCACATAAGGTAGTACAAGCAGAACCACTCTCTCCACACAGGTCAGCGCTGGAGGTGAAGTGACGGCACTCAGGGAAGTGCTACAGCTGGTGGAAGGTAAAAGGGCAAACATCTATACTCAAGGTATAGTTCTGGGGTCTAAACACGACTATGAACCCATATGGAAGGCTAGAGATTTCCTCACCCCTGCAGGGACCCCCTTTAAGCATGGCACGCTGGTTATAGAGCTCATGGATGCTCTCTTACTTCCACAAGAGGTGGGGATGGTAAAAGTAAAAGCACACACAATCTGGTAACTCCACAAGCCGAGGGCAAGGATGTAGCTGACTGGATGGCGAAGGCAGCTGCACAGATGGAGCCCGGAGACTGTCCTGAAGTCTCAGCGGTGAGTTCTGAGCTAAAAGTTTGATCCACAGGTGTTCCAGTCCCTGGTGGCCCGAGAGTCATCAGAAGTGAAGGGAGTGTGGAGGAAAGCTGGAGCCCAGATGCCGATGGGACCTGGATGCTGGGAGAGAGGGTGTGTCTGCCCAGAGCCCTGCACCCGACAGTAAGTCAAGTAGCCTACGGACACATACACATCCAAAGTGGCCATGCTAGTGCTCATAAACCACCAGTGGTTTGCCCGGGCATTACTACCCCTGTCACTAGACTAGTGAAAGCCTTTATAGTCTGTACCCGCCACAACCCGGGTAAGGTGGTAAAGACCCCACAGAAGGTGACACCCAAGCCGCTGTATCCCTTCCAGAGACTGCAGATTGATTTTATCCAGCTACCAAAAGTGGCACGTAGGAGTACGTGCCTGTGTGCATTGATCTCTTTCCAGGGTGGCCAGAAGCTTCTCCCGTGACCAAGGCTACTGCCAGAGCCGCAGCCAAGAAGTTGGTGAGTGAGATTTTTCTGCAGGTTTGGACTTCCAGTGACCATAGAGTCCGGTCGCAGAACCAACTTCACTGGACAGGTAAAAACCTAAAGCCTTGTCCCTCCTGGGTGTTGAAGAGGCCCTGCACACCCCTTCCCGAATTAGTTGTGGGTTTGAGAGAATAAATGGCACTCTTAAGTTAGAGATCCGGGAGGCCATGGAAGTAACAGGGAAACCATGGGGCGAGTGCCTTCCTGCTGCCCACCATACAGTTAGGACCACCCCAACAGAAAGATGGGATTGTCCCCCTTTGAAGTATTTTTTGGCTATGCACCCAGACTAGGCCCCTACAAGGAAACCAAGTGGAATATGCCATACAGTTGAGCCTGGCCTTGGAAAAGGTCCGCAAAAGTGTTTCTGATTACTTTTTCAGATCCAGACAGAAACCTCAGGACGCATAACCTGAAGCCAGGAGACTACGTGGTGGTAAAGAGACACTAGAGAGAGACAGTCTGGAGCCTCGCAACGACGGTCCTTTCCAAGTCCTGCTGACCAGTGCCACGTCTGTGCAGCTATAGGGAAGTCAGCACGCTTCCCACACTTACTGTTGCAAACTTACTTATTCTTCTTGCTAGCTGGTCTCTTCTGACTGACTGTCTGCTCAAGGACACCCCAACCATGACTATCACTGCTCAGGGACACCCCAACCATGACTATCACTGTATCTATAGGACTAACTGTCTGCTCAGGGACACCCCAACCATGACTATCACTGTATCTATACAGTGTCTGATGTACAGCATTTGTGGGGATAGGAGAGTCAGGTCAGGCCTAGAGGCTGGGAAGGTGAGTGTACAGTGATAAAACTTGTGCATTCCTTCCTTTGAGTTTGATCAGACACATAAAGTAAAGGTAGAGAATCCCAAAGGATTCTGGAAGAGAGAACCACCTAGATGACAACGTTTATATAGATACAGTGGGAGCACCAAGGGGGGTCCCAGAAGAGTACAAGGCCCACAATCAGAACCGCACGGCTTTGGACATGATCCTTGCTGAGAAGGGAGGAGTCTGTAAGATGGTGGGAGTGGCTTGTTGCATGTACATCCCGGATGACATCGCCCCCTATGGATCCATTACCCATGCTCATGAAAAGATTGAAGGACTGTCCAGGGAACTCAAGAGAAACTCTGGGGTGGACACTTTGTCATTCACTTTGTAGTTGGGGGATTGGAAGGGTTTCCTTTAAGTGGGGGTGATATTGGGGATTGTGATTTTGCTCACGTCACTTATTGCGTGTTGTGTGGTCCCCCTCATCAAGTCCACCATGTCCCAGATGGCCGTCCAGGTGGTAAGAACCATGACAGGAGAAGTCCCGGTGTGGAGGATACCGTCTTGTTGAAGAACCAGCTTGTTAATAAACCCATAAACTATGGAAACACAACTATGTAATTTGAGTATGCAGGCCTGTAACCCCCGAGTGACTGGCCTCCAGGGGATCTGGTGAAGAGTTAACAAGTCCAGTAGGTAAGGGCTTAGCCTACCTGTGGGTACCTGGAGTTTGAGGAGGTCACCCTGGACAAAAGTTACAGGCCATGCAAAGCTCAAAAGGGGGGAAATGTTAAAGATATTACACTGGACTGTGAAGTTTCAGTATTTGCATGTAGCCAATAGTATTAGACTCCTTTGTGTACTTACATCCAATAGTGTTACATTTCCTGGGTGAGAACACCCAATTATAGTTGCTGCTTTCCTAATTACACGCCTTATGTAAAGTGCCTTATGGTTTTCTATAAATGTCCGTCCCTCAATAAACTTATCAGTCTTGTTGCTAACTTCCTGCAAGGACAGGTCTTGTCTTTCCTTCAAGTTAGTCAAATTCCAGCGCTGGACACAGACTCATTTAATTTGAAAGTCACCTTACAATGATTAGGGGTTTGAGCCCCAGATATAAATCTATAAGACTCCTCTATTCCTGTGGCTGCTCTCTATCTCCTCTGGACCCTTATATCTGGGTCTGAGCCCCTCTATTCCTGAGGCCGCTCTCTATCTCCTCTGGACCCTTATATCTGGGCCTGAGCCCCTCTATTCCTGTGGCCGCTCTCTATCTCCTCTGGACCCTTATGTCTGGGTGTAAGCTCCTCTATTCCTGTGGCCGCTCTCTATCTCCTCTGGACCCTTATATCTGGGTGTAAGCTCCTCTATTCCTGTGGCCGCTCTCTCTCTCCTCTGGACCCTTATGTCTGGGTCTGAGCCCCTCTATTCCTGAGGCCGCTCTCTATCTCCTCTGGACCCTTATATCTGGGCCTGAGCCCCTCTATTCCTGTGGCCGCTCTCTATCTCCTCTGGACCCTTATGTCTGGGTGTAAGCTCCTCTATTCCTGAGGCCGCTCTCTATCTCCTCTGGACCCTTATGTCTGGGTGTAAGCTCCTCTATTCCTGAGGCCGCTCTCTATCTCCTCTTGACCCTTATATCTGGGTCTGAGCCCCTCTATTCCTGTGGCTGCTCTCTATCTTCTCTAGACCCTTATGTCTGGGTGTAAGCTCCTCTATTCCTGTGGCAGTGCTCTCTATCTCCTCTGGACCCTTATATCTGGGTGTAAGCTCCTCTATTCCTGTGGCTGCTCTCTATCTTCTCTGGACCCTTATATCTGGGTGTAAGCTCCTCTATTCCTGTGGCCGCTCTCTATCTCCTCTGGACCCTTATATCTGGGTGTAAGCTCCTCTATTCCTGTGGCTGCTCTCTATCTCCTCTGGACCCTTATATCTGGGTGTAAGCTCCTCTATTCCTGAGGCCGCTCTCTATCTTCACTGGACCCTTATATCTGGGTCTGAGCCCCTCTATTTCTGTGGCAGTGCTCTCTATCTCCTCTGGACCCTTATATCTGGGTCTGAGCCCCTCTATTCCTGTGGCTGCTCTCTATCTTCTCTGGACCCTTGTAAGCTCCTCTATTCCTGAGGCCGCTCTCTATCTTCACTGGACCCTTATATCTGGGTCTGAGCCCCTCTATTCCTGAGGCCGCTCTCTATCTCCTCTGGACCCTTATGTCTGGGCCTAAGCTCCTCTATTCCTGTGGCCGCTCTCTATCTTCTCTGGACCCTTATGTCTGGGCCTAAGCTCCTCTATTCCTGAGGCCGCTCTCTATCTCATCTGGACCCTTATGTCTGGGCCTAAGCTCCTCTGGCTTCTCTCTGGTCTCCTTGTTGTAGGCCGTGGCCTGTATACTGGGACATTCATCCAGCTGCTCCTGGAGACTGGGTGACTTGGGGGACCTTAGTCTCTCACCTTGGTGATGGGGTGATATTTCCCTATCGCTCCGGGAGCTGCAGATGATGATATTTAGCCTGTGGTCAAGCTCCTGCTGCTGTGTCAGACTGACACTCTCCTCAGCACACACTCACTGACTGAGGACACACTCACTGAGCACATGTCTGAGGGGTGGTCCCTTCCTTATATACTCTGCTCTGACACTCATACTATTAGGTAACTCCTACATATACAGGTTCTACCTCCCAACCTCGCAGGGCTTGAAGCTTAAAGTGGTACAACCAATTTACATATCATACATGGATAATGACATAGGGACAGTGTTATCACATTATACCCAGTGCACTTCAGTACAAAACACCACATTAGTGTACTTTAACCCTTTCACTCATGTAGAGGCGCCCAGAGGTGTACTTTGGGACACTACAGCACCTCTCCAATCACACTCCAGCTAACAATACTGCCACATCATTGGATAATTACTTACATATAGTTAACTGTTGCCTTTCCAGACAGTATCTTCAGGCTGCAATTACTAAGTCTCTCATGTTGCACCTTCTGACATGGAGAGGGACACTTTTGCAACACCTACCTAACCCTTTGCATCTGCAGGGGTGTTGGATACCCCCCTGCACAAGCTATCCACGGCTCAGATATGGACCTGATGGGTATAAGGGCTGGAGCCGGACATAGTACACAACCTCCAGATGGTCCATGCACACTACAGACTTGGAGGGGGCGAAAATACAATGCTCTTTGGCAAAAACCTGAGGCTATGGGCAGCACATATAGTGTGTAGAAGACAAGCCGCCCATGGTCCTGGCTATTGGAACATGGGTACACTACAGTTGGTAGCTATCGCCCTTAAACCATAAAGGTAAGGCGTGGTGCCATGTCCTGTAATCCACTCTTTTCACCATGGCCTGAAATTTGTCCCAGGACACATCACCTAGGTGGCATAATCAGAGACACATATATAGATGAAGAGACGGTCCAACACATATAGATGAAGAGACGGTCCAACACAGTCTTGAGTCAGCTGCAGAGCTTATTAAAGGTTACTACAACCTGACTTATAGTATTTGTTACCAATTTGGCTACCTATAGTAGAAGCAATAGGATTGTCCTTTGCCTGGAAAGAAAGGCATAATATTTAACATCAATAATGAGTGGCCATAGTGGTATCATAGCATAACCGGGGCCAAGTTTAAGTCTCTTGACTTATAAATAAATAATAAGAGTCCAGGAGAGTCTCTGGCTCTATAAGGATAATGGGCGCAGCCCAACTGGGAATGCAAATCAAAGCAGTACACTATTTACATCCTGAGTTACAGGAGTTACTCACTGAATGAGTCTACAGAAGGGGCCGGGACCTCAGGGTCCGAGAAGTGTACCTGCTTAGGGTTATGACCCTTGCACTGGGACAGCTGGTACTCCTGCAGGTATGCAGGAGCCTTCCCTCTTGTCTCCTGTGGAGACCTCCGGAGTGCCTGTTGAGAGGAGATCACTGTCTCGTTGTCATCGTCAGGCACTAGAACTGAAGATGCCGGTGCCTCGGGTGCGATGGGGGCCTCAACTTTTTACTGCCATTTTGCACAGCTCTTGGAACACCAGGGATTCAAACGCCATCCCCTGGTCCGTTAGGATCTTATCCGGTAGCCATAGGGAAAGATGAAGCTCCATAGGGCCATAGGGCTGCAGCAGTGGTTCTGGCAGAAAAGTCTCTGACTGACACTGCGACTACAAATTTGGTATAGTGGTCTATTATAGCCATTGCATAGGTATGACCATACCTGCTGGGCTCCAACTTCACGTGGTCTAGGGCCACAATCTCCACAGGGTGTTGTCTCACAATGGGGTATAGAGGGGAGCTTTGATTGTGTCGCTCTCCCTGAGCAATGGCACAGGCTGGGCACTCCCGACACCAAGCCTCGATGTTGGGTTTCATGTTCACCCAGTAGAAGCGCTTCCGGAGGGTAGCTTCAGACTTCTGAGTGCCAAAGTGTCTGGACTGGTCGTGATACATATCCAGCACTGCGCCAAAGTGTCTGGACTGGTCGTGATACATATCCAGCACTATCTTGGCATACTTCCTGGGGATCACGATCTGGCACAGTCAGTCATAGGGGATAGGAGTTCTCCTCTAAAGCAGGCCCTGATGCAGATAGTACATACAGAGCCCAGATAGTATCATATCTTGTAGTGGTCCGGCATATTCATGAGGGCACCATCCAGGGCCATCTAGCAAAAGCGGGTCGGAGAGACAGAAGAGAGGGGGGGGGGGCGGCGATCGGACCAGTGTGGCACAGTGTGGCAGCGCTTATCAGTATGTTCTTCTATCTCAATGACTTTGACGGTGGCATTAATGGCAGAGGGCTAGGGACAGTTTTTTATTGGCATGTAATGCTTGTCTTGTTTTTTTAGCTGACAGGTTCCCTTTAAGTAGAGGTCACCCCACTGATTCTGGCACAGTTTTGTTCCCACCATTCCTGACCACTCCTAGCCGTTCCTTTTACTGCCCAATAAACAAATGAGGCTTTCATGTGTCCAATGGGCAGTTCTGGACTTTGGCATCTACCAATGCCCCGCCTACCTAACAACAAAAAATCTACTTAGCATATCGAATGGCAAATCTATCAGCACCCATGGATTAAGAATAGTGAGGGCTAGAGGAAAATCTCTAATCGTGCCAGAAGCAGAAGAGTGAAACTGCAGTTTCCAAAAAATTAGCTGTCAATGTCCATTTTGGTCGACAACTTCAATTCTTTGTCATTTCTGTAGGACGAAAAAGTACAAAATATGATTTTTAAAAGAAACTTCAGGGTCAAGTAGCAAGAAAACTCGCACAGCTGTGGAATGATTCTGCCTCTTTGAAATTCATTAATGTACCTAACTGCTACTAACAATCTCCTTTGTTGTTTGACATTGTCGCCGTTTTCGGGGAGTAGAACAAAGGGCGTCGGAGCGGGAATGATTTTTCTTATGTGGCTGGGAAATAATGAAGGAAATCTCTGTGTTGTTTTTGTCCTCTTCTGTCTCATGTAATGTTATACAAATCAGTATCTTTCGGAGGACAAGGCAATGTATTACCCAATCCGCTCGCTCTACCCTCACGCTGACTGCGCTAAAAGTGCACAGTACACCCATAACACGGGCAAAGACATTCGTGTTATGGGTGGCCCAGTTTCCAAAAACATCGCCTATCCTAAGATAAGTGGCCATTTTGTGATCAGCAGGGGTCCGTGGCTCTCTTGCAGATTGTTTTTGAATTTGCGCTGCTTGGACAGGTATTTACAAGGTGTCTGCGCTGGGATTGTGTCGCACATTATCGGTTTTTGGAGCAGCTGCGCTGCTTCCATGCAACACAATTTATGAGGCGTGCCATGGGAGGATCCAACTGATTCGGTCTGAGTGCAGGATTTAACTTTAAAATTGTGTTGCATCCAATGCACTTACATGCACCAGGAAGAAGAAGGTGAACTCCAGGGACCTGAGCGGGGAAGCCACACATGCAGGATATCGGGAGCACGATCTTAGTGACTCCCCGCACAGCGCATTATACACAGACAATGCACTTACATGCACCAGGAAGAAGAAGGTGAACTCCAGGGACCTGAGCAGGGAAGCGACACATGCAGGATATTGGGAGCACGATCTTAGTGACTCCCCGTACAGCGCATTATACACGGACAATGCACTTACATGCACCAGGAAGAAGAAGGCGAACTCCGGGGACCTGAGCGGGGAAGCGACACATGCAGGATATCGGGCGCACGATCTTAGTGACTCCCCGCACAGCTCATTATACACGGACAATGCACTTACATGCACCAGGAAGAAGAAGGCGAACTCCGGGGACCTGAGCGGGGAAGCGACACATGCAGGATATCAGGTTCACGATCTTAGTGACTCCCCGTACAGCGCATTATACACGGACAATGCACTTACATGCACCAGGAAGAAGAAGGTGAACTCCGGGGACCTGAGCGGGGATGCGACACATGCAGGATATCAGGCGCAGGATCTTAGTGACTCCCCGCACAGCGCATTATACACGGACAATGCACTTACATGCACCAGGAAGAAGAAGGTGAACTCCGGGGACCTGAGCGGGGAAGCGACACATGCAGGATATCGGGTGCACGATCTTAGTGACTCCCCGTACAGCGCATTATACACGGACAATGCACTTACATGCACCAGGAAGAAGAAGGTGAACTCCGGGGACCTGAGCGGGGAAGTGACACATGCAGGATATCGGACGCAGGATCTTAGTGACTCCCCGCACAGCGCATTATACACGGACAATGCACTTACATGCACCAGGAAGAAGAAGGTGAACTCCAGGGACCTGAGCGGGGAAGCGACACATGCAGGATATCGGGAGCAGGATCTTAGTGACTCCCCGCACAGCGCATTATACACGGACAATGCACTTACATGCACCAGGAAGAAGAAGGTGAACTCCGAGGACCTGAGCGGGGAAGTGACACATGCAGGATATCGGGCGCAGGATCTTAGTGACTCCCCGCACAGCGCATTATACGCGGACAATGCATTACATGCACCAGGAAGAAGAAGGTGAACTCCGGGGACCTGAGCGGGGAAGTGACACATGCAGGATATCGGGCGCACGAATTTAGTGACTCTCCGCACAGCACATTATACACGGACAATGCACTTACATGCACCAGGAAGAAGAAGGTGAACTCCGGGGACCTGAGCGGGGAAGTGACACATGCAGGATATCGGGCGCAGGATCTTAGTGACTCCCCGCACAGTGCATTATACACGGACAATGCACTTACATGCACCAGGAAGAAGAAGGTGAATTCCGGGGACCTGAGCGGGGAAGTGACACATGCAGGATATCGGGTGCAGGATCTTAGTGACTCCCCGCACAGCGCATTATACACGGACAATGCCCTTACATGCACCAGGAAGAAGGTGAACTCCGGGAACCTGAGCGGGGAAGCGTCACATGCAGGATATCGGGTGCAGGATCTTAGTGACTCCCCGCACAGCGCATTATACACGGACAATGCACTTAGATGCACCAGGAACAAGAAGGTGAACTCCGGGGACCTGAGCGGGGAAGTGACACATGCAGGATATCGGACGCAGGATCTTAGTGACTCCCCGCACAGCGCATTATACACGGACAATGCACTTACATGCACCAGGAAGAAGAAGGTGAACTCCGGGGACCTGAGCGGGGAAGTGACACATGCAGGATATCGGGCGCAGGATCTTAGTGACTCCCCGCACAGCGCATTATACACGGACAATGCATTACATGCACCAGGAAGAAGAAGGTGAACTCCGGGGACCTGATCGGGGAAGCGACACATGCAGGATATCAGGCGCACGATCTTAGTGACTCCCCGCACATCGCTTTATACACGGACAATGCACTCACATGCACCAGGAAGAAGAAGGTGAACTCCGGGGACCTGAGCGGGGAAGCGACACATGCAGGATATCGGGCGCACAATCTTAGTGACTCCCCGCACAGCGCATTATACACGGACAATGCACTTACATGCACCAGGAAGAAGAAGGTGAACTCCGGGGACCTGAGCGGGGAAGTGACACATGCAGGATATCGAGCGCACGAACTTAGTGACTCCCCGCACAGCACATTATACATGGGCAATGCACTTACATGCACCAGGAAGAAGAAGGTGAACTCCGGGGACCTGAGCGGGGAAGTGACACATGCAGGATATCGGGTGCACAATCTTAGTGACTCCCCGCACAGCGCATTATACACAGACAATGTACTTACATGCACCAGGAAGAAGAAGGTGAACTCCGGGGACCTGAGCGGGGAAGCGACACATGCAGGATATTGGACGCAGGATCTTAGTGACTCCCCGCACAGCGCATTATACACAGACAATGCACTTACATGCACCAGGAAGAAGAAGGTGAACTCCGGGGACCTGAACGGGGAAGTGACACATGCAGGATATCGGGGGCAGGATCTTAGTGACTCCCCGCACGGCGCATTATACACGGACAATGCACTTACATGCACCAGGAAGAAGGTGAACTCCGGGGACCTGAGCGGGGATCGACACATGCAGGATATCGGGCGCACGATCTTAGTGACTCCCCGCACAGTGCATTATACACGGACAATGCACTTACATGCACCAGGAAGAAGAAGGTGAACTCCGGGGACCTGAGCGGGGAAGCGACACATGCAGGATATCGGACGCAGGATCGTAGTGACTCCCCGCACAGCGCATTATACACGGACAATGCACTTACATGCACCAGGAAGAAGAAGGTGAACTCCGGGGACCTGAGCGGGGAAGCGACACATGCAGGATATCGGGCGCAGGATCTTAGTGACTCCCCGCACAGCGCATTATACACGGACAATGCACTCACATGCACCAGGAAGAAGAAGGTAAACTCCGGGGACCTGAGCGGGGAAGCGACACATGGAGGATATCAGGCGCACGATCTTAGTGACTCCCCGCACAGCGCATTATACACGGACAATGCACTCACATGCACCAGGAAGAAGAAGGTGAACTCCGGGGACCTGAGCGGGGAAGCGACACATGCAGGATATTGGGCGCAGGATCTTAGTGACTCCCCGCACAGCGCATTATACACAGACAATGCACTTACATGCACCAGGAAGAAGAAGGTGAACTCCGGGGACCTGAGCGGGGAAGCGACACAAGCAGGATATTTGGTGCAGGATCTTAGTGACTCCCCGCACAGCGCATTATACACGGACAATGCACTTACATGCACCAGGAACAAGAAGGTGAACTCCGGGGACCTGAGCGGGGAAGTGACACATGCAGGATATCGGACGCAGGATCTTAGTGACTCCCCGCACAGCGCATTATACACGGACAATGCACTTACATGCACCAGGAAGAAGAAGGTGAACTCCGGGGACCTGAGCGGGGAAGCGACACATGCAGGATATCGGGCGCACGAACTTAGTGACTCCCCGCACAGCGCATTATACACAGACAATGTACTTACATGCACCAGGAAGAAGAAGGTGAACTCCGGGGACCTGAGCGGGGAAGCGACACATGCAGGATATCGGACGCAGGATCTTAGTGACTCCCCGCACAGCGCATTATACACGGACAATGCACTTACATGCACCAGGAAGAAGAAGGTGAACTCCGGGGACCTGAGCAGGGAAGCGACACATGCAGGATATTTGGTGCAGGATCTTAGTGACTCCCCGCACAGCGCATTATACACGGACAATGCACTTACATGCACCAGGAACAAGAAGGTGAACTCCGGGGACCTGAGCGGGGAAGTGACACATGCAGGATATCGGGCGCACAAACTTAGTGACTCCCCGCACAGCGCATTATACACAGACAATGCACTTACATGCACCAGGAAGAAGAAGGTGAACTCCGGGGACCTGAGCAGGGAAGCGACACATGCAGGATATTTGGTGCAGGATCTTAGTGACTCCCCGCACAGCGCATTATACACGGACAATGCCCTTACATGCACCAGGAAGAAGGTGAACTCCGGGGACCTGAGCGGGGATCGACACATGCAGGATATCGGGCGCACGATCTTAGTGACTCCCCGCACAGCGCATTATACACGGACAATGCACTTACATGCACCAGGAAGAAGAAGGTGAACTCCGGGGACCTGAGCGGGGAAGTGACACATGCAGGATATCGGGCGCAGGATCTTAGTGACTCCCCACACAGCGCATTATACACGGACAATGCATTACATGCACCAGGAAGAAGAAGGTGAACTCCGGGGACCTGAGCGGGGAAGCGACACATGCAGGATATCGGGCGCACGATCTTAGTGACTCCCCGCACAGCGCATTATACACGGACAATGCACTTACATGCACCAGGAACAAGAAGGTGAACTCCGGGGACCTGAGCGGGGAAGTGACACATGCAGGATATCGGGCGCACAAACTTAGTGACTCCCCGCACAGCGCATTATACACAGACAATGCACTTACATGCACCAGGAAGAAGAAGGTGAACTCCGGGGACCTGAGCAGGGAAGCGACACATGCAGGATATTTGGTGCAGGATCTTAGTGACTCCCCGCACAGCGCATTATACACGGAAAATGCCCTTACATGCACCAGGAAGAAGGTGAACTCCGGGGACCTGAGCGGGGATCGACACATGCAGGATATCGGGCGCACGATCTTAGTGACTCCCCGCACAGCGCATTATACACGGACAATGCACTTACATGCACCGGGAAGAAGAAGGTGAACTCCAGGGACCTGAGCAGGGAAGCGACACATGCAGGATATCGGGCGCACGATCTTAGTGACTCCCCGCACAGCGCATTATACACGGACAATGCACTTACATGCACCAGGAAGAAGAAGGTGAACTCCGGGGACCTGAGCGGGGAAGCGACACATGCAGGATATCAGGCACAGGATCTTAGTGACTCCCTGCACAGCGCATTATACACAGACAATGCACTTACATGCACCAGGAAGAAGAAGGTGAACTCCAGGGACCTGAGCGGGGAAACGACACATGCAGGATATCGGGTGCAGGATCTTAGTGACTCCCCGCACAGCGCATTATACACGGACAATGCACTTACATGCACCAGGAAGAAGAAGGTGAACTCCGGGGACCTGAGCGGGGAAGCGACACATGCAGGATATCGGACGCACGATCTTAGTGACTCCCCACACAGCGCATTATACACGGACAATGCACTTACATGCACCAGGAAGAAGAAGGTGAACTCCGGGGACCTGAGCGGGGAAGCGACACATGCAGGATATCAGGCACAGGATCTTAGTGACTCTTTGCACAGCGCATTATACACGGACAATGCACTTACATGCACCAGGAAGAAGAAGGTGAACTCCGGGGACCTGAGCGGGGAAGCGACACATGCAGGATATCGGGCGCACGATCTTATTGATTCCCCGCATAGAGCATTATACACGGACAATGCACTTACATGCACCAGGAAGAAGAAGGTGAACTCCGGGGACCTGAGCAGGGAAGCGACACATGCAGGATATCGGGTGCAGGATCTTAGTGACTCCCCGCACAGCGCATTATACACGGACAATGCACTTACATGCACCAGGAAGAAGAAGGTGAACTCCGGGGACCTGAGCGGGGAAGCGACACATGCAGGATATCGGGCGCACGATCTTAGTGACTCCCCGCACAGCGCATTATACACGGACAATGCACTTACATGCACCAGGAAGAAGGAGGTGAACTCCAGGGACCTGAGCGAGGAAGCGACACATGCAGGATATCAGGCGCAGGATCTTAGTGACTCCCCGCACAGCGCATTATACACGGACAATGCACTTACATGCACCAGGAAGAAGAAGGTGAACTCCGGGGACCTGAGCGGGGAAGCGACACATGCAGGATATCGGGCGCACGATCTTAGTGATTCCCCGCACAGCGCATTATACACGGACAATGCACTTACATGCACCAGGAAGAAGAAGGTGAACTCCGGGGACCTGAGTGGGGAAGTGACACATGCAGGATATCGGGCGCACGATCTTAGTGACTCCCCGCACAGCGCATTATACACGGACAATGCACTTACATGCACCAGGAAGAAGAAGGTGAACTCCGGGGACCTGAGCGGGGAAGCGACACATGCAGGATATCGGGCGCACGATCTTAGTGATTCCCCGCACAGTGCATTATACACGGACAATGCACTTACATGCACCAGGAAGAAGAAGGTGAACTCCGGGGACCTGAGCGGGGAAGCGACACATGCAGGATATCGGGCGCACGATCTTAGTGATTCCCCGCATAGCTCATTATACAAGGACAATGCACTTACATGCACCAGGAAGAAGAAGGTGAACTCCGGGGACCTGAGCGGGGAAGTGACACACGCAGGATATCGGGTGCAGGATCTTAGTGACTCCCCGCACAGCGCATTATACACGGACAATGCACTTACATGCACCAGGAAGAAGAAGGTGAACTCCGGGGACCTGAGCGGGGAAGTGACACATGCAGGATATCGGGTGCACGATCTTAGTGACTCCCCGCACAGCGCATTATACACGGACAATGCACTTACATGCACCAGGAAGAAGAAGGTGAACTCCGGGGACCTGAGCGGGGAAGTGACACACGCAGGATATCGGGTGCAGGATCTTAGTGACTCCCCGCACAGCGCATTATACACGGACAATGCACTTACATGCACCAGGAAGAAGAAGGTGAACTCCAGGGACCTGAGCGGGGAAGTGACACATGCAGGATATCGGGCGCACGATCTTAGTGACTCCCCGCACAGTGCATTATACACGGACAATGCACTTACATGCACCAGGAAGAAGAAGGTGAACTCCGGGGACCTGAGCAGGGAAGTCACACATGCAGGATATTGGTGCACAATCTTAGTGACTCCCCGCACAGCGCATCATACACGGACAATGCACTTACATGCACCAGGAAGAAGAAGGTGAACTCCAGGGACCTGAGCGGGGAAGTGACACATGCAGGATATCGGGCGCACGATCTTAGTGACTCCCCGCACAGCGCATCATACACGGACAATGCACTTACATGCACCAGGAAGAAGAAGGTGAACTCCAGGGACCTGAGCAGGGAAGCGACACATGCAGGATATCGGGCACACGATCTTAGTGACTCCCGGCACAGCGCATTATACACGGACAATGCACTTACTGTGAACTCCAACAGCCAGATAAGTAAATCTGCCCCACTGTGTCTGCCCAGCTCCCTGTCAAACTGTGGCCCACTCATATTTGTTTCCCCCTCTTCTAACACAATATTTCTCATGTACTCTCACTACTTGGTCTTTAGATGATGGGGCAGTCACAGGTGAAAGGAGAAGACTTCAAAAGTCGAAGAGCATGTACGGGTTGAATATTTTGATAATATATTTGTAGAATTGGTCCTCAAAATCAGATTGATTTGGGTCAGACATCCGGATCAGCTGATAAACAGAGAACGGAACGGGAAGGAGACATCGCCAATCTCTATGTAGTGGTCAGACCTGGTTACTGCATGTACATGGATGGGAGTAGAGCTGCAGTGACGCCGCTGTCTGCTTCTAGTTCTTTCTGCTGATTACTGGGGTCCTGATTGCCGGACAATCTGATATTGAGGACTCTATGGATATGTTCTAATCAATATTTTTTGCTTGTAAAACCCATTTAAAGGGAACCTACCACCACGGTTCTACTCATAACGGTAGATCAGTTGGTAGGTGCATCTATAGGATGTGAGGATAGCCCTTTTAATAGTTTACTAACTTTTATTTCGCTAATATGTAATTTTTTTTAAGAGGCTACTGGGGCGTGGAGTAGCCGGAGCTGAGGCTACACGCCGCCGTTACTCCACGCCCCAGTAGCCTCTATGATCCTCCTACCATATGGGCTGTGCGCCCACATCCGAGAAACCTGCCGTCTGCGCATGCGCAGAACAGCAGGCCAGCGGCTGCGCAGCTCCGGCTTCAGAGCAGTTACTGTGCGCCGAACTTATATGGTAGGAGGTTTCTAAGAGGCTACTGGAGCGTGGAGTAGCCGGAGCTGAGGCTACACGCCGCCGGTACTCCACGTCCCAGTAGCCTCTATGATCCTCCTACCATATGGGCTGTGCGCCCACATCCGAGAAACCTGCCGTCTGCGCATGCGCAGAACAGCAGGCCAGCGGCTGCGCAGCTCCGGCTTCAGAGCAATGACTGTGCGCCGAACTTATATGGTAGGAGGTTTCTAAGAGGCTACTGGGGCGAGGAGTAGCAGCGATGCTTAGCCTCAGCTCCGGCTACTCCACACCCCAGTAGCCTTTTTGCAAAATTTACATATTAGCGAAATAAAAATTTGTAAATATTGCAGGGATTGAGGATTAGCCCTTAAAAGGACTATCCTCACGTCCTATAGAGCTAGCTACCACCTGATCTACTTATTCAGTAGATCCGTGGCTGTAGGTTCCCTTTAAGCTGCGGTGATTTGGAAGTCTCGCTCCATCACTATGATCCATACGTGTGACATGTATTTGCTGTGGAAACATAAACACAGTAGATTTCTATTTTTTTTTATTGTGACGCAGTTGGAAAATGATTACCTACAAATAACAGGTTTGATAATCCGCCAACAGCCGTTCTCCGGGAAATAACTGCGTCCCCCATTGTGTTTATTGGTTATTGTGATGGTTAAAGAGCTGTTCCCGCTGTAGTGTGGGGACTCACAGGCAGCTGGAAAATATCACAAATTATTACACCTGAAAGCCTCTCACTCGTCAACCTGTCCGCACGCTCCGCTGACATCATCCGTAACCGCGAGGACGGAGGCAACTTAAAGGGATAGAGGTGAACGTTCACTTATCCAATTTACCCCCAAATACCTTAGTCTACAATAGCTCCTCCTTCCCCAACACCCCCTCCCCCGGCCATATGTATTAATAATAATTCCTTTATGTATATAGCGCACAGAGATTATGCAGCGCTGCACAGAGCTTGTCAGATCAGTCCCTGTCCCCAATGGGGCTCACAATTCAATCAACCTACCAGTATGTTTTGTAGTGTGGGAGGAAACCGGAGGACCCGGAGGAAACCCACACAAACACAGAGAGAACATACAAACTCTTTGCAGATGTTGGCCCTGGGACTTGAAGCCAGGACCCCAGCACTGCAAGGCCGTAGTGCTAACCACCGAGTCACCCTGCTGCAAGGCCGTAGTGCTGACCACTGAGTCACCCTGCTGCAAGGCCGTAGTGCTAACCACTGAGTCACCCTGCTGCAAGGCCGTAGTGCTGACCACTGAGCCACTGTGCTGCAAGGCTGTAGTGTTGACCACTGAGCCACTGTGCTGCCCTCATTAGAAAAACAGCCCATACTGGTTAAATTGGTTGTCCGGGTTTAAACAAAAACACAAACAAAACCGGCAGGGGGGCTAAGAAGACAAAAAAAAATTATACTTACTTTGGCCGGTCCTAAGTCGTCTCACATCAGTGCTATACCTCTGTTTCTATAAAGAGGCAGGACACGCCTCCAGTGGTGGTCCGGGATACTTGTAGCCGTCTGTATGCAAATCTGACAAATCAGGTCCCGCCCCCGTGGAACTTGCATGAAAATAAAAATGATTATCTCCTTATTTTTCAATCAGTTTGTGCACACATTATGTATTTGCTTCTATTAAAGGCTGCAGTGTTATTGGTCCTTAGGACTTATTTCACTCTATGACTGTGGGAATTTGGTGAAACAGAAGTTAATACATATCTTTCTACTTACTTGAAATTGGAAATGGAGCCTGTTGGGGACCTCAAGCCATAAATGTACTGGAGGTGGTCCTGGGCGTAAACCCATTAAAAAACTAGAAATGTAAATGTGATGGGGCTAGAGATGAGCGAGCACTAAAATGCTCGGGTGCTCGTTACTCGAGCCGAACATTTCCAGATGCTCGAGTGCTCGTTTCGAGTAACGAGCCCCATTGAAGTCAATGGGAGACCCGAGCATTTTTCAAAGGGACCATGGTTCAGGAATAAAATGTGTTATTTAATTGAAAAATAATGTCTTCTGATAATTTGCAAACATCTGCGATCTATTCTTCACTGTTCCGCGCGTATATTATCTCCCGACAAGTTAGCAGATGTAAAGAACAGTGAAGAATAGAATAAAAACAGTGAACACAGGATCATTTAAGATAAAAACACAGTGCAGAACACAGTGCAGAATAGATTACAGATGTTCGGCACATCTGCTTACTTGTCGGGAGATACGCGCGGAACGGCGCGAACAAAATAGCATGTGAAGAACAATATATATGTGTGTAAAGAACACATTGCAGATGTTTAAATACATCTGCAATGTGTTCTTCACACATATATATTGTTCTTCACATGCTATTTTGTTCGCGCCGTTCCGCGCGTATCTCCCGACAAGTAAGCAGATGTGCCGAACATCTGTAATCTATTCTGCACTGTGTTCTGCACTGTGTTTTTATCTTAAATGATCCTGTGTTCACTGTTTTTATTCTATTCTTCATTGTTCTTCACTGTGTTTTTTTTAATTAAATGCTCGATCTCGAGCAGGGGAAATACTCGTCCGAGCAACGAGCCGTCTCGAGTACCCTAATGCTCGACCGAGCATCAAGCTCGGACGAGCATGTTCGCTCATCTCTAGATGGGGCACATTTACTAAGAACAGCGCAGTGTGTACTGTGTGCAGTGTGTACTATGTGCAGGGTGTGTACTATGTGCAGGGTGTGTACTATGTGCAGGGTGTGTACTATGTGCATGGTGTGTAATATGTGCAGGGTGTGTACTATGTGCAGTGTGTGTACTATGTGCAGTGTGTGTACTATGTGCAGTGGGTACTATGTGCATGGTGTGTACTATGTGCAGGGTGTGTACTATGTGCAGGGTGTACTATGTGCAGGGTGTACTATGAGCAGGAGGTGTACTATGTGCATGGTGTGTACTATGTGCAGGGTGTGTACTATGTGCATGGTGTGTACTATGTGCAGGGTGTGTACTATGTGCATGGTGTGTACTATGTGCAGGGTGTGTACTAGGTGCAGTGTGTGTACTATGTGCAGGGGGTGTACTATGTGCAGTGTGTGTACTATGTGCAGGGTGTGTACTATGTGCAGTGCAGTGTGTACTATGTGCAGGGTGTGTACTATGTGCAGGGTGTGTACTATGTGCAGGGAGTGTGTACTATGTGCAGGGTGTGTACTAGGTGCAGTGTGTACTATGTGCAGTGTGTGTACTATGTGCAGTGTGTACTATGTGCAGTGTGTACTATGTGCAGTGTCCTGTGTACTATGTGCAGTGTGTACTATGTGCAGCGTCCTGTGTACTATGTGCAGGGGGTGTGTACTATGTGCAGGGTGTGTACTATGTGCAGGGGGTGTGTACTATGTGCAGGGTGTGTGTACTATGTGCAGGGTGTGCACTATGTGCAGGGTGTGTACTATGTGCAGGGTGTGTACTATGTGCAGGGGGTGTGTACTATGTGCAGGGTGTGTACTAGGTGCAGTGTGTACTATGTGCAGTGTGTGTACTATGTGCAGTGTGTACTATGTGCAGTGTGTACTATGTGCAGTGTCCTGTGTACTATGTGCAGTGTGTACTATGTGCAGTGTCCTGTGTACTATGTGCAGGGTGTGTACTAGGTGCAGTGTGTGTACTATGTGCAGGGGGTGTACTATGTGCAGTGTGTGTACTATGTGCAGGGTGTGTACTATGTGCAGTGCAGTGTGTACTATGTGCAGGGTGTGTACTATGTGCAGGGTGTGTACTATGTGCAGGTTGTGTACTATGTGCAGTGTGTACTATGTGCAGGGTGTGTACTATGTGCAGGGTGTGTACTATGTGCATGGTGTACTATGTGCAGGGTGTACTATGTGCAGTGTGTACTATGTGCAGGGGGTGTTCTATGTGCAGGGTGTGTACTATGTGCATGGTGTACTATGTGCAGGGTGTACTATGTGCAGTGTGTACTATGTGCAGGGGGTGTTCTATGTGCAGGGTGTGTACTATGTGCTTGGTGTGTACTATGTGCAGGGTGTGTGCTATGTGCAGGGTGTGTACTAGGTGCAGTGTGTACTATGTGCAGTGTGTGTACTATGTGCAGTGTGTGTACTATGTGCAGTGTGTACTATGTGCAGTGTGTACTATGTGCAGTGTCCTGTGTACTATGTGCAGTGTGTACTATGTGCAGTGTCCTGTGTACTATGTGCAGGGGGTGTGTACTATGTGCAGGGGGTGTACTATGTGCAGGGGGTGTGCACTATGTGCAGGGTGTGTGTACTATGTGCAGGGTGTGTACTATGTGCAGAGTGTGTACCATGTACAGTGTGTACTATGTGCAGGGTGTGTACTATGTGCAGGGTGTGTACTATGTGCGGTGTGTACTATGTGCAGTGTACTATGTGCAGTGTGTACTATGTGCAGGGTGTGTACTATGTGCAGGGTGTGTACTATGTGCAGGGGGTGTACTATGTGCAGGGGGTGTGCACTATGTGCAGGGTGTGTGTACTATGTGCAGGGTGTGTACTATGTGCAGAGTGTGTACCATGTACAGTGTGTACTATGTGCAGGGTGTGTACTATGTGCAGTGTGTACTATGTGCAATGTGTACTATGTGCGGTGTGTACTATGGGCAGTGTGTACTATGTGCAGGGGTACTATGTGCAGGGTGTTCTGTGTGCAGTGTGTACTATGTGCAGGGGGTACTTTGTGCAGTGTGTGTACTATGTGCAGGGTGTACTATGTGCAGGGTGTACTATGTGCAGTGTCCTGTGTACTATGTGCAGTGTGTACTATGTGCAGGGTGTGCTATGTGTGGTGTGTACTATGTGCAGGGGGTACTTTGTGCAGTCTCCTGTGTACTATGTGCAGTGTGTGTACTATGTGCATGGTGTGTACTATGTGCAGGGTGTGTACTATGTGCAGGGTGTACTATGTGCAGTGTGTGTTCTATGTGCAGGGTGTGTACTATGTGCATGGTGTGTACTATGTGCAGGGTGTGTACTATGTGCAGGGTGTGTACTATGTGCAGGGTATGTACTATGTGCAGGGGGTGTACTATGTGGAGGGGGTGTACTATGTGCATGGTGTGTACTATGTGCAGGGTGTGTACTATGTGCAGGGTGTGTACTATGTGCAGGGTGTGTACTATGTGCAGGGTGTGTACTATGTGCAGTGTGTACTATGTGCAGGGGGTACTATGTGCAGGGTGTGTACTATGTGCAGTGTGTGTACTATGTGCAGTGTGTACTATGTGCAGTGTGTACTATGTGCGGTGTGTACTATGGGCAGTGTGTACTATGTGCAGGGGGTACTATGTGCAGGGTGTTCTGTGTGCAGTGTGTACTATGTGCAGGGGGTACTTTGTGCAGTGTGTGTACTATGTGCAGGGTGTACTATGTGCAGGGTGTACTATGTGCAGTGTCCTGTGTACTATGTGCAGTGTGTACTATGTGCAGGGTGTACTATGTGCAGTGTGTACTATGTGCAGTGTCCTGTATACTATGTGCAGGGTGTTCTGTGTGCAGTGTCCTGTGTACTATGTGCAGTGTGTACTATGTGCAGGGTGTTCTGTGTGCAGTGTGTACTATGTGTAGTGTGTACTATGTGCTGTGTGGACTATATGCAGTGTGTACTATGTGTGGTGTGTACTGTTGATGTTATATATATATAACTAAGATCCTGCAATTTCTGAACATAAGAAACACTTCCAATAGGGAACCTTTTTATGTCTTCCCTCAGATGTTTCTACCACTGGATATGTAAAGAATTGGGGGCGCCAGATTCAGGATCTGTGGTGCACGTTCTTCATGAATCTGGCGCCCCCTGCATTGCAATGACAGAGGGTACCATTTTATTTTGGTGCAACTTTAACTTGGGGAGTGACAAATTTCTGTTGGGCATTGCATTATTAATGTGGCGCCCGGTCTGACTGAGCACCAGAATGCCCCCTTCAGTGCAAAAATTTGTGCGATCACGAGGGATACCAAAATTTATAGGTTTTATTGTGTTATACATTTTTAAAATTTAAAACAATGGGGGACATGTATTATCATATCTGCGCCTAAAAATTTCCGGGATCTTTAGTTTTTTTTGGTGCAGAATTGTTGCGGATCATTTATGAGTTTGCGCCAGAAAGAACAGATGTTTCTGACTATCCCGACACCTCCATCTTCTTTTGCCGCAAGTGGGCGTGGCCGGTTTCCACATTATCCGTCACATTTATGTGTATTTTGTCGGCATTTTTAAGCGCAATTTTGGGCGCACAATAGACCAGGGAAAAATTGGAGCAAAATTAAGGCGCAGTCCATGTAAGATTTTGGCGCACATCTCATTGATGTCGGCATTTTTATGGCGCACGACTGATCAGTTCCGATTAATTACTTACAGCCATGCACCACTTAAATACATCGGGCTGTGTTTTCTAGAGACTGATGTGCGATGCCGACAGTCTTGCTTGCACCAGAATTAGTAAATCCCCCAATGTGTACGAAGAAAAAAAATTTGCTTCGCCATTTTCTGAAGCTAATAACTTTTTCCTACTTTGTTTTACAGAGCTAGCTAGGGTGATTGGAATTTTTAGTTTTTTACATTTATTATTTTTTATTTTTACTATTTTTTAGTCCCTATAGGGGTATTTAACCCTAGAAGGTCTAATCTTTCCTACCATGTACTTCAATACTCCCATATTGCA
Organism: Engystomops pustulosus; assembly: GCF_040894005.1. Classification (NCBI taxonomy): domain Eukaryota; kingdom Metazoa; phylum Chordata; class Amphibia; order Anura; family Leptodactylidae; genus Engystomops; species Engystomops pustulosus. The sequence continues at coordinate 256,137,911 of NC_092412.1, read as the reverse complement.
GTGTATGGCATTTTTACATAGGATTCATTACAATGAATCTCCAGATGCCATGACAGCCTCGGTTCTGGTAAAGACCCAAGGCTGTCATGTCATCCAATTACTTCTCCCCGATGACGTCACGGGGAGCGGTGATCTCAAAAAAGATGGCAGCATTCATGCGTCTTTTAAATGCCGCCATTGACCAAGGTGGTTATGAGCGGTGGGTGTTTGCTGCAATGTGCAGCAAACCCTACCTCTTTTTGACCTGGGCTTACACAGTGTGCGCTCTTCATACACCCTTAGTAGCTCTGCGCCTTACACGTTAAATACCTGTACAAGCAGTTTGCGCTGACAAGAATGTGCAAAGTCAGCCAGAAAAATGGAGCAAGGGAGTCCCTTCTTAGCTACACTCCGACCCCGAGGCCCCACACTAAGGCACAATGGGCTCATTTACTAAGGGTCCGAATCGCGCATTTCCGTCGGGTTTCCCAAATATCTCCGATTCGCGCTGAATTGCCCTGGGATTTTGGCGCACACGATCCCATTGTGGCACATCTGCGCCAGCTTTCCCGTGACAGAAATCTGGGGACGTGGCCGTCGGAAAACACGACGGATTTGGAAAAAACGTGGAATTTAAAAACAAAAATTTGTGTTGCAAGAGCAGCACTTACATGCATCGGGACGAAGAAGGTGAACTCCGGCGGACCTCGGCACAGCAGCGACACCTGGTGGATTGCCTGAATCCTCCGCAGAGAACGCATTGCTGGATTGCGACTGGACCAGGTAAGTAAATGAGCCCCAATGCATTTTTTTTTCCAGGGAAAAATTCTAATTTATGGTTGTCATCTCAGACCACAAGTTGATTTTTTTTTTTTTCACCTGGTGCAATTATTCATTCGTATTTACAAGCTTCTTCCTGGTGTGACCTTTGTGGCAATAGTAAAACGGAGTTAAAGTCTCCGGAGGGATTGAGCGTTCTCCCCGGGAATCCGTCTAATCTTCCGCTCTCTCGCCGCGTGTGTGATGCATCGATTCTGCTCGGCTGTTGGGCTCTCATTTCACAGAACCAGCAGACGTTCCCATTACTGACGCCCTTTGATTTCCACGCCATCTACATTCCTGTTGTCAGTGTCTAATCTCCTCTTGAAGCCGCGGCGGTTTCCGGATCCCGGGCGGGAGATCCCCGAGCTTTCTCATCTTGGCCTCCAATAATTCCTCTGCCGACTTCATCTCCTATAACAAAGACTTGGGCTCTTAAAGGAGATAAAGCCGAGCTAGAAGAGGAGGGATGGGAAAACCTGGACGTGGGGGTCAATATTTCACATCATCTGATACAACAATTAAAGGTTTAGAAAATTTCATTATATATATAAAGTTAAAGGAGAGAAATATAAATAAAAATGAGGATAAAGAAAAGATACAAAGTTTAAAGTTGAAAATGTATAAAATGACTTGTATCAACATAAAAGTAGAGCAAAGTAAAATAAAGTACATAAAAGTGTGATGTAAAAGTAAAACTGACTTAAAATTGCTTAAAGTGTAATCATCTAAATCATTATTGTAGTAATAATATTAATTATTATTAGTCATTTCAAACGAATGCAAAATGATTCCATGAAATTAATAAAATTGATAGAAAAGTAGATTTTGTGGACATTTGGTAAATGTAAAGTACCGTATATACTCGAGTATAAGCCGACCCGAGTATAAGCCGAGACCCCTAATTTTACCACAAAAAATGGGAAAACCTATTGACTCGAGTATAAGCCGAGGGTGTAGTATACAGCCAGCTAGCCCCCCTGTAGTATACAGCCTGTCCCAAGTAGTATACAATCAGCCTGCCCCCATGAAGTATACAGCCTGCCCCCATGAAGTATACAGCCTGCCCCAATGAAGTATACAGCCTGCCCCCATGAAGTATACAGCCTGCCCCCATGAAGTATACAGCCTGCCCCCAAAAAGTATACAGCCTGCCCCCAAAAAGTATACAGCCTGCCCCAAAAAGTATACAGCCTGCCCCAAAAAGTATACAGCCTGCCCTCAGTATAATAAAAAAAATAAACTTAATACTCACCCTCCGACGATACTCACCTTTGATTTGAAGTGGCGGCTCCCGGTCCTCGGCGGCGGCTCCTGGTCCTGGGTGGCGGCTCCTGGTCCTCGGCGGCAGCTCCCGATCCATTGTGGCGGCTTCTCTCTTCAATCTTCACGTGCCGGCAGTCGCGTCCATGCGACTTGCCAGCGGGCGCACAGTGCGATGCGGCGGTGTCGCCGCTGATGACGTCATCAGCGGCGACACCGCTACATCATATTGTGCGCCCGCCGGCAAGTCGCATGGACGCGACTGCCGGCACGTGAAGATCGAAGAGAGAAGCCGCCACAGAGGATCAGGAGCTGCCGCTGAGGACCAGGAGCCGCCGCCGAGGACCGGGAGCCAGAGGGTAAGTTAATTTTTTTTTTTTAATTAACTCATGTTTTTTTTTTTTATTAACTCGTGTATAAGCCGAGGCGAGGTTTTTCAGCACATTTTTTGTGCTGAAAAACTCGGCTTATACACGAGTATATACGGTATATTAACAATAGTAATAATAACACAAAAAAAAAAAATTATATTTTTTAAAAATGAAATATTTAATTTTAAAAGCTACAAAAAAAAAATATCATAAAGGGAAAGCTCAAGTCTTCTAAAAGTTAAGTATGGAGCTTAATCTTTTTAAAATGATCGTCCAACGTGGCATTGAATAGTGATACTCGGAGGCTGTTGTCTCACTCAAGATGGAGGATTTTCTATCTAAAAAGGGAAAATGTTATTTTGCAGTAAATCTGCTATTCTGGGTCTATTGGATTAAATTTATCAAAAATATAGGTTACACCTGGTCAATGTCCCCTTCCTGGACCAAAGTGCGAAAAAGGATACAAAGACTGGACAATGCAAACATAAAAGGGTAGTCATAAAGATACAGTCAGAACCAAAAGGGCAACGCAGGACAGAGATGGATGGTCAGAAAACAGAAAAAGGGTCAGAGAATCCGGAGTACAGAAGTCAAGATGCACAACAGCAAGATCAAAGCAAGAAAGGAGGAATCACCCAGCAAACCTCTTCTGTGATGTCAAAGTATTGATCCAAAAGATGATTGGATCAGTTCTCTGACATCCAGACAGGGTAGAAATGTGAATGGAGATACATTCTGTAGATTCACAGTAGATTAACTGTTTGCAAACCAAAGCAAAGTCCACAGGAGACACACAGAAGAGGTAGTAATCAAGACAGACAGAAAAGTTGTAGTTCAGACTAGTCAGGACAGAGTGAAATAACATCACACTTTTCAGAACGTCCTCAATCACACTCCATGGACAAAGGATGGCTCCAAAGTCCAAATGGGTACAGATGTTACAGACAGATAGGTATGAGGTAAGATAGATAAATAGATATTATATAAATGGATATATATGATATGGACAGACAGATACATAGATAGATAGATAGATAGATAGGAGATAGATAGATAGATAGATAGATAGATAGATAGATAGATAGATAGATAGATAGATACATAGTTAGATGGATAGATAGATAGATAGATAGATACATAGATACATAGTTAGATAGAGAGATAGATAGATAGATAGATAGATAGATAGATAGATAGATAGATAGATAGAAAGATAGATAGATAGATAGATAGATAGATAGATAGATAGGAGATAGATAGATAGATAGATAGATAGATAGGAGATAGATAGATAGGAGATAGATAGATAGATAGATAGATAGATAGATAGATAGATAGGAGATAGATAGATAGATAGATAGATAGGAGATAGATAGATAGGAGATAGATAGATAGATAGATAGATAGATAGATAGATAGGAGATAGATAGATAGATAGATAGATAAATAGATAGGAGATAGATAGATATGAGATAGATAGATAGATAGATAGATAGATAGATAGATAGATAGGAGATAGATAGATAGGAGATAGATAGATAGATAGATAGATAGGAGATAGATAGATAGATAGATAGATAGATAGATAGATAGATAGATAGATAGATAGGAGATAGATAGATAGATAGATAGATAGGAGATAGATAGGAGATATATAGATAGATAGATAGATAGATAGATAGATAGATAGATAGATAGGAGATAGATAGATAGGAGATAGATAGATAGATAGATAGATAGATAGATAGGAGATAGATAGATAGGAGATAGATAGATAGATAGATAGATAGATAGATAGGAAATAGATAGATAGATAGATAGGAAATAGATAGATAGATAGGAGATAGATAGGAGATAGATAGATAGATAGATAGGAGATAGATAGATAGATATATAGGAGATAGATAGATAGAAGATAGATAGATAGATAGATAGATAGATAGATAGATAGATAGATAGATAGGAAATAGATAGATAGATAGGAGATAGATAGGAGATAGATAGATAGATAGATAGATAGATAGATAGATAGATAGATAGGAGATAGATAGATAGATAGATAGGAGATAGATAGATAGATAGATAGATAGGAGATAGATAGATAGATAGATAGGAGATAGATAGATAGGAGATAGATAGATAGATAGATAGATAGATAGATAGATAGATAGATAGATATGAGATAGATAGATAGATAGATAGGAGATAGATAGGAGATAGATAGATAGGAGATAGATAGATAGATATGAGATAGATAGATAGATAGATAGATAGATTGCAGCAAAAATAACCAGGTTTATCCGACCAACCCAGATGTTTTGCTGCACCTAATAATATTCATCACTTCCGACTTTCCATTCAGGCGCAAAAACACTTCAGCCTGCAGGTGGCATAAACTGAGAAGTAAGCACTGTGCAGAGCAGCTCATCCACAGCAGTAGAGCTCAGCCAGACACTACTACAGATAATACAGACACTGCAGACACTACACACACTACAGACACTACAGACACCACAGGGACTGCAGATACTATAGACACTACAGACACCACAGGCACTGCAGATACTACACTCACTACAGACACTGCACACAGTACAGATATTACAGACACTGCAGACACTACAGACACTAGTTACACTACAAACACTACACACACTACAGACACTACTCACACTACAGACACTAAAGACACTGCGGACACTACAGACAACACAGACACTACAGACACTACAGTTACTACAGACACTACACACAGTACAGACACTGCACACAGTACAGACACTGCACACAGTACAGACACTACTGACATTACAGTCACTGCAGACACTACAGACACTACAGATACTACAGACACTACTGACACTACAGACACTACTGACACTACAGACACTGCAGACGCTACTGACACTGCAGGCAACACAGATACTACAGACACTACAGATACTACAGGCACCACAGATACTACAGACACTACACACACTACAGACACCACAGATACTACAGACACTACTGACACTACACACACTGCAGACACTGCAGACACTACACACTGCAGACACTACAAATACTACAGACACCACACAAACAACACAAACTACAGACACCACAGACATTACAGACACCACAGATACTACAGACCCTGCAGACACTATACATACTACAGACACCTCAGATACTACAGACCCAACCTGCAGCCTTTATTTATAGTTCATGGCCTTCTATTTACACAACAATCAAACAATGAGAAGTAAGCACTGTGCAGAGCAGTTCATCCACAGCAGTAGAGCTCAGCCAGACACTACTACAGACACTACAGACACTACACACACTACACACACTACAGACACTGCACACAGTACAGACACAACTGACACTGCACACAGTACAGACACTACTGACACTACAGACACTGCAGACACTGCTGACACTGCAGGCACCACAGATACTACAACAACTACAGACACTGCACACAGTACAGACACTACTGACACTACAAACACTGCAGACACTGCTGACACTGCAGGCACCACAGATACTACAGACACTGCAGACTCTACAGATACTACAGACACCACAGATACTACAGACACTACTGACACTACACATACTGCAGACACTACTGACACTACACATACTGCAGACACTACACACTGCAGACACCACAGATACTACTGACACTACACACACTGCAGACATTTCAGACACTACACACTGCAGACACTACAGATACTACAGACACTACAGACACCACAGATACCACACAAACAACACAAACTACAGACACCACAGATACTACAGACCCTGCAGACACTATACACACTACAGACACCTCAGATACTACAGACCCTACCTACAGCCTCTGTTTACAGTTCATGACCTTCTATTTACACAACAATCTGCAGAAGCCTCAGCTCAGAGCAGGAGAGAAGAGAAGTTTGTAGGATTTTGCAAATACTACAGAGAAGTGTCCCCCGTGTAGCAGGATAGAAGAGAAGTGAGTGGGAGCTGCAGACAGGACAGAGAAGTGTCCCCCGTGTAGCAGGATAGAAGAGAAGTGAGTGAGAGCTGAAAACAGGACAGAGACCACACTGGTGTCTGAGGAGGATACTGGCCAGAATTACAGGGGGGCAGCAAGAGACCAGTGCTGGGGGATCTGGGTGCAGGGGGTCACACACCTGGGTGCTGCTGTGGGGGTCATTCTCATGCTGGGGTGCGGGGGAGAAGCAGAGAGGAGCTTGTAGGAGGATCACATGTAAGAGCCCGGATATAACATTGCACCTAAAGTAAAGTGATAAATAAGAGGCAGGAACAGCGCACCAGAAATAACAATTACACTTAAGCGCAGGATCACTTCCCTGGACTTATTCTTTATGGGGTTCTGCATTCGGGGAGGGATCCGGCAGAGAAAAGGTTACGTTTGCAGAGAAGCGTCAGGAAATAATAAGTATCTGGGCGCCTGATCCGGCACATTTCAGCTTCTGCAGCCAGAATCCATTTTCAAAAAAATGTAAAAAATAAAAAAGCATCAGAAAAGATAAAAGGTGGGCACTGTACTCAGTGTAGCGGCAGCGTGACGGCGGGCGCGGCATCAGCCCCAGAAATGTAAAGAGATAAGGAGCGCCAAATGCCATCTCCGCTCCCGGAATAACAAGCACCGCAGATCCATCACTGCCCCGTGCTTAACTTACTATTTTTTATTCTTCTCCTTTTCAAAAATTTTTCTTTTTTTTCCCTCTCTCTGGAGCTTGAAAGCGGCTGTGCCGGCACAAAGGAGATAATGGCCAGGTATCCATGGAATCGTCTCGCATTTCACCCATTGTTAGGATTTTTTCGACACACAGAAATGTATCACAAGCGAAGCAGAAATTAGGGGCCGAGGAACGAGGGCGACGGCACCAACATAAACACAAAACCTGGACCTTTATTCAGGGCGACAACAAAAATAGATTCAGGCGACCGGAGGCTGGGAACAAGAAGAGGACATCGGGTTAGGGGCAAAGGATTTGATACTGAACATATTTAAAGGGATTGTCCATCCAGGAACAGATTGGGGCAGATTTACTTACCCGGTCCTGTCGCGATCCAGCGGCGCGTTCTGTGCGGTGGATTCAGGTCTTCCGGCGATTCACTAAGGCAGGTCCCCCGATGCACCACAATCCGATCGTGTGCGCCAAAATCCCGGGGCAATACAGGGAAAAACGGCACAAATCGGAAAGATTTGTGTAACCCGCTGGAAAAATGCGATTCGGGCCCTTAGTAAATGACCCCCATTAAGGACCTCCATCATTCAAATTTAGGGATCAGAGCGGACCCAAACGTTCAGTTCTGTGCTGGGTTTGGATGCACCCCAGGCGATTCGGACATTTTGCCGGATTGGTGCCCATGTAGCCAAACCGGCAAATTGATGCCCTTACATACTAGCAATAGCTGTGATTGGTCAGAGGGGCACTACAGCCATGGCTAGGAGCTGGAGGTGTCAATTTGCCGGATTGGCTGCATGACTGCAATCTGGCAAAATTTCTGGGTCCTGTGGGATGCACCTGAACACTGGAAAACTAACATAAATTTTGGGTTTGGGGATTTGACACTTACTGCCAACATATAGTAACCAGCTTCTGGGGGAACAGGCGGATCCTTTCCATCAGCTGTCGCTACACATTATGGAAGTTTGAAGGACCTTCAAAGGTCCTGTAAGCATGTGAGCCATCTTTAATAAGGTCCTCCTCCTTATTATTTCTCTTTTAAACTGGGTTGGTGGTTTAGGTGGCCATGGTCTCCCCTAAGAGCCTGGGGCCCTGGGCAAAAGGTAACTGCAGGATGTGAAAAGGGGTCATGTGAGGAGCAGGGATGGAAAGTTGTGTCCCCTTTAAAGCCCCTCAGCAATACATGACCTTCTTGTTGATGGTTTCCATTTAGCCACATGTTAACTTTTTATAGTGCAAAGGAATGAGACACCGATGAATTGTTACATTGTATGATTGATGTGGATGACGTCCTGCCGATGTAGCAGAGCTGAGGTTACCGGTTCGCACGACTTGTGTCCCATTTGTGGCTTGTTGCTAGGCGGTCGCCCTCTGAATACTTAAGCCGCTGCATTTTATGAAGTTTTGGATTTTCATGTTCTGTCCTTGACTAAATGTATTTGGCGGTGGCGGCGCGCAGTGCGGAGCGTCCGCTGTTTACACAAGGTTGTCTCATCTATTGATTTTATGTCATTCCCTGGATCTGAGCGTCTAGAATATGTAGTATGCAAAATAATTAGGAAATTCTAACGGACTCCGACCTCCTCTCCGCTCCCAATCTACATCTCCCCGAGATATTTCACTTTTCTGCTGCCTCCAGCGAGACTGAAGAAATATTACAAAATATCCGGAGGATTCAGCCCTAAATTATACACCGACTGTACAGGAGGGTCCTGCCGATGCCCACCTCTATCCTGCACTGACACACTGTGACGAATGATGCTGTGCAGCTGTGTAACAAGGTGTTCTGACATTGGCTGGTTATTGGTAGATCCACCCAAAACTTCCACAGCAACAACAATGGTAAAGATTAAAGGAAATCTCCCATCAGAATCCATCCTGATAAACCAGGGACACTACTCATAGATCCAGACACTGGGACTGTGGTATTCTATTATATATGGCCTCCTTTGTGTACTGCACATTGATGTTATCCACTATATGGCGGTATTATTTGTGCACTGCACGGTGATATTATCTACTATATGGCGCTATTATTTGTGCACTGCACGGTGATATTATCTACTATATGGCGGTATTATTTGTGCACTGCACGGTGATGTTATCCACTATATGGCGGTATTATTTGTGCACTGCACAGTGATGTTATCCACTATATGGCGGTATTATTTGTGCACTGCACGGTGATATTATCTACTATATGGCGCTATTATTTGTGCACTGCACGGTGATATTATCTACTATATGGCGGTATTATTTGTGCACTGCACAGTGATGTTATCTACTATATGGCGGTATTATTTGTGCACTGCACGGTGATATTATCTACTATATGGCGGTATTATTTGTGCACTGCACGGTGATATTATCCACTATATGGCAGTATTATTTGTGCACTGCACTGTGATGTTATTCACTATATGGCGGTATTATTTGTGCACTGCACGGTGATATTATCCACTATATGGCAGTATTATTTGTGCACTGCACGGTGATATTATCCACTATATGGCAGTATTATTTGTGCACTGCACAGTGATGTTATCCACTATATGGCGGTATTATTTGTGCACTGCACGGTGATATTATCCACTATATTGCGGTATTATTTGTGCACTGCACATTGATGTTATCCACTATATGGCGGTATTATTTGTGCACTGCACGGTGATATTATCTACTCTATGGCGGTATTATTTGTGCACTGCACGGTGATATTATCCACTATATGGCGGTATTATTTGTGCACTGCACGGTGATATTATCTACTATATGGCGCTATTATTTGTGCACTGCACGGTGATATTATCCACTATATGGCAGTATTATTTGTGCACTGCACTGTGATGTTATTCACTCTATGGCGGTATTATTTGTGCACTGCACGGTGATATTATCCACTATATGGCGGTATTATTTGTGCACTGCACGGTGATATTATCTACTATATGGCGCTATTATTTGTGCACTGCACGGTGATATTATCTACTATATGGCGGTATTATTTGTGCACTGCACGGTGATATTATCTACTATATGGCGCTATTATTTGTGCACTGCACGGTGATATTATCTACTATATGGCAGTATTATTTGTGCACTGCACGGTGATATTATCTACTATATGGCGCTATTATTTGTGCACTGCACGGTGATATTATCCACTATATGGCAGTATTATTTGTGCACTGCACTGTGATGTTATTCACTATATGGCGGTATTATTTGTGCACTGCACGGTGATATTATCCACTATATGGCAGTATTATTTGTGCACTGCACGGTGATATTATCCACTATATGGCAGTATTATTTGTGCACTGCACAGTGATGTTATCCACTATATGGCGGTATTATTTGTGCACTGCACGGTGATATTATCCACTATATTGCGGTATTATTTGTGCACTGCACATTGATGTTATCCACTATATGGCGGTTTTATTTGTGCACTGCACGGTGATATTATCTACTCTATGGCGGTATTATTTGTGCACTGCACGGTGATATTATCCACTATATGGCGGTATTATTTGTGCACTGCACGGTGATATTATCTACTATATGGCGCTATTATTTGTGCACTGCACGGTGATATTATCCACTATATGGCAGTATTATTTGTGCACTGCACTGTGATGTTATTCACTATATGGCGGTATTATTTGTGCACTGCACGGTGATATTATCCACTATATGGCAGTATTATTTGTGCACTGCACGGTGATATTATCCACTATATGGCAGTATTATTTGTGCACTGCACAGTGATGTTATCCACTATATGGCGGTATTATTTGTGCACTGCACGGTGATATTATCCACTATATTGCGGTATTATTTGTGCACTGCACATTGATGTTATCCACTATATGGCGGTATTATTTGTGCACTGCACGGTGATATTATCTACTCTATGGCGGTATTATTTGTGCACTGCACGGTGATATTATCCACTATATGGCGGTATTATTTGTGCACTGCACGGTGATATTATCTACTATATGGCGCTATTATTTGTGCACTGCACGGTGATATTATCTACTATATGGCGGTATTATTTGTGCACTGCACGGTGATATTATCTACTATATGGCGCTATTATTTGTGCACTGCACGGTGATATTATCTACTATATGGCGGTATTATTTGTGCACTGCACAGTGATGTTATCTACTATATGGCGGTATTATTTGTGCACTGCACGGTGATATTATCTACTATATGGCGGTATTATTTGTGCACTGCACATTGATGTTATCCACTATATGGCGGTATTATTTGTGCACTGCACGGTGATATTATCCACTATATGGCAGTATTATTTGTGCACTGCACTGTGATGTTATTCACTATATGGCGGTATTATTTGTGCACTGCACGGTGATATTATCCACTATATGGCAGTATTATTTGTGCACTGCACGGTGATATTATCCACTATATGGCAGTATTATTTGTGCACTGCACAGTGATGTTATCCACTATATGGCGGTATTATTTGTGCACTGCACGGTGATATTATCCACTATATTGCGGTATTATTTGTGCACTGCACATTGATGTTATCCACTATATGGCGGTATTATTTGTGCACTGCACGGTGATATTATCTACTCTATGGCGGTATTATTTGTGCACTGCACGGTGATATTATCCACTATATGGCGGTATTATTTGTGCACTGCACGGTGATATTATCCACTATACGGCGGTATTATTTGTGCACTGCACGGTGATATTATCTACTATATGGCGGTATTATGTGTGCACTGCACGGTGATATTATCTACTATATGGCGGTATTATTTGTGCACTGCACAGTGATGTTATCTACTATATGGCGGTATTATTTGTGCAGTGTGTAGTAACACTATGTATGCGGTATGTTGGAGATATTTATCTAAAATATAGAAATCTTCTTTGTAGCTTCATTTATGCCTTTAGCAGTGATATCATGCCTGACGGTTTTATTAGATTTATACTTCAATTAATGTTATGTAAATCATCATGAATTATTTGAGTAATTATTAATATTTACCCCCCCCCCCCCCACCCCTCGGCCCCCCTTCCTGTCCTGCTGCCTGATGCCCCCAAGTTCCTCTCTTACATCCAGCATTGCTCTCTTTCTGCCACCTGCTGGTGACTGAGAGAAGTGCAGGCTGGTTTATCACAGCTAATAAGCATAAGTCGATTTGGTCTGCAATAAATGTGGACTTTTGGGAGGTTTTATAATTGCATTTGTTATAATGTCGTAAATTTTGGATTAATCTGCGTCCTCATATTGAATATCTGGATAGGGATCTCTGTCCTTGGCCAGCACCTAGAGGTAAAGGATGGGAGAATAATTTGTAATCTATTGATCAACAGCTCCGGCTCAATTGACAGGAATAAAAGTGCCGTAAAAATGATCCGAGAGAAATTCTTTCATCTACATTTTTGATTGTGCACTTAGGGAATATTTATACCGGGAAGTAGAGAGTCAAATGGCCCAGAGTAAGAGAATATACAGATCCACAGGGAGAGCAGGAGGAGGAGAGACTCACACTATGGAGGAAGCAGAACACCAAACCCAGGAGCAAAATCATCATTAAATAGGCAGCTCATACCTCCATCATATGATCACTTCCCCCAGGGGCCAAAGGGTAGGGCAATGGAATAATAGGAGAGGAAGTTACTGTAATACTGCCCCTATGTATAAGAATATAACAACTACGGTATAATACTGCCCCCTATGTACAAGAATATAACTACTATAATACTGCCCCTATGTACAAGAATATAACTACTATAATACTGCCCTCTATGTACAGGAATATAACTACTATAATACTGCTCCCTATGTACAAGAATATAACTACTATAATACTGCACCCTATGTACAGGAATATAACTACTATAATACTGTCCCCTATGTACAAGAATATAAATACTATAATACTGCCCCCTATGTACAGGAATATAACTACTATAATACTGCCCCCTATGTACAGGAATATAACTACTATAATACTGCCCCCTATGTACAGGAATATAACTACTATAATACTGCCCCCTATGTACAAGAATATAACTACTATAATACTGCTCCTATGTACAGGAATATAACTACTATAATACTGCCCCCTATGTACAAGGATATAACTACTATAATACTGCCCCCTATGTACAGGAATATAGCTACTATAATACTGCCCCCTATGTACAGGAATATAACTACTATAATACTGCCCCCTATGTACAAGAATATAACTACTATAATACTGCCCCCTATGTACAAGAATATAACTACTATAATACTGCCCCCTATGTACAGGAATATAACTACTATAATACTGCCCCTATGTACAGGAATATAACTACTATAATACTGCCCCCTATGTACAGGAATATAACTACTATAATACGGCCCCCTATATACAAGAATATAACTACTATAATACTGCCCCCTATGTACAGGAATATAACTACTATAATACTGCCCCTATGTACAGGAATATAACTACTATAATACTGCCCCCTATGTACAGGAATATAACTACTATAATACTGCCCCCTATGTACAGGAATATAACTACTATAATACTGCCCCCTATGTACAAGAATATAACTACTATAATACTGCCCCCTATGTACAGGAATATAACTACTATAATACTGCCCCCTATGTACAAGAATATAACTACTATAATACTGCCCCCTATGTACAAGAATATAACTACTATAATACTGCCCCCTATGTACAAGAATATAACTACTATAATACTGCATCCTATGTACAGGAATATAACTACTATAATACTGCCCCCTATGTACAGGAATATAACTGCTATAATCCTGCCCCCTATGTACAAGAATATAACTACTATAATACTGCCCCCTATGTACAAGAATATAACTACTATAATACTGCCCCCTATGTACAAGAATATAACTACTATAATACTGCCCCCTATGTACAAGAATATAACTACTATAATACTACCCCCTATGTACAGGAATATAACTACTATAATACTGCCCCCTATGTACAAGAATATAACTACTATAATACTACCCCCTATGTACAAGAATATAACTACTATAATACTGCCCCCTATGTACAAGAATATAACTACTATAATACTACCCCCTATGTACAGGAATATAACTACTATAATACTGCCCCTATGTACAGGAATATAACTACTATAATACTGCCCCTATGTACAGGAATATAACTACTATAATACTGCCCCTATGTACAGGAATATAACTACTATAATACTGCCCCCTATGTACAAGAATATAACTACTATAATACTGCCCCCTATGTACAGGAATATAACTACTATAATACTGCCGCCTATGTACAAGAATATAACTACTATAATACTGCCCCCTATGTACAGGAATATAACTACTATAATACTGCCCCCTATGTACAAGAATATAACTACTATAATACTGCCCCCTATGTACAAGAATATAACTACTATAATACTACCCCCTATGTACAAGAATATAACTACTATAATACTACCCCCTATGTACAAGAATATAACTACTATAATACTTCCTCCTATGTACAGGAATATAAATACTATAATACTGCCCCCTATGTACAAGAATATAACTACTATAATACTACCCCCTATGCACAAGAATATAACTACTATAATACTGCCCCCTATGTACAGGAATATAAATACTATAATACTGCCCCCTATGTACAAGAATATAACTACTATAATACTACCCCCTATGTACAAGAATATAACTACTATAATACTTCCTCCTATGTACAGGAATATAAATACTATAATACTGCCCCCTATGTACAAGAATATAACTACTATAATACTACCCCCTATGCACAAGAATATAACTACTATAATACTGCCCCCTATGTACAGGAATATAAATACTATAATACAGCCCCCTATGTACAAGAATATAACTACTATAATACTACCCCCTATGTACAAGAATATAACTACTATAATACTACCCCCTATGTACAAGAATATAACTACTATAATACTTCCTCCTATGTACAAGAATATAACTACTATAATACTGCCCCCTATGTACAGGAATATAACTACTATAATACTGCCCCCTATGTACAGGAATATAGCTACTATAATACTGCCCCCTATTTACAGGAATATAGCTACTATAATACTGCCCCCTATGTACAAGAATATAACTAATATAATACTGCACCCTATGTACAAGAATATCACTACTATAATACTGCCCCCTATGTACAGGAATATAACTACTATAATACTGCAGCCTATGTACAAGAATATAACTACTATAATACTGCCCCTCTATGTACAGGAATATAACTACTATAATACTGCCCCCTATGTACAAGAATATAACTACTATAATACTGCCCCCTATGTACAAGAATATAACTACTATAATACTGCCCCCTATGTACAGGAATATAAATACTATAATACTGCCCCCTATGTACAAGAATATAACTACTATAATACTACCCCCTATGTACAAGAATATAACTACTATAATACTGCCCCCTATGTACCGGAATATAACTACTATAATACTGCCTCCTATGTACAGGAATATAACTACTATAATACTGCCCCCTATGTACAAGAATATAACTACTATAATACTGCCCCCTATGTACCGGAATATAACTACTATAATACTGCCCCTATGTACAGGAATATAACTACTATAATACTACCCCCTATGTACAAGAATATAACTACTATAATACTGCCTCCTTTGTACAAGAATATAACTACTATAATACTGCCCCTATGTACAAGAATATAACTACTATAATACTGTCCCCTATGTACAAGAATATAACTACTGTAATACTGCCCCCTATGTACAGGAATATAACTACTATAATACTGCCCCCTATGTACAGGAATATAGCTACTATAATACTGCACCCTATGTACAGGAATATAACTACTATAATACTGCCCCCTATGTACAGGAATATAACTACTATAATACTGCCCCCTATGTACAGGAATATAACTACTATAATACTGCCCCCTATGTACAGGAATATAACTACTATAATACTGCCCCCTATGTACAAGATTAAAACTACTATAATACTGCCCCCTATGTACAAGAATATAACTACTATAATACTGCCCCCTATGTACAGGAATATAACTACTATAATACTGCCCCCTATGTACAAGAATATAACTACTATAATACTGCCCCTATGTACAAGAATATAACTACTATAATACTGCCCCCTATATACAAGAATATAACTACTATAATACTGCCCCCTATGTACAAGAATATAACTACTATAATACTGCCCCTATGTACAAGAATATAACTACTATAATACTGCCCCCTATGTACAAGAATATAACTACTATAATACTGCCCCTATGTACAAGAATATAACTACTATAATACTGCTCCCTATGTACAGGAATATAACTACTATAATACTGCCCCCTATGTACAAGAATATAACTACTATAACACTGCCCCCTATGTACAAGAATATAACTACTATAATACTGCTCCCTATGTACAGGAATATAACTACTATAATACTGCCCCCTATGTACAGGAATATAACTACTATAATACTGCCCCCTATCTACAAGAATATAACTACTATAATACTGCCCCCTATGTACCTGATCTATTCTGCAGTATGAATCCTCCTCTCTCTGTACTTTGTGTATCTTCTCCCGGTGCAGAATGAATGTTTCATCACAATATCAAAGCCTGTGGACATGGAGGAGTTTGTCACGGATGTGAGGCAGAGAAAATACTGAAGCTCTGGCTGCGTCTGTGAACTGAATATCAGCCGCTCGGGCGTGAGGAGCGGCCGCGCCTTTAATGAGCGCTGTCTCTTATCGCTGGATTCTCACGCGGATCGGGGCAGGATCGCTCGTCATGAATATTACATGTCGGCACTTTTAGTATCTGAGGGAAGTTGTCCCCTCTCCTCCACGTTGTGTAGCATTGCTCCAGGCGGTGACGCGCATGGTGGCGGCATTATCTGAGCGTAGCCTGTGGTGAGTGCGGTATTACAGATACTGATGGAGAGTGAATGTCACACGGGACTTTGATATTTGCATGATGATAACTTTATACTCTATATTCAGTGTTTGTGTTGTACATATCTATAGTTCTAGGGAAAACTTTTGTCATTTATTATTACTGACTGATCTTTCTATCTCGTATCTATCTGTCTGTATAAATGTATCTATCTCTTATGTATCTCTTATGTATCCATTATCAGAGCTCTCTGGCTGCAGAGTTCAGAGCTTGTTACCACATCCAGGGGGTCTCTGGTGGAGCTGTGATTGACAATTAATCCTGAGCTGGGTGTGTGTTATGTGGAAAGCTGGGTGGGTTCTTCTTGTTTATGACCCTGGGGTTTTCAGGTTTGGGTGATGAGCCAATCGGCTGTGAGGGCGGAGTCTAGTAACACCTTAAATTTCCAATCCTCAGTTCACTCAGTGCTGGTTATACTTTCTCCTATAATTTTCTGTGCTACTGTCTGTCTGTTTTTTTGCTGCACCTGAATCCTAAAATGGGTTTGAATCCTGCCTGATCCGGAACCCTATCCCCCAGTCTGAGCCACAGCCCTAAATCAGTACCAGAGCCTGAATCCTGCCTGATCAGAACATATTACCTGAGACTAAACACAGCCAGATCCAGTAACCTGGACCCCAGTCTGATTTGAAACCCCCAAACATGTACCTGAACCCCATTTTCTATCTTAGTTCATAGAAGAGACTGCACTACAAAATAAACTAAAAAATAAAATGGTTCAGATCTAGAACCATATGGCTTAGAACGCTTCCATAACTGGACCTGCTTATGATGTGCTGCTCTGGAGTTTACATGTATTTCTATTACAACTATCTATCTATCTCCTATCTATCTATCTATCTATCTATCTATCTATCTATCTCCTATCTATCTCCTATCTATCTATCCATCTATCTCCTATCTATCTCTCTATCTATCCCCTATCTATCTATCTATCTATCTATCTATCTCATATCTATCTCATATCTATCTCCTATCTATCTATCTATCTATCTATCTATCTCCTATCTATCTATCTATCTATCTCCTATCTATCTATCTATCTATCTATCTATCTATCTATCCATCTATCTATCTCCTATCCATCTATCTATCTATCTATCTCCTATCTATCTCCTATCCATCTATCTATCTATCTATCTATCTATCTATCTATCTATCTCCTATCTATCTCCTATCCATCTATCTATCTCCTATCTATCTCCTATCCATCTATCTATCTCCTATCTATCTCCTATCCATCTATCTATCTCCTATCTATCTCCTATCTATCTATCTCCTATCTATCTCCTATCTATCTATCTCCTATCTATCTATCTATCTATCTATCTATCTATCTATCTATCTATCTATCTATCTATCTATCTATCTCCTATCTATCTCCTATCCATCTATCTATCTATCTATCTATCTCCTATCTATCTATCTATCTATCTATCTATCTATCTATCTATCTATCTATCTATCTCTCTATCTATCCCCTATCTATCTATCTATCTATCTATCTATCTATCTATCTACCTATCTATCTATCTATCTCCTATCTCCTATCTATCTTCTATCTATCTATCTCCTATCTATCTATCTATCTATCTATCTCCTATCTATCTATCTATCTATCTATCTATCTATCTTCTATCTATCTATCTATCTATCTATCTATCTATCTATCTATCTATCTATCTCCTATCTATCTATCTATCTCCTATCTATCTATCTCCTATCTATCTATCTCCTATCTCCTATCTATCTATCTATCTATCTATCTATCTATCTATCTATCTATCTATCTATCTATCTATCCATCTATCTATCTATGTGCTGAACCTTCATGAAATTTTTCAAAACATTCAGTTGAGGTCCAAATCTACTTGTTTATAATTGCTTCTGATCTTCACTACTCATTTTGTTAGCTTTTTAAAGGACCTAATCAACCTGAGATGGATGACTCATACACAGTGGCTGGGGGATGATGCAGCGATTGATTACTTCTGCCTGTCAGGGACAACACAGTGATTACATCATTCTCTGAAGCTGTCCATACTTAGGGTGAGGAGAAGCGCCGTGGCAGCCACTGGAGCGACAGAACCTCATTATCATTATTGTTTTTTCAGCAAAACCACTTGGTTCAGGGATTAAACAAGATATGTTTCTGCATCAATGTAGCTACAGCATTCTCAAGGTATGTTTGGTTCATAATGCATAGAAACAAATGGTGGATTTCCTTTAAGAATTTTTAAATTTTCCCCTTCCCTAAGATCTGGGACAAAAGCATGGATGGACTCTGGTGCCTGGGGCCAATCAATGAAATTGACTGTGGGGGCCAATTCACTACTACACAGAATTATTATCTATATTGCAAGAGTCTGAGATCAGGGAATTTTTCAAGTACTAGTGGAAGGAGGCAGTAAAGTAAAGAATTCGGAAGTTCTTCTTCCGTCTTTTCAGTGGGCTAGGGGTAGGGCTGTGGTCAGGGATTTAAAGGGATATTCCCATGAAAACAAGATTCTTAAATATACTCATGATAACAAAATAACACATTCTCTAATTTAGTGTTATTAACTAAAATACATTATTACAATTCCTGTCCCTATCAGTCCTGGTGTACATAATATCAGTTGCTCCTGGACCCGACCCTGTATCTTCTGAATTTAGGGTCGGGGAAACATATTGTTCTCCTGTCTGAAGCTGCACTGAGATGCTCTCTGCCTCCAGCCCCCACCACTGCATTCCATCTTACACACACAGAGACTTTCCGCCAACAAACCAGAGCTTGAGGAGAAAAAAGATACAAGTTACAGGCAAATAAGGTCTCTATCCAGGGCAGAGGGAAGGAGTAACATAGCAGAGCTGACAGTAAGTAAAGGCTGTTATAGCAGAGGGGAAAATGTCATGTGTGATATGCATCTCATGGATCTCATCATCTCTCATCTCTGATATGTCTTATCTCTCTTTCCAAGTGTCAGATACTAGTAGAATCTTCAGAAACTAAATGAAAGTTTATATAACCCTGTACCCTGATAATCTAAGCACATTGTCAGCTCACAGAACTAGAGGGATCATGAAGTGTCTGGTTAGAGAGTCCCCGCCCACACTCTGGAATCTTACACTGACCATCACTGAGAGATGACTTTTTTTTGTTTAAATAGTTTTTATTGGGTTTTCAAGATAGTTTAACAGATATAGGATCATTTGACTTCAAAGAGAATCAACCACAACAAAACATTAAAAAAACCTAGAAACGCTCACACCCCCGCTCTTCTTCACCTAGAAAAGAAAGTTATAATTAGCAGCGCAGAGTGTGAGGACAAGATGTCCATTGCTCCGGGCGGCTAATTATGCATGCCTTTGTTACCTCCCTCTGCCGTGCTGGGAGAGGAGGTCGATGTCATGTGAGGGATGGAAATTCACGCCTCTTGTTTGACGTCACCTCGCTCCCCCCTGCTCCCAGCTTGGGAAATGGAGGTGGGAGGTGCACGCATAGTTAGCTGTCCGGAGCACCGGACATCTTATCCCTGTGCTCTGTGCTGCAAATCATAACTTTCTTACTTTCTTTTGTAGGCGTGTCAAGGCTAGCAATGGACAGCGCCAAGATCAAGACGAAGATGAGCAGAGCTGAGTATTAATAGGTTTTTTATGTTTTGTTCGTAGTTGATTTTCTTTAAGGGGACCTGTCACAAAGTACAGAAGTTTGAACACCCCACCTCATGTGATTGTTACGGTTCCCCCGAAATTTTTTGATGTTTGTCTATTAAAATTCATTCACCCCTTTAACCCCTTCACGCTCTGTGGCGGATATATCTGCCACGGAGCGCAGTGACTTAGCGCTCAGTGGCGGATATATCCGCCACGGCGCTTATGCCGGCTCGGCTCTGGATCAGAGCCGAACCGGCATCGGGAAACACGGGGTGCTGGCTGTAACTAATAGCCGGCACCCCAGTGTAACACCCGCGATCGGAGTTGTCTCCGATCGCGGGTGCTTAACCCGTTAAATGGCGCGGTCAGCGCGACCGCGGCATCTAACATGCATCTGGGGGATCTTTCCCCCACGATCGCCCCCCCGAACCGTTTTCGGGGGGCGCCGATCGTTGCTATAGCAACTCTGGGGTCCGATCTGGACCTCAGAGTTACTTGCAAGAATTGCCGGTAAGATGGCGTCTGTGACGTCATCTTACTGGCACAGTGCCAGCTTATGCAAGTGTATAGGCTGACACTGATAATACTCTGCAATACATCAGTATTGCAGAATATTATCATGAAGATGCAATCAGATGATTGCTTCTTCATGTCCCATGGTATAAAAGTGAAAAAGTTAAAAAAAAAAAAGTTATTCAATAAAAAAATAAAGTCATAAATCACTAAAAATGCCTCAAACCCCCAGAACATATAAAGAGACATATAACTCAAAAAAAAGTCTAAATCATAACACAAACCCCACATATATAGTATCACCGCGTCCGTAACAACCCGTAGAATAAAAGTAAATCATTATTGAACCCGCACGATAAACGCCGTAAAAAAAAACTGTTATAAACCCTCCAAAAATTATGATTTTTACCTTTTCAATCCCACAAAAAATGCTATAAAATGCGATCAAAAAACCATATGTACTCAGACATGATACTGGTGCAAAGTACAACATGTCCCGCAAAAAACAAGCCATCAACCAGCTCTGTAGCCAAAAATGTAACAATGTTATGCCACTTGGAAGACGGCAATACATAAATGATAGATTTTTCCCCACATTAGGGTTTTGTTTGACAAATTTAGTAAAACGTAAGAAAATATATTCATGTCTGGTATCCCCGTAATCGTATCGACCCATAGAATACAGATAACATGATTATTAGTCTATACGGTGAACACCAAAAGAAAAAAAAGTAAAAAATCCAGTACAGAATTGATGCTTTTCTACTCCTGCCCTCAAAAAAAGTTCCTAAATTTTCAACAATAGGTGATACCAACCCCAAAATGGTAACAATGGAAAAAGCATCTCATCCCGCAAAAAAAATGCCGTCACATGGCCCCAATAACGAAAAAGCGAAAATTTTATAGCCTTCAAAAGGGGCCAATGAGGAAACTAAAATCCTGGCAGCTGCAGGTCCCTCCTTCCCTTCTGCACCTCGCTGTGCCCCCATAAAACAAGTCACAGCCACATATGGGGGGTCTTTGTACTCAGGAGAAATTGCTGAACAAATTGTATGGTGGGTTTTCTCTTTTTATATTTTGGAAATGTGTAAATTTTAGTGCTAAATGAACCTATAAGGGAACAATATGACCATTCTAAATTTCACCTCCATTTTGATTCAATTACTATGAAGATCTCAAGGGGTTAACAATCTTCGTAAAAGCTGTTTCTGATAGTTTGAGGGGTGCAGATTTGAAAATGGGTAGATTGTATAGGGGGTTTTGATGCTAAATATGTAAAATTTCATTCAAAACTGTATTTATCCCCAAAATAGTCAATTCTGAAAATCCGGAAAAGCGATATTCTATTTGTAAGCCGCGTGACATCAAAATAAATTATCCAGACATTTCAAAAATTATGAAAATGTAAAGTAGACAAATGGGAAATGTTATTCAGCAACTTATTTAGGTGGTAAATCTATCTGCCTGAAAACGCAATGATTTAGAATTTCGAAAATGGCAAATTTTTCAAAAAATTTATCATATTTTCTTTTTTTTTGTAAATAAACGCAAAACTTATCAGCCAACATTTACCACTAAAATGAAGTACAACATGTGGGGAAAAAAACAATCTCAGAATCGTTTTGATAAGTAACAGTGTTCAAAAGTTATAACCATATAAAGCGAAGCAAGTCAGAATCCAAAAAATCGGGCTGACCCTTAAGCTACAAAATGGCTGCGTCCTTAAGGGGTTAAAGATATGGCCAGAAAGTTTACATGCATTTGCATACTAGACAAGAAGGTGGTAACCTTTTAATTTAAGGACACACCTCCAGAGAAAATGAAAGGTACCAACCCCATTGGGCAGTATAAGCCAAATCACATATAAACTTCCTGGGGCCATATGTTTTGTGGGACTATCTATTAGGCTGTGTGATGTTGATGTATATTTGGTGAAATATCCCTTAAAGACATCACTTTATTTAAATTTGATTAGGACTATGAGGTACATATTTACTACTTAAGAACAAAAAAATAAAAAATGTACAGACCCCTCCCCCACCCGGTGTCCACACATGAGTGTTGTGTATAAGAGAATAGTCAGGGACAAGGCGGCTTCATTTACCACCTGTCTTCCTCGTCTTCTCTGCTGAGATCCTCATCTAGAAGGCGATGAGCGCAGCGCAGACAATGATCACAGAGACACGGAGCAGGTGATGAAAGCCGGAGCGCTGATTAGAGACGGTGCGATCACTGCTGATGTGCGGAGCCGGGACTCTCTGACTCATTACACCGCACAGCCGACAACTCTCATCAGGGCACAAAGAATAAAGATATTACACAAGCAACAAGTTTCCCTCTAGATTATAGATCTGCAACACAGGGAGAGACAGAGGAATGGAGCTCCACACCAACCACTACTGACACTGTACTCATACATTCAGTGAATATACCGCCATATAGTGCTCATACTAGTATTCATAAAATACATGCTACCACTAAATAGTGCACATAAGAATAGTGTCCAAATATAACATAATAGTAGTTATATTCTTGTACATAGGGGGCAGTATTATAGTAGTTATATTCCTGTACATAGGGGGCAGTATTATAGTAGTTATATTCCTGTACATAGGGGGCAGTATTATAGTAGTTATATTCCTGTACATAGGGGGCAGTATTATAGTAGTTATATTCCTGTACATAGGGAGCAGTATTATAGTAGTTATATTCCTGTACATAGGGGGCAGTATTATAGTAGTTATATTCTTGTACATAGGGGGCAGTATTATAGTAGTTATATTCTTGTACATAGGGGGCAGTATTATAGTAGTTATATTCCTGTACATAGGGGGCAGTATTATAGTAGTTATATTCCTGTACATAGGGGGCAGTATTATAGTAGTTATATTCTTGTACATAGGGGGCAGTATTATAGTAGTTATATACCTGTACATAGGGGGCAGTATTAAAGTAGTTATATTCCTGTACATAGGGAGCAGTATTATAGTAGTTATATTCTTGTACATAGGGGGCAGTATTATAGTAGTTATATTCTTGTACATAGGGGGCAGTATTATAGTAGTTATATTCCTGTACATAGGGGGCAGTATTACAGTAGTTATATTCTTGTACATAGGGGGCAGTATCATAGTAGTTATATTCGTGTACATAGGGAGCAGTATTATAGTAGTTATATTCCTGTACATAGGGGGCAGTATTATAGTAGTTATATTCTTGTACATAGGGCACAGTATTATAGTAGTTATATTCCTGTACATAGGGAGCAGTATTATAGTAGTTATATTCCTGTACATAGGGGGCAGTATTATAGTAGTTATATTCCTGTACATAGGGGGCAGTATTATAATAGTTATATTCTTGTACATAGGGGGCAGTATTATAGTAGTTATATTCTTGTACATAGGGGGCAGTATTATAGTAGTTATATTCTTGTACATAGGGGGCAGTGTTATAGTAGTTATATTCTTGTACATAGGGGGCAGTATTATAGTAGTTATATTCGTGTACATAGGAGGCAGTATTATAGTAGTTATATTCTTGTACATAGGGGGCAGTATTATGGTAGTTATATTCTTGTACATAGGGGGCAGTATTATAGTAGTTATATCCTTGTACATAGGGGGCAGTATTATAGTAGTTATATTCTTGTACATAGGGGCAGTATTATAGTAGTTATATTCCTGTACATGGGGGGCAGTCTTATAGTAGTTATATTCTTGTACATAGGGGGCAGTATTATAGTAGTTATATTTTTGTACATAAGGGGCAGTATTATAGTAGTTATATTCCTGTACATAGGGGGCAGTATTATAGTAGTTATATTCTTGTACATAGGGGGCAGTATTATAGTAGTTATATTCCTGTACATAGGGGCAGTATTGTAGTAGTTATATTCTTGTACATAGGGGGCAGTATTATAGTAGTTATATTCCTGTACATAGGGGGCAGTATTATAGTAGTTATATTCTTGTATGTAGGGGGCAGTATTGTAGTAGTTAAATTCCTGTACATTATGGGCAGTATTATAGTAGTTATATTCTTGTACATAGGGGGCAGTATTATAGTAGTTATATTCCTGTACATAGGGGGCAGTATTATAGTAGTTATATTCTTGTACATAGGGGGCAGTATTATAGCAGTTATATTCTTGTACATAGGGGGCAGTATTATAGTAGTTATATTCTTGTACATAGGGGGCAGTATTATAGTAGTTATATTCTTGTACATAGAGGGCAGTATTATAGTAGTTATATTCTTGTACATAGGGGGCAGTATTATAGTAGTTATATTCTTGTACATAGGGGGCAGTATTATAGTAGTTATATTCTTGTACATAGGGGGCAGTATTATAGTAGTTATATTCCTGTACATAGGGGGCAGTATTATAGTAGTTATATTCTTGTACATAGGAAGCAGTATTATAGTAGTTATATTCCTGTACATAGGGAGCAGTATTATAGTAGTTATATTCCTGTACATAGGGGGCAGTATTATAGTAGTTATATTCCTGTACATAGGGGGCAGTATTATAGTAGTTATATTCTTGTACATAGGGGGCAGTATTATAGTAGTTATATTCTTGTACATAGGGGGCAGTATTATAGTAGTTATATTCTTGTACATAGGGGGCAGTATTATAGTAGTTATATTCCTGTACATAGGGGCAGTATTATAGTGGTTATATTCTTGTACATAGAGGGCAGTATTATAGTAGTTATATTCCTGTACATAGGGAGCAGTATAATAGTAGTTATATTCTTGTACATAGGGGGCAGTATTATAGTAGTTATATTCCTGTACATAGGGGGCAGTATTATAGTAGTTATATTCTTGTACATAGGGGGCAGTATTATAGTAGTTATATTCTTGTACATAGGGGGCAGTATTATAGTAGTTATATTCTTGTACATAGGGGGCAGTATTATAGTAGTTATATTCCTGTACATAGGGAGCAGTATTATAGTAGTTATATTCCTGTACATAGGGGGCAGTATTATAGTAGTTATATTCCTGTACATAGGGGGCAGTATTATAGTAGTTATATTCTTGTACATAGGGGGCAGTATTATAGTAGTTATATTCTTGTACATAGGGGGCAGTATTATAGTAGTTATATTCTTGTACATAGGGGGCAGTATTATAGTAGTTATATTCCTGTACATAGGGGCAGTATTATAGTGGTTATATTCTTGTACATAGAGGGCAGTATTATAGTAGTTATATTCCTGTACATAGGGAGCAGTATAATAGTAGTTATATTCTTGTACATAGGGGGCAGTATTATAGTAGTTATATTCCTGTACATAGGGGCAGTATTATAGTGGTTATATTCTTGTACATAGAGGGCAGTATTATAGTAGTTATATTCCTGTACATAGGGGGCAGTATTATAGTAGTTATATTCTTGTACATAGGGGGCAGTATTATAGTAGTTATATTCCTGTACATAGGGGGCAGTATTATAGTAGTTATATTCCTGTACATTGGGGGCAGTATTATAGTAGTTATATTCCTGTACTTAAGGGGCAGTATTATAATAGTTATATTCCTGTACATAAGGGGCAGCATTATAGTAGTTATATTCCTGTACATAGGGGGCAGTATTATAGTAGCTATATTCCTGTACATACGGTGCAGTATTATAGTAGTTATATTCCTGTACATAGGGGACAGTATTATAGTAGTTATATTCCTGTACATAGTGGGCAGTATTATAGTAGTTATATTCCTGTACATAGGGGGCAGTATTATAGTAGTTATATTCTTGTACATAGGAGGCAGTATTATAGTAGTTATATTCTTGTACATAGGGGGCAGTATTATAGTAGTTATATTCTTGTACATAGGGGGCAGTATTATAGTAGTTATATTCTTGTACATAGGGGGCAGTATTATAGTAGTTATATTCCTGTACATAGGAGGCAGTATTATAGTAGTTATATTCCTGTACATAGGGGGCAGTATTATAGTAGTTATATTCCTGTACATAGGGGGCAGTATTATAGCAGTTATATTCCTGTACATAGGGTGCAGTATTATAGTAGTTATATTCTTGTACATAGGGGGCAGTATTATAGTAGTTATATTCTTGTACATAGGGGGCAGTATTATAGTAGTTATATTCCTGTACATAGGGGGCAGTATTATAGTAGTTATATTCTTGTACATAGGAAGCAGTATTATAGTAGTTATATTCCTGTACATAGGGAGCAGTATTATAGTAGTTATATTCCTGTACATAGGGGGCAGTATTATAGTAGTTATATTCCTGTACATAGGGGGCAGTATTATAGTAGTTATATTCTTGTACATAGGGGGCAGTATTATAGTAGTTATATTCTTGTACATAGGGGGCAGTATTATAGTAGTTATATTCTTGTACATAGGGGGCAGTATTATAGTAGTTATATTCCTGTACATAGGGGCAGTATTATAGTGGTTATATTCTTGTACATAGAGGGCAGTATTATAGTAGTTATATTCCTGTACATAGGGAGCAGTATAATAGTAGTTATATTCTTGTACATAGAGGGCAGTATTATAGTAGTTATATTCCTGTACATAGGGGCAGTATTATAGTGGTTATATTCTTGTACATAGAGGGCAGTATTATAGTAGTTATATTCCTGTACATAGGGGGCAGTATTATAGTAGTTATATTCTTGTACATAGGGGGCAGTATTATAGTAGTTATATTCCTGTACATAGGGGGCAGTATTATAGTAGTTATATTCCTGTACATTGGGGGCAGTATTATAGTAGTTATATTCCTGTACTTAAGGGGCAGTATTATAATAGTTATATTCCTGTACATAAGGGGCAGCATTATAGTAGTTATATTCCTGTACATAGGGGGCAGTATTATAGTAGCTATATTCCTGTACATAGGGTGCAGTATTATAGTAGTTATATTCCTGTACATAGGGGACAGTATTATAGTAGTTATATTCCTGTACATAGTGGGCAGTATTATAGTAGTTATATTCCTGTACATAGGGGGCAGTATTATAGTAGTTATATTCTTGTACATAGGAGGCAGTATTATAGTAGTTATATTCTTGTACATAGGGGGCAGTATTATAGTAGTTATATTCTTGTACATAGGGGGCAGTATTATAGTAGTTATATTCTTGTACATAGGGGGCAGTATTATAGTAGTTATATTCCTGTACATAGGAGGCAGTATTATAGTAGTTATATTCCTGTACATAGGGGGCAGTATTATAGTAGTTATATTCCTGTACATAGGGGGCAGTATTATAGCAGTTATATTCCTGTACATAGGGTGCAGTATTATAGTAGTTATATTCCTGTACATAGGGGACAGTATTATAGTAGTTTTATTCCTGTACATAGGGGGCAGTATTATAGTAGTTATATTCTTGTACATAGGGGGCAGTATTATAGTAGTTATATTCCTGTACATAGGGGGCAGTATTATAGTAGTTATATTCCTGTACATAGGGGGCAGTATTATAGTATAAAATGCAGTATAAATTCTTCTTAGAATAATCAGATAATAGGAGAATATTTCTAGCACTTCTCAGTGTGTTGTCTCTAATCCTGGAGACATTAGCAGAAAGCAAACAAACAAATAAACACACAAGTTATCCTGAAGTAGAAGCGTGAACCTGTGATCTAATGGAAGCAGCAGAGGTTATCTTATTATGGAGTCAAGCTGCGGATGCCTTAGGCCGTGCTTTACCTTTCCGCAGACATCGGGGAAGTACAAGGAACACATTCTGCAGAACCTAAAGGTCATTTTCACTTTCGCGCTGTGTCCTATTTAATAGCTACATCACTGCGCTGCTTAGGAGGTGGCGGAGGTTTATTCCATTTAAAAGGCTTGGGCTTTGATGTTTTTCGGAGGTCTGGGTAGTAAGTGTATTTAGGGAAAATTGTAATGGAAAGGTATTTTGAAATATAAAAAGTCCTTGGAAATACTCGAGAGATGAAAAGAAGCGGCCATTACCGGAATCACAGAACTGACAAATGCATATTTAGAACATGTAAAGACTCGGGGATCCTTACGAGACATTCGGGGGCGAGATAAAGGCGATTCTACAAGGTCATGGCGCCTACTCAGACATGGAGCTACTTTGTACATGATCTAATGTTAAAGCACAACCCCAAAGATTTTTTTTAAATCCTTTTAATATATAGATTGTAGAGCGGTGATCCTCATACGGGTGATGGCCAATATCTGACCTGAAAATCGGTGGGAGCTTCTACGGACTTGGTCTTTGTGAAAGTCTCCGTTGTAGCTTTAATTTTTTTTGGAGATTCTTGAATGAATAGCAAGACATGGCCGGAGGGGGGTAGTGTAGGCCGCAGCATAGGGTCATACTTTGCTTCTGTTGCAAAAATGTTGCAATTTCTGAGAAAATTGCTACTTTTTGCTGTTTGCACTTGCACCATTGAGGTCTATCGAGGGCAGATGCAACCCGGCCTATGATGAGCGGATTGGTCGCCCCGCAGGAGGGAGGAGCCTGGTGATATTACCATAAAAGGACAGTGACATCACTGGGGGAACACCCCAAACATTTAGGAGGAGGAGCCAGGAGAGGAGGCACCGGGTGACACCTCCATCTGTATAAGCCTGTAATGGGATACGCCAATACATCCTTACGACGTACAAAAAAAATCGGGATCTGAACAAAGGTTTTCAGAGGTTTAGCCCCTTCCCGCCGCTGCCCTTTTTCGATTTTGCGTTTTCATTTTTCACTCCCCACATTCAAAAATCTGTAACTTTTTTATTTTTCCATGTACAGAGCTGTGTGTTGGCTTATTTTCTGCATAACAAATTACACTTCAAAATGGTGGTATTTAATATTCCATGCCGTGTACTGGGAAGCGGGAAAAAATTCCAAATGCAGTGAAATTGGTAAAAAAACGCATTTGTGCCGTTTTCTTGTTTGCTTGGATTTTACGGATTTCACTGTGCACCCCAAATGACATGTCTACTTTATTCTTTGGGTCGGTACAATTACGGGTATACCAAATTTGTATAGGTTTTATAATGTTTTCATACATTTAAAAAAATTAAAACCTCCTGTACAAAATTTTTTTGGGGGATTTTGCCATCTTCTGGCGCTAATAATGTTTTCATACTTTGGTGTACGGAGCTGTGGGTAGTGGCGTTTTATGCGAATTTTGATGACGTTTACAATGTTATCATTTTTAGGACTGTACAATCTTTTGATCACTTTTTATAGAATTTAAAAATTTTTTTAAATGGCAAAAAAATGCCATTTTCCACTTTGGGCGCAATTTTCCGTTACGGGGTTAAACACAGTGAAAAACCGTTATCATATTTTGATAGATCGGGCATTTTCGGACGCGGCAATACCTAATGTGTTTATGATTTTTACTGTTTATTTATATTTACCTTATATACTCGAGTATAAGCCTAGTTTTTCAGCACAAAAAATGTGCTGAAAAACACAAACTTGGCTTATACTCGAGTCAAAAAAATAAATATATCTAAATTCACCTTTACGGTGACCCCTGTATATCTTCTGTGCGATCTGTCCGGCAGCGGCGGCAGGCTATATACACTGAGGCAGGGTCTGGCAGGCTATATAGACTGGGGCAGGGTCAGGCAGGCTATATACACTGGGGCAGGGTCTGGCAGGCTATATACACTGGGGCAGGGTGTGGCAGGCTATATACACTGGGGCAGGGTCAGGCAGGCTATATACACTGGGGCAGGGTCTGGCAGGCTATATACACTGGGGCAGGGTCTGGCAGGCTATATACACTGGGGCAGGGTCTGGCAGGCTATATACACTGGGGCAGGGTCTGGCAGGCTATATACACTGGGGCAGGGTCTGGCAGGCTATATACACTGGGGCAGGGGCTGGCAGGCTATATACACTGGGGCAGGGTCTGGCAGGCTATATACACTGGGGCAGGGTCTGGCAGGCTATATACACTGGGGCAGGGTCTGACAGGCTATATACACTGGGGCAGGGTCAGGCAGGCTATATACACTGGGGCAGGGTCTGGCAGGCTATATACACTGGGGCAGGGTCTGGCAGGCTATATACACTGGGGCAGGGTCTGGCAGGCTATATACACTGGGGCAGGGTCTGGCAGGCTATATTCACTGGGGCAGGGTCTGGCAGGCTATATACACTGGGGCAGGGTCTGGCAGGCTATATACACTGGGGCAGGGTCTGGCAGGCTATATTCACTGGGGCAGGGTCTGGCAGGCTATATACACTGGGGCAGGGTCTGGCAGGCTATATACACTGGGGCAGGGTCTGGCAGGCTATATACACTGGGGCAGGGGCTGGCAGGCTATATACACTGGGGCAGGGTCTGGCAGGCTATATACACTGGGGCAGGGTCTGGCAGGCTATATACAATGGGGCAGGGTCTGGCAGGCTATATTCACTGGGGCAGGGTCTGGCAGGCTATATACACTGGGGCAGGGTCTGGCAGGCTATATACACTGGGGCAGGGTCTGGCAGGCTATATACACTGGGGCAGGGTCTGGCAGGCTATATACACTGGGGCAGGGTCTGGCAGGCTATATACACTGGGGCAGGGTCTGGCAGGCTATATAGACTGGGGCAGGGTCAGGCAGGCTATATACACTGGGGCAGGGTCTGGCAGGCTATATACACTGGGGCAGGGTCTGGCAGGCTATATACACTGGGGCAGGGTCTGGCAGGCTATATACACTGGGGCAGGGGCTGGCAGGCTATATACACTGGGGCAGGGTCAGGCAGGCTATATACACTGGGGCAGGGTCTGGCAGGCTATATACACTGGGGCAGGGTCTGGCAGGCTATATACACTGGGGCAGGGTCTGGCAGGCTATATACACTGGGGCAGGGTCTGGCAGGCTATATACACTGCGGCAGGGGCTGGCAGGCTATATTCACTGGGGCAGGGTCTGGCAGGCTATATACACTGGGGCAGGGTCTGGCAGGCTATATACACTGGGGCAGGGTCTGGCAGGCTATATACACTGGGGCAGGGTCTGGCAGGCTATATACACTGGGGCAGGGTCTGGCAGGCTATATACACTGGGGCAGGGTCTGGCAGGCTATATACACTGGGGCAGGGTCTGGCAGGCTATATACACTGGGGCAGGGTCTGGCAGGCTATATACACTGGGGCAGGGTCAGGCAGGCTATATACACTGGGGCAGGGTCTGGCAGGCTATATACACTGGGGCAGGGTCTGGCAGGCTATATACACTGGGGCAGGGTCTGGCAGGCTATATACACTGGGGCAGGGTCTGGCAGGCTTTATACACTGGGGCAGGGGCTGGCAGGCTATATACACTGGGGCAGGGTCTGGCAGGCTATATACACTGGGGCAGGGTCAGGCAGGCTATATACACTGGGGCAGGGTCTGGCAGGCTATATACACTGGGGCAGGGTCTGGCAGGCTATATACACTGGGGCAGGGTCTGGCAGGCTATATACACTGGGGCAGGGTCTGGCAGGCTTTATACACTGGGGCAGGGGCTGGCAGGCTATATACACTGGGGCAGGGGCTGGCAGGCTATATACACTGGGGCAGGGGCTGGCAGGCTATATACACTGCGGCAGGGGCTGGCAGGCTACATAAACTGGGGCAGGGTCTGGCAGGCTATATACACTGGGGCAGGGGCTGGCAGGCTATATACACTGGGGCAGGGGCTGGCTGGCTATATACACTGGGGCAGGGGCTGGCAGGCTATATACACTGGGGCAGGGTCTGGCAGGCTATATACACTGGGGCAGGGTCTGGCAGGCTATATACACTGGGGCAGGGTCTGGCAGGCTATATACACTGGGGCAGGGGCTGGCTGGCTATATACACTGGGGCAGAGCCTGGCTGGCTATATACTGGGAAGGTTGTGACCAATGCATTTCCCACCCTCGGCTTATACTCAAGTCAATATGTTTTCCCAGTATTTTGTGGTAAAATTAGGGGCCTCGGCTTATACTCAGGTCGGCTTATACTCGAGTGTATACAGTATATCAATTCTAGGGAAAGAGGGGTGATTTGAATTTTTAGGTTTTTTTATTATAATTTTTTTATTTAAACTTTTTTTTTATTTTTATTTTTACTATTTTTCAGACTCCCTAGGGTACTTTAACCCTAGGGTGTCTGTACGATCCTATCATATACTGCCATACTACAGTATGGCAGTATATGGGGATTTTACTACTCATAAATGACAATGTGCTGACAGCATATTGTAATGAATGGGTTAACCCGAAGTAGCTTCGGGTCTTCGTGAGACCTGAAGCTACCATAGCGACGGATCGCCGCTCCCCGATGACGTCACGGGGAGCGACGATCCACGGAAAGATGGCGTTTTTAAGCCGCCTGCACCTTTGCCGATGGCAGCAAAGACTTACCGGCTATGGAGAGGGCTCGGCCCGCGAGCCCTCACCATGTACCGGGACCCGACATGTGACGTACTATTATGTCACATGGCGGTAAGGGGTTAGAGAAGGACAAATTAAAGTTCACCTTTTAGATTCACTCACAAGCCAAATATCCATAACTTTTTGGGAGTAGTGATTGTTATTATTTAAGAATACGTATGTTTTTTTTAAAGTGTGTTTTATTAAATGTTCATACAACCGTATAAGGGTCGACTTTTTGGCAAAACTTCCATTTGCAGCTATTTACAGAATTTGCTTTACGGCAGCCACTAGGACATTAAAGTGTCCTGGAAACCTAATAAAACAGATAGGAAGAATCAGATTTTTTTTTTTTCTACAGTGTTTTTAATTTTTTTTCGTCGTTTCTTCAGAGACCGAAGCTAAAATACACTGAAGCCGGCAATTATTTAGAAAATTTGACAAATTGGTTAAATGAACCAAAATAATCTTGTCTCAAATTGAATTGGAAAATGAATGGAGAGGGACGGATAATTACACCGAAGACACAATCCCCCGACATGTGGAACAAGGGAGCTGATTATGATGGGGGGGGGGGATAATGGATGAATTGGTCGCGTCCTGTTCCCATTTATTGTGTCGACAAGTTAATAAGATGTTATTGTTGTCATTTCGATTGCAGGATATTAGGGATTTTTTTGGTCAGCTCAGTCCTTATTGTTGTGATCTCTTTGGATGTAATTTCTTACATTTCAGGGCTCATTTATTAAGGGTCCGAACGCTGCACTTTTGTCGGGTTTCCCGAATATTTCCGTTTTGCGCCTCATTGCCCCGGGATTTTGGCGCACGCGAACAGGATTGTGGCGCATCAGCGCGCCGGCTTTCACGCGACAGTAATCAGGGGGCGTGGCTGTCAGACAACCCGACGGATTCGGAAAAACGTGGAATTTAAAAAAACTATTTGTGTCGCAAGATCAAGCACTTACATACACCAGGACGAAGAAGGTGAACTCCGGTGGACTTCAGCGCAGCAGCGACACCTGCTGGATATCGGGCGCACCAACTTAGTGAATCCCGGCAGATCTGAATCCTCGTTGGAGAATGCGCCGCAGGATCGCGACTGAACTGGGTAAGTAAATGAGCCCCTTCATGTCTACAAAGTCTCAGCCTTATGTCAAGTGACGCCCTCATACAATCTGATTCACAAATGAGCTACATATTGTGCTGGACTTGCTACATGGGCATCATGGCCCAGAGAACCGAGTGCTGGACATAAGGGGGGTTTATGCTTCATATTTTTTTAGGGGTCATCGTCCGAATAAAAATCCTCAATATCCAATAATAGTTGAATGACATTTTTGTGCTGCCTACAGTCATCCATAGGGGGAGCTCTCTGCATACAGATTTAGTAATAACCTTATAACATGCTCCATAGTATACTTGAGGTGTAGGTGGGGTGAGTAACTTCATGCAAAATGTTTCCCGATCTGCTTAGTTAACCCTAGAGGTGATGCAAGTAACACGCAGAGATAATAAAAATTCCGTGTATATTGTATTTTCACACATTAAGATCAGTTTTCAGGACGCTGATATTGTATCAAAACAAACACAAATTCTGCAAAACCTGGGTCGTCCTCCTTCCAGACAGGGGGATATGAGGAGCTGTGGAAAAGTTAACTGCAGAGAGCACAGAGCACAGCAGGGTGAGGACATGCCCCCGGTGAACTTGTAGAGGCTACAATCCTGGGATATAAATCCACATATCACAGTCCTGCTGCTACTAAAACATGCACAAAGGCCTGATTACACATCTCTCCAGGGACAATACATAACACTGACTGCAGAGAGCACAGAGCACAGCAGTGTGAGGTCTGATTACACATCTCTCCAGGGACAATACATAACACTGTCTGCAGAGAGCACAGAGCACAGCAGTGTGAGGTCTGATTACACATCTCTCCAGGGACAATACATAACACTGGCTGCAGAGAGCACAGAGCACAGCAGTGTGAGGTCTGATTACACATCTCTCCAGGGACAATACAAAACACTGGCTGCAGAGAGCACAGAGCACAGCAGTGGGAGGTCTGATTACACATCTCTCCAGGGACAATACATAACACTGACTGCAGAGAGCACAGAGCACAGCAGTGTGAGGTCTGATTACACATCTCTCCAGGGACAATACATAACACTGGCTGCAGAGAGCACAGAGCACAGCAGTGTGAGGTCTGATTACACATCTCTCCAGGGATAATACATAACACTGGCTGCAGAGAGCACAGAGCACAGCAGTGTGAGGTCTGATTACACATCTCTCCAGTGACAATACATAACACTGGCTGCAGAGTGCACAGAGCACAGCAGTGTGAGGTCTGATTACACATCTCTCCAGGGACAATACAAAACACTGGCTGCAGAGAGCACAGAGCACAGCAGTGTGAGGTCTGATGACACATCTCTCCAGGGACAATACATAACACTGGCTGCAGAGAGCACAGAGCACAGCAGTGTGAGGTCTGATTACACATCTCTCCAGGGACAATACATAACACTGGCTGCAGAGAGCACAGAGCACAGCAGTGTGAGGTCTGATTACACATCTCTCCAGGGATTACTCCTAATGGGGGTCAGAGTCTCATCATCACACTTGTTGACTGTCTCCCCTTAGTAAACTTGTCTTGCAGAAGTCCTGGGTTTGAATCTGACCCCGTGCAAACAATAAACAGACAAAATTGGAATTTAGATCGCATTAACCCTTTAAGGATGCAGTTTTTTTTTTCCCTCCCCACCTTTAAAAATCTATAACTTTTTCATTTTTCTGTGTACACAGCTGTGTGAGGGCCGATTTATGTAACAAATAGCACTTTGCACTGATGGTATTTATAATTCCATGCCGGGTACCGGAAACAGGGGTAAATGCGTCGAAATCAGTGAAAAAAAAGCTTTTGCACCATTCTCTTGTACCCTCGGTTTTTACGACTTTCACAGTGTGCCCCAAATCTAACCTCTGCTTTATGCTTTCGTTTGCTATAACCACAGGGATATTAAATTTATACAGGGATTATTGTGTTTTAATACATATTTAAAAAAAATTAAAACCTCGTGACGATAATAACTTTTTCATACTTCGGAGTACGGAGCTGTGGGTGGAGTCATTTTTTGCGAGATGAGATGATGTTTATATTGCTGCTGTTTTAAGGACTGTACGACCTTTTGATCACTTTTGGTGAAAAAATGGCGTTTTGGACATTTCGGCGCTATTTTCCGTTATTGTTATTTCCGTTATTGTATTTCCGGAATAACCGTTATTGTATTTTGATCAGTTCTAGGGAAAGGGGGGATTTGAACTTTTAGGTTTTATTATTTTATTTTTTTTATTATTTTTCAGACCCCCTAGGTTACTTTAACCCTAGGTTGTCTGATTGATCCTACATATGCTGCCATACTAAAGTATAGCAGTATATGGAGATTTGCCACATGATCTATTATGATGTGCAAATCGCATATTGTAATAGATGGGCTAAAACGAAACAGACTTGGGTCTATGTAAGACACAAGGTCATGGGTCATGGAAACAGATCACCGCTCCCCAATGACATCACCAGTCAACAACAATCAAAACAAAGATAGCGGCGCCCCCATGCCGCCATGTTTTAAATGCAATCAAAGTGTCAACACCTGTGATCGGTGCTAGAATTGGTCACGGTTAGTAGAGGTGGGTGTCTGCTGCAATATGCATCAAACCCCATGTCTATATGAAGAAGGCTCGTCCTGTGAACCCTCTTCATACATCCTTATCAGGTCCATGATGAACAGGTACTTCAAAGAGCCTTATGGAGTTAATGTAACTGATGTCTATCTCCAAACAGGGTTGCATCTTCCATAAGTCAAGCTGAGCCTCTCGCCTCAGGCGGCAGCCCCAGGCGGGAGGGAGGGGTGGAGCATCAAGAACACAATCAGCCACTGCAAAGCAAGGCATAACACTTACTGTAAAGGAATCCATTTACAATACTTAATATCGCCTTGCCTCCAGTAGCATCTCTATACACCTGGTGTAGAATATGTTGGTGCTACGTGAATCTGGCAGTTATATAATTGATAGGACTATAACCTCTCTATAAGGAAACAAGGGATTTCTGATTCGTCAGGGGTTAACCGTTCAATCCTTGCCTTTGATGAACCTACACATGACGGCTGTGAACAATGTCTCTGAGTGTTACAATTCACACTTGGACACATGAAAAAAAGCTGCAAAGTGAAGCGATAAAGTTGTTCCTGGGCGGCAATTATTCCCGGGAGATTATATTTAAGCGATTGTTTGTTTAATTCAGCGATTTTCCATTGTCGTCGACAATGAGATGTTTATCTTATTTTAACTCAATTATTTTGGAGTAGGAATGAAGTAATGCGCCATTCAGCGCCGCTCGCTCACCGCTCGCCCGCTGAGGTCTGTTGTTGTGTTCTCTCCCGTAAGTAGAAAATGTGACAACGATGGCAATTATAGAAAATAATATAGAAAAACAGACATTTACAGGAGCCGCAATGACGGGGAGGGAGCTAAAGCCTAAATGGCGCAAATAACCAGTCAGCACCGACGCCATGTGATCAGGACAAGAAATATTCACTTGTCTCAGGATTCAGATATTCAGCAATGGTTTCTGGGGCATCGGACAGGGAAAGATCCGAGGAAACCTGGCGGATACCTGCAAATACATCATCCATGAAAATCCTCCTCATCGTATTTACTCACTTTCTACAAGGAAACCACCAACAAGCAGGAAATCAATGGGGCACATTTACTTACCCGGTCCAGTCGCGATCCAGCGGCGGGTTCTCCGACGCTGATTCGGGTTCTGCCGGGATTCACTAAGGTCCGTGCGCCTATATTCACCAGGTGTCGTGTGCTTGATCTTGCGACACAAATGGCTTTTTAAATTCTGCGTTTTTTCCGAATCCTTCGGGTCGTCCGGTGGCCACGCCCCCCCCCCCGATTTCTGTCGTACGAAAGCGCTTGCGCCACAAATCGATCGCGTGCGCCACAATCCCGTGAAATACAGCGCAAAGCGGAAATATTCGGGGAAAACCCGACGGATTTGCAGCTGCGGACCCTTAGTAAATGTGCCCCAATGTCTCTGTATACAATGTTCAGTAGAGGGAGGGGGAAGTGCTGAGGGAGCAGGAGGGGAGACAATGTAACAGCCTGTGAAGCTACACACCATAGCCCCTCAGGCTCATTAGCATAAATGTAAAGGTTGATATTAGAAGGAAGGAAGCCATGGATTTAAAATATAAGAAGATACCACAGTCCCGGTGCCTGGATTTTGGAGTAATGTACCTGATTTCTGATCGGTGGGGTCTCAGTGATGGGAGCCCCACAGATCACGAGAACAGGGGTCCCAGTGCCGCTCTCTGCAATTACCGTCAGATCCATAGAGATGAACGGTGAAGTCCAACCATGCGGGACCATCTGCTTCGTTCATCGAACCCCATTGAACCCGGTTCTTGTGATCTGTGGGGGTCCTATCACTGAGACCCCACCGATCAGCAAGCTAGGCCCTAGTTTATAGCAGACAGGTGACACCCTACAGTACAGACAGGTGACAACCTACAGTACAGACAGGTGATAACCTACAATACAGACAGGTGACAACCTACAGTACAGACAAGTTACACCCGACAGTACGGACGGGTGACAACCTACAGTACAGAAAGGTGATGTCCTACAGTACGGACGGGTGACACCCTACAGTACAGACGGGTGACACCCTACAGTACAGACGTGTGACATCCTACAGTGCAGACGGGTGACACCCTACAGTGCAGACGGGTGACACCCTACAGTGCAGACGGGTGACAATCTACAGTGCTGACGGGTGACACCCTACAGTACAGACGGGTGACACCCTACAGTACAGACAGGTGAAAACCTACAGTACGGACAGGTGACACTCTACAGTGCGGACGGGTGACACCCTACAGTACAGAAGGGTGACACCCTACAGTACAGACAGGTGACACCCTACAGTACAGACAGGTGACACCCTACAGTGCAGACAGGTGAAAACCTACAGTACGGACAGGTGAAAACCTACAGTACGGACAGGTGACACTCTAAAGTGCGAACGGGTGACACCCTACAGTACAGACGGGTGGCACTCTACACTACAGAAAGGTGACACCCTACAGTACAGACAAGTGTGGTGCATTTTCTAGTCGGAAGCAGCCCAGTTTTTCTAATCTTAGACAACT
Organism: Engystomops pustulosus; assembly: GCF_040894005.1. Classification (NCBI taxonomy): domain Eukaryota; kingdom Metazoa; phylum Chordata; class Amphibia; order Anura; family Leptodactylidae; genus Engystomops; species Engystomops pustulosus. The sequence goes on along the minus strand of NC_092412.1, from coordinate 256,097,939 downwards.
CCTTTGACGTTGCGGTGCAGGCGTGTAAGGGTTAACCATCCTCCGGGGAGTCGCTCTGCTTACAGCTCTCCCATCATTAGCAAAAATCTGAATGACAAGGCAGGTTCACCTGAAGCTGTCAGGCTCCATGAGCTGCCATCCTGCTTCACAATGTACATCTGTCAAAATGTTCTTCCTTTTCAAGCGCTTGTTGGCTCGTCTCTCTCTCCTCTCATTGATTCGCTGTATATAATATATCCCGCCATTAGGCGGCTTCAATGCGCATTAAAATCCCGTCTTACTGCCGCGGTTCCCCTCCACATCACCTCTCTGACGGATACATTCAGAAACACTGTTACCTTTCCTAAAATATTAATGCCCACTCTACAGGGCTGGCGATCACTCAGATGTCATGTGACCTCCAAGAAAATCTGAATTTTCACTAATTTATTATGAATTCATTAGTTATGAGGATGGGAAACACCTGGACCTCCTAAACCAGATCGTGGTAGGGCCCTATCTCAACTTTCCATTGATGCCAACGGATGCCCATTTATATGCTGCACCACACAGCGCCCAGATAATATAGTTATACAGAGTGCAAATAATAAGCATAGCGGGACATTCTGTACTTTCTGTCCTCCCAGAGCTCAGGTGAACAAAGTCTAAGCTTACAGCATTAAGAAAACATCAATGGCTTCCCCGTGCAGAAGAAATCATTGAGACAACCATACATGTCCACACCCCAGAGGACGGACTGGTGAGGGTCTACACATGGATGAAGTCCAATACTGAACACATCAATTGTTCTAAACAGATGCGCCCACCTTTATCTTACCAAAAATCTGGTTATTTAATGGACCGTTGATCAGATAAATTATGGTCAACCAACAAGGACATAATTCCAAGGATCTCACCTGTCAGGAATCAGGTGTAGTGCGGACAATGATGTAAGCCAACACCTGAGACCGGAGTCTTAGTGTCACCCAGTTTTCACCAGAGTCCACTGCAAAGCAGGTTGGACTTGTTGCGGCGTGGTACCACCAGGTCGCTCCTCAGGCGTGCCTTTGTCCGCAGTGGTGGCCAAGGCAAAGTACAGAATCATACAGCTAGTGGTTGGTGAAAGGCAGGAGGTCGAGACAGACAGCACAGGATCAGAATCGGGGACATAGCGGTAGTTCAGTGCAGGCAGCATGGGATCATAGCGAATAACAGAACCGGGGTTCACAAGCTTTCTCAATAGCTATACCGCACAAAGATCTGGCGGAGAGCAGGGAGAAGGCTGGCTAATAAGGGATTCTGGGAATGGCCAGCGCCAATCAATGGTGCGCTGACCCTTTAAATCTTCGGGAGCCTAGAAGACGGGGACACTCACGCATCACCACCGGAGCCAGAATAGGAATTGGGACAGGTAAGTGAGATTTCGGCCGCGCTGGAGCACAGGTGAGCCCACGACGGGACCACCCGTGACATCACCCTTTCACCCCTTATACAGAGATTCAGACGTTTGTGTGATAGGCCGCCAGTTCTTAGAGTAGTCCAGATATAGGTGTTAGTGGACCTTAATTACAGGAGATCTCAACAGAGAAGTGGAGGGAACAAAGAGCTGGAACATTTTATTTTTTACTTGTCCCTTATCTGGCTTCCCTTGGCTCCACCAGGATTGCAGATAAACCCCTTTGAGCCCATCAATGCTAATATGCAATCCTTAGCAGACCAAATATACCATATGGAGAACCAAAATGACCTATAATGACCTCATAGAGTTCTACTATGACCTATAATGATAGCCCATCAATGTAAACAGGGAGTCGAGCAGGAAATAGTCAGAAGCAAGCCAAGGTCAGGGCAGAAGGAGGAGCTATAGAAAAGTCAAAGCAAGTGTCAAGTCAAGTCAAACACAAGTGTCAGTCAGCAGGAAGGTTTTTAAGATACGTGTCCAGAATACTAGTAGACTAGATTGAAAACAATTGGTATCTTCTCAGAATGACTTTATTACTTATTACATCAGTTTTTTATCCTGCACTTTGCTCCGTCATACCCGGCCATTGTAGTCAAGTAGGCGGAGTAGGAAATACTCTCAAAAGTGTAGAGTTTATTTACACTTTGAATGTTTTTACTAGTAGACATGGAACCTTAATGCTCAGGCAACTTCCTGTGGGAGAAGGTGCCTTAACAAACCAGGGAATAAAAGCAGGGGTAGTGCTGGTATTTTGAGAAGCAGGAGATGGGGAGCTGTGTACCCAACAGATAGAATGTGCTCGCCTGGAGATGAGTCATATTCTGGCGATGAGAGGTAAACCAGCCGCTGTGCCTTGCTGAAGAAGATCAGTGTCAGGGACAATCATGGACCATCAATGACACAGGGTAAACAAGAAGGATCAAGTTTAGATGATGTGATATAAGTAACACAATGAATGATGGTCTCTCCAATCCTGAACTGGAGGTCCTATATCAGGTTGTCCTTTCACTAGATGCATCACATGACTGTAATCACTTTACCCCTCCTTCTGGAATGGTCTAGATGCAGTTTCATCTTCTTTGGGATTTTAGTGGGAGATACAGTCCCTCGTATGGACTCACCAGATCTTCTTCTGTGGGATAATATTACAGAAACCTTAAAAAGAAGAGATAAGCAGTAAACATGTGCTCCCGGTGACAGCCTCTTCTCTCTCCCATCCTCCGCTCTTGTCTGATTGTATTAAACAATCCGTCTCTTTACCTACATTCCAAGAAGATGCGGAGCTGTCAGTCACCCGGTAATGAAAAGCAGAAGGAAAATCCACCCAACGCTTGTCAGTCTACGTGTTTTACATTCACCTGGAGAGTGAGTGCTTAGTATTCAGCATCCGACTTACACACCAGCACTCGAGTAAAGTGGTTAAACGGGAAGAAGAAGAGCGCCGGATTGTGTCCCCGATACAACGTGCAATGATAGCTGCTGGTATGTGATAAGAAAAATGTTTTAAAAATGGAAAAATAAATTTAAAATTTCATAAAAAAAGAAATGAAATAATGAAAAAATTATATGTGAAATGAAAGTGAAATGAAATGAAATCTAGATACAGGACCGGGTATAACGACCAGATTGGCCATACATCATGATAATGGGGGTCTTCCTATTGGAATGATTAGCAGGAGTGGATATGCTCTACCACCAGAATGATGGACATAGGTGGGGGCGCTACTGTGAGCACCACTTCTACTCCCGGTGTCTGCCCATTGGGTACTTGGTCAGTTTTCAATCCAGTTCCATAAAGGTGAATGGGATCCAGCTGTGGCACTGTTACTGATGATAAATCATACAAACACTGTTTTTTTTAAATAGCTGAGCTTTACTGCCCCTCCATTCACAGTCTATGGGGTACATTTACTAAGGGCCCGATTCACGGTTTCCCGACGTGTTACCCGAATATTTCCGATTTGCGCCGATTTTTCCTAAATTGCCCCGGGATTTTGGCGCACGCGATCAGATTGTGGCGCATCGGCACCAGCATGGACGCGACGGAAATCGGGGGGCGTGGCCGCAAAAAAAAACCTGACGGATTCGGAAAAACCGCCGCATTTAAAAAAAAAGTGTCGCTCGACACGCGCTTACCTTCACCCACGATAGGACGGTGAACTGCAGTGCATTCCGATGGTCTTCAGCGCAGCAGCGACACCTGGTGGACGTCGGGGGAACTGCCTTAATGAATCCCGGCCAGACCCGAATAAACCCCCGCAGAGAACGCGCCGCTGGATCGCGAATGGACCGGGTAAGTAAATCTGCCCCTATGAGTTGTCAACCACAGTGCTCAGACTGTGTATATGAGTGCCAGAGATACCTAAACACCTTGCTCCACCCCTCCCTTTGTTCCTATAGTTCTGAATGGAGCAGCAGGACACAGGCTGGATCTGCTGCTTCATCAGTTAGTGGGAACAGGACATCTCCCCAGTGATCGGACCCCCTATTCTGTGGATAGGCTATAATAGTGATGGAGAACTTTTCACACCGAGTGCCCAAACTCCAACTCAAGAGCCACTTATAAATAGCAAAACATAAAAATTTAGAAATTTAGCCCAAAAATAACACTATACAAGGCCCAAGGCCCAAATTATACCGCCACATGAGGACCACCACCCATCATACTGAATAAATCACTATACAAATACCAATAATATTACTAATATAATATATTAAAAAATATACCAGGAACAAATGTTACCCCCATATAGTGATTGATATCCCCCCCACCATATAGTGTTTGATATTATGCTTACGCAATGATAAATATTACCGTCATTTGGTGATGTACATTACCACCCTAATCTTGGTTATTGAACAATGGTCACAATGTAAAGAATGATATCACCCCTGATACCACTTTACCAGTTTTAGTGTCCCCTTTCCTGCCCCTCTTTCCCCTACATTCTGCCCTTCTTGCCCCCTCCAGTGTTTAGGCCCCTTCTCAACTCCTCCTAAGTTTATAGTCTTTTTCTCATTTTCTCTTATTTTCTATTAAAAGGAACCTGTCACCACGTGTACCCATTCAAATCCACCAACAGTACCTCGCCCAGCAGACTGGACGTCCTCAGAGCATGTAGGTGGGCAACATTGCTTCATTTCTACAAAAACTTCTTTTATTCTTGCCCAAGTTAAAGTCAAGAAGTTGGAGTAACTTGTCCATGCAGTCAAGCTACCTATGGGTCCTGCCAGCCAATTCAGCTGCCCAGGTGACCTCCTGCCTTCTGTATGTACTGCCCAACCTACCGTCTTCATACAACGTAATTATCCGGCTTGCCAGAATTCTCGTACATGCACAGTATACCTGAGATCTCGGCTCCGACCCGCTGCATACCGTATTAGATGGCTGTTCTGCTGTAACTTGGAGCATGCGCAGAGCACCTGTTACCCGGCCAGGTACATTCTGGGATAGAACCCAGATCTCAGGCTTCCTTGTCTTGCCCCCTATTACCCTCTGTTTGCCTCTTTTCTATATTTCTGAAATGTTCCTCCTCTTGTTTTTTCACAAACCACAGTGCACCCCAAGGGAAACCTGACATATATCAGTCACCTTTACCACAATCCCGTCACCCACCATAGTCCACTGCTGCACCCGGAGTCTATACAGAACAAAGAAACTTAGTGCATCTACTTTGAGAAAATAAATCAATGTTAACTTCAACTGAACATTAACAGGAAAAGAGAAAAGAAATTATTAAAATTGTCAAAAATTATATTGCCAACAGTTGAATAAAGGGAAAATAAATTAAATATATTTTTTAGTTTTGTTTTTGAATTTCAGATTTTTGACTCGTCATAAATCTTTGTCTACTGTAAAAGTTACTAATCCAAATAAAACTATATTTCCTCAAACTAAATATAAACAATGCATTAATACAAAAGTTAAGGTCATTCAAAAATAATTTAGGTCCATCTTAGTCATTTATCCGGAAAAATCAAGACCAGGATAAAAAAAATAAATGAAATGATTTATAAAAATTGTTCGTATGATTATTATAAATTTCCAAAATAATTTTTCTTAACATTTTTAATAGTAGGTAGATTTTCTTACCCAAAGCATCTTATAAAAAAAAATTCAATATTTTAAAAAATATTAATGCAAATCAGAAAATCTTATTTGGCTAAATTGAACATAAGCTAAGCAATAGTAAAAAAAAAAAAAAGAAAAGTTAAGGCCATTCATTATTTATATTTTGTATAAAAAAAATGTCATTCATTTGTGTACGGAGCAGATCTCTTTATTTTTGTAATTTTTATTTTTCCCATCTATTATTCATAGTCTCCTGTGCACACTCCATATTGGTAAGTACAACAAGACCTGAGTGTTGGATGAATATATACAATTACCGCAAGGGCCGCGAGCGATGCGCAAAACTAATTTAATAAAGTTTTTATTGCAAAGCTGAAAATTAAATTTTATTTCTGACAACATCTTTTATTTAAATAGAATCTGCCTCCAGATAGAAGCCGCTCTCAGCTCGGCCATTAAATCCACATGTGAGGGAATCTGCGGAGATGCGGTCGAGGTTACCCGGCGAGGGGCCCAGGGAGACGGCCGAGCACAAACAACTCGTACAATTAAAGCACAAAACAGTCACTATTGATTTTACCACCAGAAATAAAGAGAGAATTCCCAAGGTAAATCATTAACACATATTACACATAACTGCTCTGAAATGTCCTTTTTCTTGCACTCCCATCATGCATCAGGAGGAAGCATCGATATCAGATTCTCTTTAATCTAGGTGATGTTTTTTTTTTTTCCAGTGCTCATTGTTGCCCCCTGCTGAATAAAGCAGTCTAAGAACTGCCAGGAAAAGTGGGAAAATGGAGGTGACAAGTGTTCTGAGTAATTTCTACCAGAAGAAAAACATTGTTATTTTTGTAGCTCCATCAGACATTGTACTGAAAGGAAAAGAATTATGAATTTCTCAAGAACTAAAATAATACAACCAATAATACTGCCCCCCTATGTACAAGAATATAACTACTATAATACTGCCCCCTATGTACAAGAATATAACTACTATAATACTGCCCCCTATGTACAAAAATATAACTACTATAATACTGCCTCCTATGTACAGGAATATAACTACTATAATACTGCCCCCTATGTACAAGAATATAACTACTATAATACTGCCCCCTATGTACAGGAATATAACTACTATAATACTGCCCCCCTATGTACAGGAATATAACTACTATAATACTGCCCCTATGTACAAGAATATAACTACTATAATACTGCCCCATATGTACAGGAATATAACTACTATAATACTGCCGCCTATGTACAAGAATATAACTACTATAATACTGGCCCCTAAGTACAAGAGTATAACTACTATAATACTGCCCCCTATGTACAAGAATATAACTACTATAATACTGCCCCCTATGTACAAGAACATAACTACTATAATAATCCCCCTATGTACAGGAATATAACTACTATAATACTGCCCCCTATTTACAGGAATATAACTACTATAATACTGATCCCTATGTACAAGAATATAACTACTATGATAATCCCCCTATGTACAGGAATATAACCACTATAATACTAGCCCTATGTACAAGAATATAACTTCTATAATACTGCCCTCTATGTACAGGAATATAACTACTATAATACTGCCCCCGATGTACAAGAATATAACTACTATAATACTGCCCCTTATGTACAGGAATATAACAACTATAATACTGCCCCCTATGTACATGAATATAACTACTATAATACTGCTCCTATGTACAGGAATATAACTACTATAATACTGCCCCCTATGTACAGGAATATAACTACTATAATACTGCCCCCTATGTACAAGAACATAACTACTATAATAATCCCCCTATGTACAGGAATATAACCACTATAATACTGCCCCTATGTACAAGAATATAACTACTATAATACTGCCCTATATGTACAGGAATATAACTACTATAATACTGCCCCCTATGTACATGAATATAACTACTATAATACTGCCCCTTATGTACAGGAATATAACTACTATAATACTGCCCCCTATGTACATGAATATAACTACTATAATACTGTCCCCTATGTACAAGAACATAACTACTATAATAATCCCCCTATGTACAGGAATATAACCACTATAATACTGCCCCTATGTACAAGAATATAACTACTATAATACTGCCCTATATGTACAGGAATATAACTACTATAATACTGCCCCCTATGTACAGGAATATAACTACTATAATACTGCCCCCTATGTACAAGAAAATAACTACTATAATACTGCCCCCTATGTACAAGAACATAACTACTATAATAATCCCCCTATGTACAGGAATATAACTACTATAATACTGCCCCCTATGTACAGGAATATAACTACTATAATACTGCCCCCTATGTACAAGAACATAACTACTATAATAATCCCCCTATGTACAAGAATATAACCACTATAATACTGCCCCTATGTACAAGAATATAACTACTATAATACTGCCCTCTATGTACAGGAATATAACTACTATAATACGTCCCCCTATGTACAGGAATATAACTACTATAATACGTCCCCCTATGTACAGGAATATAACTACTATAATACTGCCCCCTATGTACAAGAATATGACTACTATAATACTGCCCCCTATGTACAAGAATATAACTACTATAATACTGCCCCCTATGTACAGGAATATAACTACTATAATACTGCCCCCTATGTACAAGAATATAACTACTATAATACTGCCCCCTATGTACAGGAATATAACTACTATAATACGTCCCCCTATGTACAGGAATATAACTACTATAATACGTCCCCCTATGTACAGGAATATAACTACTATAATACTGCCCCCTATGTACAAGAATATGACTACTATAATACTGCCCCCTATGTACAAGAATATAACTACTATAAAACTGCCCCCTATGTACAGGAATATAACTACTATAATACTGCCCCCTATGTACAGAAATATAACTACTATAATACTGCCCCCTATGTACAAGAACATAACTACTATAATAATCCCCCTATGTACAGGAATATAATCACTATAATACTGCCCTCTATGTACAGGAATATAACTACTATAATACTTCCCCTTATGTACAGGAATATAACTACTATAATACTGGCCCCTATGTACAGGAATATAACTACTATAATACTGCCCCCTATGTACAAGAATATGACTACTATAATACTGCCCCCTATGTACAAGAATATAACTACTATAATACTGCCCCCTATGTACAAGAATATAACTACTATAAAACTGCCCCCTATGTACATGAATATAACTACTATAATACTGCCTCCTATGTACATAAATATAACTACTATAATACTGCCCCCTATGTACAAGAATATAACTACTATAATACTGCCCCCTGTGTACAGGAATATAACTACTATAATACTGCCCCCTATGTACAAGAATATAACTACTATAATACTAACCCCTATGTACAAGAATATAACTACTATAATACTGCCCCCTATGTACAAGAATATAACTACTATAATACTGCCCCTATGTACAGGAATATAACTACTATAATACTGCCCCCTATGTACAAGAATATAACTACTATAATACTGCCCCCTATGTACAGGAATATAACTACTATAATACCGCCCCCTATGTACAAGAATATAACTACTATAATACTGCCCCCTATGTACAAGAATATAACTACTATAATACTGCCCCCTATGTACAAGAATATAACTACTATAATACTGCCCCCTATGTACAAGAATATAACTACTATAATACTGCCCCCTATGTACAAGAATATAACTACTATAATACTGCCCCTATGTACAGGAATATAACTACTATAATACTGCCCCCTATGTACAAGAATATAACTACTATAATACTGCCCCCTATGTACAGGAATATAACTACTATAATACTGCCCCCTATGTACAAGAATATAACTACTATAATACTGCCCCCTATGTACAAGAATATAACTACTATAAAACTGCCCCCTATGTACAGGAATATAACTACTATAATACTGCCTCCTATGTACAGAAATATAACTACTATAATACTGCCCCCTATGTACAGGAATATAACTACTATAATTCTGCCCCCTATGTACAAGAATATAACTACTATAATACTGCCCCTATGTACAAGAATATAACTACTATAATACTGCTCCCTATGTACAAGAATATAACTACTATAATACTGCCCCCTATGTACAAGAATATAACTACTATAATACTGCCCCCTATGTACAAGAATATAACTACTATAATACTGCCCCCTATGTACAAGAATATAACTAATATAATACTGCCCCTATGTACAGGAATATAACTACTATAATACTGCCTATGTACAGGGATATAACTACTATAATACTGCCCATTATGTACAAGAATATAACTACTATAATACTGCCCCCTATGTACAAGAATATAACTACTATAATACTGCCCCCTATGTACAAGAATATAACTACTATAATACTGCCCCCTATGTACAAGAATATAACTACTATAATGCTGCCCCCTATGTACAAGAATATAACTACTATAATACGGCCCCCTATATAGAGGAATATAACTACTATAATACTGCTCCCTATGTACAGGAATATAACTACTATAATACTGCCCCTATGTACAAGAATATAACTACTATAATGCTGCCCCCTATGTACAAGAATATAACTACTATAATACTGCCCCCTATGTACAGGAATATAACTACTATAATACTGCCCCCTATGTACAAGAATATAACTACTATAATACTGCCCCCTATGTACAAGAATATAACTACTATAATACTGCCTCCTATGTACAGGAATATAACTACTATAATACTGCCCCCTATGTACAGGAATATAACTACTATAATACTGCCCCCTATGTACAGGAATATAACTACTATAATACTGCCTCCTATGTACAAGAATATAACTACTATAATGCTGCCCCCTATGTACAAGAATATAACTACTATAATACTGCTCCCTATGTACAAGAATATAACTACTATAATACTGCTCCCTATGTACAAGAATATAACTACTATAATACTGCTCCCTATGTACAGGAACATAACTAATAATTCTGTATCCTATTAAAAATATGTAGAATAAAATGTCAAATTTCTGGAGCAATTAAAGGGATTTTTATGTTTTAGTAGGAATTCATATTGTAGGTATAATATTATAGTGTAAGTGATTTCTCAATCTTAGTGGAGTTTGGGGTCATTATTATGGATCTTTTGTAACATTCTTGGATATCAACAAAACACAAAAATAACAAAAAAAAACCCCAAATAAATCCAACAGATGTAAAAGTCCTACGATCATATTGTGTTGTCTTATGTAGAAGCATCATGGAGAGTGGAAGGAGGATTGTGCTTACTAAAAAATGTAAGGGGTGGGGGGTGGGGGGGCTGCGCTGCTCCGGGACACCGTTCCAGTCTGTCCTCCATGAAATAATAATGAAGTACAACAACCACAACGTGCAGCGGATTCCAGGGAAGCGGCTTTCATTTTACATCACATCTCTCCAAGGCCCCTGTAACCTGGATTTTTTCACTCCGCTCCCAGAGCAGCGAGAGAGCAAAAACATGCAACGTCTGCTCAGCTTTGTCTTCTCTTCCGCCCTCATAAGTTTTGTTGTACTTTTTTATTTGTTTACATTTTTGGAAAACATAAATTTACTAATTCTGGTGATTGTGTCCTAATATGCGCTCAACAATTCTCCAGCTGAAGACCGAAATCTTTCTCTGTAGACCTCACGTCTTGTAAGAGATTTTGTCCAAAACTTTTTTGGGCAGCCGTCGTTGGTGGTAGGAGGATTCTTTTATACAATAAACATAAAACATTTGCAGTATTCCTTACAAAAAAATCTGCTCGCCCTCTTTGAAAGAAGAAGGAAACTCCTCCTCCCCAGAGTGAAGGTCTCACCATAGTAAGGGATAGATGACCTCCATTCTCCAAGGCTTGGGGACACCAAGTCTTGATCCTGGGCTTCTTCTCGAGTTTATAACAGGCAACAAATTTGTGGTGTGGCCACACGGAGAGGATTTGAGGTTGTAAAGGGTTGATTTACCTTGTGACCACACACCCCTGTCCGATGTCCTAGAGCAGTGATGGGGGACCTTTTAGCGGTCGAGTGTCCAAACTGTAACCCAAAAACCTGCGTATTTATTGCGAAGTGCCAACCAAAAAATAAAGCAGTAACTTATTGCTCCCTTTTCAACAACTTTCAATCATATTGGCCTCCTGAGGACAGCAACACAGTAGAAAGATGGAAAATTTTCATCATTTTAGCTTCTTTCCAGTTTCCCTCTGTGCAAAGATAATTCGGCCCTGTCTAATTCTCCCTCTTCCTACAGTAAGTGTAGCAAAGTAAATATCAAAATATGACTAAAAAAGCAGCATCTTTTAAGTTGCTTGGAACTGCAGGAAGATTCTTTGAGTCCTGTCTGGTGCACTGGGGCGATGGCCCGGGTGTCCACAAAAAGGGCTCTGAGTGCCGCCTCTGGCACCCGTGCCATAGGTTCGCCACCACTGTCCTAGAGAGATAGTAAGTAAAATGTTTGCACAAGTTTGGAGGTTGTTCTAAGAAGGACTCTCAAAAACGTTCCGTCACCCTCTGAGGCAGAAGGTTTTACCAGGATCCGAGGTCAATGACCTCCTTTCACCAATGTTTAAGGTAAGCAAATAGACGGCAACTCCTGCTTATATACAGTAGTGGATACTTGACGGTTCAAAACCTTTCATCGTTCTTATTACATTTAGTGAACATATGCCTTAAATCTCAATCCAATGGGTTTGTCACGGGTGTCCCTGAGATTCATGCCTCCACTATTCTTCCCCTGTCCCGGGTAGGCTGCACATGCATCCCTGCACCCTAGGGCGCGCATGCGCCGGCACTCAGAGATTTAAAGGGTCAGCGCACCGCTGATTGGGGCTAGCCACTTCCGGGTTTCTATTTAAACCCATGGCTCCCATCTATCCCTGCCAGATCCTTGAGCAATATGCCATAGAGAAAGCTTCCTTGCGTTTATTCCTGCTTCCTTCCTTGTTCCCGCTCTGCCTTGAATTCCTGTTGTGACCTCGGACCTGACCTGTGACCTTGCATCTCTGCCGCCAGCCATGACTACGTGCCTGGATTCTGTACCTCCACCTTGGCTGCCACCACGGGCTAGTCGCATCTGTGGAATGACCTGGTGGCACCCAGCCGCAGTAAGATCATCCTGCTGTGGTGAACCAAGACCAGGAGTCACTTAGATTCTGGTCCCAGGTGTCAGCTAGTACCACCTCCCCCGGTGGTCCAGGGGGTTCCAGGGGACTCCAGAGGGAGTCTTGACAGGGTGGAGCTCAATTCACAAGACTTCTACTTCCAGACATGTTTCCACCTGTTCAAAAATCTGTGGTTTGGTTCCAAGAAGGGGCTTGTAAAAAGGTGAGCAGCATAGTAGCCCCACATACATCACCCTGACTAGAAGTCACTTTATGACACCATTGTACCCTGAAAAGGTCAACATAAAAATGAATGGACCTAAAAAATGTATAGAAAGAGGATATCACAAGTCATCTCAAAGTAGAAGGATCTTCCAAAACCTTCAGCGGTAGGGCCCTTCAGCGTCCCTCCTCCAAAGCACAGAAAGACCTAAAGGAACATGAAATAGGTATCCTCTCTTTGGCTCATGCTCTGAGGGGTGGAGCATAAAAAGTCCATTATTTGGTGTCATACTCCTTCTCCACATGTTCTGCCTTATGTAAAACACAATGGGGCTTATTTACTAGGGGTCCCGTGGATCGCACTTTTGTTAGCTTTTAGAAATTTGCGGGATTTGTGCCGCTGGGACAGGTATTTAGAAGAGGATTGTGTCGTGAATCGTGCAGACTTTTATGCGTCAAAAATCAGGGGTGTGGCAGAGGGGGGCGTGCCTGAGCCTGAACTCCGGTGGACCTGAGCGGGGAAGCGACAGATATTGGGCGCACGATTTTTGTGAATCGCGGGACACAATTCATTCTCGTTGGACAACACACAGGAGGGATCTCGCAGGACCCTGTGAGTAATTGTGCCCCAATGTGTCAGTTTTCCCTGGAAAATCTTCATCTTCAGAGTATGAAGAACCAATATGAAAAAGGGAATCCCCTACATGGTAATAGCAGACACCAGGACTCCCATTCATCACCCTTGTCACGCACCCAGAGGTTTTTGTTTTTTAATAACTGCTCTGGAATAAAACAAACAAGCAATTAATTCATGTGAACAAGCGGACGTAAACCGGACATAATCACAGAAAATTCTAATTAATATAAAAGTAAAATATAACAAAGAGAGCAATAAAATAAGACAATGGCACGAGGAGGAAGGAAAATCTGTGTGATGCAAATATAAAAGCAGAGATGGGTGAAGGTATTAGAGTATGACGCTGTTCACATTTGCTTTGGGGTTTCTGTAGATAAACGGGGGAGTAGGGGGGGGGGTCTTACATACAGCTGACTCCAATCTCCTCCCTGGCAGAAGAAGGGTTAATGCTGAGGATAGGCCCGGGATAGATGTCGTTTTCATTCCCTGAAGGCTGGAATCCTGGTCACAGGCTGGAGCCCTGGGTCAATGGCAGAGTATCCCTGTCTCAGCTACTTCTTCTTCTTGTAGATTGGTACAGTCTTCCCCTCCATACTCTGTTCCCTAACTGCAAGACACTGGGGGCTAGGACTGTTCTCTTTATATGCCTTCTATTTCAGCCCAAACAATGACAAACTATTCTCCCATAGACTTACATTGAGTCCCCATAATATTCTATGGCAGAAAGTTTCTAAAGTGGTAAACAACTTTCCAGACAGCATCTGTCACTCTAACGGTCAGTCTGTCTGCTTGTCTGGTAAACAAGTTTTCTCCTGTAAAACTATCTGTACCATGGCTGGAAAATTACTGGGGTCTTTTTAGTTAGAGATACACAGTCAGAAATGTCTCCCAATGTACATTAACCCTTTCTACAAGTCTGTAGCTACAATCCTGGGATATATAGGTTAGGCGACTTCTGCTAGAAGTGCAGACTTTAGACAGATTATGGCCCTGGTGAGATGTTTACTCTTCAAGGACTGGAAAAAATGTAAGGTTCTCCAGGAGCACTGGGGCATGCCCTCTCAGCTGTTAATACAATGTAACAAGCTACAATCCTGGAATATAAATCCACATTTCACAGTCCTGATGCTACTAACAACATAGAGGGGTATGAGTGCACATCTCTCCAGGGAAAATATGTAACACTGGCTGCAGAGGGCACAGAGCAAAGCAGTGTGATCAAAGTATCCTATTGCACTTGGAAAAGCTACAATACTGGAAAATAATTATAGTATATCACAGTCCTGCTGCTACTAAAAAGAAATCTAAAGGTCTGATTGCACATTTCACCAGGGACTATACATAATACTGGCTTCATTCTGTATGGTCCCACCTGCTGATCCATTTGTGGTCCTGATCTGATTATAGAGGAGATGTAGGAAGGTTCCATATGGTGGATAAATTTGTTGGTGAGATGTAGATGTTATATTTCAATCAGTGGCGTAACTACCGCCGTAGCAGCCGTAGCGGTTGCTACGGGGCCCGTGAGGTTCAGGGGCCCGGGGATGCACGCTCCCTGCAGTGCTTTGCCACGGCCTGGGGTAAGTGGTCCGGGGCTGCAGTGCCGGATCGTGCCCCCGGGCCCCTTCCTCTCTGTGCATCTACACGTCTCCTGAGCCCGCCCGCCTCTTTCCGGGATCCCTGCCTGCTCATATCCTTGACCCGCCCCCCAGCCACCTCTCTGACCCGCCCCCCTCATCTCCCTGACCTGCCCGCTCATCAGCCTGCAGGGCGGCACAGTTGATTCTCTGCCCCCCCCCTTCCCCCGCTCGGCCCCCCCCTTTCCCCCGCTCGCCCCCCCCCCGCTCGCGCCCCCCCCTTCCCCCGCTCGGCCCCCCCTTCCCCCGCTCGCCCCCCCCCCCCTTCCCCCGCTCGGCCCCCCCCGCTCGCGCCCCCCCCCCCCCGCCGTCTGAATGCATCTGGACACCTGCCTGAACACCCATACAGCCCCCAAACTTCCTAAAAGGTAAGTATATACAGATGTATTTATCTGTATGTATATATGTATTTATCTGTATGTATATATGTATTTATATGCATATACTGTGTACATATGTATATACAGTGTATATACAGTGTATATGTGTGTATATACTGTGTATATGTGTATATATTGTATATATACTGTGTATATGTGTGTATATACTGTGTATGTGTGTATATACTGTGTATGTGTGTATATACTGTGTATATGTGTATATGTGTATATACTGTGTATATGTGTATATATTGTATATATACTGTGTATATGTGTATATATTGTATATATACTGTGTATATGTGTATATATTGTATATATACTGTGTATATGTGTGTATATATTGTATATATACTGTGTATATGTGTGTATATACTGTGTATATGTGTATATATTGCATATATACTGTGAATATGTGTGTATATGTGTATATATTGTATATATACTGTGTATATATACTGTGTATATGTGTATATACTGTGTATATGTGTATATACTGTGTATATGTGTATATATTGCATATATACTGTGAATATGTGTGTATATGTGTATATATTGTATATATACTGTGTATATATACTGTGTATATGTGTATATATTGCATATATACTGTGTATATGTGTGTATATGTGTATGTATTGTATATATACTGTGTGTATATACTGTGTATGTGTGTATATACTGTGTATATGTGTATATATTGTATATATACTGTGTATATGTGTATATATTGTATATATACTGTGTATATGTGTATATATTGTATATATACTGTGTATATGTGTATATATTGTATATATACTGTGTATATATTGTATATATACTGTGTATATATTGTATATATACTGTGTATATGTGTATATATTGTATATATACTGTGTATATGTGTATATATTGTATATATACTGTGTATATGTGTATATATTGTATATATACTGTGTATATGTGTATATATTGTATATATACTGTGTATATGTGTATATATTGTATATATACTGTGTATATGTGTATATATTGTATATATACTGTGTATATGTGTATATATTGTATATATACTGTGTATATGTGTATATATTGTATATATACTGTGTATATGTGTATATATTGTATATATACTGTGTATATGTGTATATATTGTATATATACTGTGTATATGTGTATATATTGTATATATACTGTGTATATGTGTATATATTGTATATATACTGTGTATATGTGTATATATTGTATATATACTGTGTATATGTGTATATATTGTATATATACTGTGTATATGTGTATATATTGTATATATACTGTGTATATGTGTATATATTGTATATATACTGTGTATATGTGTATATATTGTATATATACTGTGTATATGTGTATATATTGTATATATACTGTGTATATGTGTATATATTGTATATATACTGTGTATATGTGTATATATTGTATATATACTGTGTATATGTGTATATATTGTATATATACTGTGTATATGTGTATATATTGTATATATACTGTGTATATGTGTATATATTGTATATATACTGTGTATATGTGTATATATTGTATATATACTGTGTATATGTGTATATATTGTATATATACTGTGTATATGTGTATATATTGTATATATACTGTGTATATGTGTATATATTGTATATATACTGTGTATATGTGTATATATTGTATATATACTGTGTATATGTGTATATATTGTATATATACTGTGTATATGTGTATATATTGTATATATACTGTGTATATGTGTATATATTGTATATATACTGTGTATATGTGTATATATTGTATATATACTGTGTATATGTGTATATATTGTATATATACTGTGTATATGTGTATATATTGTATATATACTGTGTATATGTGTATATATTGTATATATACTGTGTATATGTGTATATATTGTATATATACTGTGTATATGTGTATATATTGTATATATACTGTGTATATGTGTATATATTGTATATATACTGTGTATATGTGTATATATTGTATATATACTGTGTATATGTGTATATATTGTATATATACTGTGTATATGTGTATATATTGTATATATACTGTGTATATGTGTATATATTGTGTATATGTGTATATATTGTGTATATACTGTGTATACATAAATATATATATATATATAAATCCTATGTATATGTATATATGCATCTACTGTGTATAAATGCATTGAAGCAAATACTGTATTTTTACATGCATGTATTTATATTAGCATATATATATATATGATGTGTGTTTTTGTATGTGGTAAGTATGAATGCTGTATATACTGAATGTATGTTTATATTCTGTATGTATAGCAGCATGTGTGTATATGGTGTTTTTATCCTGCATGTATGTGTATATATGGTCAGTGTATACTGTATTTGTGTATGTATGTATATATATATTTGTGTGTGTATTGTAAATGTATTATATGTATATAATGTGTATACTGTATGAGTTTGTATATACTCTGTGTATTAGTGTATAAATGTATATGAGTGTATAAATGTGTGTATAAGTGAATGCTTGTATGTATAAGGGTGTGAGTATACGAGAGTAGAACTTTATGTGTGTATAAAGGTGTGTATATATCAGTGTATAAATGTGTGTAATTGTATAAACATGTCTGTATAGGGGTACCTTCCCAAGAACATATGGGGGACGTATATCTGGCCGCAGATTTGCTGCCGGATATACTTCCCCCATAAGCTTCTATACGCCAGGGCTCGGCACGGTGAGCACAACGAGTACTCACTGTTTTGAGCAAAAGAGATAGAGCGTGCTCCATCTATGGCCGTAAGAACGACCATGCGGCTCTATTCTCTATGGAGAGGGGAGGGGTGAGCCGCGCTCACCTCTCCTCCTCTCCAGCGCGCCCGACGTGTGCCTGCCATATATATATATATTTTAAGGGGTAGGGGGGCCCCATGCAGAAATCTGCTATGGGGCCCAGCCTCTCCTAGTTACGCCCCTGATTTCAATCTTCTGCATTAAGAAGAGACAGTCATAAGGAGTTAATTAAAAGTTTTCTGTATCACTTGCCAAGTGCTGGGGGCTGCAGGAAACCTCTCAGCTATTCCATAGAGTCTCAGCATGAAGAGTTCTCATAAAATATGTAAAATCCTGACAGTCTGACTAATATCAGGTTAGTGGAGAGCTGGAGGAGCCGGAATACAGGCAGTCCCCGGGTTACATACAAGATAGGGTCTGGAGGTTTGTTCTTAAGTTGAATTTGTATGTAAGTCGAAACTGTATATTTTATAATGGAAGTTTTAGACAATTTTTTTTCTTTTGCCCCAGTGACAATTGGAGTTTCAAAATTTTTGGTGTAATTGGACCAATGATTATCAATAAAGCTTCATTACAGATATCTTACAGCTGATTATTGCAGTCTGGGACAATAGTAAAGCATCCAGAGAGCTTCACCAGAGGTCACATGGGGCAGAGGGGTCCGTCTGTAACTATGGGTTGTCTGTAAGTCGGGTGTCCTTAAGTAGGGGACCGCCTGTATACAGCGACACATCACTGCGCCGACCCAGACGCTAATCTAGACGTAAGAACGGGAAAAAACGGAGGAATGTGCTCAGAACAAAGTGTCAGTGTCACAGGGGTGAATTCTGGGCATGTTGGGACCTTGTGCAAAAATTTTACTTTTATTACACCCATAGACTGTGGAAACATCTAAAGCTATCAGATGGTGGGCAGTGGACACCCCTTCCCACCAATCACAATTCATCCAGGTTATAAAGGGCAACTTCTATCATAGTCAGTTGCCTGAGCAAAAGGTTCCTAGGTTACTAATCCTCTGCAAAGGTCCTTATTAGGTGGCTGAGCAATTTGCTCCTAGGTTCCAAGCCTCCAGCACATGTCTTTAGATATGAGGTAGCCAAACAATATGTTCCTAGGTTCCTAGCCTCCTGCAAAAATCTTTAGGTAAAAGGTGCCTGAGAAATAGGTTCCTAGTCTCCTTGAAATATATTTAGGTATTAGGTGCCTGAGCAAATAGTTCCTATGTTCCTTGTCTTATGCAAAGTGCATTGGTTACTAGATGCCTGAGCAATGGGTTCCTAGTCTCCTTTTAATATTTTTAGGCATTAGGTGCCTGAGCATTAGGTTCCTAGGTTCCTAGTCTTATGCAAAGTGCATTGGTTACTAGATGCCTGAGCAATATGTTCTTAGTCTCCTGAAAAGTTATATAGGTATTAAATGACTGGACAATTGCTTCCTAGTCTACGAGTCTCCTGCACAGGCCTTTAGTTATTAGATGCTTGAGCACAAAATTCCTAGTATGTTGCAAAATACTTCAAGTATTGGGTGCTTGAGTAATAGATTTCTAGGTTTCTAGTCTCCTACAAAGGTATTTATGCATAAGGTGCCTGAGCAATAGGTTCCTGTTCTCCTGCAAAGGTCTTTAGGTACTAGGTGCCTGAACAAAGGGTTTCTAGTCTCCTAAAAAGGTCTTTAGCTATTAGTGTCCATTTTACATTTTTTGACCTGGATCTGTTTACTTTCACGTGCCCTGACCTCTGCTGGATTATCATACTTACCCCATACTTCCAGCATTGATCCTGGTTGGTCCTTGGAACCATGCTCTGGCATCTCTGGACCCATTTGGGAGACCAATTCTAAAGGCAGTGACCCGGTGGCTTTCACTGCAGTGAATTCCAGCTCCCATTACCAGGGTTAAAGGGTGAATCCAAGGGATCTCCATTAACTGTACTCCTATTAGAAATCTATACAGTAACAAATTTATTCCACACCCGCAGCATCACAGGACACTTTTTTTTCCAAAAACATGGACATAAGCGAAGCACTGGCTTCTGCAGAACTGGGGTGTCTCCTTCTCTGTGCAGCAACCACTCCTCGCCACTGATGGAACCTAACCGTTGTGCATACACAGATCCCATAACCCAATATCTCCCTAATTTATCAACATTGGATCAAAGAAACCATCAACAAGTAGCCGCTGCGGCTGCTGACAGATGCTGCTGCTGATAGATGCTACAGCCTTTCTGTGTTTCTGATGGATCCTATAACTAAGGTTCATTATACTTTGGCTATTCTGTTGCATTTTAGACCATCATGCAGGAACAAGGTGAATTATTGTAGATATAGAAAACATTTTGAAATATGAATTTTTTTTAGATTTTTTTTCTTAAAAATTTCTTTGTGTTTTTTGATTATTATTATTATTTTTTTTTTTTTTGTAATTTTTGCTAAATGTCTATGCTTATTCAGTCACATCTGGGTGTCTAGAGGATACAATTTCTAAAAACTAATAATCACCAGGGACACTGAATTATGCGCTGTATAAAAAACAGAGAAATAATAATCATTTACATATTTTTATCAAAGCCACAAGTCACCCGGGGACGGCGGCTGAAACATGGAGAGTCTGGCGGGAGTCATGGTGGTGGCTGCTACAAAATCCCAGCTGTGCCGTCTGCGAATTTTTAATTCAGGAGGAAAAATAATAAACATTTTTTTTTTAATTCTAGGGCAGAAAGGTGATGTTGTATTTAGTGAAGTGCAGATTTCCTTTCGGGTGTGAGTCACAGCTCGTGAGCTCGCCGGGGTGTTAAGGATGACACTTGTTAACGGATTCGACCTACTTTTCCCTGATTTTTTTGCTTCTTCTCATAATGACTGGTATCAATTAGCGGGAGGAGGTGTAAGCAAACCCTAAAGCGCCCCCCCGGCAGCCGTCCGCCAGCCGCACTCCATTATTCCATCACAGCTGCATAAGCCGCAAAAGGCTTTGCTGTTTTATGAAGATCTCAAAGTTTTTTCTCAACTTCAAAAAATGATTTTTTTTTTTGTACAAAACACATAAAAACCCAGCACTACGCAGACAGATTGTCTTCTATGTATGACTAGGGATGAGCGGACCCAAAGCCCCAGTGTCCCCAGACCCAAAGCCACAACGTCCCATGACCCAAACCCTCAATGTCCCCAGACCCAAAGCAACAACGTCCCATGACCCAAACCCTCAATGTCCCCAGACCCAAAGCCAGAATTTCCCCAGACCCAAACCCTCAATGTCCCAAGACCCAAACCCTCAATGTCCCCAGACCCAAACCTGCATTGTCCCCGGACCCAAACCCTCAATGTCCCCAGACTCAAACTCTCAATGTCCCAAGACCCAAACCCTCAATGTCCCCAGACCCAAACCTGCATTGTCCCCGGACCCAAACCGACAGTGTCCCCAGACCCAAACCTGCATTGTCCCCGGACCCAAACCCTCAATGTCCCCAGACTCAAACTCTCAATGTCCCAAGACCCAAACCCTCAATGTCCCCAGATCCAAACCTGCATTGTCCCCGGACCCAAACCGACAGTGTCCCCAGAGCCAAACCTGCATTGTCCTCGGACCCAAACCTGCAATGTCCCCAGACCCAAACCCTCAATGTCCCCAGACCCAAACCCTCAATGTCCCAAGACCCAAACCCTCAATGTCCCCACACCCTAACCCTCAATGTCCCCACACCCAAACCCTCAATGTCCCAAGACCCAAACCCTCAATGTCCCCACACCCAAACCCTCAATGTCCCTAAACCCAAACCCTCAATGTCCCCAGACCCAAACCCTCAATGTCCCCACACCCTAACCCTCAATGTCCCCACACCCAAACCCTCAATGTCCCAAGACCCAAACCCTCAATGTCCCCAGACCCAAACCTTCAATGTCCCCAGACCCAAACCCTCAATGTCCCCACACCCAAACCCTCAATGTCCCCACACCCTAACCCTCAATGTCCCAAGACCCAAACCCTCAATGTCCCCACACCCAAACCCTCAATGTCCCAAGACCCAACCCCTCAATGTCCCCACACCCTAACCCTCAATGTCCCAAGACCCAAACCCTCAATGTCCCAAGACCCAAACCCTCAATGTCCCCACACCCAAACCCTCAATGTCCCAAGACCCAAACCCTCAATGTCCCTAAACCCAAACCCTCAATGTCCCCACACCCAAACCGTCAATGTCCCAAGACCCAAACCCTCAATGTCCCCACACCCTAACCCTCAATGTCCCCAGACCCAAACCCTCAATGTCCCCACACCCAAACCCTCAATGACCCCACACCCAAACCCTCAATGTCCCCAGACCTACAATGTCCTCAAACCCACAATGTCCCGAGACCTACAATGGGGCACCTGTATCATAAGCCTGCCTTTTTCCATCTGGTTTTTGGGGCTTTCCTGCTGGTCAGATGTATCTCAGCAGTTTTTCTTTACTGATACATGTGGTGCTTGGTGCTTTATTGAATTTGCGACTTTTTAAAACAAAGGTCACAAAAAGTCTCCAAAAGTCTCCAAACAGTTCCCCAGCTAATCTCTAAGCCTGGTCAGGGGCGGACGTAGATTTACTTTTACATCTGGATTTAGGTCATAACTAAGGGAACAGAAAACTAGACAATAGGGAACTTTGAAAGGAGACTGTTTTAGGCGCAAAAAAAGTTGAAAATGAGCACAATCTCATTACACCATTAAAAAAGTCTCAAAAATTAAAGAAAAAGGCAAGACAAAAGTTTGATACATGTCTCCAAATGTCCCCAGACCCAAACCTGCATTGTCCCCGGACCCAAACCCACAGTGTCCCCAGAGCCAAACCTGCATTGTCCCCGCACCCAAACCCACAGTGTCCCCAGAGCCAAACCTGCATTGTCCCCGCACCCAAACCCACAGTGTCCCCAGACCCAAACCTGCATTGTCCCCGCACCCAAACCCACAGTGTCCCCAGACCCAAACCTGCATTGTCCCTGGACCCAAACCCACAGTGTCCCCAGAGCCAAACCTGCAATGTCCCCCGACTCAAAACCCACAATGTCCCCAAATCCGCAATGTCCCAGGACCTAAACCTGCAATGTTTTCAGACCAAAACTCACAGTGTCCCCAGAGCCAAACCAGCAAATTCCCAGGACTTAAACCCGTAGTATTCACAGACCCACAATGTCCCCAAAGCCAGAACCGTAATCTCACCGGACCTACACCCACAATGTCCCCAGAGCTAAGCCTGCAATGTCCCCTTGTAATTTCCTGGATCAAAACCCACAAAGTCCCATGACACAAACCCGCAATGCCCCCAGAGCCCAAAGTGCAATGTCCCCAGACCCAAACCTGCTCCCCAGACCCAAACCTGCAATGTCCCCAGATCCAAACCCACAATGTCCTTGAAGCAAAACCTGCAATGACCCTGGAACAAAACCTGCAATGCCCCCGGACTTCCATCAAACTTTCAGGTTTTGGTTTGCTGAGTTCGAGAAAAATCCTGTGAAGCTGCAACATGGAGGTTCTCTGGTAACCACCCATCAATGCCATTCTCAGTCATTAGCATAATTTCAAAGGTTGATTTTAGAAGGAAGGAAGCCATGGATAAGAAGTATAAGAAGATACCACAGTCCCGGTGCCTGGATCTATGAGTAATGTCCCTGGTTTATCAGGATGGATTCTGATGGGAGATTTCCTGTAAGGCATACTATGTTATTACTGAATTTATTGTATACATTCTACATTTGAGCTCCCCCTGGTGGTGATTATAGGTAGTCAAAATTTTATCATGTCCAATGCAGAGGATTGGGAACTCTACATCAGAAGATAGGTGGAAACAAAGCTCCAAATCTCCTGCATCGTGAAAGAGAATTCTAGAGCAAAGTTTCAGCACTGGACGGGAACTTAGAAACTTAAAGCTAAAATTTTATTATTGAGTTCAATGTTTGCTCCACATGAGTTTGCTCTAATAAACACCATAGGTTGTAAGAATGTCTGTTGTAGGTGATTTGGATCTTCAAAAAACCGACTGACACACAGCTCCAAATCTGCAGCATAGTGACACACGATTCTGTTTCCTGTATCCACCACAAGGGGGATGAAAATTATCTTACCATTACCTGTAATGTATGTATTTTGTTCCTGAGCTCCCCCTTGTGGTGACTGCATGCAGTGAGGATTTTATCACTTCTAATGCAGTGGATTTGGAGCTGTGTATCAGTCCAGGTGACTGTTTCCTTTAAGAGCCCTTGCAGAAGTAATAGCAGTCTGTTCTTTGTGAACTCCTAGAAGCATTTTATTATTTCTGCTTTCATTAAACAGCAATTAGACACCGGCGTTTGCTCGGTCTAGACGCCTCAGCAGAAGCGAACCTTTCCTGCGCAGGAATCGAAATGAAGCAGATTTTAAAACATCTTAATTAAATAAAAGGAAGTAACTCTAATTAGATGTCCTAAAATACCCCCGAGCTGTATTTAACTAGAACAACTATATTTTCCTCATCCATTTAAACGGCTTGGCATAATCGGCGCATTAACGGGAACAGTCAGCTCTCCTAGGTGCCGTATGAGAGTGCGCTCTGCATTAGAGCTGGCGGATGAATGCGCTCGTTTTCACAGCCGGAGCCTTTTTTATGGTGGTCAGGAGGACCTGTCATAAAACACCGTGAACTACAACTCTCTAAACCAGCATTTCTGTGCTGTCTCACTATGGAAACCATCAACAAGCAGGATGGCCGATCCTATAACCCAAATATCTCTACTACACAGTATCATCTATTATTTCACCATTCTATGTCTATAGCTTATCAACTTTGTGTCATGGAAAACATCAACAAGTAGGGCAATTACTAATTCTCTTACTCAATGGGGCTCATTTACTTACCCGCCCGATGAAGTTCCCTGCTCTCAGGCACTTCTGATAAATCTCCCTAGACAAAGTGACAGCCAGAGACAGTTACTGAAAGAGATGGTCAGAGACAGTCACTGAAGGAGACAGTCAGAGACAGAGGATGTCAGAGAAAGTCAGACAGTCACTGAAAGAGACGGTCAGATAGACACATAGAGAGTCAGCGCGAGAGATAGAAAAATATCTATATTTTAACTATCTCTTTCTATCAGATCGAATCAAATCAAATTATCAGATCAAATTATTTTTTGCAGTCTGTGAGTTCTCCATTCATTGTTTCTCACTTATGCTGCCATCAGGTGTGAAGAGAGACTGGGGCACATTTACTTACCCGGTCCAGTCGCGATCCCGCGGCGCGTTGTCCGATACTGATTCGTGTCTGCTGCGATTCACTAAGGTCCGTGCGCTCTATATCCTGCAGGTGTCGCTGCTGCGCCGAAGTCCGGCGGAGTTCACCTTCTTCTTCTCGGTGCATATGAGTGCTGATCTTGCAACACAAATAATTCCGCAGCTTTTCCAAATCCATCGGGTTTTCCGACGGCCACACTCGCGTGAAAGCCGATTGCGTGTGCCGAAATCCCAGGGAAATTCAGCGCAAATCGGAAATATTCGGGAAACCCGACGAAAGTGCGGTGTTCGGACCCTCAGTAAATGAGCCCCAGTATTTTTAATTGTCAGATCCTGATCCTGTAGCATGTGGCTGACCCCTGAAGCCACCCACCACCTTCCTGCAGTTGGTGCTGCCTAAGGCAAGATGCTCAACTCAGCTGGTGTACCTTTGTAGTGCTTTAAAGAATGTATGTAAAGAGCTCCCCCTAGTGGTGGCTGCATGAAAGCAGAAATTTAATTTTGTAGTGATGAGCTGTAGTTGATGAAAACAATTCCTTTATTTGTTTTGGCGCCCTCTACTGTCCTGATGACTGAGTGACAGTATCTGCAGATACAACAAACAGAATCTTCTGCAAATATACAATTTATTTTTATCGATAAAATTCAAGGTCAGCTTTTCAACCCGGAAAATAACAACAGCCAACAATGTAGTAGGATCTGACTCAAGGAGAAGCCCAACACTTGAGGATCTGTCAAGGACCGGACCTAATGGAAGTGGAGTGGGTCCTCCAGCCTCTTGGGTAATGGAGGTAATGGAGGCCCCGCCGTCTCTGGACTTGTGACCCGCCGTCTTGGCGCTTTTTATAATCTCTCTTCTAGGTCACATGATGTATTTTTGTAGGGACAACAATGTATCACATCGACTTCCTGAATACAGCGACTTTTATTATTACTTCTTTCTTATTGCTTTTATTGCATTTCACTTGATTTTCTAATGTACAATTCAGTAAATTATTGCAGGAATTTATGATATTTCCTGCAGGTTTATTATGTCATTTCCACATGTTATTCCGTTTCTTTTATTATTGTCAATTATCTCCATTATTATTGTTATTAATATTGTTATTTTATATCACTTTAATCTATATTATTTCTGTTCAGTTCCGTAGTTCTGTATTTTTGTGGGGTTGTGACTATGGCTGTAACTATGACTGCATGTGCAATCTAGTAGCATGGCCCCTGTTGGGCAGTATATGGTTAATTTAAAAGGGGTAACTTCAGGGAAGGTGCAAACAAGTGGATGAATATTCCAGGATTGTATCTTCTCTAAGTGCACTGGGGGTTTTTCTTGACACTGGTATTCTCTGAGCTCTCTGAAAATAGTAATATATATATATATATTGTCCCTGGAGAGATAAGTAATCAGACCTCTATATGTTGTTAGTAGCAGCAGGACTGTGATGTATGGATTTATATTCCAGTATTGTAGCTTCTCTAAGTGCACTGGGGGTTTGTCTTGACACTGGTATTCTCTGAGCTCTCTGAAAATAGTAATATATATATATATATATATATATATATATATATATATATATATATATGTATATATATATATATATATATATATATATTGTCCCTGGAGAGATAAGTAATCAGACCTCTGTATGTTGTTAGTAGCAGCAGGACTGTGATGTATGGATCTATATTCCAGGATTGTAGCTTCTCCTCTGCCTGGGAGTGATACACAGCATGGAGAACCATCTTACTAAATAAAATAACCTGATACTTTACTATTTGATGGGGCACAGGGGGCGCCGTTCTATAGCTCATCTCGGGCAGCAGGGTGTTTCCGTTCACCCCAGCCCTCCCTGTATCCTTGTTATGAAGCAGAATTTGAGTTGGAAACAACTTTGTAGATGTTACTTTCATGAATATAACATAATTGGTTGTCATTTCCCTGTTCTATAGTGACAGCTCTATGGGTTATCACCAGCCATGAGGCGAGTGGAGCCTCTTGCCTCAGGCAGCGCCACCTGCAGCACGATAGGGGGCAGCATCAGGGGCGCAAACACCTGCTACAAAGCAGAACTTGACACCTAAAAATAGCATCTCTTCAGTGCAGGTACGAGGCACCACATGGAGATCCCACGTACTAAGCAAAATAAGCTGATACATTACTAGTGGATGGGGCGGAGCAGGCGCCTTTCTATAGCTTCATCTCTGGCAGCAGAGGGTTTCCCTTTATCCTGTTTAGGAACCAATTTTAGAGACTGATTCAGGATTAGAACATACAGTGGGGCTTATTTACTAAGGGTCCGCAGATTGCACTTTTGTCAGACTGTTCACGGTTTTAGGATTTGCACGGCTTTTACAGGTATTTAACAGGTGTCTGCGCCGGGATTGTGTCACACACGATGGGATTTTGGCGCAGCTTCCATGCAACACAAGTCGGGGGACGGGGACAGAAGTCAGATGATCCGACTAATGCGAACTGAGCACAGGCTTTAACTTTCAAATTGTGTTACATCCAATGCGCTCAAATGCACCAGGAAGAAGAAGGTGAACTCCGGGGACCTGAGCGGGGAAGCGACACATGCAGGATATCGGACGCAGGATCTTAGTGACTCCCCGCACAGCGCATTATACACGGACAATGCACTTACATGCACCAGGAAGAAGAAGGTGAACTCCGGGGACCTGAGCGGGGAAGCGACACATGTAGGATATCGGGCGCACGATCTTAGTGACTCCCCGCACAGCGCATTATACATGGACAATGCACTTACATGCACCAGGAAGAAGAAGGTGAACTCCGGGGACCTGAGCGGGGAAGCGACACATGTAGGATATCGGGCGCACGATCTTAGTGACTCCCCGCACAGCGCATTATACACGGACAATGCACTTACATGCACCAGGAAGAAGAAGGTGAACTCCGGGGACCTGAGCGGGGAAGCGACACATGCAGGATATCGGGCGCACAATCTTAGTGATCTTTAGTGAACGCCATGGGACCAGGCGAGTAAATGTGCCCCAATATGTTGTGGTTTTCCTGTACAATAGGCACTGTCAGCTCTATGGGTATCACCCAGCTTTCCCTGAGCCAGATAAGACCATCACAAGGCGTCCTATTACATCAGTCATCACTTCCTGACCCTGGGATGTTCAGTAACGCTGAGAGCAGCAGCTTCTCCCCGAGTTTAATGAAGTCGGAGACTACAAGGGACGTTTGGCATTGATCCTTCCCAGACTTGATTGTCCCACTTTACCATTTAGCATTTTGCGTCTGTCATGTGCCCCTCCATTGTGTAAGGTCTGATGTGAAGCGGCGCCCGCTGTGCCGGTGATTGGTGCGCCTATGATAATGCCGCCTATGATATTCTAATAATGACCGTACAATAGACGTAATCCCGCTGTAAAATAACCAAAAAGACAAGACTTTCAATAGAGGAGAAATGAAAGGCTGCCTGCACCGCGCCAAGAACAAAGCCCCCCGCCCCCCCGCTCATCAATACATCGAGGGGCGCAGTGGTAGACATGTATAATCAAATTGACTGGCAGTCAATTACCAGGAGCAATCTTGTCTCTGCTCGCTATGAAAGACGCTCCTCGGTGTAGAGTATCGAGTGAGGCGACACTTTGGAACATTATTTCACAGCTTAAATCTACATGGAACGTCAAGGAAAAAACTGCAAAAAAGAAAAATCTTCCCTTATTACACGGTTTGTATGTCTTATGCTCCAGTCACAGCCAAAGCTGCACTTTAGTGATGGGAATTCCGGCTCTTCTTAGTGAGCTGGCTCATTAGGCTCCGCTCACTAAGAAGAGACGGCTCTTCTGGATCCTGAACGGCTCCCTGTTATAAATTTAATAGTCAGGCCCCCCCACATCACTCGACTTTTAACCCGATATTATTGTGTTAAAAGGGGTGTGGTGATCAGTTTAGGGGCGGGGTTTAGTGAGCCATCGGCTCACGTCGTCCATGTGAATGAGCCGGCTCTTTGTGCTGGATCGTTTGCGAACGACCCATCACTACTGCTTTTAGAATTGCAAATGTCCCATTCCTGTGAAATATCAGCCCATCCAGGAGCAATGAAGTGAATGCAATGTAACGCAATAGCGGCATGACAAGGGGTTAAATTGGAGCTATCTATGGGGTTAGGTGAAGGTCAGAGATGGGAGGGGGAGATGTTACAGTAAGTAGTGAGCAGTCACGTACAGGGGAGGGTTTGGGAATATTTGTAAATATACTGACACGAGGTAGTGTCAGTCTGTCACTGGAATCTGGGGAGAAAAGAACAATTTTCCCGCCCACCCGCCCCTTTTGTAAAAATTGGGGATGCAGATGGGGGGGCCAAAACTAATGTCGCAGCGGCGGATTTAGGAGGGGTTCTCGGGGGCAAAAAGGAGGTGTTGAGACGGGGGAGCTGGTAACACGGGGGGTGTCCAGTCCCCCGAATAGTTGTTTAACAGAGATATGGTGAATTCCTGGGAGCAAGGATCTCAGGAGGTGCGGAAGTCTCCATTTTGGGTCCCTGGTCAGGCGCATATACGGCTGGGGACAAGTGAGACTTCGTGACAACGGATTTGATGGCAATTTAGATGCCCCCCGGAACCCCTTTGCTAGTTGAATTTAATGTAAATTGTAATGTTATGCAATGTTATTGATTAATGATGATGTTTTGTTATAATAAATGCGGCCGCTGTGGCCTTACACCCAACAACTGTGTACGCCCATTAATGAGTGAAGGGGGGGTTGGGGTTGGGTTTTTCACAGCGGTAATTTTAAGTCCCAAAGTCATGCATGAAGGTGTCTCCCTCTGATGTGATGATACAGGATGGGAAGCATTGATAAGAATAGATCTGTATGTACTGAATAACTCCCAGCTCTCAGGCTGCACGACTCCTCCTGTATAACATCTATAACATCTGTATAACATTAGAGAATTTCCCAAAACTCATCTCCATCCAGAGCTGCACCAAGGATTCTGCTGGATCCCTGCCGGCTCTTATAGTCTAGTGATGGTACAGGAAGAGTTTATAGGAATTCTGCTGTATAATATTAGAAAGTTCCCAAAGCTCCAATCTCCTATCTATCTATCTATCTATCTATCTATCTATCTATCTATCTATCTATCTATCTCCTATCTATCTATCTATCTATCTCCTATCTATCTATCTATCTATCTATCTCCTATCTATCTATCTATCTATCTATCTCCTATCTATCTATCTATCTATCTCCTATCTATCTATCTATCTATCTATCTATCTATCTATCTATCTCCTATCTATCTATCTATCTATCTATCTATCTATCTATCTATCGTGTCTCTGGCTGTCTCTATGTCTGTCTCTATGTACATGACTGTCTTTGACTGTCTTTCTATATGCGACTGTCTCTGACTGTCTCTCTGTCTGTCTCTGGACTGTCTCACTGACTGTCTTTGTGTACATGACTATTTCTGACTTTCACTAGGTACAAGAATATACTGCCCCCTATGTACAGGAATATAACTACTATAATACTGCCCCCTATGTACAAGAATATAACTACTATAATACTGCCCCCTATGTACAAGAATATAACTACTATAATACTGCCCCCTATGTACAGGAATATAACTACTATAATACTGCTCCCTATGTACAAGAATATAACTACTATAATACTGCCCCCTATGCACAGGAATATAACTACTATAATACTGCTCCCTATGTACAAGAATATAACTACTATAATACTGCCCCCTATGTACACTGAATATAACTACTATAATACTGCCCCTATCTACAAGAATATAACTACTATAATACTGCCCCCTATGTGCAGGAATATAACTACTATAATACTGCCCCCTATGTGCAGGAATATAACTACTATAATACTGCCCCCTATGTACAGGAATATAACTACTATAATACTGCTCCCTATGTACAAGAATATAACTACTATAATACTGCCCCCTATGTACACTGAATATAACTACTATAATACTGCCCCCTATGTACAAGAATATAACTACTATAATACTGCCCCCTATGTGCAGGAATATAACTACTATAATACTGCCCCCTATGTGCAGGAATATAACTACTATAATACTGCCCCCTATGTACAGGAATATAACTACTATAATACTGCTCCCTATGTACAAGAATATAACTACTATAATACTGCCCCCTATGTACACTGAATATAATTACTATAATACTGCCCCCTATCTACAAGAATATAACTACTATAATACTGCCCCCTATGTGCAGGAATATAACTACTATAATACTGCCCCCTATGTGCAGGAATATAACTACTATAATACTGCCCCCTATGTACAGGAATATAACTACTATAATACTGCCCCCTATGTACAAGAATATAACTACTATAATACTGCCCCCTATGTACAAGAATATAACTACTATAATACCGCCCCCAATGTACAAGAATATAACTACTATAATACTGCCCCCTATGTACAGGAATATAACTACTATAATACTGCCCCTATGTCCAAGAATATAACTACTATAATACTGCCCCCTATGTACAAGAATATAACTACTATAATACTGCCCCCTATGTACAGAAATATAACTACTATAATACTGCCCCCTATGTACAGGAATATAACTACTATAATACTGCCCCCTATGTACAAGAATATAACTACTATAATCCTGCTCCCTATGTACAAGAATATAACTACTATAATACTGCCTCCTATGTACAGGAATATAACTACTATAATACTGCCCCCTATGTACAAGAATATAACTACTATAATACTGCCCCCTATGTACAAGAATATAACTACTATAATACTGCCCCCTATGTACAGGAATATAACTGCTATAATACTGCCCCTATGTACAAAAATATAACTACTATAATACTGCCCCCTATGTACAGGAATATAACTACTATAATACTGCCCCCTATGTACAGGAATATAACTACTATAATACTGCCTCCTATGTACAGGAATATAACTACTATAATACTGCCCCTATGTACAGGAATATAACTACTATAATTCTGCCCCCTATGTACAAGATTATAACTACTATAATACTGCCTCCTATGTACAAGAATATAACTACTATAATACTGCCCCCTATGTACAGGAATATAACTACTATAATACTGCCCCCTATGTACAAGATTATAACTACTATAATACTGCCTCCTATGTACAGGAATATAACTACTATAATACTGCCCCTATGTACAGGAATATAACTACTATAATTCTGCCCCCTATGTACAAGATTATAACTACTATAATACTGCCTCCTATGTACAAGAATATAACTACTATAATACTGCCCCCTATGTACAGGAATATAACTACTATAATACTGCCTCCTATGTACAGGAATATAACTACTATAATTCTGCCCCCTATGTACAAGATTATAACTACTATAATACTGCCTCCTATGTACAAGAATATAACTACTATAATACTGCCCCCTATGTACAAGAATATAACTACTATAATACTGCTCCCTATGTACAAGAATATAACTACTATAATACTGCTCCCTATGTACAAGAATATAACTACTATAATACTGCCCCCTATGTACAAGAATATAACTACTATAATACTGCCTCCTAAGGGTGAGGACGTGTGTAGTTTGAGCTCCTGATCTCTCTGGATGTCTGGAGCTAGCCCAGGGCGGGGCCACCCTGGGTGGGGAAGCTCCCCATGCAAGGCCCAGGCTTCTAGGCCTAATCTGGTGAATACTACTCAGCCAGCACAACCAACGAATGCGAATCCCAAAGACTCTGTGAAAGGAACAAATGTCAGCAGTTCAAGTTTTACAAAGAAAGTTGATGTGGAAAAACCAGCAGTTTCAGGTCAGAACCTGGTGAAACAACCTGCATGTATGATTGTAGTACCTGTGAGTAAAGCTAAAGAGCTGGAAAGTCCAAAAGCAAGTCCTATGCAGAGTGTGCAGCAGCCTCCATCCCAGGCCTCAGGGGGACAATCCACCTCCACCCCGGGCAGGCAGAGGAGGACATCGCTGGAGAGGCAGACCATCCAGGAGAACCTGAAGCAGCGAGTGATGTTACCAGCTGAGCACACCAGGTCTGGGGGAATGCAGGCTGGGAAGGAGATGCAAGGCGGCCATGAGGAAAGACCCAAAGGTGCTACCAGTGTGATACCTGCAAGACATCTGGGACCCAGTCACCCAGCAAGAGATTGTGACCCACGAGCAGTAACAGCAGCCACAAAACACCAGAAGTCACAGGGTCTGTTACCAGGAAAGAGCGGTGGTAGTGCGGCTACAGGATCCAGGCCTGCAACCAAGCCAGAACAACACCCCAGCAGCAAACTGCAGCCCCCAGAGCCATCACCAGAGCTCCAGCCCCCAGAGCCATCACCGGAGCTCCAGCCCCCCAGAGCCATCACCGGAGCTCCAGCCCCCCAGAGCCATCACCGGAGCTCCAGCCCCCCAGAGCCATCACCGGAGCTCCAGCCCCCCAGAGCCATCACCGGAGCTCCAGCCCCCCAGAGCCATCACCGGAGCTCCAGCTGGCCGCTCAGATCCCAGGACTGGTGAGGAAGATGGACGCTTTACAAAAACAAAAGCTGCACCTGCAAAAGCAAATAGATTGCACTTACAAACTGAAGGCAGCAAACCCGGGGAAGCAGGTCCTGCTGGATTACAAACTGGACTCACTGGCTCTCTGACATTGTGAGGGAGATGGAGGCTGTTATTGACCAAATGGGACCAGTTGGAGAGACCTACAGGAACCAGCAGAGGTTTGACAAGATGTCTGCGTCAACATCCAGGTGTGAGACCCAGCAGTCCTATGTAAGGCCAGTACTGCAGCCAGCAACTCTTCTTTTTGAGGAGGGAGATGTATACAAAAGAAGACAACATCAACACGGTGAGGTACTACAAGTCCCAGCAACCCTTGATGAGGCACCACAAGTCCCAGCAACCCTTGGTGAGGCACCACAAGTCCCAGCAGTAAGCGGACCCGATGACAGCAGTGAAGTTGTGCAAACACCACAAGTCTCAGGAGGCAGCAAACTGCAGGAGGACTCAGGACTCGCACCTGAAGGTAACACCATAGCACCTCAGGGTGTTTCTCCACAGGACTTTGCTGTGCAGGATGTTTCTGGGGAGGACATTCAGGACTGTGATCTGCAAGGGGTTAATGCTGATATTGATGATGCTGCTGATGTGCCTAATATTGTGGTTGCTGTTTCTAATATGTCTGATGTTTCTGTGCATAATAATGTCCTAGCTGAGGAGTCATCTCCAGTGCAGTCTATGGCAGCTGGTGACACAGATAGCGCTGATGTTGTTGTGGAGGGTCAGGGACAATCTACAGCTGAGGAGTTCCCCCCACTAGTCACACCACAGGCAGCAGTGCCCCATGGTCAGGGTGGTCAGCAGCCCCATGGTCAGGGTGGTCAGCAGCCCCATGGTCAGGGTGGTCAGCAGCCCCATGGTCCGGCTGGTCAGCAGCCCCCTTGTACTGATGATCCACAGCCCACACATCCCCCACAGCAGGACAGGGGTCAGTCATCAGGTAATGCATGGAGTCGGGGTTCCCCATTCTTCTCCTCCAGTCCCCATTACACCGGCCAGGCCTTCAAGAAGAGAAATGTTGTCAGGTTTAGGCATAGAGGGGCTAAGGAAGATCTGCCTGACAGGAGGCACGTGGTCAGAGACATGTTATGCACCCAGATGGGTTTCCAGCCAGCCGACATCCTGGCAGTAATAAATCTGCCTGACAGACAGGGGTATGATATCAGCTTCAAGCTCATGTCTAATCTGGACCGGTTCTGGGCTCAACAACCCCGGTACAGAGATACTGAGGGGGGGAACAGATTCAGCTTTATTCCCATCTCCAAACCAGATACAGCCATTGTCACCATCATGTTCTGGAACGAGTCTGTCCCCCCTCAGGATATCATTACCTGGCTCAAGAGACATTGCACCCTCATGTCAGACATGACCAAGACCAGGGATGAGGATGGAATCTGGACCGGGGGGTGGAGGGTCCTGGTTACATTACATCAGAACCAGAACATCACCCATCACCTCCCCAATTCCTTCTTTATCGGCAGAGAGAAGGGTGTATGCCTTTATGTTGGTCAGCCCAGGTTATGTTTTAAGTGTGGAAGATCCGGTCATGTGGCAAGTAACTGCACCACAGTGAAGTGCACCCTGTGCGGGGACCTCGGCCATGTGAGCGCCAACTGCCAGACCATCAGATGCAACCTTTGTGGTCAGATCGGTCACCCCCATAGGGACTGCCCTGATGCCTGGCACAACATCTGTAGGGACCTCCCCGATGAAGAACTGATGGAAGGGGCAGATGTACCAGATGAGGAGCAGGAGGAGGAAGCCATATTGTCAGTGTGTACTGTGCCAGAGACCCCAGATATTAGTGGTGCTGCCCAGGACCATCCAGGGACAGGTAACACTGAGGGAGACATGGAGGTAGTGGAGCAGTCTGTAGAGCAGCCAGCGCCCGTCTCTTCCCATGAGTTGACACCCACCACTGGGGGAAATCATAGTGTTAAAAAGAGGAAGAAGGACAAGAGCACCCGAAAACCTGAGAGTGCGTGGACTACCATCCAAAAACCCTCAAAAATGAAAATGCAGAGTCAGGCTGATGTTACCGTAACCACTAATAGACACAGCGTACTGTCCGAGTCAGATGGAGAGGAGGAGATTGAGAGAGAACTGAAGCGCATGATGGAGGAGTATGATGACGACCAAGGTGGGGATCCTCCCACAAAAAGGAAACCCCTTCATGCCGAGTCACAGTCAGTTTGGGACATGGAAACCGGTAGTCAGGAAGACAACTCTGACTCTGATCTATGATGATGGGGTCGATCTTTCTATTTCTTCTCCTGATGGCACACTTCCATCTTTCTGTGATCACCAGCAATGTGAATAGTATTAGGGCTAGAAGGACCAGACATGCTGTATATGACCACCTGAAGTATCTCAAGGCCGATGTGTTTTTCTTACAGGAGACCCGTTTAAACACCTTGGGTCTCATACGAGAGGTGGAGAGAGATTGGCAGTCTGGTCCTTCCTTTTGGTCGCTGGCTGTGGAGCCTTATGCCGGGGTCTCTATCTTATTTAACACCCATGATGTCACCGTCCACAGACTCACCGAGGTATCGATGGGACGGTGCCTGCTGCTAGAGATCATCATCAGAGGCAGAAGACTCCGGCTCATTAACATCTATGGCCCACAGACAGTGACCGAAAGGACTCAGCTTTTTAATGATGTGAAGCCATATCTATTCACGTCTATTCCGGTCATCATGGCTGGGGACTTTAATGCCACCACTACCACCAGGGACAGGAACAGTAGGCCCCTTACCAGGGACTGTAAGGTCCTAAACAGTATAATTCAGCAGGCTGGCCTGTATGATGTTTTTGTACAGGGTGGTAGGAGTCCTAAGTTTACCTACACATGTGCAGGACACAGCAGTAGGATTGATCTCGCACTGGTGAGTCCTACTGAAGCCATTGGAGAAAAAAGGGAAAGAACAGTCCCATACTCCGATCATTTGGCCTTATATTTTTGTTTGGGTTCCTCTAAGTATCCTGATGTTGGTAGAGGGCTGTGGAGACTAAATTCTAGTCTGTTACATGATGATTCTGTCCAGGAATACATTTACTCTTTCTTTCAGCATCAACTGGACAGAGTGGATTTCTATAACAACATGGTCGACTGGTGGGAGGACGTCAAGGAGGAGATCCGGTCCCTCTTACAAAGACTGTCAATTAAGAAGGGGAGAAGTAAGTACAGCCAGTATCTGAGACTGTGGAAAGAATTGGAGTCACTCTATTCGGCGGGTGGGGATAACTAACAAAGGATTGACCGGCTGAAATCTGAGATAAGGCAGTATCAGTACAGTAGATACACCTACCTGGTAATGGAAAGGGACTATGGAACCCGAGGGGCACCGGATCCATTTGAGAATTGCCGGGAGCGTGTGGAGAAAAAAATGATCGCAGGTCTCACTGACTCCCAGGGTGTTTTACAAGAGTCTCGGGAGGGTATCCTGGGAGTGGTGAGATCGTACTATACTGACTTGTTTCAGAAGAAAGCTTTGGATAAGGAAAAAGTGGCCCAATTCTTGGAGGCAACTCCAGGCCCTGACACTAGTGATTTGGACTTTTCTCCTTTGACAGCAGGAATAACGGTGGAGGAGATAAAAGAGGCCATTGATAAGTTAAATCTGAAGAAGGCACCAGGTCCTGATGGTATTACAGCAGAATTTTATAAGAAGTTTAGAGACCTCTTAGCCCCGATCCTTGTGGATGTTTATACAAACTGTCTAGAAAATCACCTGATGCCTCCATCCATGAGGGTCTCATCGTTAATCCTGCTATCCAAAGGGAAAGAGCCTAGTGACATCAAGAACTGGAGGCCGATCGCCCTTTTGAATGTTGATAGGAAAATTCTGGCAAAAATTCTGTTTTCTAGGTTAGTCTGTTTGTCCCCGACACTGTTGGCAGGCTCTCAGTACGGCACAGTAAAAGGGCGGAACATCTCTGGAGCAGTCATCTCGATAAGGGAGATGTTTGAGAGATGTAAAGCTCTGAGGTGTGGGAGATATGTTGTAGGTCTGGACCAGGCTAAAGCCTTTGAGAGGGTTGACCATGATTATCTATGGGCAACTTTATCAAAGTACGGTATTCCGGGAGAATTTTTGGATTGGCTAAGAACTTTGTATAGAGAGGCTGAGAGCTTTCCTCTGATCAATGGTTGGCAGGGGGACACTTTCAGGGTAGAGGCAGGGGTGCGACAGGGCTTCCCCTCTGAGTCCACTGCTGTATGTGTTTGCTATCGATCCGTTCCTGAGATCACTGCAGCGGTGCGATTTTCAGGGGGTGCCGGTCCCCCATTGCTTGCCCCTGGATGTTGTTGCCTACGCGGATGATGTGACTGTGGTGATATCTGAACCTCATGAGGTGGAGATGTTATCTGCAACCATCAGAAGTTATTCAGAGGCCTCCGGGTCTCTGGTCAACTTTGAGAAGAGTCAAGCTTTCTGGCCATTGGATACTGCTCCTGGCTTTGACCTGCCACAGTTCACCAAGGCCTCCACCCATATTAAAATTCTTGGGGTTAAATTTGGGAGGGAAGACAATTCCACACTAAATTGGGAGGATAAGTTGGAAACCGGAAATGTAAAGGTTCAGCGATGGAAGAACTGGAGGCTGACCTATAGAGAAAGGGTTACTCTGATGAAGACTTACCTGGTCCCTGTCTTCCTCTACGTCTCTGTCGTCTTTCCTTTGCCAGAATCTTTCTCCGCTAGGCTCTTTAGCCTGTTCTTCCAGCTTTTATGGGGGAACAGGTTGAACCCAGTAAAAAGAGGGATCACCTACCTGCAGAGGAGAGAGGGTGGACTGGATATGTTAAATCCAAGGGTTTTCTTTGACTCCATGTTTCTGAAAGTAAATTTTGGTTGCCTGGACTCAAATAATGGTCTCCTGTGGGTAAGTAGTGTCAGGGACTGGATATTGCCTTTTGCAGAATCTTGGATGCGAGGCGGCAGTCTCAAGAGGGGCCAATGGACTCCTGGCTTCCTCCCCCAGTATCTGGAGTATGGTCTCAGGTGTTTAAGGAAATGGGGCATTGAGAAGTCTTTCCTAAAAACTAAGACCAGAAAAGATCTGTACTCCAGAGTCTGTAGGACCTTCTATTGCTTACAACTGGCACTCCCAGACTGTCCAACCACCACCCTACAGGACAGTCTGAGGTTTCTGAATGGTCGGAGGCTGCCCCATAAGTTTCATGACATTGCCTGGCTCTCATTACAGTGTAAACTGTTTGTGAGGGGGAATCTAAAATTCCTAAGTGTGGCAGATCGTATGTGTCCCCTCGGGTGTCAGACAGAGGAGACTATGGTCCACTTTATATCTGAGTGCTGGGGTGGACGGAACATCTGGCGTGAAATATCCACCAAGCTAAGAATCCCATCACTGCAGTCCCTCAGGTACCCAGAGATCCTCTATGGTGTGACACCTACTGTACATAACATCAACCAGGAGACCATGTACATAGTGATCCAGGTCATCAAGTACTTTCACTGGCACATGAGAACCAGAGTGTCCGTCCATAGTGAGCCATTCCACCATCATAAGGCCATAAGCCTCATCATGTCCGAGCTCAGGTGGATCCGGTCACTAGAGGTCAGGAAAAAGGGGCAGAATATAAGACTCTGGAGGAACATCCATCTAGAATGAAATATGTCCGATTATATAATGTGGATACATTTGTTTTCTTATGCTTTTCTTTATTTCCCTTTCAGCCAAAATGGACTCTTAAGTTACATTTAATATAAATTTTAATTTTTATGAACATGTATGATTTATACTGAATTATCTATGATTTATTTTGATGGAAAAAGTATTTCTGTATTTTGTTTGTTTTATACTAATAAAAATTGCCCCCTATGTACTAGAATATAACTAATATAATACTGTCCCCTATGTACAAGAATATAACTACTATAATACTGCCCCTATGTACAGGAATATAACTACTATAATACTGCCCCCTATGTACAAGAATATAACTACTATAATACTGCCCCCTATGTACAACAATATAACTACTATAATACTGCCCCTATGTACAAGAATATAACTACTATAATACTGCCCCCTATGTACAAGAATATAACTACTATAATACTACCCCCTATGTACAGGAATATAACTGATATAATACTGCCCCTTATGTACAGGAATATAACTACTATAATACTGCCCCCTATGTACAAGAATATAACTACTATAATACTGCCCCCTATGTACAGGAATATAACTACTATAATACTGCCCCCTATGTACAAGAATATAACTACTATAATACTGCCCCCTATGTACAGGAATATAACTACTATAATACTGCACCCTATGTACAGGAATATAACTACTATAATACTGCCCCCTATGTACAGGAATATAACTACTATAATACTGCCCACTATGTACAGGAATATAACTACTATAATACTGCCCCCTATGTACAAGAATATAACTACTATAATACTGCCCCCTATGTACAAGAATATAACTACTATAATACTGCCCCCTATGTACAAGAATATAACTACTATAATACTGCCCCCTATGTACAGGAATATAACTACTATAATACTGCCCCCTATGTACAAGAATATAACTACTATAATACTGCCCCCTATGTACAGGAATATAACTACTATAATACTGCACCCTATGTACAGGAATATAACTACTATAATGCTGCCCACTATGTACAGGAATATAACTACTATAATACTGCCCCCTATGTACAAGAATATAACTACTATAATACTGCCCCCTATGTACAGGAATATAACTACTATGTTACTGCCCCCTATGTACAGGAATATAACTACTATAATACTGTCTCCTATGTACAAGAATATAACTACTATAATACTGCCGCCTATGTACAAGAATATAACTACTATAATACTGCCCCCTATGTACAAGAATATAACTACTATAATACTGCCCCCTATGTACAAGAATATAACTACTATAATACTGCCCCCTATGTACAAGAATATAACTACTATAATACTGCCCCCTATGTACAGGAATATAACTACTATAATACTGCCCCCTATGTACAGGAATATAACTACTATAATACTGCCCCCTATGTGCAAGAATATAACTACTATAATACTGCCCCCTATGTACAAGAATATAACTACTATAATACTGCTCCCTATGTACAAGACTATAACTACTATAATACTGACCCCTATGTACAAGAATATAACTACTATAACACTGCCCCTTATGTACAAGAATATAACTACTATAATACTGCCCCCTATGTACAAGAATATAACTACTATAATACTGCCCCCTATGTACAAGAATATAACTACTATAATACTGCCCCCTATGTACAGGAATATAACTACTATAATACTGCCCCCTATGTACAAGATTATAAACACTATAATACTGCCCCCTATGTACAGGAATATAACTACTATAATACTGCCCCCTATGTACAAGATTATAAACACTATAATACTGCCCCCTATGTACAAGAATATAACTACTATAATACTGCCCCCTATGTACAAGAGTATAACTACTATAATACTGCCCCCTATGTACAAGAATATAACTACTATAATACTGCCCCCTATGTACAGGACTATAACTACTATAATACTGCACCCTATGTACAAGAATATAACTACTATAATACTGCCTCCTATGTACAAGAATAGAAATGCTGCTATAGACAGAATATTTAGAACAGTCCTTTCTATGGCAAGGAGACATATTTCAGCCCCGTCCTTGTACATGACTGAGCAAAGAGAAGATACAATGTAGCGAGTGGTCATGAATTGTAAACCCTGACGCTCTGATTACCCGGCAGTAATTTTTAATGCAGCTTCACAACAATATAAATGAAAAGCGTCATAATAATAACCATAAAATATTCATTACACTTTAATACACTGTGATAAATTTTAAAAGTTGCTGTGAATTGTTGAGCTGACAATTGTAAAATTACCATCTCTACCGTCTGACTAAAGGTACTGTCCAGAGAAAGCATTCGGAACCAACCTACTCTTCTAAAGGGGTCCTAAAACACAAGACTTGATTGAGGTTCAGCCAATTACATAAAGTTTACATGAATATAACTACTATAATACGGCCCCCTATGCACAGGAATATAACTACTATAATACTGCCCCCTATGTACAGGAATATAACTACTATAATATTGCCCCCTATGTACAAGAATATAACTACTATAATACTGCTCCCTATGTACAAGAATATAACTACTATAATACTGCCCCCTATGTACAAGAATATAACTACTATAATACTGCCCCCTATGTACAGGAATATAACTACTATAATACTGCCCCCTATGTACAAGAATATAACTACTATAATACTGCCCCCTATGTACAGGAATATAACTACTATAATACTGCACCCTATGTACAGGAATATAACTACTATAATGCTGCCCACTATGTACAGGAATATAACTACTATAATACTGCCCCCTATGTACAAGAATATAACTACTATAATACTGCCCCCTATGTACAGGAATATAACTACTATGTTACTGCCCCCTATGTACAGGAATATAACTACTATAATACTGTCTCCTATGTACAAGAATATAACTACTATAATACTGCCGCCTATGTACAAGAATATAACTACTATAATACTGCCCCCTATGTACAAGAATATAACTACTATAATACTGCCCCCTATGTACAAGAATATAACTACTATAATACTGCCCCCTATGTACAAGAATATAACTACTATAATACTGCCCCCTATGTACAGGAATATAACTACTATAATACTGCCCCCTATGTACAGGAATATAACTACTATAATACTGCCCCCTATGTACAAGAATATAACTACTATAATACTGCCCCCTATGTACAAGAATATAACTACTATAATACTGCTCCCTATGTACAAGACTATAACTACTATAATACTGACCCCTATGTACAAGAATATAACTACTATAACACTGCCCCTTATGTACAAGAATATAACTACTATAATACTGCCCCCTATGTACAAGAATATAACTACTATAATACTGCCCCCTATGTACAAGAATATAACTACTATAATACTGCCCCCTATGTACAGGAATATAACTACTATAATACTGCCCCCTATGTACAAGATTATAAACACTATAATACTGCCCCCTATGTACAGGAATATAACTACTATAATACTGCCCCCTATGTACAAGATTATAAACACTATAATACTGCCCCCTATGTACAAGAATATAACTACTATAATACTGCCCCCTATGTACAAGAGTATAACTACTATAATACTGCCCCCTATGTACAAGAATATAACTACTATAATACTGCCCCCTATGTACAGGACTATAACTACTATAATACTGCACCCTATGTACAAGAATATAACTACTATAATACTGCCTCCTATGTACAAGAATAGAAATGCTGCTATAGACAGAATATTTAGAACAGTCCTTTCTATGGCAAGGAGACATATTTCAGCCCCGTCCTTGTACATGACTGAGCAAAGAGAAGATACAATGTAGCGAGTGGTCATGAATTGTAAACCCTGACGCTCTGATTACCCGGCAGTAATTTTTAATGCAGCTTCACAACAATATAAATGAAAAGCGTCATAATAATAACCATAAAATATTCATTACACTTTAATACACTGTGATAAATTTTAAAAGTTGCTGTGAATTGTTGAGCTGACAATTGTAAAATTACCATCTCTACCGTCTGACTAAAGGTACTGTCCAGAGAAAGCATTCGGAACCAACCTACTCTTCTAAAGGGGTCCTAAAACACAAGACTTGATTGAGGTTCAGCCAATTACATAAAGTTTACATGAATATAACTACTATAATACGGCCCCCTATGCACAGGAATATAACTACTATAATACTGCCCCCTATGTACAGGAATATAACTACTATAATATTGCCCCCTATGTACAAGAA
This sequence comes from Engystomops pustulosus, assembly GCF_040894005.1. Lineage (NCBI taxonomy): Eukaryota > Metazoa > Chordata > Amphibia > Anura > Leptodactylidae > Engystomops > Engystomops pustulosus. The sequence goes on along the minus strand of NC_092412.1, from coordinate 256,053,767 downwards.
TATAACTACTATAATACTGCTCCCTATGTACAAGAATATAACTACTATAATACTGCCCCCTATGTACAAGAATATAACTACTATAATACTGCTCCCTATGTACAAGAATATAAATACTATAATACTGCTCCATATGTACAAGAATATAACTACTATAATACTGCCCCCTATGTACAAGAATATAACTACTATAATACTGCCCCCTATGTACAAGAATATAACTACTATAATACTGCCCCCATGTACAAGAATATAACTACTATAATACTCCTCCCTATGTACAGGAATATAACTACTATAATACTGCCCCCTATGTTCAAGAATATCACTACTATAATACCGCCCCCTATGTACAAGAATATAACTACTATAATACTTCCTTATATGTATAAGAATATAACTACTATAATACTGCCCCCTATGTACAAGTATGTAAATACTATAATACTGCCCCTATGTACATGTATATAACTACTGTAATACTGCCCCTATGTACAAGAATATAACTACTATAATACTGCCTCCTATGTACAAGAATATAACTACTAGAATTCTTCCCCATATGTACAGGAATATAACTACTATAATACTGCCCTCTATGTACAGGAATATAACTGCTATAATACTGCTCCCTATGTACAAGAATATAACTACTATAATACTGCCCCCTATGTACAGGGATATAACTACTATAATACTGCCCCCTATGTACAGGAATATAACTACTATAATACTGCCCCCTATGTACAGGAATATAACTACTATAATACTGCATCCTATGTACAAGAATATAACTACTATAATACTGCCCCCTATCTACAAGAATATAACTACTATCATACTGCCCTCTATGTACAGGAATATAACTACTATAATACTGCCCTCTATGTACAAGAATATAACTACTATAATACTGCCCCCTATGTACAAGAATATAACTACTATAATACTGCATCCTATGTACAAGAATATAACTACTATAATACTGCCCCCTATCTACAAGAATATAACTACTATCATACTGCCCTCTATGTACAGGAATATAACTACTATAATACTGCCCTCTATGTACAAGAATATAACTACTATAATACTGCCCCCTATCTACAAGAATATAACTACTATCATACTGCCCTCTATGTACAGGAATATAACTACTATAATACTGCCCTCTATGTACAAGAATATAACTACTATAATACTGCATCCTATGTACAAGCATATAACTACTATAATACTGCCCCCTATGTACAGGAATATAATTACTATAATACTGCCCCCTATGTACAAGAATATAACTACTATAATACTGCCCCCAATGTACAGGAATATTACTGCTATAATACTGTCCCCTATGTACAGGAATATAACTGCTATAATACTGCCCCCTATGTACAGGAATATAACTACTATAATACTGCCCCCTATCTACAAGAATATAACTACTATAATACTGCCCCCTATGTACAAGAATATATCTACTATAATACTGCCCCCTATGTACAAGAATATAACTACTATAATACTGCCCCCTTAGTACAGGAATATAACTACTATAATACTGCCCCCTATGTACAGGAATATAACTACTATAATACTGCCCCCTATGTACAAGAATATAACTACTATAACACTGCTTCCTATGTACAAGAATATAACTACTATAATACTGCCCCCTATGTACAAGAATATAACTACTATAATACTGCCCCCTATGTACAAGAATATAACTACTATAATACTGCCCCCTATGTACAAGACAATAACTACTATAATACTGCCCCCTATGTACAAGAATATAACTACTATAATACTGCCCCCTATGTAGAAGAATATATCTACTATAATTCTGCCCCCTATGTACAGGAATCTAACTACTATAATACTGCCCCCTATGTACAAGAATATAACTACTATAATACTGCCCCCTATGTACAATAATATATCTACTATAATACTGCCCCCTATGTACAAGAATATAACTACTATAATACTGCCCCCTATGTACAGGAATATAACTACTATAATTCTGCCCTCTATGTACAGGAATCTAACTACTATAATACTGCCCCCTATGTACAAGAATATAACTACTATAATACTGCCCCCTATGTACAAGAATATAACTACTATAATACTGCCCCCTATGTACAAGAATATAACTACTATAATACTGCCCCCTATGTACAAGAATATAACTACTATAATACTGCCCCCTATGTACAAGAATATAACTACTATAATACTGCCCCCTTTGTACAAGAATATATCTACTATAATTCTGCCCCCTATGTACAGGAATCTAACTACTATAATACTGCCCCCTATGTACAGGAATATAACTACTATAATACTGCCCCCTATGTACAGGAATATAACTACTATAATACTGCCCCCTATGTACAGGAATATAACTACTACAATACTGCCCCCTATGTACAAGAATATAACTACTATAATACTGCCCCCTATGTACAAGAATATAACTACTATAATACTGCCCCCTATGTACAGGAATATAACTACTATAATACTGCCCCCTATGTATAGGAATATAACTACTATAATACTGCTCCTATGTACAGGGATATAACTACTATAATACTGCCCCCTATGTACAAGAATATAACTACTATAATACTGCCCCCTATGTACAAGAATATAACTACTATAATACTGCCCCCTATGTACAAGAATATAACTACTATAATACTGCCCCCTATGTCCAAGAATATAACTACTATAATACTGCCCCCCTATGTACAGGAATATAACTACTATAAAACTGCCTCCTATGTACAAGAATATAACTACTGTAATACTGCCCCCTATGTACAAGAATATAACTACTATAATACTGCCCCCTATGTACAAGAATATAACTACTATAATACTGCCCCCTATGTACAGGAATATAACTATTATAATACTGCTCCTATGTACAGGAATATAACTACTATAATACTGCCCCCTATGTACAGGAATATAACTACTATAATACTGCCCCCTATGTATAGGAATATAACTACTATAATACTGCTCCTATGTACAGGGATATAACTACTATAATACTGCCCCCTATGTATAGGAATATAACTACTATAATACTGCCCCCTATGTACAGGAATATAACTACTATAATACTGCCCCCTATGTACAGGAATATAACTACTATATTACTGCCCCCTATGTACAAGAATATAACTACTATAATACTGCCCCCTATGTACAGGAATATAACTACTATAATACTGCCCCCTATGTACAGGAATATAACTACAATAATACTGCCCTCTATGTACAAGAATATAACTACTATAATTCTGCCCCCTATGTACAGGAATATAATTACTATATTACTGCCCTTGAGTGTTAATATAAATTACTCTGTACTAGTGTGATGTGAAAATATTGTAAAAGAATTTCCCTGTTAGATCTTGTACATTAGTGTGTAGCTATTATTTGCGGTATTATACTTTTCCTCTATTATTATGATGTGTTGTGCAGGATAAAACAATGTAGTGACAAATCACTCAGACCCCTCTATAATTTGTAACAATGGAGACATTTGGGGCTCTTTGTGTTGTAGAATGATGGTGCACAAATATGTCAAGTGGGAAAACACACACAATGGACATAATCAGATGTAAGAGGATCTCTTTAGCGGTATTATTAATCAGAGTGGGGGGAGGGGGGGGGGGGCTCTGCAAATCAGAACCTGAATGTAACAATATTAAATAACGAGTGTGAAGAGCTCTCTGCAAATTAATAAATTGTGCTCAATGATCCCTGAGAGGCGACATAGACCTGTCCATTGAGGGAGCGTCGTATAAAACACTTCAGAATCACTGGACGGATGTTTCATGAATGTAAGTTACAGGATAAATTATGATTCTCTTATGTTACTTTCTTAAAGGGAAAGTTACAAAAAAAAAATAAAAGCCGCTACTGTTAGGGGGTTGGTTTGCCAGAGATCCGAAAGCCACTGTCAAGGGTGCTCCCGCGATCCATGTCGCGGATTGCAGGTACACCCGTGCTCCGCTGTATGCCTGTCCCCGTTCGCCTGCCCAGATTTACCTCTCATGGCTCCTGGGTGTGCTCCGGGTCCCGGTGTATAGGCCGCACGCCTCCTTCCCTGCAGGGCCAGCGTCCTCCTGATTGGCGCTGGCTAATCCGGCTCAGCCCTTATGATCAGGCACCTCCCTTCCTTCCTGGCCGGATCTTCAGCATTCTAATGGAACTTCCAAGGTCTTCACACCTCGCTTCCCACAGCGGTTCCTGTCCCATCAGCGTATCCAGACGCTCCTGTCTTCCAGCGTTTCCAAATGCCTCTGTTTTCCTCCAGCGTTTCCATACGCCTCCGTGTCTCCTGTCTCCAGCATTCCCATACGCTCCTGGTGTGTCCTGTTTTCCAGCGTTTCCATACGCCTCCGTGTCTCCTGTCTCCAGCATTCCCATACGCTCCTGGTGTGTCCTGTTTTCCAGCGTTTCCAGACACTTCCGTGTCTCCTGTCTCCAGCATTCCCATACGCTCCTGGTGTGTCCTGTCTTCCAGCGTTTCCAGACGCCTCCATGTCTCCTGTCTCCAGCATTCCCATACGCTCCTGGTGTGTCCTGTCTTCCAGCGTTTCCAGACACCTCCATGTCTCCTGTCTCCAGCATTCCCATACCCTCCTGGTGTGTCCTGTCTTCCAGCGTTTCCAGACACCTCCGTGTCTCCTGTCTCCAGCATTCCCATACGCTCCTGGTGTGTCCTGTTTTCCAGCGTTTCCAGACGCCTCCGTGTCTCCTGTCTCCAGCATTCCCATACGCTCCTGGTGTGTCCTGTTTTCCAGCGTTTCCAGACACCTCCATGTCTCCTGTCTCCAGCATTCCCATACCCTCCTGGTGTGTCCTGTTTTCCAGCGTTTCCAGACGCCTCCGTGTCTCCTGTCTCCAGCATTCCCATACGCTCCTGATGTGTCCTGTTTTCCAGCGTTTCCAGACACCTCCATATCTCCTGTCTCCAGCATTCCCATACCCTCCTGGTGTGTCCTGTCTTCCAGCGTTTCCACAACCCTTCGTGTCTCTTGTCTCCAGCGTTCCCATACGCTTCCTGCTGTGCCTTCCTGGGTTCCAATCCAGCGGTGTCTTCAGTCCGTGCCAGCGTCACCAGTGTTCCTCCGTGTTCCTGCTGTCATCCCAGGCTTGGACTGTTTCCTGCATACCCTGTACCTTTGCTGCCACCGCGGGCCACATACCATCTCCTGGGTGGTCCAGAGGGTCCACTGGTCCACAGACTCCTCCCTCCGGACTCTTCCCATAGAGACTTTCCTTCTGGGTACTTCCAAGTACCTTCCTGTTGTCTGTGTGACCGTTACATCCAACAATTAATATCTTTTAAAAGAAATGTTAAATGGAATATTCCTGCTTCAAGTTAGAAGGATTGAAAGATTTCTCTCTCCTCCCTAGCCCCGCCCCCGAGGAGCTCTCCTGATAGAGGACATGTAGTCAGTACTTACTAGTGTTGGTCATCCTTTCCTACAACAAATTAAGGAAAGTTCCACAAGTCTACATTGTAGCTTTCATCAACTCCTCTCCATTCACTAAGTTAGATCGATACTTGTTTTCAGTGGTCAGAATCATCCTTTGTGAAGCAAAGGTTTATGGGTTCGAGGTGGAACTTAGCCATTTTGCTTTTAGGCCACTCCTAAGGATGTTTTCTAAGTGACTTCAACCTTCAGTTCCTTAAAGAGGGACCTTGACTTATCTGGAAGGAGGTCACTAGGGCGCTACTTTAAAAAGAGGTCGCATAGCGTGAAACTCCTGGTATCATAAGATGAATCAGTTAGTTGAGATGTGAGGTCCACAACGAGGGAAGGACACTCTCCTCTTAGGTGGGTCACAATTGTTTCATAATATCAAATATTAAGTAGCTGGGAAGGATTTTGGAGAAGACAACACCTAGACTGGTGGAATACCAGTGAAACTTAACCCACCTCAAGATTTGGCCCAACCCGGCATTTTCTTCGGCAAAAATTCTTCTATCCCCACAACCTTTATTCTTAAATAAGCAGAACAGTAAAAACCCGAGGCTCGTGTTGGGTGGTGGAAAAACTGGTCACAGCATTTATTAACAAATCTAATTTAACAATTCTCCAAGAACATGTGAATATCAAAATGGTAGGCACTTGTATTTGTGAACTCTCCATCTAAAGCAAAAACGGCTCGGGACTGCACTCTGCCTATATATCTGGACTCCCAGATGGCAAGTCGGCCAGACGATCAAAGCAATCTCACATCTCCATTTTACTGCCAGCTGTGACTTCAGAACTATAAAACACAGATATTCAAAACAGTAAAACAAAACAATAAATTAGGGAGAGAGAGACTGCTTCCGGTGAGTGCCCAAAGTCCAGAGAAAGAGAGAGGAGGAGACTCGCTGCCCCTTATAAACATGAAAAGAGGGTAGGAGGAAAGTGCACTGCAGCAAACCTCCTCCTCATAAAGTGCAAGGCCCTATAATTAACCCCCCCACACCCCCAGTCCAGGTGCACCCTTCTTTTTAGTTTAGTCGTGTTCACCCGTTTTATTGCATTTTTGTTATCTAAAGGGTGGCCACATCTCATCCAAAACTCTGCCTGGATTGTAACACACAAACTCTCCACAGGGGGAGCACAGACTCCTAGTATAGTTACTGCTGGAAGATGGATGCTCAGCCTCCCTGACTGTATGCTTATGGCATATTTTTAGAGAGAAATTTAGGGACAAATAACACTGTCCTCCCAGCAGGCTGACATTGCTTTGGCCATAACTGCTAATTTGATTGTTTTCTGAGGCATCATGAAATTGATAACAGGCACAGGGACAAAAAGTTGCTAAAGTTTTTTTTTTTGCACATAATATGTTAATTTCTGCTTTTAGGTGACACAGGAACAAAATTTACTGTAACAAATCCGCCACATGTGAATTTCCCCTAATAATGTTGGTTTTGGAGCTTTGGAGTATCACATAATGAACTTGAACTCATTGATGCCGCCACACATTGTCTAGAGGCCGCTGAGTGCCGGGGGCATTAGTAGCGAGGGGTTAATGTACATTACGCCTACACGTTAACCCCTCACCTCCCATTCATTAAAGTGACTACATTGTATTAATTACAGGGAAGATCGTTACTGATGCAGCCTCTAACAACGGGAGGGACATTCACAGCAAAGCAGTAAAGCGAGAGGTCGCCGTGATATTTCCTGGGAGACATTTCACCTGGTGATTGCCTCACGTCCCCGGCTGCTCCATTCACTTAGGTTAATGATGATTAATAGAATATGGCCACCGGCGTCAATTGAGGCCATTAAGAAAAGATAGATTAGAATAATGAAATCTGCAGCCCGTTTAATTACAGTATCCAGAGCAAAAATCCAGGATAATAGCATAAAATTCTATATACAACCCCAGTGCAGGAAGAAAAGTACTCTCAGATACTAACAACATAAACCAAATAGTGACCTACAGATCACCGGGCACAGACTATAGAGACTGCACAACATTCACTGCTACTCATCCTGCAGATCTTTTATTAAAATATATAATATAAAACATAACAAAAACACAAAACATAAAACAAACATTATGTACAATATATACAAAATATTTACAACAACTCACCGGCTGGTCCAGTCTCATTCACCCCTAGTAACCGTTTATTTTTTTTGGTTTGTTTTTTTAACCGGTTAAGGACCGGGCCCTTTCCTGTTTTTTTCATGTCCATTTTTCACTCCCCACCTTCAAAAATCTATAACTTTTTTATTTTTACACGTAAAGAGCTGTGTGACGGCTTGTTTTCTGCGTAACAAATTGCACTTCATAATGATGTTATTAAATATTCCATGCCATGTACTCGGAAGCGGGAAAAAAATTCCAAATGCAATGAAAATGGTGAAAAACCGCATTTGCGCCATTTTCTTGTGGGCTTGGATATTACGTCTTTCACTGAGCGCCCCAAATGATATGTCTACTTTATTCTTTGGGTCGGTACGATTAAGGGGATACCAAATTTGTATAGGTTTTATAATGTTTTCATACATTTACAAAAATTAAAACCTCCTGTACAAAAATAATTTTTTTGATTTTGCCAACTTCTGGCGCTAATAACTTTTTTATACTTTGGTGTACGGAGCTGTGGGTGGTGTCATTTTTTTGCGAAATTTGATAATATTTTCAATGATATAATTTTTAGGACTGTACGAGCTTGTGATCACTTTTTATAGATTTTTTTAGATTTTTCAAAATGGCAAAAAAGTGCCATTTTCGACTTTGGGCGCTATTTTCCCTTACGGGGTTAAACGCATTGAAAAACCGTTATCATATTTTGATAGATCGGGCATTTTCGGACGCGTCGATACCTGATGTGTTTATGATTTTTACTGTTTATTTATATTTATGTCAGTTCTAGGGAAAGGGGGGTGATTTGAAATTTTAGGTTTTTTTATTATAATTTTTTTTTTTTACACTTATTTATACTATTTTTCAGACTCCCTAGGGTACTTTAACCCTAGGTTGTCTGATCGATCCTATCATATACTGCCATACTACAGTATGGCAGTATATGGGGATTTTCTAACTCATTCATTACAATGTGCTATCAGCACATTGTAATGAAGGGGTTAAAACGAAATAGCCTCGGGTCTTCAGAAGACCCGAGGCTACCATGGAGATGGATCGCCGCCCCCCGATGACGTCACGGGGAGCGGCGATCCCAGGTAAGATGGCGGCGCCCATGCGCCGCTATCTGTTTGAGGCTGCCGGCAGCTTTGCCGGCAGCCCACGCTGTAAAAACACCCGTGATCGGTGCTAGCACCGATCACGGATGTTACCGGTAAGCCTAAGCAATATGCAGCAAAGACTTACCGGCTATGGAGAGGGCTCAGCCCGTGAGCCCTCTCCATGCAGCGCGACGCGACCGCCGCCGTGAATACACGGCGGGCGGTCGCGAACCGGTTAAAGACCCGACCTCAAAAGAGCGGCCAATCCAACCGTTCACAAGCGGGAAACTCTCTTCCCCTTCAAACAAAATTTTTAGCCAATGTACAAACCGTTCCGGCAGGCCATACCTCAGAAGGACAGACCAGAGGTAGTTGTGATTAACCTGAATTTCAGTGGGGACCTGAATTTTGAAACTTAAAAATGACTTATACATGACTAAAAGGGTGAATGGGTGAAAAGTAGTGGGAATAATCGGGTAGTTGCCCTGACAAAAATGGGCTAATCAAAATACTTGGGAGCTGATGGGCAAATCCCTGTTCATACAGACCAGGTGTTTTCTGTATTATGCAATAAACACCCAGCAATAAGACCCCCTAGGGTTAAAGTATGCCGGAGAGTCTGCAAATACAGTAAAATATAATTGAAAAAAGTAAAAAATATAATTTAAATTAAAAAACCTGACATTCCAAATCACACCCCTTTCTCTAGAACTGCTATAAAAATAAACAAATAATATCATAAACATATTAGCCCTCCCCCTGTCCTAAAAGTCTGACCCCCAACCTTTCAACCTTTCAACTATAATACTGGAGAGTAAACCCCATAATGGAATTTATTGTACCCGAATGTCGATTTTTCAATACTTTTATATTATATTATACTATTCCCAATATGGAAGCAATGAAAACATCATCTTGTCTCGCAAAAAACAACATATTACACAGGTCTGTGCTCGGAAAAATTAAAAAAAAAAAAGTTATTAGCATCAGAATATGGTGAAACATTTAACAATAGGTTTTTTATCCCTGTTATTGTAGTGACATAAATAATAAAGGAGATGTGACATTTGGAGCATACAGAGAAATCTGTAAATCAGAGCCCATAAGAAAATGAGGCTTTCTCATCAATTTTATTGCATTTGGAATTTTTTTTCCAGCTTCCAAGTACACGGCATAGAATATTAAATGCTGTCACTAAGAAGTTACACAGGAAACAAACCTTCATAAAACCCCTTAAACAGAAAAATAAAAAAGTTAATATTTTTAAAGAAGAGCAGCGGAAAAATGGAAATTCAAAAACAGAAAAAAGGCCACATCCCTAAGGGGTTAATGGTGCTCTGGTTGCCAGACCCAGTTATTCTCATAGAATTAAAAGAAGAAGTGGGGAAACCTATTTCTTCAGCAAATGTGGAAGTATTACTGCAAGCTAACTTTGATGCAAATACTTCTAAAACTAGTACTGTAAGGTAACAGATACAAATACTACTAAGACTAGTACTGTAAGGTAACAGATACAAATACTACTAAGACTAGTACTGTAAGGTAACATATGCAAATACTATGAAGACTAGTACTGTAAGGTAACATATGCAAATACTATGAAGACTAGTACTGTAAGGTAACAGATACAAATACTACTAAGACTAGTACTGTAAGGTAACATATGCAAATACTATGAAGACTAGTACTGTAAGGTAACAGATACAAATACTACTAAGACTAGTACTGTAAGGTAACATATGCAAATACTATGAAGACTAGTACTGTAAGGTAACATATGCAAATACTATGAAGACTAGTACTGTAAGGTAACATATGCAAATACTATGAAGACTAGTACTGTAAGGTAACATATGCAAATACTATGAAGACTAGTACTGTAAGGTAACATATGCAAATACTACGAAGACTAGTACTGTAAGGTAACATATGCAAATACTATGAAGACTAGTACTGTAAGGTAACATATGCAAATACTATGAAGACTAGTACTGTAAGGTAACATATGCAAATACTATGAAGACTAGTACTGTAAGGTAACATATGCAAATACTATGAAGACTAGTACTGTAAGGTAACATATGCAAATACTATGCAGACTAGTACTGTAAGGTAACATATGCAAATACTACGAAGACTAGTACTGTAAGGTTACACTGATGCAAAACAAGATGCAAATACTACTAAGACTAGTACTGTACGGTAACACTAATGCAAATACTACTAAGACTAGTACTGTTGGTAACACTAATGCAAAAAAAGTTCTTAGACTGGTAGCATTGTTTGATTCTGAAATGCAAATAGTTCTAACACTAGTCCTGCACAAAAGTAGCCTATGAGCAGCTTAATTCAGTTCTTCAGAATGCCCTTAAAAGGGCAATTATTTCAGATTCTCAACACACAGTAGCCTCTGTAGCCTTCTCAACATTTTTATGATACTGAAGTGTCCATATAATTTTTCTCATACTCATCCCCAGATGAATCCCACATTCTGGGTTTGTAACAAAGAAAGACTCAGCATCTCCCAGAGACCCCATCATCCAAGAAATGGCCAGGGAAGTGACCCGCGACTCCCCCAACTCTGTTTCCTTTTGGCGCCTCTCTTGATGCCTCTTTTAGAATGTTGTAATTTTCTTGTGTTTCTTCCCGGGCCCCTCAGGTTCTCTGCCCTTCAGAAATTTATTAACACAGCTTTTTAGAGCACCAGTCTTGACCCAACATCCCCTTCCCCCCACGACCCTCCGTAGCACAGCGTCCCGGATGTACTAAGAGTAGATCTGGTAGATCCAAAAAGGATCTCTGCCATGTCGGCCATGTTTAGATCTGGTTAACCTGGGGGACATTTTGCTATAGTCCTGCTGGTTTTCCGGCGGACCGAGGGGTTCATGTCATCAACAACCTCCTAGCTGCCCCGCTCTCTACCTTGTCACACCCAAAGTGGCTTGAGGGGTGGAAATATGTCAACCTGTTGATGATGCGGTGTAGTAAATGCCGTGTCCACCAGAAATCTTGCGGATAAGGTTTATAAATCTCCCCCATTGTGCTTTGCTTTAAATTTTCCTTCCTTTACTTATGATGAATGACCAGTGTTATTTGCAAAAAAAAAAGACAAAAAAAAGTTGACTTTTCTTGTACTTTTTTATGCTGCACTTTGGAAATAGGATGCTCTTCTAAGCGCCCAGCCTTATCTTGTGAGTTTATGGGTCATTTCACACCTCAAGTGTGTGAGAGCGGAGCCTTTTCATCATCTCCCCATAATTCCCTCTCCTCTCTCTCCAGCTGCACTTGCTGCTTGCCAGCAGATCCGGAAATTCTCCAGATTGCGCGCAGCCGTCACCGTGTCAGCAAAACAGTCAAGAACTGAGGAAAACCATTGAGAAAAATAAAAGAAATAAAAATAAAAAAGCTTCTTCGTCAATATTTAAATAGCCCCTTTTAGGGAGAGCCGGAGTGTTCTCATGTATTTCAGGAAGGGACATGATGATGCATGAGTCTGTCCGCTGCCGAGTCTCTGGGGCCACAGATGTCTCCTTTATTAACCAGGGATACGTGTGGTGCAATGAGCTGGAGAGTGAAAAGTCATATCAAAGGGACAAAGGTGTCGAAAATCCTCCATTTCATATTTATCCTCAATTTCATATTTATCAGCTTATGAGCCTACCCGAGTATAAGCTGAAGCACCTATTTTTAACACAAAAAACTGGGAAAGCCCATTGACTCAAGTATAAGCCTGGGGTGGGAAAAGCATTGGTCACAGCCTCCACCAAGTATATAGCATGCACACCTGCCCCCCAGTATATAGCTTCCAGCCCCATGCCCCAGTATATAGGCTGCCTCCTACCCCAGTATATAGCTAGTCAGCCAGCCCCCAGTATATAGCCTGCACTCTTAGAGCCACTGTGCTCTTTGGAACCTTGAGTGCTGCAGAAATTCATTTATAACATTGGCCTGCCTGTCTCTCGCTCTCCCTGCCTTTCTCTCTGTATCTCACTCACCCCCCTGCATGTCTCTCTTCCTTTCACTCTCTCTCTCTGATTGTTTCTATTTCACTCACTCACTCTCCCTGCCTGCCTCTCTGTCGCTCACTCTCCCTGCCTTTCTCTCACTCACCCTACCTGTCACTCTGTCTCCTCTTCCCTGCCTGTCTCTCTGTCACTCACTCACGCTTCCTACCTGTCTCTCACTCACTTTCTCATTTACTCTCCCTGCTTGTCTCTCTGTCTCTCACTTACTCTCCCTTCCTGTCTCTCATTCACTCTATCTATTTGTTCTCACTCACTCTGTCTTTCTGTCTCTCATTCACTCTCCCTGCCTATCTCACTGTCTCTCACTCACGTACCCTGCCTGTCTCTCTGTCTCTCACTCTCCCTGGCTGATTCTCTGTGTGTCACTCACTCTACCTGCCTGTCTTGCACTCCCCCTGTCTGTTTCTCTGCCTTTCTCTCTTCCTGTCTGTCTCTCTGTCCTTCAGTCACTCTCTCTCCCTGCCGTTCTCTCTGTATCTTACCCTCCCTGCCTGTCTCTCAGTCTGCCACTCACTTACTCACTCTTTCTGTCTGTCTTTTTCTGTCTGTCTCTCTGTCACTTACTCTTCCTGCCTATCAATCACTCTCCCTGCTGTCTCTCAATCTCCCTGCCTGTCTCCGTCACTCACTCACGCTTCCTGCCTGTCTCTCTTTCACTCACTCTCCCTGCCTGTCTCTCTGGCTTTCACTCACTCTACCTGCCTGTCTTTCACTCCTCCTGCCTGTCTCTGTCTTTCACTTTTCCTGTATGTCTCTCTGCCTTGACACTCACTCTCTCTACCTGTCTCTCTCTCTTCAATCCTGTCTCTCTGTCCCTCACTCTCCCTGCCTGTCTCTCTGTCTCTCAATTTCCTTGCCTGTCTCTCTGTCACTCAATCACACTTCTTTCCTGTCTCTCTTTCCCTCACTCTCCATGCCTTTCTCTATCTCTCACTCACTGGGGGTCATTTACTAAGGGCCCGATTCGCGTTTTCCCGACGTGTTACCCGAATATTTCCGATTTGCGCCGCTTGTACATGAATTGCCCCGGGTTTTTGGCGCACGCGATCGGATTGTGGCGCATCGGGGCCGGCATGCGCGCGACAGAAATCGGGGGGGCGTGGCCGATCGAAAACCCGACGTATTCGGAAAAACCGCCGCATTTAAAAACCGAAAATGTGTCGCTCGGGGAGCGCTCACCTTCACCTTCTATGGGATGGTGCATTCCGGGGCGTTAAGATTATTTTCGGCGCTGCAGCGCCACCTGGTGGACGGCGGAGGAACTACCATCTTAAATCCCAGCCGGACCCGAATCCTGTGCAGAGAACGCGCCGCTGGATCGCGAATGGGCCGGGTAAGTAAATGTGCCCCACTGTCTCTACCTGTCTCTCATTCACCTTCTCTGCCTGTCTCCCACTCTCCATCCCTGCCTATCTCACTGTCTCTCACTCACTCACTCACTCTGTCTCTCTACATGTCTTTCACTCCCCGTGCCAGTCTTTCTGTCATTTACTCTTTCTGTCTGTCTCTCTGTCTTTCACTCACTCTCCCTGCCTATCTCTCTGTTTCTCACCCTTCCTGCCTCTCTGTCACTCACTCACTCACTCACTCACTCACTCTCTCTGCCTGTCTCTCTGCCACTTACTCTTCCTGCCTTTCTCTCATGCTTCCTGCCTGTCTCTTTCACTCACTCACTCTCCCTGCCTATCTCTCTGTATCTCACCCTTCCTGCCTCTCCGACTGTCTCTCTGTCACTCACTCACTCACTCACTCACTCACTCTCTCTGCCTGTCTCTCTGCCACTTACTCTTCCTGCCTTTCTCTCATGCTTCCTGCCTGTCTCTTTCACTCACTCACTCTCCCTGCATATCTCTCTGTCTTTCACTCTCTCTACCTGTCTGTCTCTCGCTCACCCTGCCAGTTTCTCTATCTTTTACTCTTCCTGTATTTCTCTTTGTCTTTCACTCACTCTCTCTACCTGTCTCTCTCTCACCCTCCCTGCATGTCTCTCTGTCTCTCAATCTCTCTGTCTGTCTCTCTGTTACTCAGTCACACTGTCTGCATGGCTCTATTTCACTCACTCACTCACTCTCCCTGCCTGCCTCTCTGTCTTTCACTCACTCTACCTGCCTGTCTCTCTGTCACTCACTATCCCTGCCTGTCTCTCTTTCACTCACTCTCCCTGCCTGTCTCTCCCTCAATCTCCCTGCCTTTCTCTCTTTCCCTCACTCACTCACTCACTCACTCATCCTGCCTGTCTCTATCACTCACTCTCACTGCCTGTCTCTCTATCACTCACTTTGCCTTCCTGTGTCTCTGCCACTCACTCTCCCTGCCTGTCTCTCTGTCATTTACTCATGCTTCCTGCCTGTCTCTCTTTCACTCACTCACTCCCTCACTGACTCTCCCTGCCTGTCTTTCTGTCACTCTACCTGTCTGTCTCTGTCACTCACTCACTCTTCCTGCCTGTCTCTCACTCTCCCTGTCTGTCTCTCAATCTTTTTACATATTACCTCAAACATAAACTGCCGATTTGCCTATAGTAAGCAATCAAAACTCAGAGCTCATATTAATGACCTGTGGCAATATGTTAACCAATCATGGCTCAGCTTCTAACTGCCCCAGCAGCAGCGGGCAATGGCCCCTGTACATGATGGGTAATAAGTGTATTTTGGAAAGCACGGGGTGAAGATTTCGCCTCAAAACCTCATATATGACATTCCCTGAGTCACAGAGAGCGGCCTAGCAAAATTTGGTGATTGTAAATGCAACGGTGCAGATTCCTTTAGTGGACATACACATATACAAACACACACACATACATACACATATACAATCACACATACATACATACACACACACACACATACATAAATACATTCACACACATACATATATACATACACTCACACACACATGTATACATACACACACACACATACATACACATACATACATACATACACATATACACACACACACACACACACACACACACACACACATACATACATACACATATACAAACACACATACATACATACACACACACATACATAAATACATTCACACACATACATATATACATACACTCACACACACATGTATACATACACACACATACATACACATACATACATACATACATACATACACATATACACACACACACATACATACATACACATATACAAACACACATACATACATACATACACACATACATAAATACATTCACACACATACATATATACATACACTCACACACACATGTATACATACACACACATACATACACATA
Organism: Engystomops pustulosus; assembly: GCF_040894005.1. NCBI lineage: Eukaryota > Metazoa > Chordata > Amphibia > Anura > Leptodactylidae > Engystomops > Engystomops pustulosus. The sequence goes on along the minus strand of NC_092412.1, from coordinate 256,037,721 downwards.
CATACATACATACACATATACACACACACACACACACACATACATACACATACATAATTACATACACACACATACATACATACACATACATAAATACACATACACACACACACACATACATACATACATACATACACTCACACACACATATACATACATACATACACACACACACACATACATACATACATACATACATACATACACTCACACACACTCAGCTTTATACATTAGATGATGGGCCGGTGCAGCTGTGGTTTTCGCTTTCTATCCCCCTGGCACCGGTTCTTCTCACTTCCTCTCAGTCAATCAATGCCATGTGTATTTCTAGTTTTCTTGGAGTTCTGGAGTCAGTCCTGGTCAGATGGATATTTTGCATTTTTTGGCCAGGAATCCATAGCCGCCATCTGTCCAAGAAGTTTCTTTTTCAGTTTTGTAAAAGAAACTGTATGAAATAGCGACGTCTGACATCTGCTACACACGGCGCAGACTGCTGAGTGCTCAATATTTACACCGCTCCTCCGATTTCCCTGTCAGCTTTTCACGTTATCTTAGGATAGATGTATCTTATTAGGAAACCTCCTGAAATAGAAGTTTCTTTTTCATTTGCAGCTGTCCTGGTGGTGAAGTGCTGGAGGTCCCGTGGCTCTATGACAAGCTGCGCACCTTGTTAGACGGACAGACCGCCATTGTTTATCTCGTACAGATGTGCACCAGGCGAGGCTGCCTTTCCTATCTCTTAGGAGCTGTATCAGCTCTGCTGCATCAGCAGCACTGGTAGGAATTTCTCTTTCAGTAGTCAGACTAAGGAGAAAGCACAGAACCCAGGGCTAGGCCTATACTTATAAACTCTAGGTCTCAGCCTCTTGAAACTTCTATGGAAGCAGCCGATAGGACAGCCTGCACCAACACCCATTGACAATTACAACAATGACATTATCAGAACACATAATTAATACACATCACACATAACATCTTCCCTATTGTAGCTGGAGCCGATTAGGGTGATCAGTCCTACTGGGTTTAATCCAATGATTCAAGACTAGACTGGTGAAAAGCATAACCACCTTCCTCTTATACTCCCGGGACACTTTCTTGAATAACCCACATAAAACTCCATTTTCCCAATAACTGTAATGAAATAATTGACACTGAGGCTCTTGTTGGGTGGTGGAAACCGGTCACAGCTTTACTATCACATATCTTGATATAAATACTTGTTATAAAACTCAAAAATCTGATCATCATCATACACATTTTAATGTAAGTCTCCACAGCGAAGAAAAAATGGCTCGACTGCACTATGGCCATCCGGAGTCCCAGATGACAAGTCGACCAGACGAGCAAAGCAGCATTCCACTATTTCTCCATCTCTCACCGCCAGCTGTGACTTCGTTATGAAACCCGGAAATCTCATCATATACCTTCCAAAGTATATCTCCACAGTGAAACACGGCTCAAATGCACATCTGGACTCCCAGATGACACCATTATTTCTCCATTACTCACTTTGTTATAAAACGCGGAAATCTCATCATCATACTCATTTTTAGGTAAATCTCCACAACGGATCGGACTGCACTATGCCCATCCGGACTCCCAGATGACAAGTCGGCCAGACGAGCAAAGCAACATTCCATTATTTCTCCATTTCTCACTTCTTTATAAGACCCAGAAATCTCAACATCAGGCACATTTTTAGGTAAATCTCCACAAAAAACCGTCTCAGACTGCACTATGCCCATCTGGACTCCCAGATGACAAGTCGGCCAGACGAGCAGCACATCCATCTTCTCTCCATTTCTTTCCGCCATCTGTGACTTCAGGACTATAAAACAAAGAAAATGTTAACAGTACAACATAAAACTGCAACTTGGGAGGGAGGACGGGGTGGCTTTGGTGCCACAGATCAAAGAGGAAGAGGAGTAGATGACAGCCCTTATAAAACCAGGAAACAGGAAGAAGAAGGAGAGGGGAGGAGAAAACACTCTAGCAACACCCAGCTCAATAAAGTGCTAAGTTAACCCTGAAGTGCAGAGACTAAACTAGAAACAGCATTCACCAGTCCAGGTGCACCTTCCCTAATTGGTCAGGAGTGCACCACATGATGTTTGTAATGACCCAACTCCGGAACACTAGACATTACATATATGATATAATGGATAACCTAGGGGACAGGACTAGAGATGAGCGAACATGCTCGTCCGAGCTTGATGCTCGGTCGAGCATTAGGGTACTCGAAACTGCTCGTTGCTCGGACGAATACTTCGCCCGCTCGAGAAAATGGCAGCTCCCGCCGTTTTGCTTTTTGGCGGCCAGAAACAGAGCCAATCACAAGCCAGGAGACTCTGCACTCCAACCAGCATGACGTGGTACCCTTACACGTCGATAGCAGTGGTTGGCTGGCCAGATCAGGTGACCCTGGGATAGACTAGCCACTGGCCGCGCTGCTCGGATCATTCTGTGTCTGGATGCCGCTAGGGAGAGAGCTGCTGCTGGTCAGGGAAAGCGTTAGGGTGTTCTATTAGCTTACTGTTAGGCAGGAGTGATTCTCCAAGAACCCAACAGCCCTTCTTAGGGCTACAATAACGTTCTACTTTTTTTTTTTATTTGCAGCTAGTACCATATTGTGAGGAATTTGCAGGGGGACTTGTGTTTAGCTCTTAGTGACACACATATCCACCTCAAACACCAAAGTGGGAAAATTTATTAGGGGTTTGATTTCAATTAGGCACAGTCTGCCATTTACTTTTTATTTTACGTTTATTTTTTTAATAACTCAGTGTCATCTCATCTGGCATAGTAGTGTGCTTTCATACTTGGCTAGAAAATAGCCATAGGAGAATCCAAACGGCTTACTTACGCCTACAGTAGCGTTATATATTTGATTTCTGGTTGATCTGCTGGTGGCTGTACTTGCTGCAGTGCATCTACTAGCCAATTGTGAGCAATTTGTAGTGAGACTTGCGACCGATGTGTTTTGCGCTTAGTGACGCACATATCCATTGCAAAGACCGAAGTGGGAAAATTTATTAGGGGTTGGATTTCAATTAGGCACAGTCTGCCATTTCCTTTTTTATTTTACGTTTATTTTGTTTCATAACTCAGCGTCATCTCATCTGGCATAGTAGTGTGCTTTCATACTTGGCTAGAAAATAGCCATAGCAATAGGATAGCATCGTTTGGTTTTAAAAACTAAAAAACACAAAAAAAAACAAAAAAACACAAAAAAAAGTTAAAAAAAAATTAAAGTTATAACTCTCATTTTCAAAATGTTTAACCCGAGGGCTAGGGGTAGAGGACGAGGGCGGGGACGTGGGCGTCCAACTACTGCAGGGGTCAGAGGCCGTGGTCCTGGCCGGGGTGAGACACCACCTGCTTATGAGGGAGCAGGGGAACGCCGCAGAGCTACACTCCCTAGGTTCATGTCTGAAGTTACTGGGACTCGTGGTAGAGCACTGTTGAGGCCAGAAAAATGCGAACAGGTGATGTCGTGGATTGCCGACAATGCTTCAAGCAATTTGTCCACCAGTCAGTCTTCCACGCAGTCCACCCATGTCACCGAAATCGGCACTCCTCCAGCTCCTGCACCTCAGCCTCCTCCCCCCCAGTCTGCCCCCTCCCAGGAAAATTTGCCATTTGAACCGGCATACTCTGAGGAACTGTTTTCTGGAGCCTTCCCACACTCAAAAACCACTTGTCCGGTTGCTGCTGAGCAATTTTCCGATGCCCAGGTTTTCCACCAGTCGCAGTCTGTGGGTGATGATGACCTTCTTGACGTAGTGGAAGAAGTGTCTAAAGAGGTGTCCGACGATGAGGAGACACGGTTGTCAGACAGTGGGGAAGTTGTTGTCAGGGCAGGAAGTCCGAGGGGGGAGCAGACTGAGGGATCGGAGGATGATGAGGTGACAGTCCCAAGCTGGGTTGATAGGCCGGGTGAACACAGTGCTTCTGAGACGGAGGAGAGTCCTCGACCAGAACAGGTTGGAAGAGGCAGTGGTGGGGCCAGACGGAGAGGCAGGGCCAGAGCTGGTGCATCAGCGCCAAATGTGTCAACTAGTGAAGCTATTAGAGTATGTCGCCATGCCACTCTCTAGCCTGCCGCTGCTGCCGCTGCCTCTGCATGCCGTCCCCTATAGTGTCAGGGTCAATTATTGGATGTTTTAGATGCTATCTAGCTTCATTCTGTCACTCTGTCATGGCCATGCTGTTGCCCATAATTTTGGCATAATGGTGCGATTAAGCAGCCTCAGAGGCATCCATGCATGCTGCCCCTGCTGTTTCCTGTCCATTTCCGTGGTGTTTCCATCCTTTTCTGAGGTTCCCAGGTGTTTGGCCAAGCTTCCCTGTGCAGAGCCTTGGTCCCCTTGAAAAATGCTCGAGTCTCCCATTGACTTCAATGGGGCTCGTTATTCGAGACGAGCACTCGAGCATCGGGAAAAGTTTGTCTCGAATAACGAGTACCCGAGCATTTTAGTGCTCGCTCATCTCTAGACAGGACCAATTCCTCCTAGTCCACAGCACCTCCACCATTCCTCATACTAGAGGATAAGCTTGTACAGAGAAGTTTTTGTATATCCCAAGCTATCACCCTCCCCTTCTCCATCATCCTCCATTTTTCCATGCACTTTTCAGGTTCAATATTTTTGTCATTATTCTTGACTGTTCTCCACTCACAAACGTTCCATTTTGTTCCATCCCCATTTTTCGTCTCTCCCCTGCAATCACCTGTAACGCACGGCCCCCGTCTATTTGCTTCCCACAATGGCTGCACGTTCCGCCCTGCCCCTTCCTTTATGTGATATTTTTTGGAGGGCCTCTTGAGGAGTGTTTATTTGGTGTGTGCTCGCTCCAATCCAATTACACAAGGTGCATTCATCTCCTGCGGAGGGGGTTCGCATCCCCTCCTGTCTAATTAGCCACTTTGAGGGATTCATTACCGCCTGACAATGCAGCGGAGGGGAGGATTTGGTGCCGCGACGAGCGACACATTGTATCTATATTGTTGTTTGTGTTTTGAGTTGTTTGTATTCCTCCTTTCAGGTCGCATTGCTTCTTGTTTTTTATAAAGGAACATAAGACATGTTTTTTTTCGATGCGCACTGATGCCGCCAAGTACTGAAAGCCTTCGTAGCGCTGTACATGTCCCTTCATGTGTGCATTAATATTTCATCCGGTGACACCTGCAGATGAGGCAGTTTGCTTGAAAGTTACAGACACTTTTAAATGATGAATAAAATGTCCTGGTGTGACGTGGACCGCGCCCTGTATCCTGTGTGTAAGACTGCGGTGAGGAATTATCCACATCACTCCTCTCTTCTGAGATCATATGGATATGGAGGCAGCATGCGGATGCATGGACCATAGACACAGGTTTCTTGTGTTACTGATGTGGCCGGGCAGCAGGTGGCAACATATCTGGTCATAAATCACCAGGACATTGCACAGGCCATGTGATATGTCTTGAACTGCAGTTTCTGGTGCACTAGAGAGATGCTGTCTCATGTACTGCAGTACCAGGTGCACCAGGGAGGTGCCTTGTCATGTACTGCATTACCAGGTGCACCAGGGAGGTGCCTTGTCATGTCCTGCAGTACCAGGTGCACCAGAGAGGTGCCTTGTTATGTCCTGTAGTACCAGGTGCACCAGGGAGATGCTGTCTCATGTACTGCAGTACCAGGTGCACCAGGGAGGTGCCTTGTCATGTACTGCAGTACCAGGTGCACCAGGGAGGTGCCTTGTCATGTACTGCAGTACCAGGTGCACCAGAGAGGTGCCTTGTCATGTACTGCATTACCAGGTGCACCAGGGAGGTGCCTTGTCATGTACTGCATTACCAGGTGCACCAGGGAGGTGCCTTGTCATGTACTGCAGTACCAGGTGCACCAGGGAGGTGCCTTGTCATGTACTGCATTACCAGGTGCACCAGGGAGGTGCCTTGTCATGTACTGCAGTACCAGGTGCACCAGAGAGGTGCCTTGTCATGTACTGCAGTACCAGGTGCACCAGAGAGGTGCCTTGTCATGTACTGCAGTACCAGGTGCACCAGGGAAGTGCTGTGTCATGTACTGTAGTACCAGGTGCACCAGGGAGATGCTGTGTCATGTACTGCAGTACCAGGTTCACCATGGAGATGCTGTGTCATGTACTGCAGTACCAGGTTCACCATGGAGATGCTGTGTCATGTACTGCAGTACCAGGTTCACCATGGAGATGCTGTGTCATGTACTGCAGTACCAGGTGCACCAGGGAGATGCTGTGTCATGTACTGCAGTACCAGGTGCACCAGGGAGATGCTGTGTCATGTACTGCAGTACCAGGTGCACCATGGAGATGCTGTGTCATGTACTGCAGTACCAGGTGCACCAGGGAGATGCTGTGTCATGTACTGCAGTACCAGGTGCACCAGGGAGGTGCTGTGTCATGTCCTGTAGTACCAGGTGCACCAGGGAGATGCTGTGTCATGTCCTGCAGTACCAGGTGCACCAGGGAGGTGCTGTGTCATGTACTGCAGTACCAGGTGCACCAGGGAGGTGCTGTGTCATCTACTGCAGTATCAGGTTCACCATGGAGATGCTGTGTCATGTACTGCAGTACCAGGTGCACCATGGAGATGCTGTGTCATGTACTGCAGTACCAGGTGCACCATGGAGATGCTGTGTCATGTACTGCAGTACCAGGTGCACCATGGAGATGCTGTGTCATGTACTGCAGTACCAGGTGCACCATGGAGATGCTGTGTCATGTACTGCAGTACTAGGTGTACTGCTACAGCAATTACCATGAACATAAGGCAGGGTTGAGGAGCAGCTCAAAGCAAAGAGCTAAAACACAGCAGTGTAATGTCACAACCGCAATGCACTTGGAGGAACTATAATCCTGGAATACAAATCCATATTTCACAGTCCTGCTGCTACTAAACAACATACACAAAGTCTGATTACACATCTCTCCAAGGACAATATCTAACACTGGCTGCACAGTACACAGAGCACAGCAGTGTGAGGATGAGATCCCAGTGCACTTCAAGAAGCTGCAATCATGGAATAGAAATCTATATTTTTACTGTCCTGCTGCTCAGTTCAATGTTAAAGGGATTGTCATCTCAGGTCCCTCTCCTACAAGAAAGTAATTAAGCTGTGATTTAGCTTGTGCTGTTACAATGTCATTGAGCCTTGGGATACACTTGGGATACAGGGAAACCTGTTGTGGGAGAGCAAGCAGCAGGGGGTTTCTTTTTTTGAGGTGGTTGGTGAAGATGGTAGACCTGGAGATAAGTGGCTTGGTTGGTTGCAGCCGAGTAGCACGGCCCTGGTGCTGATGCAAAACCAATAGTTCCCTAATTGCAGAACAGGCTGAGCAACTTTCCACCCTGGTCACATACAACATCTTCAAAGGCTGGTAAAACTTTCCGGAGCTTTGTCCGCTCTGCAGTACCAGCTGGATCTTACTCTAGAAAAGCTCCCTGAGTGGCAGATTAGTAGGTTAATCCGCCCTGTGGTGTCCACACCAACAGGATCACCAGGCAGAGGTTTACTAATGTCCCCAACTCTGGGTTGTTACATGGGTTGTAGGAAGAATGTGAGAGGACACACAAATGCTGACAGCAAGTAAAAGTAGAGCATTGTACAAAGTGCGGACCACAAGACGGGGTATTATACCAAGGTGGGCAGGAGTAGAGAAGACAATGCACAGTAATGGGGCATTATAAAGTATAAATGGTCATGCGGAGGAGTGCATTGTACCATATGAGGGCCACAAACGGAGAGCGGAGCACTTGAGGGGGATAATAATTTGGTGGGAATGGGGGTGACTAAGTAACCTTTTTCTTTGTTTTTTTCTTCTTTTAGAGGTAAGTCTATGTAACCACCCATCACCTATATATCCATCTCTGTGTATCTCCTTCCATCCTTCCTGCTTAGATACAGATCGATACAGTATGAGAACTTACCCTCTGCACTGGTTTCCTTCGCTCTTCCCTGCTCGGAGACGGTTCTATTCCTTAATAATATTACGACTTATGTGTTCTCATTCTGCAACAAAAAAATAATTCAGTTTCATCCTCCAATTATCCATCTATGGTGTCTCCATCCATCACCGGGGGGCGCTCCGCGCTGACATCTCCGGATACTTGTCTAATTAATCCATAGTTTTTCTTTCACAAATCTGAGAACTATAAAGCCACATATTAGTGTTCAGCGGGGCTGTGTGCATGGAACGAGCGCCCGCTTCCCTCTGTAATTACTCTCCTAGAGAGACGTCATCATCTGAGATCATCGCTCAATAACATCGATGTGGATGAAGATAAGTGAAGGTAAAACATCTCATATCATTATCATTAGTTTCTGTACAAGAAGAGCAAACAGTAAGATACAGAAAGTCTCCAAGCACAGATCATCCACCGGGGTGTAACTGGTGCAGGACTGGTGGTTACTGGTGCAGGACTGGTGGTTACTGGTGCAGGACTGGTGGTTACTGGTGCAGGACTGGTTATTACTGGTGCAGGACTGGTGGTTACTGGTGCAGGACTGGTTATTACTGGTGCAGGACTGGTGGTTACTGGTGCGGAACTGGTGATAACTGGTGCTGAACTGGTGGTTACTGGTGCAGGACTGGTGGTTACTGGTGCAGGACTGGTGATTACTGGTGCGGAACTGGTGATAACTGGTGCTTAACTGGTGGTTACTGGTGCAGGACTGGTGGTTTCTGGTGCAGGACTGGTGGTTACTGGTGCAGGACTGGTGGTTACTGGTGCAGGACTGGTTATTACTGGTGCAGGACTGGTGGTTACTGGTGCGGAACTGGTGATAACTGGTGCTGAACTGGTGGTTACTGGTGCAGGACTGGTGGTTACTGGTGCAGGACTGGTGATTACTGGTGCGGAACTGGTGATAACTGGTGCTTAACTTGTGGTTACTGGTGCAGGACTGGTGATTACTGGTGCAGGACTGGTGGTTACTGGTGCAGGACTGGTGGTTACTGGTGCAGGACTGGTTATTACTGGTGCAGGACTGGTGGTTACTGGTGCGGAACTGGTGATAACTGGTGCTGAACTGGTGGTTACTGGTGCAGGACTGGTGGTTACTGGTGCAGGACTGGTGATTACTGGTGCGGAACTGGTGATAACTGGTGCTTAACTGGTGGTTACTGGTGCAGGACTGGTGGTTACTGGTGCAGGACTGGTGGTTACTGGTGCAGGACTGGTTATAACTGGTGCAGGACTGGCGGTTACTAGTGCAGGACTGGTTATTACTGGTGCAGGACTGGTGGTTACTGGTGCAGGACTGGTTATAACTGGTGCAGGACTAGTTATCACTGGTGCAGGACTGGTGGTTACTGGTAAGGGCTGGTTATTAGTGATGTAGGACTGGTTATCCATGGTATAGGACCACCTATTACTGGAGCAAGGATGGTTGTTACTAGTAAGCACTGGCTATTACTGCTGCAGCGCTGGTAATTAGTGGAGTGGGAGTTGATATTACTGGGACAGGGCTGGATGGGTACAGAACTGATTCGTGCCCAAACATTTCTATTTACGCCCCTGGTGGTGCCAGTCACTGTACTGGTTACCCACCTCCGTCTGAATACAGTTTAAACTAATAACTAGAGATGAGCGAACATACTCGTCCGAGCTTGATGCTCGTTCGAGCATTAGCGTACTCGAAACTGCTCGTTGCTCGGACGAATACTTCGCCCGCTCGAGAAAATGGCAGCTCCCGCCGTTTTGCTTTTTGGCGGCCAGAAACAGAGCCAATCACAAGCCAGGAGACTCTGCACTCCACCCAGCATGACGTGGTACCCTTACACGTCGATAGCAGTGGTTGGCTGGCCAGATCAGGTGACCCTGGGATAGACTAGCCGCTGCCCGCGCTGCTCGGATCATTCTGTGTCTGGATGCCGCTAGGGAGAGAGCTGCTGCTGGTCAGGGAAAGCGTTAGGGTGTTCTATTAGCTTACTGTTAGGCAGGAGTGATTCTACAAGAACCCAACAGCCCTTCTTAGGGCTACAATAACGTTATACTTTTTTTTTTGTTTGCTTGTGGCTGGGCTTGCTGGCACTAGTAGTGCAGCTAGTACCATATTGTGAGGAATTTGCAGGGGGACTTGCTACCGTTGTGTTTAGCTCTTAGTGACACACATATCCACCTCAAACACCAAAGTGGGAACATTTATTAGGGGTTGGATTTCAATTAGGCACAGTCTGCCATTTACTTTTTATTTTACGTTTATTTTTTCATAACTCAGCGTCATCTCATCTGGCATAGCAGTGTGCTTTCATACTTGGCTAGAAAATAGCCATAGCAATAGGATAGCATTGTTTGGTTTTAAAAAGTAAAAAACACAAAAAAAAACTAAAAAACAAGTTAAAAAAAAAATTAAAGTTATATAACTTTCATTTTCAAAATGTTTAACCCGAGGGCTAGGGGTAGAGGACGAGGGCGGGGACGTGGGCGTCCATCTACTGCAGGGGTCAGAGGCCGTGGTCCTGGCCGGGGTGAGACACCACCTGCTGATGAGGGAGCAGGGGAACGCCGCAGAGCTACACTCCCTAGGTTCATGTCTCAAGTTACTGGGACTCGTGGTAGAGCACTGTTGAGGCCAGAACAGTGCGAACAGGTGATGTCGTGGATTGCCGACAATGCTTCGAGCAATTTGTCCACCAGTCAGTCTTCCACGCAGTCCACCCATGTCACCGAAATCGCCACTCCTCCAGCTCCTGCACCTCAGCCTCCTCCCCCCCAGTCTGCCCCCTCCCAGGAAAATTTGGCATTTGAACCGGCATACTCTGAGGAACTGTTTTCAGGACCCTTCCCACAGTCACAAACCACTTGTCCGGTTGCTGCTGAGCAATTTTCCGATGCCCAGGTTTTCCACCAGTCGCAGTCTGTGGGTGATGATGACCTTCTTGACGTAGTGGAAGAAGTGTGTAAAGAGGTGTCCGACGATGAGGAGACACGGTTGTCAGACAGTGGTGAAGTTGTTGTCAGGGCAGGAAGTCCGAGGGGGGAGCAGACTGAGGGATCGGAGGATGATGAGGTGACAGACCCAAGCTGGGTTGAGAGGCCGGGTGAACACAGTGCTTCTGAGACGGAGGAGAGTCCTATAGCAGAACAGGTTGGAAGAGGCAGTGGTGGGGCCAGACGGAGAGGCAGGGCCAGAGCAGGTGCATCAGCGCCAAATGTGTCACGTAGTGAAGCTCCCGTGGCGAGGGCTCCCGCGGCGAGGGCTATATTTTCAGAAGTCTGGAGGTTCTTTAAGGAAACACCGGATGACCGACGGACTGTGGTGTGCAACATTTGCCAAACCAGGATCAGCAGGGGTTCCACCACTACTAGCTTAACTACCACCAGTATGCGCAGGCATATGAATGCTAAACACCCGAATCAGTGGCACCAAGCCCGTTCACCTCCGGCCGTGCACACCACTGCTCCTTCCCCTGTGTCAGCTGATAGTCAGCCCCCTGCCCAGGACCCTGGCACAAAAACCCCATCGTCGCCTCCACGATCCTCCACAGCATCCACCAGCGTTCAGCTCTCCATACCCCAGACGCTGGAGCGGAAAAGAAAATATAGTGCAACCCACCCGCACGCCCAAGCCCTTAATGTCCACATCTCCAGATTGCTTAGCCTGGAGATGCTGCCCTATAGGCTAGTAGAGACCGAGGCCTTTCGCAACCTCATGGCGGCGGCCGCCCCTCGGTATTCGGTCCCCAGCCGCCACTACTTTTCCCGATGTGCCGTCCCAGCCCTGGACAAGCACGTGTCAGACAACATCATCCGTGCCCTGACCAACGCCGTTTCTGACAAGGTCCACCTGACCACGGACACGTGGACGAGTGCTGCCGGGCAGGGCCACTATATATCGCTGACGGCACATTGGGTTAACTTGGTGGAGGCTGGGACCGAGTCTGACCCTGGGGCTGGTCATATACTGCCGACGCCGAGGATTGCGGGGCCTACCTCGGTCCAGGTCTCAAAGGCCTACTATGCCTCCTCCTCCTCCCACCCCTCCTCCACCTCCTCCTCCTCCGAATTACCATCCGTGGCCATGGCGCCATCAGTCGCTAGCTCTAGGCACAGCAGCAGTGCCGTCGCTAAGCGACAGCAGGCGGTGCTCAAACTGCTGAGCCTAGGCGATAAAAGGCACACCGCCCAAGAACTATTACAGGGCATCACGGCGCAGACTGATCTGTGGCTGGCACCGCTGAACCTGAAGCCAGGCATGGTTGTGTGTGACAACGGCCGTAACCTGGTGGCGGCTCTGCAACTCGGCAGACTGACACATGTGCCATGCCTGGCCCATGTGTTAAATCTGATAGTTCAGCGTTTCCTCAAGACATACCCCAATCTGTCAGATTTGCTCACGAAGGTGCGCCGCATCTGTGCGCATTTCAGGAAGTCCAGCACAGATGCTGCCACTCTCAGGGCAGCGCAGCGCCGCCTCCAACTGCCCGCTCACCGACTGTTGTGCGACGTGCCCACGAGGTGGAATTCAACATTAACCATGTTATCCAGAGTTTACCAGCAGCGCCGAGCGATTGTAGACTGCCAGATGTCAACTTCCACCAGAACTGGTAGTCAGGTCAGTCAGCTTCCTCAAGTCTACAATGAGGAGTGGACGTGGATGTCTGATATCTGTCAGGTGCTGAGTAACTTTGAGGAGTCAACACAGATGGTCAGTGGCGATGCCGCCATCATCAGCCTCACCATCCCGCTGCTTGGCCTGTTGAAAAACTCTCTGATCAGCATGAAGTCGGAAGCTTTGCGCTCGTCACAAGAGACGGGGGAAGAAGATTCCCTTGTTGATAGCCAAAGCACCCTCAGGTCTGTTTCTCAGCGCATATCGGAGGAGGTGGAGGAGGATGAGGAGGAAGAGGAGGAGAATGTTGGCGAGACACAAGAGGGGAGCATTGCTCAGACCTTCACTGTTCAGCGTGTATGGGCAGAAGAAGAGGAGTTGGAGGAGTTGGAGGAGGAGGAAATGGACAGTCAGGCCAGTGAGGGGAGGGAATTCTTGCGCGTTGGAACTCTGGCGCATATGGCAGATTTCATGCTAGGCTGCCTATCCCGTGACCCTCACGTTCAAAGAATTTATTCCAGCACCGATTACTGGGTATTCACTCTCCTGGACCCACGGTACAAGCAAAATCTTTCCACTCTCATCCCTGGAGAGGAAAGGAGTGTGAGAATGCATGAATACCAGCAGGCCCTGGTGCACAAGCTGAAACAGTATTTCCCTTCTGACAGCGCTAGCGGCAGAGTGCGTAGTTCTGCGGGACAAGTAGCGAGGGAGAGTAGGCGAGCAGGCAGCTTGTCCAGCACTGGCAAGGGTACGCTTTACAAGGCTTTTGCCAGCTTTATGTCACCCCAGCAAGACACTGTCACCTGTCCCCAGTCTCGGCAGGGCTGATCTTTACAGAAAGATGGTGAGGGAGTACGTAGCTGACCATACCATCGTCCTAAATGATCACACAGCTCCCTACAACTACTGGGTTTCAAAGCTGGACATGTGGCACGAACTGGCGCTGTACGCCTTGGAGGTTCTTGCCTGCCCTGCCGCTAGCGTCTTGTCCGAGCGGGTTTTCAGTGCAGCTGGTGGCATCATCACCGATAAGCGTACACGCCTGTCGACTGACAGCGCTGACAGGCTGACGCTTATTAAGATGAATAAAGCCTGGATTTCTCATAATTTCCAATCTCCACCAGGTGAAGGAAGCTCAACCTGAATAATTTATGCACTCCTCCTCCTCCTCATTTTCCTCCTTCTCCTCCTCTTTGTACACTAAAGCAGAGGAAACTGGCTATTTTTTGACAGGGCCCACTGGCTCTAGCTATAGTACTTTATGCATTTAATTTTTCTGGAGGGCCACCTTACCCGGTCCTCTGTTTTAAACAATTTTTGGGAGTGCCACATACAGGCACTCAATCTATTCAATTTTTCTGGAGGGCCACCTACCTGCTCCTCTGGTTTGAAAACTTTTTTGGACTGCCACATACAGGCACTCAATCTATTTCATTTTTCTGGAGGGCCACCTACCTGCTCCTCTGGTTTGAAAACTTTTTTTCAAACCAGAAAAGTCGGTAGCTCTAGGCACAGCAGCAGTGCCGTCGCTAAGCGACAGCAGGCGGTGCTCAAACTGCTGAGCCTAGGCGATAAAAGGCACACCGCCCAAGAGCTATTACAGGGCATTCCACATCAAACTTGTTAACTTTGTCGCCACCCTTCTGTGTAATCCCCAAAATACACTGGCAAACTTTTATCATTTACCAATATTATTTCAGCGCTTCTTGCGCATCTGTTTACATTCCCCTCACCCGCCATATCCCAAACTTATAAGAACGCTACTACACTTGATCTTATACAAAAGGTTCTTAGAAGTGCTGTTTGGGGAGTAGCCTAGAGACAGGGGCTTGGATTGGCGAAAGCTCGCCTGGCAGCGGAGCGCCAGCTCCATGCCAAGATCCAACTAACATAGTTTTAACTGCAGCACCTTTAATCTACTACTAGTTCACTGCCTCCATACATGGTCCCCTTATCAAACGAGCTGTGTCAGGCAGAATTTTGGGTTGTTTTCATGGCTTCCATGTTAACTTTGTCGCCACCCTGCTGTGTAATCCACAAAATATACTGGCAAACTTTTATCATGTACCGATATTATTTGAGCGCTTCTTGCTCACCTCCTTTGGTTCCTCTCTGTCACCCATTGGTTTGAAGCCTGAGTCCATTTAGGGTATGTTGCCATGCCACTCTCTAGCCTGCTGCCGCTGCCGCTGCCTCTGCATGCCGTCCCCTATAGTGTCAGGGTCAATTATTGGATGTTTTAGATGCTATCTAGCTTCATTCTGTCACTCTGTCATGGCCATGCTGTTGCCCATAATTTTGGCATAATGGTGCGATTATGCAGCCTCAGAGGCATCCATGCATGCTGCCCCTGCTGTTTCCTGTCCATTTCCGTGGTGTTTCCATCCTTTTCTGAGGTTCCCAGGTGTTTGGCCAAGCTTCCCTGTGCAGAGCCTTGGTCCCCTTGAAAAATGCTCGAGTCTCCCATTGACTTCAATGGGGCTCGTTATTCGAGACGAGCACTCGAGCATCGGGAAAAGTTCGTCTCGAATAACGAGTACCCGAGCATTTTAGTGCTCGCTCATCTCTACTAATAACCCTCACAAAGTGGCAAACTGCTGCACCTCCCTACCTCTCCTCCCTCATCTCCCAACCCATTTTTTTGATCTTCCAGCGATATAAGATCATTCTGTAACTTAATTCCACTCATATCTACTAGACTTCTCCTGTGCTGCACCAATTCTCTGAAATGTCCTATCAGACTTGTACCCAACTACCAAAGTCTGCCCTAAAAACCCATCTCTTCAGGCAGATCTATCACATTCCCTAACCCAACCCTATATACTCCTCCTGTCTGTGTTATCCCTCACCACTTATTACCATTATACAGTTCACTCTGCAGCCTATTGCACCTTAGACTCATGTTATACATGTCCTCCATATTGGCCAGATTGGGTCACCGTACTAGTGCAGTTTGTACTATGTGCAGTTTGCCTGTGGAATGTGCAGGGTGGTGCTAGATTAAGGAATTGTTGTGCACGGTCTTCCATTATCCGGTAGCCCCTGCAATGCTCCGGAAGTGGCACCAACTTTATTTTGGTGCATCTTTACTATAGAGCGTGCGGCACAATTCTGTCCAGTTGCAGTAGTAAAAAGCAACAGCCGCTGTACGCAGCACATTTTTCAATCTTGTCAGACACAAAACTGGCGCAGACTTTTTTATAAATCTTCACCAGAAAACTGGTGCAGCCACAATTATAGATCCATCCAGCGTCTCCATCCAGCATCTCCATCCAGCATCTCCATCCTCTCTCCCCGCGCTCCACTCTCCTCTCTGTGTGTCCGATCCATCCGAGGCTCCATCCGTAGTCTGCGTCTCGCCCGTGTCTAGGCCTGGGCCACTGTCTTTGGCTCGTCTCCATCCAGCGTCTCCATTCTCCCTCCCTGCGCTCCGCTCTCCTCCCTGTGTTTCCGATCCATCCGAGGCTCCATCTGTAGTCTCCGTCTCGCCTGGGTCTGGACCACTGTCTTTGGCTCGTCTCCATTCAGCGTCTCCATCCTCCCTCCCCGCGCTCCGCTCTCCTCCCTGTGTTTCCGATCCATCCGAGGCTCCATCTGTAGTCTCCGTCTCGCCTGGGTCTGGACCACTGTCTTTGGCTTGTCTCCATCCAGCGTCTCCATCCCCCCTCCCCGCGCTCCGCTCTCCTCTCTGTGTCTGGTCCATCCGAGGCTCCGTCTGTAGTCTCCATCTCGCCTTGGTCTGGGCCACTGTTTTTGGCTCGTCTCCATTCAGCGTCTCCATCCTCCCTCCCCGCGCTCCGCTCTCCTCTCTGTGTCCGGTCCATCCGAGGCTCCATCTGTAGTCTCCGTCTCGCCTGTGTCTGGGCCGGCTTCCAGCCTCGGTTAGCGATTGTTTTATCATCATTTTGGCTCCTTCCAGAGATGTGAATATGGGGAACGATTATAGAAAAATATTCTTTGATTTCCCGGGCTGTAGTTTGGGCTGCACCGAACATTTACATGGGCCACCGGGTGACTGCTCCTCCGCGACACTGACGCTTTCAATTTGTAAACATGGTCACTGTCACCCGGGGACGAGAAATGTGACCAAAGAAAACAATGGGAACAAGCGTAACACCAAAGTAATCTGACCAATTCTCATCTTATGAACAAGAATATTTTTATATTGTCATGTATTATTATATTATATATTTTTTTATCAATATTTTGTGTTACATTTAAACAATTTTATATTTATTTATCATTTACTTTTTCTTTTATTTTTTATTATTGTTTTAGATTTTTCATAGCTCTTTATTATATATTTTTTTGTATTAATTTCTACAGTTTTTATAAATCCTTTTAGCATCACCCAATGACTAAATAGAAAAGCAGTTTGTTTTTTTTTTTTGATGAACCCTTGGAGGACTGGCACAGTTTTCACCTTTTAGAACAAAGGTTTACAAGATTTTTGCTTCAGTGTAGCTGTTTGGTTTTTGCAGGATGAGGCACATTTTACATAGGTTTTATGTTTAACCTATATCCTACTCTGATCAGAGACATAATAGATTGTAAATACTCAAATTTTTCAGTTTTGGGAATCCGTGATGTGTGATCCCTGCTCTTCTGCTCAGAAAGGGAGGTCACATGGATATTCTCAACTCTAATGAAGGCTAATGACAGCGCCATATAAAGGCCAAAAAGATGTGTCTGAAACTTCCCTGCAGCACCCCCGCAGGTAAGCGTTACAAATAATAATTGAAAATAGGGGACCGTCCATGAAATGTGTATATGACATCAGCTGGGATTGACACAGAGAACAAGCCACTCTCTAGTTTTACTTATAGATGAGGGCTCGGAGAGAGTCTCTCCGAGCCCAACCTTTTTATCAATTGGAGTCATGTGATTCTATATTTCCCCTGTGGGGGCACTGCAGGGCCAAAACCCTCATATAGGAAGTTGAGGATTATTGAAAGTGGGCTACTGTCAGGGTCGGTGGTTGTGGACCCACTGAACCACCGCGAATGATGATGTAAGCCAACACCTGGGAGCGGAGTCTAAGTAGCACCCGGTTTTCACCAGAGCCCACCGCAAAGCGGGCTGGACTTGCTGTGGCGTGGTACCACCTGGTCGCTCCACAGGCGCGCGGTGGAGACCAAGGTGAGGTACAGAATGGCAGGCAGAATCGGAGGCGTGGTCAGGCGGGAGATCAGGACAGGCGGCACAGGATCGGAGTCGGGGACAAGGTCAAGGCAGATGGCAGGGAATCGAGGTCAGGAACGTAGTAGGTCACAATGGATAATACACAGGAAACGCAAAAGGAAGCTTTCTCTAGGGCTATGAGGCACAAAGATCGGGCAGGGGTCACAGGAAGAGGCCGTCTTTTTAACAGGTCAGAGCCAATTAGTGGCGTGCTAGCCCTTTAAATCTTACAGAGCCGGCTCATGCACGCCCTAATAGGTGGGGAAGCTTGCGCCAGAGCACAGAAGACGCTGCTGGAGCACAGAGAGGGGTGCCGCTACACAAGGGCACACGGGTGCGCCTGTGACCTGAGACGTGGGTGGCAGGAGCACCCGTGACAAATGTACTTTCCTTGAGAGGCCCCATTTTCCTGCTCACGGCTGATGGCGCTGGCCTTTCGCTGACATCTTAAAGATCTGTTTAACATTTCCAACAATTGGGAACAGTATAATTCTCCATCAGAGCCGCTGTGAGTCGCCGCCTCCGTGCACAAGTTACTTTGTATCTGGAAGAGAAGGCAATTTACATGGACAATTATAAAAGAGCGGAGCCCGAGCTGCACCGGTGGAGATTATGGATGGACTCCGGATAAATCAGAGACATCTCCTCCCGTCTGATCTCCGGCAATCACGGAGAAAGGAAATTCATTTATACACAAATCAGATGATAAGGAGACAGATCCAGACTTGCTCCTCTCGTTCACTCATCGCTTCCTCTGAGAGGTTGTTGTGCATTTTCATGTTTCATTTTCATTACTTCCTAAAATTGAAATGGAAGGACAGATGACGGATCGGATGATCGGCTCAACAGATGCTGAGATACATCCGGGGGCAGATGTTTCCAGAGTGCAATGTGTGTACGTTAGGGTTCATCACGGTCCCTTATATGGTCCCTGTATACCAGGATAGGTGACAGAGCCGCTAAATGTACATTAAAGAAAATCTACCATCAAAATCCATGGTAATAAAACCAGAGGCACCACATAGCTCCAGGCACCAGGACGGTGGTATTGTCTTATATTTCTTACCCATGGCTTCCTTCCTTCTTAATTTAAATTTTAAAATTATGCTAAAGAGTCAGAAAGACTCTGGAAGAGTGTTACTAGAGCCCCTCCATGCTGTGGCTTCCTCATAGGCTGTTACACTTTCCCCTCCCACTTTGTAAGATCACATGAGCCTGAGGGAGGGGAGAAGTGTTGAGGGAAAAGGGGGAGGGGAGACAGTGTAACAGCCTATGAAGCTACCGCATGAAGGGGTTCTAGTAATATCCCTTCTGGCTTGTTAGCATCATTTTTAGAGTTTAGATTTTAGAAGGAAGGTGGCCTGGATAACAAATGTAAGAAGATTACGACAGTCACAGTGCTGAATCTATGTGTAAGTGTCCCTGGCTCGTGTTGTGCGCCAAAATACAAGGACCAATTGTGAAATCACAGCAGAAACAGTGTCACCAATGTATCCCCATAATACTGCACATATTACCGTACATTATACCGTACACTGCTCATACAGCATCACCCAGTGCATGCACAGTAATGTAACGCGTCCACCTAGTAGCAGAGTCCACAGCATAGTAGCCAATTCTCATTGAAGACTTCCGTTCCAGCACTAAGGTCCATGGTGAACCAGAACCAGGGTAAACTGGACTCATTTTAGTAGAAGGATGGATGCTGCCCTCCTGGTTGTCTAGGGTAGTAGAAGGATAATTGCTGCCTTCCCGGTGGTCTAGGAAACTAGAAGGATAAATTTTGCCTTCCTGGTGGTCTAGGGAAGTAGAAGGATGGATGCTGCCTTCCTGATGGTCTAGAGTAGTAAAAGGATGGATGCTGGCTTCCTGGTGGTCTAGGGTAGTAGAAGGATGAGTGTTGCCTTCCCAGTGGCTTAGGGTAGAAGAAGGATGAATGATGCCTTCCTGATGGTCTAGAGTAGTAGAAGGATGGATGCTGCCTTCCTGATGGTCTAGGGTAGTAGAAGGATGGATGCTGCCTTCCTGGTGGTCTAGGGTAGTAGAAGGATGGATGCTGCCTTCCCAGTGGTCTAGGAAACTAGAAGGATAAATTTTGCCTTCCTGGTGGTCTAGGGTAGTAGAAGGATGAATGCTGCCTTCCTGGTGGTCTAGGGTAGTAGAAGGATGGATGCTGCCTTCCTGGTGGTCTAGGGTAGTAGAAGGATGAGTGTTGCCTTCCCAGTGGTTTAGGGTAGAAGAAGGATGAATGATGCCTTCCTGATGGTCTAGAGTAGTAGAAGGATGGATGCTGCCTTCCTGGTGGTCTAGGGTAGTAGAAGGATGGATGCTGCCTTCCTGGTAGTTTAGGCTACTAGAAGGATGGATGCTGCCTTCCTGGTGGTCTAGGGTAGTAGAAGGATGAATGCTGCCTTCCTGGTGGTCTAGGGTAGTAGAAGGATGGATGCTGCCTTCCCGTTGGTCTAGGGTAGTAGAAGGATGAATGCTGCCTTCCTGGTGGTCTAGGGTAGTAGAAGGATGGATGCTGCCTTCCTGGTGGCCTAGGGTAGTAGAAGGATGAATGCTTCCTTCCTGGTGGTCTAGGGTAGTAGAAGGATGGATGCTGCCTTCCTGGTGGTCTAGGGTAGTAGAAGGATGGATGCTGCCTTCCTGGTGGTCTAGGGTAGTAGAAGGATGGATGCTGCCTTCCCGGCAGTCCAGGGTAGTAGAAGGATGGATGCTGCCTTCCTGGTGGTCTAGGGTAGTAGAAGGATGGATGTTGCCTTCCTGTGGTCTAGGGTAGTAGAAGGATGGATGCTGCCTTCCTGGTGGTCTAGGGTAGTAGAAGGATGGATGTTGCCTTCCTGGTGGTCTAGGGTAGAAGAAGGATGGATGTTGCCTTCCTGGTGATCTAGGGTAGTAGAAGTATGAGTGCTGCCTTCCCACTGGTCTAGAGTAGTAGCAGGATAAATGTTTTCTTCCTGATGGTCTAGGGTAGTAGAAGGATGGATGCTGCCTTCCTGGTGGTCTATGGTAGTAGAAGGATGAATGCTGCCTTTCTGGTGGTCTAGGGAAGTAGAAGGATAAATGCTGCCTTCCCAGTGGTCTAGGGTAGTAGAAGGATGGATGCTGCCTTCCTGGTGGTCTAGGGTAGTAGAAGGATGGAAGCTGCCTTCCTGGTGGTCTAGGGTAGTAGAAGGATGGATGCTGCCTTCCTGGTGGTCTAGGGTAGTAGAAGGATGGATGTTGCCTTCCTGGTGGTCTAGGGTAGTAGAAGTATGGGTGCTGCCTTCCCAGTGGTCTAGAGTAGTAGCAGGATAAATGCTTCCTTCCTGATGGTCTAGGCTACTAGAAGGATGGATGCTGCCTTCCTGGTGGTCTAGGGTAGTAGAAGGATGGATGTTGCCTTCCTGGTGGTCTAGGGTAGTAGAAGGATGGATGCTGCCTTCCTGGTGGTCTAGGGTAGTAGAAGGATGGATGCTGCCTTCCTGGTGGTCTAGGGTAGTAGAAGGATGGATGCTGCCTTCCTGGTGGTCTATGGTAGTAGAAGGATGGATGCTGCCTTCCTGGTGGTCTAGGGTAGTAGAAGGATGGATGCTGCCTTCCTGGTGGTCTACGGTAGTAGAAGGATGGATGCTGCCTTCCTGGTGGTCTAGGGTAGTAGAAGGATGGATGCTGCCTTCCTGGTGGTCTAGGGTAGTAGAAGCATGGATGCTGCCTTCCTGGTGGTCTAGGTTAGTAGAAGGATGGATGCTGCCTTCCTGGTGGTCTATGGTAGTAGAAGGATAAATGCTGCCTTCCTGGTGGTCTAGGGTAGTAGAAGGATGGATGCTGCCTTCCTGGTGGTCTAGGGTAGTAGAAGGATGGATGCTGCCTTCCTGGTGGCCTAGGGTAGCAGAAGGATGGATGCTGCCTCCCTGGTGGTCTAGGGAAGTAGAAGGATGGATGCTGCCTTCCTGGTGGTCTAGGGTAGTAGAAGGATGGATGCTGCCTTCCTGGTGGCCTAGGGTAGTAGAAGGATGGATGCTGCCTTCCTGGGGGTCTAGGGTAGAAGAAGGATGGATGCTGCCTTCCCGGCAGTCCAGGGTAGTAGAAGGATGGATGCTGCCTTCCTGGTGGTCTATGGTAGTAGAAGGATGGATGCTGCCTTCCTGGCAGTCCAGGGTAGTAGAAGGATGGATGCTGCCTTCCTGGTGGTCTATGGTAGTAGAAGGATGGATGCTGCCTTCCACTTGTCTAGGATAGTAGAAGGTTGAATACATGTTTCTGGTGGTCTAGGAGAGTTGAAGGATATAAACAAAAATTGAACATACACAAATAGGGAAAAGGGATTATAATGGTATAATAAGTCTATCACAGTGTATTGGTCATGCTTCCCTATAATAATTATACTCCATGAAGCTTGTTGGAGAGCAAAAATGAAACCTATCTTTCAACCCTCAGAAAAGGGGGTGAGAAAACCAACATAAACAGCAAGAGACGTAATAAATGGTAGACAATTGTAAACTTTTATTAAATCCAAATATAACATACTGGTTAAAAGTGAACTCCACTACAAAAGGGGGGACACTAGCAAGAGTTGCATCACGGGCAACAGATCAACACATTTATATGTAAAAACATGTATGGGCATCCGTGGCCTTATACAAATATGCAATAATACCATTGGGAAGCATGAAAGGTAATGAGTCACATAACCTACAAACAATGCATACATACTATTGTGTCAAGCTTACCCATATTGAGATCGTTGCCCGAGATAGCAGCAACCCCAACGCACGTTTCGGCTGAAGGACAGCCTTCGTCTGGGGGTGTTGAAAAGTTGAAGGATGAATACCTCCCTTTCTAGTGGTCTAGACTAACCGATAACTACCTACCTGGAACTTCCTGCCATTACCCATGGTGGTCTGAGGCAGTGAAAGAGTTACTTCTTGCTTCTTTGGTATCATGGGTCCCATAGGGGGGGCTTCCTGAATCCCCTTTCCATGATGACAAGTCATTATGACATTGTGTCCTGTTGAGAATTGGCTTAATTTGGTCTTATAAAAGCAGAACCCTTCTACCTTCCAATGTGGAACCCTTCATAGACATGCCCCTCTAAAGTTACCCCAAATACTTGCAGTCCTATGTAAGAAAAAACACATCTACCCAGAACAGTGACAAGAGTCGCTCACCTTCTCTCTCCCGCAGAGTATTTCATCATCCTGGCTGAGGCTATCCGCCTGCTCGTCTGTGTCAGGATGAGCCCGGGGAGGATGCACCTCTCCAAATTACAAGTTTGTCAACTGCCAAAATGTTTCTGCGCTCTTATGTAAATGCCAATACGATAGAAAGTAAACCTGTGAGCGTCAGCCGCGCGGCGGGCGAGTAACGGAGTATTGCCTGGGGGGCAGCGAGAACGTGAAGGTTGCGGAGGACATCCATCCCAGGCTAATAGATGGTTTATGAGAGCGGAGCAGAGCTCATCAACACTCGCCCGTCTGTCAACCGTATCTTTAATATTTGCCAAATTGTCTGCGCCGCTTCATTATCGCGCTCATTATCGCTGAGGACAGACTTTATCCGGATATAGTCAGTGTAATCAGACTTTTATTGGGTTGGATGTGGTTCCATTTTTTTCCATGTGGCTCATTATGGTCATGATTGAAAATATTTAAAGGGGTTTGGCACGGTCGGTGGTGTGGGCGGCCATCTTGTTGTAGTGGTTTTCTTGACCACATTATGATGTATTTTAATCATATTTATTTATATTTTTGGAATTGCCATTAAAGGGGTTTGCATGTATCAATAGACTTCTGCTCTTCTTTGGTGAGGGTGTCACAGGTGGGCTCCTTACTGAAGCCTTAAAGGGATTTTCCAGGAATCATGGGGGCTTGGGGATAACAAAGCAATGATTATCTACCTTGTTCCAGCTGTCGGTTCCAGTGTGGTCTGCATTTCTTCAGCAGTGATAGATGGGCCTGATGTACCAGGGCTTATAGTATCCACTCAGCTAATCGGAGGTCTAAATGACACCTGGTGATGCCAATGATTGGCCTAAGTGGGTCCATGGATACAAAATACTTCTGGCCCTGCTGGAAGTGCAAAAAAACTTGAAAGGTGAGGCGGAACATGTACAATGAGATGTACACCCCATCGTAGAGGAACAGGAATCTACTGACATGTGGACGCCATTGACTGGCCTTCAGGAAACAGTTTAAGCATGAATCAAATCACCTAAAGTTTTTAATCAGCAATGTTGACATTGGTTCCACATGAATTACCATATACCAGGAAAAATTGAATTTCAGAACTTTGAAGAAGTTCCAAGACCCCATAGATGTGAAAAAGGGTCTGGTAATGCAGGACATGGTCATAGGTCCTAGAGAGAAAGGCAGACACTTCCCAGAGTTATCTTGGTTAGGAATGAACAGACCTGTTAGGGTTCATTTGGGTACTGGACAACAACACTTACCCCCACCGGTATCAGAACTGACAGCATTTAAATGCCACCAACACCTGCGTGCCACAATTTTGCCAAGGATCAGTGCACCCTGTGACATTATTGGAAGCGGCGCACATTTAAAGATTTCCAGAACCAATGATGTGAGGGTTAACCCACCCAAACACCATACCCGGATTGGACCCGTTCTTTTGCGTGTTCGGGTCCACTAAACCACTCATCACTTGATTATTCTTTAGGTCCTTATCGATCACTGATTAGGTGTAGGGGGGATTAGATATCCTGCTGCCTGTTGGTTTCTTTTACTGTCCTGGCAGGGGGAGATTGTATTATCTGTAAGAGCTAAGGGAAGGCGGGGGGGGGGGGGGGCGGGCATTTATCATTTGAAGGTCATGTTAGGGGTCAATAATAGTGGGGCACATGAAGAGGTCATTATACAGTGTTGGACCACAGGAAGGGGAGGTTATACATTGTTAGACCACAGGTCATTATATAGTGTGGCGGCCACAGGAAGGGGCCATGATACAGGGAGGGGTTTGACAGGAAGGAGGCATTGAACTACTCAGGAAGGAAGGTATTAAACTTTGTGTTCCGTGTGCCCATTAGGAATGTGAGTGGGGAAAGGTTAGGGCAAATGTTTGCTACTTTTTCCCACTTTCAACATCCCAAAAGTTGGTAGGTTTGCTCTCTGGTTAGTAAGACGGGGGTTAACAGCAAACTTTCTCACGTTTCTCCCCCGCATACAACAATTTGGAAATCTCTGTCCTGGATTGTAGGCTCTATAGGTTGTCATTGGTGGGTGTTGCTCCCTGTCTTCTCTGAGAGGTGGTGGCCCAGGGTCCCTTTCATATCAACGGCAAGATCCCAAAATAGGTATGAAAGGATGAAAATTAGTCCAGACTATATGGATAACATCCTTTGGATTAGTCCAAAGCCAAACCATTCCACAACCGAATGGGGTCCAATTGATTTAAATTTATTAATCTCAGCTGAAATGTTCTTGAGATCTTCCCACTCACTACAGAGGTGTCTTCTCCATGGATGGCCAGACCTGGCACCGGTGAAGACCCCCAATAATCTCAGCAGGTCATGTCTTGGTGGTCAGCTTTGGAATAAGCAATCAGGAGCCCATCTCCCGTCCCTTGAATAGACTCCAACCACCAGTAGATATCTTGAGGTTCCCGATACATCACTTGCCACAATGATTTACACTTTTGCTCTTTTAGTGAAATGTTAAGAGAGGAAACATAAAACAACAACATAAATAATCAGAGAACCTCCAGGAGACGTCGTGTTTTATTGTTCATCGTCTTTTATGGCTTTTACTGCTCAGTCGGCCGGAATCACAGACGAAGAGTCCGACAAAGTCCTGTCACTTCACGTCCCTTGTAAAGTTCAGCTGGAAATGACAAAAATCCTTACATCCAGCCCAAACTGTGACCAATAAATAAAACACGATAGATGGGGCTGTCTATTATTTGTGAGGGTCTCCTTTGTTAAGATGGAGCAAAACTTCTTTGCAAAACTCACAAGATTAGAGATAAGACGTGGACCATACCATCAACGTGACACAGTGTCCCATTGTTGCTGCTGGATCAGATCTTATTACTAAAACCAGGTCTTAAAAGTCTATGAAGAGGAGAGGGGGGAAGAGTTAGCAGGGGCTTCGCGAGAAGGTAGGCTACTGGAGATAATAGGAAGTTTCTATCTCACCTTAAGTGCTTTATTCCTATCAGTACAGGTCAGTTCTTCTCTATAATGTCCTATGTCATGCTGCAGAATCTCCTGAGCCTGAGAGGAGAGACAAAGGCTGCTGGAGATAAAAGTAAGTTTCTATCTCACCTTAAGTGTCTTTTCACATCAGTGCAGGGCAGCACTTGTCTACAGTGTCCTATATGACTCTGTGTAGGTAGGTGTTACTGGTGGGGTGAGTTGAAATGCCAAATCTGAACTTCTGGCTGAGGTCAAGGTTAGGGTACAGGATCTAAACTAGCAATATTCAGCATGGACCTGAACATATTGGTTCGAGTTGGCTCATCCCTACCATCGAGTCCTGAAGTTGAAATCTAGAAATGTCTTAGGCTACATTCACACACATGTACGGGGGATGTATGTACGGCCGATAAACGTCCCCTATACACTTTTATGGGCTCACGGCCCTGTACGGGAGCGGTATGGTGCAGCACACGTGCGGCACTGTACCACTCCATAGCCCGGGAAAAGATAGCACTTGTACTATCTTTTCCCGTGATACGGCACCGTGCGCTGTATATTCCTATGGAGAGGGGCGGGGGGGAGCAGCGCTCATCCCCTGCTCCTCTCCGCAGCGCCGATGTATGCCCGCTGTACTACGGTATGGCGGGCATACATCGTGTAAATGTAACGTTTTCCTTTTTCTTTCAGAAACATTAGGAAGTAGTGCCAGATGCAAAGTGGAAAAAGTTCTATTGTTTCAGGTATATACATATAATATATATGTACATATTAGCTGTAGAACCCTGAAAAATTGCAGCAGTCCTGAGCTGCGGAACATTTGCTTTAATTGTGACTGAAGCCAGGGCTGCACCATCCATGAGGCGAGTTGAGCCTTCTGCCTCAGGCAACACCACTTGGGCAGCAGAAGAGGGGCAGATTTAGGGTCACCTACTAAACAGCAGGACCTGACTATAAAAAATAATGTGAGAGACATTAAAAAGCTGATAAAGTAACCTGATATATTACTACAAGATGGGGGGAGGGGGCGTCATTCTACAGCTCGGCTCAGAAAGCAGAGAGTTTAGGTTCACCAATGACTGGAGCAGAATTTAGTACAAAATAAGCAAAACAAAGTATTTTCCAAGAGACTCAACTATTTCCATTGACTTTATCTGGGTGACAATGTAACAAGTGGAGATTCGCTTTAATTATTCCCCAGATCTATCAGGACAGAATTGATACTCATCTGAAATACTCCAGAAGTTAATTCCCGCAGTGTCAGGAGAAGACTTCATGTCCACGTGGTTAATCCCGCATGTGCCAATACCCAGACGGACAGTAATGATGGTTTTATAAGAAACTGCCTCAATTTGATTCCAAGACTAAAAGTAAAATCATTTAAGAAGAGCAACATACTAATTACAGAAGATAAGAAAGTCATTTATTAGGCGGCCGCTCGATGCCTCGGCTCCCGCTCCATAATCCTGCAGAAATGAAGCGCTGCTCTATTGTACAATTAATTGCTTTGTTATTTTTGCAATTAGCGATTGCTTGTAGGAATCGATTGTTCTGAGTAATGGCCTTAAATGGTTCTAATATGTTAAGGGATTAACTCAATCCTGAAGAGATGCTGGAGACGATGGAGGCGAAGGCCACACATCAATAACGGAGATGGACTCTGGAGAAGTGTCAAGGAACAGCAATGGACTTGGAATGTGAGAAGATTCTGTATGAACGTCTGGATGGAGAAAGCCCCACAACAGGTCATGAAGAATCCAACACCAATCTATGTGGAGGCCATTGGTGTTCACTGCTGCCCTCTACAAGTAGGGTTGGTCTTAGCTGACGAGAACCTAGGTTGTCACTGAGGGTCAAGGTGGTACATAATAGGTGATGTCTAGCGATAATAACCAGGACAGTGAATCCAGGACCTGAAGAGAGGAGAGTATGAGAAGAGCAGATGGTGACGACCTGAAGAGAGGAGAGTATGAGAAGAGCAAATGGTGACGATCTGAAGAGAGGAGAGTATGAGAAGAGCAGATGGTGAAGACCTGAAGAGAGGAGAGTATGAGAAGAGCAGATGGTGAAGACCTGAAGAGAGGAGAGTATGAGAAGAGCAGATGGTGAAGACCTGAAGAGAGGAGAGTTTTAAAAGAGCAGATAGTGACGACCTGAAGAGAGGAGAGTATGAGAAGAGCAGATGGTGACGACCTGAAGAGAGGAGAGTATGAGAAGAGCAAATGGTGACGATCTGAAGAGAGGAGAGTATGAGAAGAGCAGATGGTGAAGGCCTGAAGAGAGGAGAGTATGAGAAGAGCAGATGGTGAAGACCTGAAGAGAGGAGAGTATGAGAAGAACAGATGGTGAAGACCTGAAGAGAGGAGAGTATGAGAAGAGCAGATGGTGAAGACCTGAAGAGAGAAGAGTATGAGAAGAGCAGATGGTGAAGACCTGAAGAGAGGAGAGTATGAGAAGAGCAGATGGTAAAGACCAGAAGAGAGGAGAGTATGAGAAGAGCAGATGGTGAAAACCTGAAGAGAGGAGAGTATGAGAAGAGCAGATGGTGAAGGCCTGAAGAGAGGAGAGTATGAGAAGAGCAGATGGTGAAGACCTGAAGCGAGGAGAGTATGAGAAGAGCAGATGGTGAAGACCTGAAGAGAGGAGAGTATGAAAAGAGCAGATAGTGAAGACCTGAAGAGAGGAGAGTATGAGAAGAACAGATGGTGAAGACCTGAAGAGAGGAGAGTATGAAAAGAGCAGATAGTGAAGACCTGAAGAGAGGAGAGTATGAGAAGAACAGATGGTGAAGACCTGAAGAGAGGAGAGTATGAGAAGAGCAGATGGTGAAGACCCTCCTCAGGAGGGAGAAGTGCCCAATTTTTAAAAAGAATAAGACTCGGAATCCAAAGGAACCTCTCAATGTTGATCAGAGTAACTTCCTCCACACCAGACGTCTGTAGTATTTCTTTACATTACATGAAGGTTCTCCCCATATTCTCTCCTCCTCAGTAGCCGATACCCCATAAAATGCCTTTGTGCTAGAGTCAGTATATTCAGACACTTCGGGTCTCATCTTGTCTGGGATATTGTTATTAAGTTCATCTTTGATTTTCTTCAATATGTACTTTTAACTTCACTTCAATTTTTAGTCTTTTATTTTTTTTTTTCCTTAAAGGAAATCTACCACCAAGATGAAGGATTGTAAAGCAAGCACACTGACATACTGGTGTGTGCCCCTCTGGCAGGATCTGCTCTTCTTGCAGCTTTGTATGCCTTTGTTTTTAAGAAAATTATGCAGGTGAGCCTTCGGGGCTCCAAGCTCTATTGACATCTAGTCTGGAAACCCTTTTCTTGTAAAAATAAGGTCCTAAGAAGCAGAAAAGCAGAACCTACCAGAGGGGGCACTCACCAGTATGTCAGTGTGGTTGGTTTACAGTTCTTTAACCTGGTGGTAGATGTCCTTATATTTGTATTCAATATTTGTTATCTGTTAAATATTACAGATTTACAATATTCTAATTTGGGTTTGAATATGTACTCAAGAGTTGATCAAGCACAACATGGACAATGAGATACGAATGTGACACCCTCATTTATAAACACAGGTACCTCCAAATATGGGGCATTTGGTGTGAATCTAGTCACCCCTACTACTCTCCCCACTGACTCACAAAATCCCTCCCTAATTGTTCACCAACTCCATAAAAACTTTACCAAGAACCAAGAGGAACGACCTCCTCAATGTGAAGTTTTCTTTGTATTATATGTGTGAATTTTGTAGAACAGATGAGTCCAGGGGATATCAATACTTTATACTTATCCATTTACTGCATGTTCAGTGCAAGTAATCGACGAGGGTAAGGAGGGTGAAGAAAGTGACGAGGGGGACGATGATGAGGAGAGTGACAAGGGTGACGAGAGTGACTAGGGTGATGAGAGTGATGAGGGTAAGGAGGGTGACGAGAGTGACGAGAGTGACGAGAGTGACGAGGGTGACGAGGGTGACAAGGGTGTATTGTGCTTGGTTTATGTGATCTTCACCATCTTTATAATCTGTAACAGGACATTGTTTTTGGACTCCGCAGCTATTTCTTTATGGTGTAATGTAACACTAGTCTGTGCCATAAAAGGTCCTTCGTATAGACCTGTGATCACTGTGAGATTTGTGATTGTCACAACTGTTCTAATAAATACTGTTAAAAGAGAATAAAAGTTTAGGTTTTTACTTTAATGCCCTTGGACATTGTTGTTTTTTTTAGCGGCAGAGCGATGCTGTATGCTGCTGATTAAATAGACAGACCTTACCAAAATGCTACAATGGCTGTAAGAGCAGTTTCGTGCCCCACATTAATTTATATGCAACTGCCGCCAGCACCAATCGCAGGTATTAGTGTTTGAGTTTCAAGTCCAGTACACCTTTCATCCCGTTTGATAACCCTTGAATGTTCATAAAGTGATTCAACAGTTCTGCTGCTTCCTTTTGTGCTGTGTACAGACTCTCCATGCTTCTTTGTTTACATGTGTGAGCTCTGATGAAAAGGAGAAGCTGCAGCAGGAGATTATGACTCATTTTTCTCACCCCTCCCCTCTACCTGTCGCATTCAGTGAGAAGAAATATATGTTGGGAGATGCCATAAGGAGCACTGAGAGAGAAGCAGTGAACCCCCTGTACCACTGCGGGAGATGGTACTAGCCAACACCTGGGACCGGAATCTAAGTGGCACCTGGTCTTCACCAGAGCAGGGATGGTGGTTACACGTCAGGTCCGAGGTTACAACAAGAGATCAATGCAGAGGCAGGGAACGGGAACACGATGGGAACCTTTCTCTGAGCGCAAAGATCTGGCAGGGAATGATGGGAGGTGCCGGTCTTTATGGAAACCTAGTAGTGGCTAGTGCCAATCAGAGTTTCCCTAGCCCTTTAAATCTTCAAGTGCCGACGCGCACACGCCCTAGGTCAGGAGCAGATGTGTGTGGAGAGGTAAATGCGGGCCGGGGGGAGAGGCGCCACGGAGAGGGGCATGGGTTTGCCCGCGATCCATGACATGATTCATGGGGGCACCCGCTACACATTTCTAGTGGAAGAGAATTATTTTAATAGAGGCTAACCCCTTTAAAAAAATTAAATATTACCTAAAATATAAAAATCTATTGTCTTATAATCATAATCTATGGCACCACTTCAAGTAACTTTCTCATATTGGCACAAAAATAATAATTTTAGAAAATGTCAAAAAATAAATGATTTTAAAAAAAATTTAAAACTAAAAACCCCCAGAATGATATTTTTTATTAACATTGTTTTAGAGTCCTAAAAACATTCTGAAAACAAACATGGAAAGAAAGTCCAAATATTTTTGAAAAATTAAATTTTGAGACTACTATAACGCGAGTGTTTGTCCTTTATCTGTGTCAGGGGCCGGTAGTAAATATTCGGGGGAGCTGTGAGCGGCGGATGTTGTGTCTCACGTTCTTTCGTGTGTCACGTTCCTTTCGTTTTCTCTTTAGCGGCCGTCGTGCTCGCTCCGCGCCTCCATCAGATGTGAGTGCACCCGCGGGAGTCATTACCGGCTTTTTCTTCTAATTTCTTCTCTCTAAAGATCAATAATTAACACAAAAAGGGAAAATGGAAGACAACAACAGCGCAGAACAGAGGCAGCTCTTAATTATCACTTTGTATGTAAGACAAGAAGACGTGGAAGCAAATTGAGTAAATCTTTGATTTTTCCTTAAAGGGCACCCGTCAGCGCCCGGGTCAAATGTAGCCTAAACCCATGACCTTGTAGATGAAGCATTATCTTAAAAAAATTGAAGTTCTGTATGCAGGGAATTCTTGCATTAACGTGTAAATTTGTATTCTGGTACACCGTGGGCGTGGCCATGAGGTCAAGTGCCCAATGGGGGTGGTCATGAGGTCAGGTGCACAATGGGCGTGGTCATGCGGTGAGGTGCACGATGGGCGTGGTAATGAGGCCTGGTGCACGATGGGTGTGGTCATGATGTCAGGTGCACAATGGGCATGTCATGAGGTCAAGTGCACGATGGGCGTGGTCGTGAGGTCAGATGCCCAATGGGCGTGGTCATGAGGTCAGGTGCACTGTAGGTGTAGTAAATGAAGTCAGGTGCATTATAGGTGTGGTCATGATGTCAGGTGCACAATAGGCATGTCATAAGGTCAAGTGCACGATGGGCACTTAGTATCAGAGGTATCACTTACTTAGTGTCAGAGGTGCTGTACTGTCGATCAGGACCAAGCGAAAAGTACAGACTGGTTAATACTGATGGAGAGAAGGTGCACAGGACCTAGAGGCCACGCTCATGGTGCATCAAAATTCTAAATTACAGTTAAAGTCGGTGACAGCTCCTCTGCAGCGCCTCTCTACTTCCCTGTAGGTTTAGCAGATCCAGCCCGGCTCATATCACTGAGCAAAATGTCTCAATTTTTTTTTTTTATTGAGGACCATGTCCTATGTGATGTCATATTAAAGTGCTCTTTAGCTGTTTTTGGAGACAGGTGCCTCATAAAGTTGCCATAGTGCACTATATATGACCTGTGGATCCATAGTGCACTATATATGACCTGTGGATCCATGGTGCACTATATATGACCTGTGGATCCATGGTGCACTATATATGACCTGTGGATCCATAGTGCACTATATATGACCTGTGGATCCATGGTGCACTATATATGACCTGTGGATCCATGGTGCACTATATATGACCTGTGGATCCATAGAGCACTATATATGACCTGTGGATCCATAGTGCACTATATATGACCTGTGGATCCATGGTGCACTATATATGACCTGTGGATCCATGGTGCACTATATATGACCTGTGGATCCATGGTGCACTATATATGACCTGTGGATCCATGGTGCACTATATATGAACTGTGGATCCATAGTGCACTATATATGACCTGTGGATCCATGGTGCACTATATATGACCTGTGGATCCATGGTGCACTATATATGACCTGTGGATCCATGGTGCACTATATGACCTGTGGATCCATGGTGCACTATATATGATCTTTGGATCCACAGCGCACTATATATGTATCACCTGTTAATCCATGGTGCACTATTAGCTGTGGATCCAGAGTGCACCAAAAATCACCTGTGGATCCAAAGTGCAGGTGTAAATATATTTAGCATCAAACACTTACTAAAACACCACAAAAATAGCCCATTACATTGACATCAGCAAATGATTTCAACACTTTAAAGCTATAGATAGAACAGAACCTGTGACTAATATATTTCTCCCTGTTAATCTAAATAAATTTTCATTGGATTATGTCATCCTGAAGCACATGAGAAGATGGTCCGACATTATAGTGTTAGTCTACTACATCATAAAGTAATTACCACTGTAAAACCAATAGTATGTCAAGTAAATGAACAATACAACATTATCGTGAGGAGATAACTATATACTGTATATACAGCCACCACCAGGAGGAGCTCAGGAGATTACGACATACTGTATATAAAGCCACCACCAGGAGGAGCTCAGGAGATTACTACATACTGTATATACAGCCACCACTATGGGGAGCTCAGGAGATTACTACATACTGTATATACAGCCACCACTAGGGGGAGCTCAGGATATTACTACATACTGTATATACAGCCACCACTATGGGGAGCTCAGGAGATTACTACATACTGTATATACAGCCACCACTAGGGGGAGCTCAGGAGATTACTACATACTGTATATACAGCCACCACTAGGGAGAGATCAGGAGATTACTACATACTGTATATACAGCCACCACTAGGAGGAGCTCAGGAGATTACTACATACTGTATATACAGCCACCACCAGGGGGAGCTCAGGAGATTACTACATACTGTATATACAGCCACCACTAGGAGGAGCTCAGGAGATTACTACATACTGTATATACACCACCACTAGGGGGAGCACAGGAGATTACTACATACTGTATATACAGCCACCACTAGGGGGAGCTCAGGAGATTACTACATACTGTATATGCAGCCACCACTAGGAGGAGCTCAGGAGATTACTATATACTGTATATTCAGCCACCACCAGGAGGAGCTCAGGAGATTACTACATATTATATATACACCACGACTAGGAGGAGCTCAGGAGATTACTACATACTGTATATACAGCCACCACGAGGAGGAGCTCAGGAGATTACTACATACTGTATATACAGCCACCACTAGGAGGAGCTCCGGAGATTACTACATACTGGATATACAGCCACCACTAGGGGGAGCTAAGGAGATTACTACATACTGGATATACATCCACCACTAGGAGGAGCTCAGGAGATTACTACATACTGTATATACAGCCACCACTAGGAGGAGCTCAGGAGATTACTACATACTGTATATACAGCCACCACGAGGAGGAGCTTAGGAGATTACTACATACTGTATATACAGCCACCACGAGGAGGAGCTCAGGATATTACTACATACTGTATATACAGCCACCACTAGGAGGAGCTCTGGAGATTACTACATACTGGATATACAGCCACCACTAGGGGGAGCTAAGGAGATTACTACATACTGGATATACATCCACCACTAGGAGGAGCTCAGGAGATTACTACATACTGTATATACAGCCACCACTAGGAGGAGCTCAGGAGATTACTACATACTGTATATACAGCCACCAATACGGGGAGCTCAGGAGATTACTACATACTGTATATACAGCCAGCACTAGGAGGAGCTCAGGAGATTACTACATACTGTATATACAGCCACCACTAGGAGGAGCTCAGGAGATTACTACATACTGTATATACAGCCACCACTAGGGGAAGCTCAGGAGATTACTACATACTGTATATACAGCCACCACTAGGGGGAGCTCAGGAGATTACTACATACTGTATATACAGCCACCACTAGGGGGAGCTCAGGAGATTACTACATACTGTATATACACCACCACTAGGGGGTGACCAGGAGATTACTGCATACTGTACATACACCACCACTAGGAGGAGCTCAGGAGATTACTACATACTGTATATACAGCCAGCACTAGGAGGAGCTCAGGAGATTACTACATACTGTATATACAGCCACCACTAGGAGGAGCTCAGGAGATTACTACATACTGTATATACAGCCACCACTAGGGGGAGCTCAGGAGATTACTACATACTATATATACACCACCACTAGGGGGAGATCAGGAGATTACTACATACTGTACATACACCACCACTAGGAGGAGCTCAGGAGATTACTACATACTGTATATGAAGCCACCACTAGGGGAAGCTCAGGAGATTACAACATACTTTATATATACAGTCACCAATAGAGGGAGCTCAGGAGATTACTACATACTGTATATACACCACCACTAGGAGGAGCTCAGGAGATTACTACATACTGTATATACAGCCACCACTAGGGGGAGCTCAGGAGATTACTACATACTGTACATACAACCACCACTAGGGGGATCTCAGGAGATTGCTACATACTGTATATACAGCCACCACTAGGAGGAGCTCAGGAGATTACTACATACTGTATATACAGCCACCACTAGGAGGAGCTCAGGAGATTGCTACATACTGTATATACAGCCACCACTAGGGGGAGCTCAGGAGATTACTACTTTAAATGCTGCCGATGGAGCATTTTTCTGAGGATCTTCCTATCCCGTGACGCTTTGCCAGTGACTTAACCAGTGAATTAACACTCTGGTTGGTGCCAGAACACCAAATCCTGGTTCCGTGATCCAAACACACAAAGATAAGAAAATTATGTTGCACCATCGTCCCCACGTAGCGGCAGAGTTTTCATCCCGTACTTTTACGATTAGCGGCGGCCCCAGCAGTGACTGAGGATCAGTGGTAATAAGCGCTCAGGAGGTATCGCTCTCCCCCTTCATCCTCACACTCCGATGTGTCATTCACTTCTGTGTCAGGGAAAAACGTACAAGTCTGGCGAGTGAATTATATCTAATTACGGTGAATAGTGGGGGAAGATATTTTGGGATGCGCGTTGATCAGAGGCTTTGAGCGTCAGTGTAAATATTGTGCTTCATGTTAACTTTTCCATCATGAATATGCAATGCAAAGTTTTCGTATTCATGGATTCCACAGATCTGCATTTCTTCTGTGTACAGACTCTCTGGGGAGAGGTTAATGTGGATGGAAGATGAATAAACTTTTTAAAATATTTTAAAAATGAAATGAGATATAATCTAGGTACGTTGTACGTCTAAATATAAAAGCTAAAATACTGAGGAATGTTAAGAATGACTGCACCAGCAGCAGAATAGTGAGTGCAGCTCTGGGGTATAATACAGGATGTAACTCAGGATCAGTACAGGATAAGTAATGTCATGTATGTACACAGTGACTGCACCAGCAGCAGAATAGTGAGTGCAGCTCTGGGGTATAATACAGGATGTAACTCAGGATCAGTACAGGATAAGTAATGTCATGTATGTACACAGTGACTGCACCAGCAGCAGAATAGTGAGTGCAGCTCTGGAGTATAATACAGGATGTAACTCAGGATCAGTACAGGATAAGTAATGTCATGTATGTACACAGTGACTGCACCAGCAGCAGAATAGTGAGTGCAGCTCTGGAGTATAATACAGGATGTAACTCAGGATCAGTACAGGATAAGTAATGTCATGTATGTACACAGTGACTGCACCAGCAGCAGAATAGTGAGTGCAGCTCTGGGGTATAATACAGGATGTAACTCAGGATCAGTACAGGATAAGTAATGTCATGTATGTACACAGTGACTGCACCAGCAGAATAGTGAGTGCAGCTCTGGAGTATAATACAGGATGTAACTCAGGATCAGTACAGGATAAGAAATGTCATGTATGTACACAGTGACTGCACCAGCAGCAGAATAGTGTGTGCTGCTCTGGAGTATAATACAAGATGTAACTCAGGATCAGTACAGGATAAGAAATGTCATGTATGTGCACAGTGACTGCACCAGCAGCAGAATAGTGAGTGCAGCTCTGGGGTATAATACATGATGCAACTCAGGATAAGTACAGGATAAGTAATGTCATGTATGTACACAGTGACTGCACCAGCAGCAGAATAGTGAGTGCATCTCATTGTGTGCTGAGCTGTTGAAGGGTGTGGTTGTGTTCTGCTGAGCTCCTGCACCACCTGGAGCAATCTCTATCCACCCAGGCCTGCTCTCTCCTCCCCAGGGAGGGAGTGAGTTCTGTGGGATGAATCCTGCAGGAAAATCCCAGGCTTCTGCCTCCCGTTCAGGGAAAAGCTAGAAAACGATGCGAGGTTTGAGGAAATGCACCAGGAGCAGCTGAGAAAGCAGAAGGGGCTTGAGATCCAGGCGGATGATGGCGATGATGAGGAGGATGAGGAAGATCAGCCGCGTCCGTCTGGTGCTCTGCACCAACACCAGCAGGCCTCGCACGACAGGCTGCCTGCAGAGCAAGCGCCATTACCATCAGGCTACAGCTCTGCCAACCTGGAGGAGGGAAGTGATGACAGCGGCCTGGGAGGGGCGCTAATGGCTCAAATAGGTCAACTGGAGTCCCCAGTTCACCTCCAAAACTTTTACTTTGGTGATGAGATCCCGGATGAGGCCCAAAAGAGAAAGAAGAGAGCCAAGAAGATCAAGGCGTCTCAGGAGGTGAATCTGGTGTTTCGTCCCCTCCCTGTTCCCTCCGGGCGGGCAGCAGTGCCAGCCTGTCGTGTAGGCCCCGTTACCCAGCCCAGCACGAATCCTGCAGTGGACTCGGTGCCAGGGTGCGGGGAGAGTGCAAAGCCACGTTCCATCATGGCGCAGAGCACCATCCTTGTTTGTAGTAGCAAGGATGGTGCAGGGAAGGCATCGCCCAAAAGGCCAGACAGTGAGGGCGATCCAGCAGATCCTGGTACTGTGCGCTGCCCCCTAGTGGGAAGGAGGGGTGGCCCAGTGCCAGGTGCGGTGGCTCCTGTGGCCCCTAGCGCTGTGGCTGCAACTAGCTCCGGTGAGCAGCGGCAGTGTGATGGGGCTGCTGGGGCTTGTGGTGCAGCGCCTCCCAAGCGTCCTGTGCAGCCTGCGGGAAAGGGTGAGGAAAAATGTTGTTTTGTATCGGGGCATCAGACCCTGTAGATGGCAATAAGAGACTCTCTGGTGTCAATAAAGATGAGACTTCTTGCATCCAGCGAGCAGCGGTGGACAAACATTAAAAGAAAAGCTGGACAACAAGGGGTTAATGCCAATGAGGCAGAGGGCACAAGTAAGATCAGGGTTGGAGCTGCCTCTTCTCAGGCTGAATCAGCTATGGAGGTGGCTCTACCCCCAGTGCCCAGTGACGCAGAGGCAACCCCAGGTCCTCCTGGCCCAGCTGGTGTGACTGATGCAGGGAAGCGAGGCAGTAATGAACGTAGTGTGGTGAGTGTGGGAGTGGTGAATGGTGCTGAGGGGGGTAATACTGGAGTGCTGGTCCATCTGCACCCCCAGTGGTGGCTGCTCCCATAAGGAGCTATGCGAGTGTCACCGCTGGGGCAAGTGGGGTTAACTCCTTGTCTCCTGGCTCTGGGAATAGCGTTTTGCAAAGGCGTCTTCTGGAGGCTCTCAGGAGAGGAGAAAAGTCA
This sequence comes from Engystomops pustulosus, assembly GCF_040894005.1. Lineage (NCBI taxonomy): Eukaryota > Metazoa > Chordata > Amphibia > Anura > Leptodactylidae > Engystomops > Engystomops pustulosus. Next base: position 255,999,221 of record NC_092412.1, on the reverse strand, counting down.
ATCACTGTAGAAGGGAGAGAGGTTGATCTGTCCTTCTGGACAGACAGGCATGGCCTGGCAGCCTTCCAAGAGCAAAGGGGGGGAGAGACTGTATGGTCTTTACCCACAACCGGGCCCGGAGCTGCCCGTAGGAATGTTGTTCGTCTTCGCTGGAGGGGCAGTGACGCATGCCCACCCAGGTCAAGGGTGGTGGAGCTCCTCCTGAAGATGAACTTCAGGGCTAGTGACATCTTTGCCCTGATACATCCTTATGGTACTCCAGAGTTCGATGTCAGCTTTGTCCGGCCGGAGGGCTTAGAGCTCTTCTGATCGAATTATGAGCTGGCAAAGAACGAGCATGGCTGGCGGGACTTTGCTGTGCAAGCAGTGTCTCGCCAAAACGCAGTCAAGAAAGTGACCGTTTTGACCCGTAACGAGTCACTTTCTTGCATGGACATCATGACTTGGCTCAGTCGTTATGGCGAAGTAGTTCAGGTACCTCAGAACCGCGATGAATTTGGCATTTGGTCTGGGGCCTGGACCTTCATGATTAAGTTGAAGTGTTCAGGCGGCACAGCCGCTCACATTCCCTCTTCAGCCTTTCTTGGGCGAGACAGAATCCTGATTTTCTACCAGGGGCAGCCGAAGGTCTGTCACAGGTGCGGTGACCCCACACACTTTAGCGCCAGCTGCCAAGTGCAGAAGTGCGCTTTGTGTGGTGGGCTAGGTCATCTCGCTGCATCCTGTAAGGACATTAGGTGTAACCTGTGTGGTGAGCTCGGTCACCCTTTCAGCCGTTGTCCTCGCTCCTTTGCCAATGCGGTTGTGACCCCAGTGGAGGAGAGCCATGAGGTTGCTTCTGCTGGGGAAGGTACCAGCGGAGGTGGAGGAGCTGAGGGGCCTGTGAAGAAAAGCAAGAATAAGTCACCTTCTCAGTTGAGGCGGCTTGAAGCCAGACAAAAAGGGAGAGAACTGGGGAAGCCTAAGGTTGCTGGGGTGACCCTTGGTCCTTCCTCAGAGGCTGATCTTGCTACTGAGGCCCTGAGGGATGATGAGTTGAATGAGGAGGTCAGGAGGATGGAGCGCGAGAAAGGTGCCATGTCCTCCACGTCCTCCCATTATGAGAGTATGGATGAGGATAACAGGATTTGGCTAGAAAATAAGCGCAAGCAGAAAAAGAAAAAACGCGGCCTATCTAAGGAAGGGAAAACTTCCTCCCCTCTGGTTGAGCTTTCCAACCGGTTCCTCACCCTCGATGAGATCGCCTCCTCGGGGAGAGAGGCTGAGGGTGGGGTTCTGGAGGTGGCGGCGGAGCAGCCTGCAGGGGGCGCCGAGTCTCTATCCTCTGGGGATGCTGGGTCCTCAGAGTGGGAGACTGACTCAGAGTCAGGAGACAAGGAGACGAAGGAGAGGGTGGTCCGGGTGGGTCCTTGGGGGGCCAACAATAATATGGACACCACAATTTCATTAAAGAGAAGTTGACCCAATTCTGAAGTGAAAAGGGATCATCCTCAGAGGAGAGTCGGGGGAAGGGAAATAGTAAGAAAAAATCCATCTAACTCAATCACTCATGATGGCGGCACCCACTCCGTTGACGCTGGCGTCCATTAATGTCGCCAGCATTAAGTCTGATGCGGCTAGATATGCGGCTTTTGATTTTCTCGGCCGTGTTGAAGCCGACATTTTATTTTTGCAGGAGACCAGGCTGCCAGATTTGGCGGCCATGTTTAAAGCTAAGAGGGAATGGAGACACGGGCCTTCCCATTGGGCTCTTGCAGCCGAGCCGTATAGCGGAGTGGCGGTCCTTTTTACCGCACCGGTAGAATGCAGACGAGTTATTGAGTTAGAAATGGGGAGGTGCCTGATCCTGGATGTCCTCATGAAGGGACAAGAACCTCGTCTAATTAATATCTATGGTCCCCAGTCCAAGTGGGACAGGAAGTGTCTCTTTATGAGGATCAAGCCCTACCTTTTTACAAGTCGGCAGGTGGTCTTTGGAGGGGACTTCAATGCTGTCACGAGGTCCCAGGATAGGGGAGGTTCCAGAGACAAGCTGACTTATGATAGCGTCGCTCTTAATAGCATAGCCAGTGAGGCTCGCCTGGTGGATGTCCACATCCGGCACACCCCAGGCCACGTGGGGCTCACCTATTATAGGGGTAGCTGCAGGTCTAGAATAGACAGGTTTTATTTAAAGGAGGAAGCCATTTCTTCAGCAGTGTCCGTTGTTGAGGTGGAGTTCTCCGACCACTGTTTAATTTTGTTTTCTCTGAATGTTACAGAGACCCCCCGGATGGGAAGAGGCTACTGGAAGCTCAATTCGTCTCTCCTGGAAGAAGCGGAGATCAGACAATCCTTTGAGGACTTTCTTCAGAGCCAGGTACCATTGCTGGGCCTTTGTAGCAGTAAGTCAGAGTGGTGGGAGATGCTCAAGAAAAGGGTGGCGAGATTCTTCCGCCAGCTCTCGAGCCTCAGGAGCCTGGACAGGTACAGCCTGTATCAGGGCCTGAGGAGGAAACTTGAGCATCTCATCTCGACTGGAGGTAGTCGTGAGGACATCTCCAGAGTGAAATCCTTGCTGAAGAGGTGTCAGTACGATAGACACGCATCTTTGGTTTTTGAGAGGGATTACGGGAAATACCGCTGGCCCGACCCTTACAGAAACTGCAAGATGTCAGTGAATGGTAAAGTTGTCCCGGGACTGGTTGACAGTACGGGATCCCTGAAAAGGTCCAGATCAGGCATTCTGGAGGTCATCAGATCCTTCTACTCACACCTCTTGGGCAGGAAGGGTCTAGATCGGGATGTGATGTCGGCTTTCCTGGCTGAAACTGTCCCTGAGCCAGGAGTAGACCCCTCTCTTGATGTTTTGATCAAAGTGATCAGGGAAGAGGAAGTCAGCCGGGCGGTTGAAGGTCTCGCCCTCAAGAAATCACCGGGTCCGGATGGCTTAACATCCGAATTTTATAAGACCTTTAAGGACGCCTTGGTTCCCCTCTTGACTGAGGTATTCAATGAGTGTCTTTCCTCCGGCGCTCTGCCGAAGTCAATGAGGAGGTCTTCCCTGATCATCCTGTCAAAGGGTAAGGACCGATCTCGTATTGAGAACTGGCGTCCCATAGCGCTTCTCAATACGGACAGAAAGGTTTTGGCAAAGGTGCTGTTTAATCAGCTGGTGCAGTTTGTGCCCCGGCTCCTTTCGGGGACCCAGCACTGCTCTGTTCCAGGCTGCAGTACATTTAGTGCTGTGCTTTGTGTCCGGGAGGCAGTGGAACAGGGCAGGGCTGGTAACTGGAAGGGGTACTTGCTGTCCTTGGATCAGGCAAAAGCGTTTGATCGGGTTAACCACGAGTACCTCTGGTCTGTCCTTCTGAGGTATGGCCTGCCGGGTGGGTTTGTCAATTGGCTAAAAGTTTTGTACGCAGGGGCAGAGAGTTTCCCGCTTGTGAACGGTTGGATTGGCCGCTCTTTTGAGGTTGGGTCTGGTGTTCGCCAGGGTTGTCCTCTGAGCCCACTTTTATACGTGTTCGCGATTGACCCATTCCTTAGGAGGGTTGATCGTGGGCCGTTAGTGGGAGTCGGGATGGACCGGGCAGCACCGGAAGCCACTCTAAGGGTGGTAGCGTACGCCGATGACGTCACTGTTTTCGTGTCCTCGAGAGGGGAGGCGCAATGGGTGATGTCAGAGGTTGACCGCTATTCAGAGGCTTCTGGGTCCAAGATCAACCGGGATAAGTGTGAGAGTCTCTGGCTGGGAGAGGGAGGTCCAGGCTTTGATCTCCCGGACACTCTTCCAGGGCCCCAAGACTCTGCCAAAGTTCTCGGCATCGAATTTGGCCAGGGGGATTACCCCATGCAAAACTGGGACGGCAGGCTTAAGATCGCCGCTCAGAAGGTGGACCAGTGGAAGGGTTGGTCTTTGACCCTCAGAGAAAGGGTTAATCTGATCAAAACCTACCTGCTCCCATGGCTGATATATCTGGGCAGTGTGTGCATGTTGCCAGAACCCCTCTGGACTCGGGTCTATAGTCTGTTCTTCCAGCTGTTATGGGGGAATAGGCTGAACCTAATCAAGAGGGAGGTTACTTACCGCACGAGGAGACAAGGAGGGTTGTGTATGGTCAACCCTGTGGTATTCCTAGTGAATACCTTTCTTAAGATCAATATCGCCAAACTCTGGAAAGAGAGGGCTCCTCCGTGGGTATACTCCTGCAGGGGATGGTTTCGGCCTTTCTTCCAGGAATGGGAGACAGGAGGGCAAGTGAAGGATCTTCGCACACCGCATGGGCATCTTCCGGCTTACGCTACCCCGGTTCTGAAGGTGATTCGCCGGTGGGGTCTGGGAATGTGGGAGATCAGGACGATGTCGAGGAAACTCCTTGACAAAAGGGTTCTGTTTGCCCGTTTCCAGAAGCCTCTGGCCCTCAGGGATTGCCCAAGTTGGGATCTTGGGGTGGGTTTAGGTCTTTTGAATTCCATCAGGATCCCCTTGAAGTTTTGGGACGTGACTTGGCACTGCTTCCATGGAAAGCTGTGTGTGAGGGACAATCTGAAGTGTAGGAGCTCTGAGGAAAGGGTTGTCCCCGGGAGGAGTGCGGTGGCCTGCTGGAGAGCATGGACCACTTCCTGCTTCAGTGCCCCTTTAGCACAGAGGTGTACAACCGGGTGGGCGCTTCCATCCATTGGCCCGGGTTGGCCGGTCTCTCCTATGCGGAGTGGGCCTATGGAGCATTCAGAGGCCTGGGTGGCCGGGACCGCTGCACGTTATTCCTAGTTACATACCACAAGAAAAATAAGGAGTCAAACAATTCTCCAATAAAATTACATATAGTTTTTTATTTCATTGATATATTAAAATTACAATTACAATGGATGTTAAATGGAGGATATCCAAAAAATTGGTCTGGGTGTGCTGCCCACCTCACTAACAAAAGGGTATGTTCACCATAAAACTATCACAGTTGTTGCTTATTTCCCCAATAAGAGGAGTAAAGTGCATAGGTGCCTAAACAACATCTACTTAGGTATAACATTTTCATTTTGGTGAAGCTTTTAAGTAAAAGACCAGTGTCTTACCCATAATGTAGTGTAGGTAGAGAAAGCTCCCAGACACCCCAACGCGCGTTTCGCCCACGCTTCCTCAGGGGGTACGAAACAGACGCTGGGGAGCCGGAATTTAAATGTTTGACCTGACCGGATGAAGTATATTGCGCATGCGCCTCGAACAAATCTCCGGCGTGTTAACATGCCCCACTTCCGGTGCCCGGGAGCCAGTGCGCACGCTCGGAATCCGACAGCGCTATCGGACTTCCGGTCATGCGCAGAGCGCCCTAGGCAACGGGGGATGCCAACCAGTCAGAGATGTCTACTGCGCATGCGCCATCATCCGGATCGAAATGAGTCTAGGGTAAGGATATAATGTATATGGAATAGAATAGAATGCATAGATCGTAATTAGTCAGAGTAAAAGTGACAATGTGCATAACTTGTATATCAGATTAAGGCATCTTGGAAGGTAGGAGTTACCCTATTGTGAAATTATGATTATTATGTTAATTGTGTTAAATATACATTTTGTGACTATAATTATATATCACAAAAAAATAAATAATTAATTAATAATTAATGAATAATTAATTAAAGTGCCCACCGTCAATTAATATTAATATTATAAAAATATATATATATCTCAGTGATCTCCAAAATTGCATAAAGTGCAAAATCTATATAAAGTGCTAATTACAAAGTGTCTTGTGCAATAAATCGTACACATATAAAAATATACAAACAGACAATCAAACAATTTTTAGAAAAATATACTTCACCCCATATCCAAGTATTTATCCCATTTGAAAGAAAGGGATATTGACCTCCCTATCTTTTTCAAAAAAGTGCAAATAATAGTGCAACCAATTAACTATTACCTTCCATCTCTTAACCCTTTGGGGTTAAATGTTCTCTCTTTAGATAACTACTATATACAATAAAGTGCTTCTTTTTTTCCCCCCCCTTATAGAAATTATATACAAGTATACTCTCCTCCAAACATAATTTCCTTACTAAACATACCAAACATGTTAAATATATTAAAAATAAAGGGTATATTGCGACTTCATTCCGACAGCTTCTTATGTTTTTTTCCCTTGTTTTCGTTCCACAATACGTAAAATTCTTCTATTAATTCATTATTCCTTCTCCCATCTCATTTCATCATAAAGTCCAGCTCCTCCCAGCATGTAATCCTTCTACTCAGTACAAGAAAAAATATATATAGTTAAAATCTAGAAAATGGATATAGACAATTTTCCAATTTAGTTCAGCTCACAGAAATGGGGCAAAGCTCAAGGCTTCATTAAGACCTGCTGGGGACATGGTGCCCAGTTGCACAATCCACCTACATTCCTTCTGGGCTAAAATCCTCTTCAAGTTACCCCCCCTGACTCCACAATGTACCACTTCTATACCCCTTACCTGAAATCCCTTCGGGTCACATCCATGGTGGTGGTAGAAGTGGCGCGGCACCGGTTTTAATTCTCTTATATTGGTCGCACTCTTCGCCTTCATAATATCCCTTACGTGTTCCCTCACTCTTGTACCTAGATCTCTCGAGGTAAGTCCCACATAAATTTTTGGGCACTCACACACCGCGTAATATATCACCCCCGTGGTGTTACATGAGATGTACTCCCTAATTTCATATGTCCTACCTCCATCTGCCGCATCAAAAGAGTGGGCACGTTGTATGTTTTGGCATGATATACATTTACCACATGGGAAACTGCCTACCTTTTTTGTCCTCTGTCCAAAGGGATATTCCATCTTGGGGACGTAATGGCTTTGTACCAATAAATCTTTTAAATTTTTGCTTCTCCTTGCCGTAAGTAATGGTCTCTCCGTCAGCAGTGTTTTCAGTGTAACATCTGTTTTTAAAACGGACCAGTGTTTACTAAGAATACCTCTCAGATTATCCCATTGTTTGTTATAGGTTGATATAAATCGGACATTGCGATCACTTTTTATTTCCTTTTTTGGCTGCAGCAATTCCATTCGTCCCTTCTTTTTGGCATTACGGTAGCCCATTTTGATACAGCGTCCGCTGTATCCCCTATTTTTAAATCTTTCTTCAAGATCCTTAGCCTGATATTCGAATTTTCCATCTGTGGAACAAATGCGACGGGCTCTTAAAAATTGACCTCCAGGTATGGAACGTATAGTGGACGGGGGGTGAGCCGAGGAGGCATGCAGGAGAGCATTCACAGAGGTGGGCTTTCTGTACATGTCGGTCTGTAGAAATCCTTCAGCATCAACCTCAATCGTGATGTCCAGAAAGTCCACCCTGGTCCTGCTATACGAATATGTGAGATGAATGTTAAATTTGTTATCATTAAGCTCCCGCATGAACTCAATCAGCTCCCCCTCCGTCCCTTGCCACACAACCAGCACGTCGTCCATATATCTTAGCCAGCACTGCACATGGGGGGACCCCCTGGCACCGTCGTCGCCAAAGATGGTTCTCTCCCAGTAACCTAGGAATAAGTTGGCGTACGACGGTGCACAGGCGGCCCCCATGGCAGTGCCCTGTTTTTGCACATAAAACTGATCTTTAAAGGTAAAGAAGTTGTGGGTTAAAATGAAAGACAGAAGTTCCAATATCAATGATCGAAATTCCAGATCTAATGTGCTGTTTGAAAGGAAGAATTTTACCGCTTCCAGCCCATCACAATGTCTAATACACGTGTATAGACTTTCCACGTCAATTGCTACCAGCATCATGTCCGGTTCAATACAGATCCCGTCGACCCTCAACAGTGCGTCCATGCTGTCCCAGACATATGAGGGCAAAGTTTCAACCAAAGGTTTTAAATAAAAGTCGATAAATTTGCAACTAGGGTCACAAGGGCCCCCAATGCCAGAGACTATAGGGCGCCCAGGTGTCTGGGAGCTTTCTCTACCTACACTACATTATGGGTAAGACACTGGTCTTTTACTTAAAAGCTTCACCAAAATGAAAATGTTATACCTAAGTAGATGTTGTTTAGGCACCTATGCACTTTACTCCTCTTATTGGGGAAATAAGCAACAACTGTGATAGTTTTATGGTGAACATACCCTTTTGTTAGTGAGGTGGGCAGCACACCCAGACCAATTTTTTGGATATCCTCCATTTAACATCCATTGTAATTGTAATTTTAATATATCAATGAAATAAAAAACTATATGTAATTTTATTGGAGAATTGTTTGACTCCTTATTTTTCTTGTGGTATGTAATGTATTTGGGAGTAAATTCCGTAATTTAAGGGTGGAGGGCTGGATGCCCGGTCCCATTATGTAGCAAAATGAAGATGTGGTTTCTGATTACGATTTCTGTGTTTTTCACAGCAACTTCTTCAACGCTAAATATGGATTTTAGAGTCCGTGACCAATCCTGGTTGGAACAATTGGATGTAATGTTTAAAGAAGATTCCAATATTGATTTTAATGTGAATGGTATAGACATGAGAGATTCTGTAGCAAAGCTGAAGGGACTCCTAGAAAAAAGAACTAGAATATGGTGGAATAGGGCATTCTTAGAAAAATACTTAAAGAAAAAACTGATACCTAGGGGACTTAGGATACAGGTATTCCCCTCATTTGAAGTAGAGGATGAAATGATGAGAAAAAAATGGGAAGACTTATCCTCAAAATGCTCATTTGGGTACATTGAACTATTAATTGAAATGAACAACTTACAATTGATAGAAATGGAGACCGAAATAGATACTGTTCAGGAACAAATCAAACAAACACTATCAAAAGAAGCCCTAGAGAAACTGAATCAAGAACTAGACAGTGATTTTGGGAAATGGGAAAAAGGGGTCTGCCACACAAAATCCGAAAAATTGCAGAGAGATATGACGGACTACCAAGTAGGGCGAGTCTATAGATGGACACATGGAAGGGGGCGTACTAGATATAGATCCCGATCCCGATCCATATCGGTTTCATCACAGGGTTCTGGTGGGGGACATCAGAAACCAAAAACTAGGAGTAACACAAAAAAACAGACAGGAGATACAGCTACTCAGAACTCTCAAAACAATACTCAGACTGAACCACAGAATTTCGGAGCAAAGCGGAAGTGGACAGTGAATAATCAATCAGAGAAGAGATCTAAAAATCAACTTGAGGTGATTAACCTTTCTTCGAGGTCCCTCTCTGACCCACAATGTAGCCTACTAAGTAGGGGTTTGAATTTTTCCCCAAGTAACAATCTTGATTATTTTACAGCACTAAAGGATCTACACTTATTTTCAAGAAAATTACTTCTGGGGAAACTCCATGGTGGTGGTGAAGCAAGACTGGAAATTGATAACGAAAGGGAAAGGGAGGCATTACAAGCGTTGGAAGAACTCCAACAGGAACAATCAATTGAAATTCAAGGTAGGTTCCCTCAGGCCATTATGCCTAGATCCAGGACGTTCCCCTCTTTGTCACTATGCCCTCAAATAGAGATCTTTACTAGACTTGTAGCTGAAGATCTGAAAGCCTTAGCCGATCTGAGAGGTAGGAGAAATGATAACTTAACAGTTCAAGAGCGGACAGCCTTGAAGGAATTGCAGTCCTTCGATGATGTTGTCTATAAGGCGGCAGACAAAGGGGGGAACGTCGTGGTGTGGCCAAAAGATAAATATGAGAAGGAGGCCCTGCGACAATTACGCAAAAAAGATACCTATGAAAAGCTTCCCTTTAATCCCATACGAGGATATAATGGCCAAATTATTTCCATTCTGGACTCAGCAGTGGAATCGGGAGTGATCCCAAAAAAAGTATTTGATGGACTAGTAGTGAAGGAACCTAAGGTCCCAACGTTTTATTTACTTCCAAAAATACACAAAGATCCCGTCGATCCTCCTGGGCGCCCTATAGTCTCTGGCATTGGGGGCCCTTGTGACCCTAGTTGCAAATTTATCGACTTTTATTTAAAACCTTTGGTTGAAACTTTGCCCTCATATGTCAGGGACAGCATGGACGCACTGTTGAGGGTCGACGGGATCTGTATTGAACCGGACATGATGCTGGTAGCAATTGACGTGGAAAGTCTATACACGTGTATTAGACATTGTGATGGGCTGGAAGCGGTAAAATTCTTCCTTTCAAACAGCACATTAGATCTGGAATTTCGATCATTGATATTGGAACTTCTGTCTTTCATTTTAACCCACAACTTCTTTACCTTTAAAGATCAGTTTTATGTGCAAAAACAGGGCACTGCCATGGGGGCCGCCTGTGCACCGTCGTACGCCAACTTATTCCTAGGTTACTGGGAGAGAACCATCTTTGGCGACGACGGTGCCAGGGGGTCCCCCCATGTGCAGTGCTGGCTAAGATATATGGACGACGTGCTGGTTGTGTGGCAAGGGACGGAGGGGGAGCTGATTGAGTTCATGCGGGAGCTTAATGATAACAAATTTAACATTCATCTCACATATTCGTATAGCAGGACCAGGGTGGACTTTCTGGACATCACGATTGAGGTTGATGCTGAAGGATTTCTACAGACCGACATGTACAGAAAGCCCACCTCTGTGAATGCTCTCCTGCATGCCTCCTCGGCTCACCCCCCGTCCACTATACGTTCCATACCTGGAGGTCAATTTTTAAGAGCCCGTCGCATTTGTTCCACAGATGGAAAATTCGAATATCAGGCTAAGGATCTTGAAGAAAGATTTAAAAATAGGGGATACAGCGGACGCTGTATCAAAATGGGCTACCGTAATGCCAAAAAGAAGGGACGAATGGAATTGCTGCAGCCAAAAAAGGAAATAAAAAGTGATCGCAATGTCCGATTTATATCAACCTATAACAAACAATGGGATAATCTGAGAGGTATTCTTAGTAAACACTGGTCCGTTTTAAAAACAGATGTTACACTGAAAACACTGCTGACGGAGAGACCATTACTTACGGCAAGGAGAAGCAAAAATTTAAAAGATTTATTGGTACAAAGCCATTACGTCCCCAAGATGGAATATCCCTTTGGACAGAGGACAAAAAAGGTAGGCAGTTTCCCATGTGGTAAATGTATATCATGCCAAAACATACAACGTGCCCACTCTTTTGATGCGGCAGATGGAGGTAGGACATATGAAATTAGAGAGTACATCTCATGTAACACCACGGGGGTGATATATTACGCGGTGTGTGAGTGCCCAAAAATTTATGTGGGACTTACCTCGAGAGATCTAGGTACAAGAGTGAGGGAACACGTAAGGGATATTATGAAGGCGAAGAGTGCGACCAATATAAGAGAATTAAAACCGGTGCCGCGCCACTTCTACCACCACCATGGATGTGACCCGAAGGGATTTCAGGTAAGGGGTATAGAAGTGGTACATTGTGGAGTCAGGGGGGGTAACTTGAAGAGGATTTTAGCCCAGAAGGAATGTAGGTGGATTGTGCAACTGGGCACCATGTCCCCAGCAGGTCTTAATGAAGCCTTGAGCTTTGCCCCATTTCTGTGAGCTGAACTAAATTGGAAAATTGTCTATATCCATTTTCTAGATTTTAACTATATATATTTTTTCTTGTACTGAGTAGAAGGATTACATGCTGGGAGGAGCTGGACTTTATGATGAAATGAGATGGGAGAAGGAATAATGAATTAATAGAAGAATTTTACGTATTGTGGAACGAAAACAAGGGAAAAAAACATAAGAAGCTGTCGGAATGAAGTCGCAATATACCCTTTATTTTTAATATATTTAACATGTTTGGTATGTTTAGTAAGGAAATTATGTTTGGAGGAGAGTATACTTGTATATAATTTCTATAAGGGGGGGGAAAAAAAGAAGCACTTTATTGTATATAGTAGTTATCTAAAGAGAGAACATTTAACCCCAAAGGGTTAAGAGATGGAAGGTAATAGTTAATTGGTTGCACTATTATTTGCACTTTTTTGAAAAAGATAGGGAGGTCAATATCCCTTTCTTTCAAATGGGATAAATACTTGGATATGGGGTGAAGTATATTTTTCTAAAAATTGTTTGATTGTCTGTTTGTATATTTTTATATGTGTACGATTTATTGCACAAGACACTTTGTAATTAGCACTTTATATAGATTTTGCACTTTATGCAATTTTGGAGATCACTGAGATATATATATATTTTTATAATATTAATATTAATTGACGGTGGGCACTTTAATTAATTATTCATTAATTATTAATTAATTATTTATTTTTTTGTGATATATAATTATAGTCACAAAATGTATATTTAACACAATTAACATAATAATCATAATTTTACAATAGGGTAACTCCTACCTTCCAAGATGCCTTAATCTGATATACAAGTTATGCACATTGTCACTTTTACTCTGACTAATTACGATCTATGCATTCTATTCTATTCCATATACATTATATCCTTACCCTAGACTCATTTCGATCCGGATGATGGCGCATGCGCAGTAGACATCTCTGACTGGTTGGCATCCCCCGTTGCCTAGGGCGCTCTGCGCATGACCGGAAGTCCGATAGCGCTGTCGGATTCCGAGCGTGCGCACTGGCTCCCGGGCACCGGAAGTGGGGCATGTTAACACGCCGGAGATTTGTTCGAGGCGCATGCGCAATATACTTCATCCGGTCAGGTCAAACATTTAAATTCCGGCTCCCCAGCGTCTGTTTCGTACCCCCTGAGGAAGCGTGGGCGAAACGCGCGTTGGGGTGTCTGGGAGCTTTCTCTACCTACACTACATTATGGGTAAGACACTGGTCTTTTACTTAAAAGCTTCACCAAAATGAAAATGTTATACCTAAGTAGATGTTGTTTAGGCACCTATGCACTTTACTCCTCTTATTGGGGAAATAAGCAACAACTGTGATAGTTTTATGGTGAACATACCCTTTTGTTAGTGAGGTGGGCAGCACACCCAGACCAATTTTTTGGATATCCTCCATTTAACATCCATTGTAATTGTAATTTTAATATATCAATGAAATAAAAAACTATATGTAATTTTATTGGAGAATTGTTTGACTCCTTATTTTTCTTGTGGTATGTAATGTATTTGGGAGTAAATTCCGTAATTTAAGGGTGGAGGGCTGGATGCCCGGTCCCATTATGTAGCAAAATGAAGATGTGGTTTCTGGTTATTCCTAGTTAGTCTAGTGGTCAGGTACCACACGTGGAACGCACGGTGTTTAGTTTCGACGCAGCGTAAAATCCTCCCGGTGGATGAGGTGGTTAGGAACATTCTGGGTGACCTGGTGAAGGTGCGCTCTCTGGAGTATGAGAGGCTGGGCACGGGGAGGGCCTCTCTCCTTAGTGTCCCTTAGTCTGTCCTCTCCCCTCCTGGTGAAGGTGCGCTCTCTGGAGTATGAGAGGCTCGGCACGGGGAGGGCCTCTCTCCTTTGGAGGGGGTTCTCCTTTAGTGTCCCTTAGTCTGTCATCTCCTCTCCTGGTGTTGGGCTGAAGCTGACACTGTAGATTTTTGTTTTGTGTCCTGAGGTTATAGTGATTTAGGGGCTTGCAGGCGCCGAACCTGGGCTTTATGTGGTTTGGATTTGTTATATGTTGATTTGTTTAATGTGTTTGTATCTTGTGTACAGTGTGTATTTAGTTATATGTAGTTATAGTTCTTGTAGGTTTGTTGGTTTTGGGGTGTTGGTGTTAGGGTGTTAGTTTGGGAGGGGGGTGGACGGGATTTGGACTATACAATCCTGGGCACTGGTCTGGAATATATAGCGCGGACTTTGGACGTTAGACCAGTGTCTGGGGGGGGGGGGGGGTGATGGGCGTGGGATTTAGTTAGTTATATTTACTGTTTTTATTTCCTGTTTATCTCTTTTTTTTGTGTATTCATTAGTTATTTATAAAAAAAAAAAAAAATTATAAAAAATTATAAAAAAAAAAAAATAAAATTAGGTGGTGGGTGAAGGTTTTGTTTTATAATGCTGATTGTGTGGTGTGTGTGTGGCTGGGCCAGGAGATTTTCGTAAGACTCTTTTAGTTTGTATTATTGTTTTGTTATTATTATTATTGTTTTATTTTGCCAGAAGTTATGGCTTGATTTATGTTTATGATTGTTATGTTTTTCATTTTTATATATAAAATAATAAGTGACTCCCGGCAGAACCCGAATCAGCGTCGGAGAACGCGCCGCTGGATCGTGACTGGACCAGGTAAGTAAATGTGCCCCAATGTCCCAATATCAGGTTTTGGATGAGTAACACCCTCCTTCAGATCAAGGACTCCCACATATGACGAAGGATGTTTCTCACCTGAAACTCATGTTATTGTACATTTCAATTCTCCCCATTTTTAATGTTATCTTTTCCCTGTGATGTTGGAGAGGAATTGCTGATCAGTAGATCCTGTACATCTGTCCTATAATTTTCACAAAACTACATAAGAAATTAAACCAAACCAAACCTAATCATCAGTGATAATCCCGTCCTCTGGTTGCAGTGTTTTCCACCCGAGATAAAACACGAGATACAATGTTTCATTTCTTGAAACCTGAACAAGTGAGGAAATGTGATTATCAAATATTAATGGAGTAATAGATGCACAGAGCAAGGAGTATTAATGTCAAGTGTTCATTAAATCAGCAGAGTCCTCCTGAGAGAAGATTCCTCCAGATTTAATTGGGCAAATCACATTTGCATGGTAACGTGGAGTAGGCAGATGTTCTCCAAGATGAAAGGGTCCCTTCTAAAGTCACCGTACAACATAGAGGAAGGGAACCTTCCCCAGAGGTGAAGCTCAGCTGCTACTTTATTGATGTTTTGGATTCTTTCCGCTTTTACATCACTAATATAGATTCTCATCTTTGAAATGACACCAGGAGCATTGTTCTAGATGCTATAGAGCCAAGTTCCAGCCGCTTTGTGCCTCATCCCAGGAAAAAAATCTTTTTCAGATGACTTGCATGTGACTTTTTGTAGGTAAACAGTTTTTTCATATAGTAGAGAATATCAGAAAGCACATTTCGTGGCCTACCGGAGCCAATTAGTGATTAGGAGAAGGATCAGTGAGCTTCTGGGGTGACATGACCGGGCGTTCTGTACTAAGTGAAGCCACATTGGTCACCTGACCACCTGCACTTCTGCTCCAGCAGGAGAGGTCGTGGCCACCAGCGCTCATGGCCTCCAGGTAAATTACCGGCCATATTCTAGAGGTGCACACCCTACAGGGCACAGGAGGGAAGGGATGTGCACAAGCTGCAGCAAGGTAGAACCAGGGGTCTATTGGCCTATTGGGTGTGACACCGGTGCCCTCTTCAAATGATAGTTTTGTCCAACATTTTACTCCCTTCCTGTCTATGGTTTGAGACAAGCTCCTCCTCCTTCTGTTCTATAGGAAGTGTCTGAGCATATTAGTATTTAAAGGTCAAACACCCTGTACCAAACTCTTCCTGGTTATATAAGGCACTTTCCTCCGCAGGAAGGTGCCTGAGCATAGTGTTCTTTATAGGTGCCTGATCCACTAATCTGAACTTGGTTTCTGTTCTATGTTTCTGACTCTTATTATTTTTCCCAAACATAAACTTGATGCATTATTGACTGTCCTTCATTCTATAACGTTAGTCCACCGGCATGCTGTTATGCCAGGTTTCCGCATACCCCGTGGTTGGCTTTTGTGGTAGTGGCCGCCAGTGTTTTTGGGTAATAGTATGCAAGTACCTGCTCTGTAAATTGTCTGTAAAAAGTTCCTCTCTGGAAGTTGCCTTATGACCCACTCAGTTAGAGTCTTGCAGAGATGTCGGATCAGTGTTTGACTTTCAAGCCGTCTTCCATGACCTTTAGCTTGACTATGTAAGAGACCTCCACCTGTTCCCACCTCGGCATTCTTGACTATCAGAAGGGAGCTTCCACCTACAGTACAGACCAAAAGTTTGGACACATCTTCTCAAAGATACAAGAGTTTTCTGTATTTTTATGACTATAAAAATTGTAAATTCGCACTGAAGGCATCAAAACTATGAATTATCACATGTGGAATTATAGACTTAACAAAATAAAGTGTGAGACACCTGATAATCTGTCTTATATTCCCGTTCCTTGTGCTGTGGTCACTGCTCTGCACAGTCTGGGCTTCTCTTGATGAGATACAAGAGGTAGTCACCTGGAGAGGTTCTCACACCATAGGTGCCCTGTCAGGGGTAATAAGTGCGATTATTGCCCTATAAAAGGGGTTGGGATCAGTTGTGTTGTGGAGGAGTCAGGTGGATACACGGCTGATCGTTCTTCTGAATAGACTGGGAGAATTTGTATTATGGCGAGAAATAGCAGCTAAGTAACGAAAAACAAGCGGCCGTCATTACTTTAAGAAATTAAGGTCAGTCAGTCCGAAAAATTGGGAAAACTTTGAAAGTGTCCCCAAGTGCAGGTGCAAAAACCATCAAGCGCTACAAAGAAACTGGCTGACATGAGGAGCGCCCCAGGAAAAGAAAACCAAGAGTCACCTCTGTTGTGGAGCATAAGAGTCACTTCTGCTGCGGAGGATAATTGTCACCTCTGCTGCGGAGGATAATTGTCACTTCTGCTGTGGAGGATAAGAGTCAGCTCTGCTGTAAAGGATAAGAGTCACCTCTGCTGTGGAGGAAAAGAGTCACTTCTGCTGGGGAGGATAATTGTCACCTCTGCTGCGGAGGATAAGAGTCAGCTCTGCTGTGGAGGATAAGAGTCAACTCTGCTGCGGAGGAGAAGAGTCACTTCTGCTGCGGAGGATAAGAGTCACTTCTGCTGCGGAGGATAAGAGTCAGCTCTGCTGCGGAGGATAAGAGTCAGCTCTGCTGCGGAGGATAAGAGTCAGCTCTGCTGCGGAGGATAAGAGTCAGCTCTGCTGCGGAGGATAAGAGTCACCTCTGCTGCGGAGGATAAGAGTCAGCTCTGCTGTGGAGGATAAGAGTCAACTCTGCTGCGGAGGATAAGAGTCACTTCTGCTGCGGAGGATAAGAGTCAGCTCTGCTGCGGAGGATAAGAGTCAGCTCTGCTGCGGAGGATAAGAGTCAGCTCTGCTGCGGAGGATAAGAGTCAGCTCTGCTGCGGAGGATAAGAGTCAGCTCTGCTGCGGAGGATAAGAGTCAGCTCTGCTGCGGAGGATAAGAGTCAGCTCTGCTGCGGAAGATAAGAGTCAGCTCTGCTGCGGAAGATAAGAGTCAGCTCTGCTGCGGAAGATAAGAGTCAGCTCTGCTGCGGAGGATAAGAGTCAGCTCTTCTGCGGAGGATAAGAGTCAGCTCTGCTGCGGAGGATAAGAGTCAGCTCTGCTGCGGAGGATAAGAGTCAGCTCTGCTGCGGAGGATAAGAGTCAGCTCTGCTGCGGAGGATAAGAGTCAGCTCTGCTGCGGAGGATAAGAGTCAGCTCTGCTGCGGAGGATAAGAGTCAGCTCTGCTGCGGAGGATAAGAGTCACGTCTGCTGCGGAGGATAATTGTCACCTCTGCTGTGGAGGATAAGATTTTTGTAGCAAAGTGCAGATCAATGTATAGGGGTTAAAGGATAATAACCGATGGAGTCACTAACACAACTATCCCTCAAGTGTGCAAATACTCCACCTTGGTGTTCTCAATGCCTGGCCTGGATCAGCTGCCATCTATGCAGGGACAACTCTCCAAGAGGTAGTGACCTGGTGATTTCCATATATCAAAAAGGAGTACCCTTTTTCTACCCCTCCCCCCCCCACCAGCCCAAACCCACCCGCAACATTTCATGTCAGATATGGGTTTTCCAGTTACAAAAGATAACAACTAATGGATAGTGATGAGCTGACCAAAATCCACAAAGTTCAGGTCCTGTGAACATGCTCACCAGTGTGGGGGATCGTTCGGGTACCCGAACCAAACCTTAATTTTTTGTTTGTCCAAACCTGAACCTTTATCAGTCTGATCATCTCTACCGATGGAGTCAGGGGGTCACAGTGAACCGGCCGCCCCCTCACATATCCTCTAACAGCTCTAATTTCCTAGTCATATTTGGGCGGAACAATTTAACTTGTTTGTTGGTTTTGGAGTTTTTTTCTTTTCCCATTTTTCCCATAAACCCTGTCCATGTCCTTGGTCCTAAAGAGTAACGATCTGCTTGAATTAGGCTCTGATACTTTTCAGATGTGTTTATGTGTTTGAAAAGTTTATATGTCTGGAACAAATTGCATGAGGATATTTATGGATGCAAGAGAACAGTGAGCGCCGTGCTCCCCGCCGCACTACAATGCTTGTTTTATGGAGTAAACAGAACTGTTATCTCCCCGGGACGCTGCGTATGTTACCAGGCTAAATGTCTGCATTACATTGCTCAATGGTATTAGAAGAAGTTGGAGAGAGGTTAGCGCCGTGGTGGTCCCCACCATATAGAACGGATAATCAGACAGTTGTGCCGCGGACAAGCTTTGTCTTCCTCCCGTCGTAAGAATCATTTGCAATCAGAGCAGTGGGGATAATACATCGGATGTTTCCTAGAGAAGAACCCGAGGCGTAAAATAAACAGCAAGTGATTCCAGTAAAATTCCGAAGAAGCTGATTAACCACAAAAGACAGAAACAAATAGTCAGGACCATCTAATGAATAAAGATGAGCCGAGCCCCCGCCGTCTGGTTACATAGGGAGTGAGGTTACGCAGAAGTGAAACCCGTTCCATCAAGTTCTGCTTCATCAATTCTGGACGTGATGATCCGGGATGTGGTGGTGCATATCCCTCCCGAGATACATCAGAATCCTCTGCAAGGTTCCTGGGGAATTCTATAGAAACACTTCAGGTAGAGATGATACATTGTGTAATGTTTACTGCAGGGGTGGAGCATGAGAATTATTGAAGGACCGCCCCCTCGGAGCCAGGACATAATGTAATGTTTCAGTTCTGTCTTGTGTAATACTTTAAAGGGGTTTGCTGACATGGGAGCTATGCCTGATGGTGATGACTTATCCTCAGTTTATCAGTATCAGATCAGAAGGGGCTTCACAACCAGACCTCACACTATTCACATGTTTAGTATTGTAATTCTGTATCACTATGTGTCTACCTGGAATGTGGCTTCATCCACCTTATAGTGGCTGTACAGGGGACCTATTTCAAGGACTCTATATACTGTATGGGGTCTTTTATATCCGCTCCATCCTCTATAATAGGAGCTGCAGCTTCCCTTCATAGATACAATACAGTGGATGGAGCCACATTCCAGGTAGACACATTGGGGCTCATGTACTAAGGGTCCGAACGCCGCAATTTTGTCGGGTTTCCCGGCGATTTCCGTTTTGCGCTGAATTGCCCCAGGATTTTGGTGCACGCGATCGGATTGTGGCACATCGGCGGCGGCTTTCACGGGACAGAAATTGGTGGGCGTGGCCATCGGACAACCCGACGTATTCAGACAAACCGCGGAATTTAAAAAAGAATTTGTGTCGCAAGATCAGCACTCACATACACCAGGAAGAAGAAGGTGAATTCCGGCGGACCTCGGCGCAGCAGCGGCACCTGCTGGAACTCGGGTGCACGACCTTATTGAATCCAGGCAGACCCGAATCAGCGTCGGACAACGCACCGCGGGATCGTGACTGGATCGGGTAATTAAACGTGCCCCATTGGGGCACATTTACTTACCCGGTCCTGTTGCGATCCACGCTTTGCGTTGTCCGACGAGAATTCGGGCCTGCTGCACTTCACTAAGATCGTGCGTCCAATTTCCTTCATGTGTTGCTTCCCCACTGAGATCCCCTGGAGTCCGCCTTCTTCTTCCCGTTGCATGTGAGTGCTTGATCTTGCGACACAACTTAGTTTTTAAACCCGACAGAATCGTGGTCCGCGGACCCTTAGTAATTGTGCCCCATTGTGATCCAGAATTAAAGAGGGCATGGCATGATGTTATAGGATCAACAGAGAGTTTTCAGACAGCACTAAAGTAAGCATCAGGACTGCTGAATCACTTGATGGACTTTCGTGGATTATTATTAAGGCAGGACAACTTATGTAAAAGAGTGGCCAACCCCTTTAAGATACTTTGTGCTGAACTTAGCAAATTTCTAGTTACTCCACAGCCTGAGACATAAGGTCATATTTTATTCCTAATCTGAACCAGATGTATTTAGTAACACTGTGCGACAATCCGTGAGTCTCCCAGGTATTAATGGAGTTGCCCCGTACTAATCTTTTTGGCATTAACCTGTCTCTGCCCCACTGTCCCCTCCCCTCATAGATAAACTTGCCGGCTTTTGTCTTCATCTTATCAGCCTTTGCCAGAAAATGAATGTCAAAGTCAGCAATGAATCATCTTCCATCATCTCCATAGTGGATGCCCGCAGGTCGCCAGGAGAAATCCCTGCACATCGTCAGGAACAAACAAATGCCACAGGCGTTTACACGGAGATAGAGCTGAAAACCTGAGCGCTGACTAATTCTGACATGGAAACAGTTATACGGAATAAGAAATGAATCTGAGAGGCCAAATGGCAACAAACACCGACAGCGCCTTCTTATCTACCCAACCGGTGGTGGTGGAGGCAAAATATCATCAATATCCTAATCCCCGCACCTGTACTCAGCATTTTATATCCGATATTACTCCTACAGTCATGAGGAGAACTGCTGCAAAAGATGGAAGATTCCATGAATCCATCAATCAGTCTGGGCATTATCACCAATATTCTAGGAGCGTCAATAGGGGAGCATCAAATTGGCCAACTGTTGAGAAGGAACATGGGGGAGACTCCAGAAATCATACAAAGTGGAAGATGAGCTAGCCAAAATGGTTGCATTATTATTTTATTACGCTCCACTCATTTCACTTATTTCTAAAGGACATCAGTACTAGTCTACAGCGTAAGCCAAATCTACTCATTTCACTTATTTATAAAGGACATCAACACTAGTCTACAGCGTAAGCCAAATCTACTCATTTCACTTATTTATAAAGGACATCAACACTAGTCTACAGCGTAAGCCGAATCTATACAGAACCCAGACCAGATCTCCTTTCTACAGCCCCAAGACTAGATTTTCTTTTCTAAAAACCCAAGACCAGATCTTTTTTTTATAGAGACCCCTGGCCAGATCTTCTTTATACAGATCCCAGACCAGATCTCATGTTATAGATACTCCAGAGAAGATCACCATTTACACACACCCTTCTTTTTATAAAGACCCCAATACCAGATCTCTTTTATATAGACCTCAGATAAGATCTTAATTTATGCAGACCCCAGAAGAAATCTTTTTTATACGGACCTCGGACCAGATCTTTTCATACAGACCACTAGACCACATCTTCTTTGTAGGGACCCCCAGACCAGATGTTTTTATACAAACCCCAGACCAGATATCATTTTATAAAGACCCTCAGACGACATTTCTATTTATACAGACCCCAGACCAGACACTCTTATATAGACCCCAGACCAGATCTCCTTTTATATAGACCCCAGACCAGATGCCTCTTATATAGACCCCAGACCAGATATCCCTCTATACAGACCCCAGACCAGATATCCCTCTATACAGACCCCAGACCAGATGTCCCTCTATACAGACCCCAGACCAGATATCCCTCTATACAGACCCCAGACCAGCTATCTCTCTATACAGACCCCATACCAGATATACCTCTATACAGACCCCAGACCAGAAAGCCCTCTATACAGACCCCCAGACCAGATATACCTCTATACAGACCCCAGACCAGATGATGTCCCTCTATACAGACCCCAGACCAGATATCCCTCTATATAGACCCCAAACCAGATATCCCTCTATACAGACCCCAGACCAGATATCCCTCTATACAGACCCCAGACCAGATATCCATCTATACAGACCCCAGACCAGATATCCCTTTATACAGACCCCAGACCAGATGTCCCTCTATACAGACCCCAAACCAGATATCCCTCTGTACAGACCCCAGATCAGATCCTTCTTATATAGAGCCCATACCAGATCTTCGTTTATACAGACCCCAGACCAGATCTTCGTTTATACAGACCCCAGACCAGATCCCTCTTATATAGACCCCAGACCAGATCTCCCTTTATACAGACCCCAAGACTAGATCTTCTTTATACAGACCCCCAGACTAGATCCCTCTTATATAGACCCCAGACCAGATCTCCCTTTATACAGACCCCCAGACTAGATCTTCTTTATACAGACCCCCAGACTAGATCTCTCATATACAGACCCCAGACCAGATCTTCGTTTATACAGACCCCAGACCAGATCCCTCTTATATAGACCCCAGACCAGATCTCCCTTTATACAGACCCCCAGACCAGATCTCCCTTTATACAGACCCCCAGACTAGATCTTCTTTATATAGACCCCCAGACTAGATCTTCTTTATATAGACCCCCAGACTAGATCTCTCATATACAGACCCCAGACCAGATCTCCCTTTATATAGACCCCCAGACTAGATCTTCTTTATATAGACCCCCAGACTAGATCTCTCATATACAGACCCCAGACCAGATCTCCGTTTATACAGACCCTCAGGTAAGATATTCTTTATACAGATCCCCAGCACATATCTCTTTTGCTAAAGACCCTTTGCTAGAGTCCAGACCTACCTAACCTCTGGAGATTATATACACCCGGATACATATTGCAGACTAGGTGTGGTCTACATAGCGTTATCATTGCGTTTACATTACAATAATGTTACGTGCAGATAAATGTCACTTAAACCCAATGTAAATGCAATGATAACACAATGTTCCTGCAATGAAATTTGGCAAGATCTTCCTCCATCCTTGGAATTGTGTTTCTAAGCCAAATTAAAATGCTAAGTGTGAACGGAACCTTCCAGCTCCATAGCAAACTCACCCCTGCTACATCCGTAAGAACCGACGCTCCTTGTACCTTTCTTAAAATATTCTTAAGATCCTTCTTCCTGATGGAATTACACGTTCCTTTGTGGACCTCCGCCGTCATTAAGTCTCCGTCTTAAAATCTCTTTCTGCTTCAGCTGATATTTTGTTTAAATCCAAAACCTATTTAAAAACCTGTCGCCCAAAGATGACTCTTAATTAATCTTCTGCAGGAATTTTTACTGTAGCCGAGTTCTCGGCGCTTGAACTTACGACACTTTATCAATCACGGGCGTATTGTGATGCGGGAACGGCCGACAGAAAGATGAATGATCGCAGCGGAGCCGCACTTTGATAAGTAACTTCATTTTATATATTGTAAATAAGCAAATGGGGAAAAAAAAAATGGTGGCGCCAAATCGGAGGCTCCGTAATTAATCCAAATGGGAGGAAGAAAACCTGTTAATAGAGACGGGTCAAAGATCCAAAAATAAGAGAAAAAAATCTCATTTCAGTTTGTGTCACCATGGAGAATGTTGTGTCTGAACGTGCGCCACATCCCGTAATTACTGTGCATTGTTTTCCATGTCATTCGCAGGACAATGCTGATGCAATGATGAGAAATTTTAGTCTTCCGAGGAAAACAACATCAGACTGGACCATCCTAATAGAATATGACTTCAGAGAATTTGTTTGTGTTAAAAAAATTACACGGATTTGTAACCCGGATCTCCAAGAAGGACCACGCTTTCAGTCCACAAGGGTCTTAGAACCAGCAGTGGATACCTAAGGGATGTGCAAACTTGTTTTTTATCTGGTTTCTAAAGATGTTTGACCTGTTGTTATTGCAACCTGAACTTGTCTCCTTCGCCACCTCTCCCCACTGTAATGCACAGGGTTCCCATGGACCGGAAGGGTGATCCCCATGGAGGAGGCCCTGACACCAACTCTTATTGTGACAAACTGTAAGAAGGAAGTAAAAGGAATGAAAGAAGGGAAAGATAGGAGAAAAATAAACATGAAAAGGGTGAATATAAAGAGAAGAAAGGAAGGGATGGAAGAAGGAAGGCAGGGAGGAAGGAAGGGGTAGAAGAAGGGGGAAGATGAAATATAAAAAGGAAGGAAAAGGGAAGCAAGGAAGAAAATGTAAAAATAAAGGAAGAAAAAACAATGTAGAAATTAGGGAAATATGAACAAGGAATTGGTGAATGGGAAAGGAACGGATGAAAGATGGAGGGAACGATGGATTTATAGAATTAAATGCTAAAAAAGAAGGAAGTAAGAAAGGAAACGTGAGTAAATGTAAATTGAAAGTAAGAAAGTGAGTCAATATTAATAATAATTCCTTTATTTATATATCGCCTACAGATTACGCAGCGCTGCACAGAGTGTGCCAAATCAGTCCCTGCCCCTAATGGGGCTCACAATCTTATCAACCTACCAGTATGTTTTGCAGTGTGGGAGGAAACTGGAGGACCTGGAGGAAACCTACGCAAACACGGAGAAAACTTACAAACTCTTTGCAGAATTGACCCTGGGACTTGAACCCAGGACCCCAGCGCTGCAAGGCTGTAATGCTAACCAATGAGCGCTGCCCCTGAGCTATGCAGAAAACATGTACAAGGAAGGAGGTTAATAAAAAAGTGACAGTCTTTGCACTGGGGCCATCAGCTTCTAGTTACACCACTGGAAGAAAGAAAATGTAACAAGAAACAAATAAAGCAAGGAAGAAAGGAAACGAATGTTGAAAAGGAGTCAATAAAGGATGAAAGGAAGAAGTGAAAGAAAGAAAGGAAGGATAGATTTGTAATAATAAATCCATGGATAAGAACATGGAAGATTTAAGTGAATTCTCGATAGTTTTGGATTGTGATATTATCATTGTGCATAGTATAATTGTGCGCTGATGTCTGGAGGTGACGGCTCAGCAGAACACAGAACAGGACCGGTGCATAGAACACGTCCTGCAGGAGAGGAGGGACTTGTGTGTGAGCGGCTGATAATGTGTCCTGTATAGTGATGAGCGAGTATACTCGTCCGAGCTTGATGCTCGGTCGAGTATTAGCATACTCGGACCGGCTCGTTGCTCGGACGAGTATTTGCCCTGCTCAATAACGAGCATTTAAATAAAAAAAAGAAGTGAAGAACAGTAAAAAAATACAATTAAAACATTTAATTTAATAATTTAATTGAAGAAAACAGTGAAATAACACAGCGCAGAACAGTGCGATCTGTTCCGGAGACACGCGTGCAGAACGGTGTTCTCCGCAATAGTATTTGAAGAACAATATGTGTGAAAAACACATTGCAGATGTTTGGCAACATCTGCAAGTTGTTCTCTACACATATTGGGGGTCATTTACTAAGGACCCGATTCGCGTTTTCCCGACGTGTTACCCGAATATTTCCGATTTGCGCCGATAGTACCTGAATTGCCCCGGGTTTTTGGCGCACGCGATCGGAATTTGGCGCATCGGCGCCGGTATGCACGCGACGGAAATCGGGGGGCGTGGCCGAACGAAAACCCGACGTATTCGGAAAAAACCGCCGCATTTTAAAAAAAAATTGTGTCGCGAAAATTTCACTCACCTTCATCCTGGATAGGCCGGTGTATTTCGAGGCATTCCAGCGGACTTCAGCGCAGCAGCGCCACCTGGTGGACGTCGGAGGAACTGCTTTGATGAATCCCGGCCGGACCAGAATCCACCGCAGAGAACGCACCGCTGGATCGCAAACGGACCAGGTAAGTAAATCTGCCCCATTGTTCTTCAAATACTATTGCGGAGAACACCGTTCTGCACGCGTGTCTCCGGAACAGATGGCAGATGTTCGCGAACATCTGCAATCTGTTCTGCACTGTGTTCTTTCACTGTGCTCATCCGTTTGTAATTTTACTGAAAAATGCTCGGGTCTCCCATTGATTTCAATGGGGCTCGTTACTCGAAACGAGCACTCGAGCATCGGGAAATGTTCGGCTCGAGTAACGAGCACTCGAGCATTTTAGTGCTCGCTCATCTCTGGTCCAAACTCCGAGGCTTGAGAAAGCGCGTTGAGCGCGAAACGTCCCGTCGCCTATCCGTGGCGTGCATTGCCCCTGCCCTGTTGTCCTTCCTGCAATAAAGAGTTTTTGTACCCGAACACATTGAGTGCCGTTTAACCCAAATACCCCCGTGCCGGAGGCGATTATCTGGACGCAGCGGCGGTGGCCATTTGTGACTATTGTAGAAGGAAACACTAATTCCCATTATTCATATGAAGATCGCTCTGCTCCTGCAGTCGGTGGCCGTCCACACGTACAGTCCATCCCTCTCATACTGTATACAATGATTTGTCCTGTACATATACTGATGATAAGGAGACCTCCTCTATGGTATTTTTCTGACTGTAGAATTTATGATACTTCTCTGTATATAATCTTATTCTATGTAAATACAGGGGCCCCTCTCTGGGTGACTACCAAATGAGTGCCCCTTAAAGTGCACCGGTCACCAGGAATGTCATTATTAGCTGGTGACAGGTTCCAATAGGCTTTTAAAAATCCTTTTGACGACATTCGGAAGTGTTGCAGTACTTTATAAAAGTTTATTTCACATAACTTTGCACATCTGCAACAACCTGTGTGCCTGTAGCTTAGACTCCCCAATCCATTCTTCCTCTCTTCTACACTCATTCAGCTCTCTAGGACCCTCCCCCCACAGCTCATCACCAAAACCTCCCTCTTCCTGTCATGTACATGGAACAGGGAGGGGAGAGACAGAGGGAGATGGATGAGTGTAGAAGAATGCATTGAGGAGAGTAGGACACAGGCACACATGCTGCAGCTGCTGCTCAACTTAACACCTGGGACCCACCACACACTTCTGGCAGGGAGCTAGGTAATGTGAAACAAAGAATTATAAAGTCCTGCAACGATTCAGAATGCCAAAAAATCTGCTAAAAATTACATTCCTGGTGAAAAATTTTCCATGGTAAAAAAAAATCATAGACTAGTAAGATAAATATAGATAAAAAATATGATAAACACTAACCTAAACCATAGAGACAAATCAAAATAATAATACATGGGTAATTCAGGCCGATACAATAATAAATAAAGAGATTTTTAATTTGCTAAATTATGTATTAAATATTCTCTAAATTAAATTCAATAAAATAAAAAATAATTCTATACAGTAGAAAATGAATAATAATTTATGAAATAATCCCAGGGCGGATTTAATAGCTTTAGATTCTGATGGGTCTGAACTTTTCAGGAACCTTCAACCAATTCTGATTGCGAGGAAGAAAATTAAAAAATAATGTTGATGATGGTGAGAGTCATCCATCGTCGCTTGTGAGCGAGCGGGAATGTATCATTTCCAGCACAAATGGCTTTGCTAGGTAACTGTATGCACAATATGTAAATGAAGGTGGAAATGGAATTTTCAAAAAACTAATTGTTCTGGAGGAAAAGATACAATTACTGTGAACAATGAGGGATATTTACATGCAGAGGGTGATATCAGGAGGCGGCTCGCCCTCGGGGGCTCCCTCCTTCATTCATTCACGTAGCAGACAAAACCTTTGCGATACATAAGGAAAGAGTCACCGATAGCAACCAGTGTCGGACTGGCCCACCAGAGAATCATAGGATCCCCCGGTGGGCCAAGGCAAAGAGGAATCTCAATGGAGCATCTTATACATTGACTTGTTAGGTTCTGGCCACATTTAGCTGCCATCATTTTTGTTGAATCGAGGACAAATAGTACTGATGGCAGCTGATATATGTGAATAGGGTGCACCTAAACAATGACACAACTCCCCACAAGAGGCACAAGCAACTTTACACTTTGTATAGCTTCAAAAAGTTGCAGCAAAGGAACACTAGAATACAGTAAATGTGATGTCACACAGGTGCACGGCTCGTTATAACCCTGGTCATGTGATGTCACACAGGTGCACGGCTCTTATATCCCTGGTCATGTGATGTCACACAGGTGCACGGCTCTTATATCCCTGGTCATGTGATGTCACACAGGTGCACGGCTCTTATATCCCTGGTCATGTGATGTCACACAGGTGAACGACTCATTATATCCCTGGTCATGTGATGTCACACAGGTGCACGGCTCGTTATATCCCTGGTCATGTGATGTCACACAGGTGCACGGCTCAATATATCCCTGGTCATGTGACATCACACAGGTGCACGGCTCATTATATCCCTGGTCATGTGGTGTCACACAGGTGCACGGCTCATTATATTCCTGGTCATGTGGTGTCACACAGGTGCACGGCTCATTATATTCCTGGTCATGTGATGTCACACAGGTGCACGGCTCGTTATAACCCTGGTCATGTGATGTCACACCGGTGCACGTCTCATTATATCCCTGGTCATGTGGTGTCACACAGGTGCACGGCTCATTATATTCCTGGTCATGTGATGTCACACAGGTGCACGGCCTTATACATTGACTTGTTAGGTTCTGGCCACATTTAGCTGCCATCATTTTTGTTGAATCGAGGACAAATAGTACTGATGGCAGCTGATATATGTGAATAGGGTGCACCTAAACAATGACACAACTCCCCACAAGAGGCACAAGCAACTTTACACTTTGTATAGCTTCAAAAAGTTGCAGCAAAGCAACACTACAATACAGTAAATGTGATGTCACACAGGTGCACGGCTCGTTGTAACCCTGGTCATGTGATGTCACACCGGTGCACGTCTCATTATATTCCTGGTCATGTGATGTCACACATGTGCATGGCTCATTATATCCCTGGTCATGTGGTGTCACACAGGTGCACGGCTCATTATATTCCTGGTCATGTGATGTCACACAGGTGCACAGCTCGTTATATCCCTGGTCATGTGATGTCACACAGGTGCACGGCTCGTTATATCCCTGGTCATGTGATGTCACACAGGTGCACGGCTCGTTATAACCCTGGTCATGTGATGTCACACCGGTGCACGTCTCATTATATCCCTGGTCATGTGGTGTCACACAGGTGCACGGCTCATTATATTCCTGGTCATGTGGTGTCACACAGGTGCACGGCTCATTATATTCCTGGTCATGTGATGTCACACAGGTGCACGGCTCGTTATAACCCTGGTCATGTGATGTCACACCGGTGCACGTCTCATTATATCCCTGGTCATGTGGTGTCACACAGGTGCACGGCTCATTATATTCCTGGTCATGTGGTGTCACACAGGTGCACGGCTCATTATATTCCTGGTCATGTGATGTCACACAGGTGCACGGCTCGTTATAACCCTGGTCATGTGATGTCACACCGGTGCACGTCTCATTATATCCCTGGTCATGTGGTGTCACACAGGTGCACGGCTCATTATATTCCTGGTCATGTGATGTCACACAGGTGCACGGCCTGTTATATTCCTGGTCATGTGATGTCAGACAGTTGCACGGCTCCTTATATCCCTGGTCATGTGATGTCACACAGGTGCATGGCTCATTGTATCCCTGGTCATGTGATGTCACACAGGTGCACGGCTCGTTATATCCCTGGTCATGTGATGTCACACAGGTGCACGGCTCTTATATCCCTGGTCATGTGATGTCACACAGGTGCACGGCTCTTATATCCCTGGTCATTTGATGTCACACAGGTGCACGGCTCTTGTATCCCTGGTCATGTGATGTCACACAGGTGCACGGCTCATTATATCCCTGGTCATGTGATGTCACACAGGTGCACGGCTCATTATATCCCTGGTCATGTGATGTCACACAGGTGCACGGCTCGTTATATTCCAGGTCATGTGATGTCACACAGGTGCACGGCTTGTTATATCCCTGGTCATGTGATGTCACACAGGTGCACGGCTCATTATATCCCTGGTCATGTGATGTCACACAGGTGCACGGCTCGTTATATTCCAGGTCATGTGATGTCACACAGGTGCACGGCTCTTATATCCCTGGTCATGTGATGTCACACAGGTGCACGGCTCTTATATCCCTGGTCATTTGATGTCACACAGGTGCACGGCTCTTGTATCCCTGGTCATGTGATGTCACACAGGTGCACGGCTCATTATATCCCTGGTCATGTGATGTCACACAGGTGCACGGCTCATTATATCCCTGGTCATGTGATGTCACACAGGTGCACGGCTCGTTATATTCCAGGTCATGTGATGTCACACAGGTGCACGGCTCGTTATATCCCTGGTCATGTGATGTCACACAGGTGCACGGCTCATTATATACCTGGTCATGTGATGTCACACAGGTGCACGGCTCGTTATATTCCAGGTCATGTGATGTCACACAGGTGCACGGCTCGTTATATCCCTGGTCATGTGATGTCAAACAGGTCATGTGATGTTACACAGCGTATAGGGACAGGATAAACACAATGAAGCTTCCTGTTGAATAACAGCAGGCAGAGATTTAGAAAACAATGAGGAACTGATATACAATTATATTTGTATTGTAAAATTGTAGAACTTTTCATTTTACAATCATTTGCTGAAAGTGCACAACCCCTTTAAGGGAATATCCCCATGAGTCCCAGTAATAGGGGACATTGGTCAAATACAAATCTTAGGTATTTGAGGACTAATGAATCCTATTGGTCACCCTGAAGCTCGGTGGCTCCTGGGAGGAGGAGTCTTGTGTAGCTCCTCCCGCTCTGGTATCAGTGATTGCTGATCATTTCTGTGATATCCCGGATTTCTTATCCTCTGATATAATGAACTGCTGATTCCTTGTTCATTGCAGCAAATAACAGCAACCAAAAAGTTATGTAGAAGAGTGGACGTCGCCATCGTGGGCTCCGATATTCCGGCTCTGGGTGGGTCGCACCCTCCGTATCCCCCCGGGTTCTCCTTGTGCAGGGTTACATTAAAGCCTAATAATAATATTCTGCGTTGCTCCACGTTTATAATCTGCAGAGCGTCGCTTCTCCCCAGTGTGAATATCTCCTTCCTTACACCATCTTCTGCTTCCCGCAGATAAATGGCGCGCACCTGGGACACGACCGCGGATAATTAGGATGGCGACTTTAGCGCTGGCCCCGCTCTGTAGCTTCCCAGGGAACTTGTGTGAATGTTAATGTCCTCATTAGTCCTTCCATCCCTCCTCAATGCTGGATGAAGGTGAACGCGCCCGGACGCTGCCCCTGTTGTCTTCCGGATCCATGAGGACGGACGGCCACAGGATGGTGTCCGGAGAAGACTTAAAGGGGTTTTCCAGAATACAAAATCTTGTATGTCCTACTTCTGTGGCTGCAACATCCAGCACCCCCACAGATCAGATGGTCTTAGCACCCTATACACAGATAATGGGGCTCATTTACTTACCTGGTCCTGGTGCGATCCAGCGGTGCGTTCTCTGATGAGGATTCAGGTTCTGCCGGGATTCACTAAGTTCCGTGCGCCCAATATCCGGAGTTCACCTGCTTCGTCCCGGTACATGTAAGTGCTGATCTTGCGACACAAATTATTTTTTAAATTCCACGGTTTTTTCGAATCCGTCGGATTCAGGGCAAATCGGAAATCGCCGGGAAACCTGACGAAAGTGCGCGATTCGGACCTTTAGTAAACGAGCCCCTATGGGTCAGGAAGCAGACAGCGCCGTTCTCTGTGCAGTGGCTGAACTGAGTCACTGCAGCTTAGCTCTTATTCAAACTAATTGCGGTTCATTTCCAGCAACTGTAGAAGAATCCTTTACAAATTTTAAGAGCAGATAATAATAATGGAGACTCCAGAGAAGACATTAACAATACCCGAGACTGCTAGAGCAGAGAATAATAACAGAGACTCCAGAGCAGATTATAATAATGGAGACTCCAGAGAAAAGAATAATAACGGAGACTCCAGAACAGAGAATAATAACAGAGACTCCAGAACAGAGAACAATAACGGAGACTCCAGAACAGAGAACAATAACGGAGACTCCAGAACAGAGAACAATAACGGAGACTCCAGAGCAGAGAACAATAACGGAGACTCCAGAACAGAGAATAGTAATGGAGACTCCAGAGCAGAGAACAATAACGGAGACTCCAGAACAGAGAACAATAACGGAGCCTCCAGAACAGAGAATAATAATGGAGACTCCAGAGTATAGAACAGTAATGGAGACTCCAGAGCAGAGAATAATAACAGAGACTCCAGAAAAGGGAGTAATAACGGAGAGTCCAAAACAGAGAATAATAATGGAGACTCCAGAGAAAAGAATAATAACAGAGACTCCAGAGCAGATTATAATAACGGAGACTCCAGAGAAAAGAATAATAACGGAGACTCCAGAACAGAGAATAATAACAGAGACTCCAGAACAGAGAACAATAACGGAGACTCCAGAACAGAGAATAATAACGGAGACTCCAGAACAGAGAATAATAACGGAGACTCCAGAGTAGAGAACAATAACGGAGACTCCAGAGTAGAGAACAATAACGGAGACTCCAGAGCAGAGAATAATAATGGAGACTCCAGAGCAAAGAACAATAATGGAGACTCCAGAGAAGAGAGTAATAATGGAGAATCAAGAGCAGAGAATAATACTAATAACAATACCGGAGATTCCCACAGCAGATTTCAATAATAAGAACACAAAAGAATATAAAAAAGAATACAATAAAATAATATTGGAGACCCCAGAGCAGATAATAAAAACGGAGGTCCCGGATGCAGATGATGAGAATACTGGGGACCCCATTTATAGAGAATAATAATACCGGAGACCCTAGATCCTACATTATACACTATACTGGAAATTCTCCTAGAAGGATAATACTGGAAAGCAGAAAAAAATACTCGCCTCTCATTCGACCTTTTCTCCTCCTCGTGCCGCTGGCCGTTCATCCATGCTTCGTGCACCACTCCGCTCTGGGTCCTGATGCTGTTAATATCCTCCAAAGCATCTGCAGAATCATATAGGACATTAAAAAGGAATAATTAAGCTTTACTAATCTGAATAAAGCACCAGGGGTAAGATAGAAACTTACTCTTATCTCCAGCAGCCTCCGTCGGTGTCTCTTCTCTCTCTATGACAAAGTCTAACACCATCTTGTAGGATATTATAGAGAAGTGCTGGCCTGTAGAAATGGGAATAAAGCACTTGGGGTGAAATAGCATCTTCTTATTATCTCCAGTACCCTCTGTATAAATACTGGATTTTGCCATTTATCAGCACTGTAGGTTGTGCAGTATATGAGTACAGATCGCCGTTTGGCAGTAGCCGGTCGTCTATCCTTCCAGTAATGTCTCCAGCTTTCCGCAGCATATTTTGCAGTCCTCGTTACTGTAAACTGCGGCTAATTTCTTCCATTTTTGCAGTGATGTATTTTAATGTTTCCCTGCATTATTGACAATGCGCTCGCTCTACCAGTTCTTTTAGCATTTAATGACTATTGCCCGGTGCCAAGCCGCATAATACCGCCACCATACATCTCATGTAACCAATAGGCACATATGGTATATTACCCCAAACTCCTCACTCCTAATCAGCCTGATGAGGAGCTCAACTTCCAGAGAGATCTGCTCCGCCATCCGCGCTGAATATAGATTTCCTCGTGTGACATTAGGAGGCAGCTGGCTTCACTTGGAATTATTTCCTATGGAACATTTGTCCACAGTAACTCGCTGGGATAATATACTTTGTGCCGGCCGGGGAGCGATTCCGGGCGATCAGCAATGTCTACAGTGCAGGGAAGGAGAGCGCAGATGCTGGAGGAGAGCGCAGCATAGACCGGTCATTATCACCCACATTACAGATGTTTATAGGTTTAGCTGCTAGGGTGACGCCACCCAACAATACAATTCATCTTAATTAACACCACAATGAGCGCACAGAGAAAGAGACAGAGAAAGAACCGCTAAAAGTGCAAAAATATCCTCTGTAATTTAGAACATTAGAAAGACGATATAATTTCAAATTCTAGGAAGAATATGTTTGCAAAAAGAAAGAAAACAACTACTATAATACTGCCCCCTATGTACAAGAATATAACTACTATAATACTGCCCCTATGTACAAGACTATAACTACTATAATACTGCCCCCTATGTACAAGAATATAACTACTATAATACTGCCCCCTATGTACAAGAATATAACTACTATAATACTGCCCCCTATGTACAGTAATATAACTACTATAATACTGCCCCCTATGTACAAGAATATAACTACTATAATACTGCTCCCTATGTACAAGAATATAACTACTATAATACTGCCCCTATGTACAAGAATATAACTACTATAATACTGCCCTCTATGTACAAGAATATAACTACTATAATACTGCCCCCTATGTACAAGAATATAACTACTATAATACTGCCCCCTATGTACAAGAATATAACTACTATAATACTGCCCCCTATGTACAGGAATATAACTACTATAATACTGCCCCCTATGTACAGGGATATAACTACTATAATACTGCCCTCTATGTACAAGAATATAACTACTATAATACTGCCCCCTATGTACAGGAATATAACTACTATAATACTGCCCCTATGTACAGGAATATAACTACTATAATACTGCCCTCTATGTACAAGAATATAACTACTATAATACTGCCCCCTATGTACAGGGATATAACTACTATAATACTGCCCTCTATGTACAAGAATATAACTACTATAATACTGCCCCTATGTACAGGAATATAACTACTATAATACTGCCCCTATGTACAGGAATATAACTACTATAATACTGCCCTCTATGTACAAGAATATAACTACTATAATACTGCCCCCTATGTACAGGGATATAACTACTATAATACTGCCCCCTATGTACAAGAATATAACTACTATAATACTGCCCCCTATGTACAAGAATATAACTACTATAATACTGCCCCCTATGTACAGGAATATAACTACTATAATACTGCCCCCTATGTACAGGAATATAACTACTATAATACTGCCTCCTATGTACAAGAATATAACTACTATAATACTGCCCCCTATGTACAAGAATATAACTACTATAATACTGCCCCCTATGTACAAGAATATAACTACTATAATACTGCCCCCTATGTACAAGAATATAACTACTATAATACTGCCCCCTATATAACTACTATAATACTGCCCCCTATGTACAAGAATATAACTACTATAATACTGCCCCCTATGTACAGGGATATAACTACTATAATACTGCCCCCTATGTACAAGAATATAACTACTATAATACTGCCCCCTATGTACAGGAATATAACTACTATAATACTGCCCCCTATGTACATGAATATAACTACTATAATACTGCCCCCTATGTACAGGAATATAACTACTATAATACTGCCCCCTATGTACAAGAATATAACTACTATAATGCTGCCCCCTATGTACAGGAATATAACTACTATAATACTGCCCCCTATGTACAGGAATATAACTACTATAATACTGCCTCCTATGTACAGGAATATAACTACTATAATACTGCCCCCTGTGTACAGGAATATAACTACTATAATACTACCCCCTATGTACAGGAATATAACTACTATAATACTACCACCTATGTACAGGAATATAACTACTATAATACTACCACCTATGTACAAGAATATAACTACTATAATACTGCCCCCTATGTACAAGAATATAACTGCTATAATACTGCCCCCTATGTACAGGAATATAACTACTATAATACTGCCCCCTATGTACAGGAATATAACTACTATAATACTGCCTCCTATGTACAAGAATATAACTACTATAATACTGCCCCCTATGTACAAGAATATAACTACTATAATACTGCCCCCTATGTACAAGAATATAACTACTATAATACTGCCCCCCTATGTACAAGAATATAACTACTATAATCCTGCCCCCTATGTACAAGAATATAACTACTATAATACTATCCCCTATGTACAGGAATATAACTACTATAATACTGTCCCTATGTACAAGAATATAACTACTATAATACTGCTCCCTATGTACAGGAATATAACTACTATAATACTGCCCCCTATGTACAAGAATATAACTACTATAATACTGCCTCCTATGTACAAGAATATAACTACTATAATACTGCCCCCTATGTACAAGAATATAACTACTATAATACTGCCCCCTATGTACAAGAATATAACTACTATAATACTGCCCCCCTATGTACAAGAATATAACTACTATAATCCTGCCCCCTATGTACAAGAATATAACTACTATAATACTATCCCCTATGTACAGGAATATAACTACTATAATACTGTCCCTATGTACAAGAATATAACTACTATAATACTGCTCCCTATGTACAGGAATATAACTACTATAATACTGCCCCCTATGTACAAGAATATAACTACTATAATACTGCCCCCTATGTACAAGAATATAACTACTATAATACTGCCCCCTATGTACAGGGATATAACTACTATAATACTGCCCCCTATGTACAGGAATGTAACTACTATAATACTGCCCCTATGTACAGGAATATAACTACTATAATACTGCCCCCTATGTACAAGAATATAACTACTATAATCCTGCCCCCTATGTACAAGAATATAACTACTATAATACTGCCTCCTAGAGGTGAGGTTGTGCATGGTTTGAGCTCCTGAACTCTCTCAATGTCTGGAGCTAGCCCAGGGCGGGGCCACCCTGGGTGGGGAAGCTCCCCATGCAAGGCCCAGGCTCCAAGGCCTAATCCAGCACACCAGCAAGCTAAAGAAAATCCCAAAGTGAATCAGAATGTAAGCAGTAATGTAAAGAAAGTCTGTGTGGAAAAAGATGCAGCAAAAAGCAAGACCCTGGTGAAACAAGCTGCCAGTGTGGGATCACCTGTGAGCAAAAGCAGAATGTTGGAAAGTCCAAAAGCAAGTCCTATGCAGAGTGTGCAGCAGCCTCCATCCCAGGCCTCAGGTGGACAATCCACCTCCACCCCGGGCAGGCAGAGGAGGACATCTCTTGAGAGGCAGACCATCCAGGAGAACCTGAAGCAGCGAGTGATGTTACCAGCGGAGCGCACCAGGTCTGGGGGAATGCAGGCTGGGAAGGAGATGCAAGGCGGCCATGAGGAAAGACCCAAAGGTGCTACCAGTGTGATACCTGCAAGACATCTGGGACCCAGTCACCCAGCAAGAGATTGTGCCCCAAGAGCAGTAACATCCACCGTGGAACTCCAGGATTCTCAGGACTTTGTGCAAAAATCACAGAGTTTGGTGCAAGGGAAGAGCGGTGGTAGTGCACCTAGAGGAAGCATCACAGTGAGCAAGCCGGAACAACACCCCAGCAGCAAACTGCAGCCCCCAGAGCCATCACCTGAGCTCCAGCCCCCAGAGCCATCACCGGAGCTCCAGCTGGCCGGGCAGATCCCAGGACTGGTGAGAAAGATGCATGCCTTGAAAAAACAAAAGCTGTACCTGCAAAAACAGATAGATTGCACATATATGCTAAAGGCAGCGAATCCAGGGAAGCAGAACCTGCTGAACAACAAGATGGACTCACTGGCCAAACAGCTTTCTGATACTGTGCGGGAGATGGAGGCCACTATTGAGCAGATGGGACCAGTGGGAGAGACCTTCAGGAACCAGCAGAGGTTTGAGGGAGACCAGGCCTCAACATCCAGGTGTGAGACCCCACAGCCCCACGTGAGACCCATTCTGCAGCCAGCTACACTGCCTTTTGAGGAGGGAGAAATTTACAAAAAGAGGCAACAACAGCCAAGTCCTGCAGCAGCTACAAGTAAGGTACTACAAGTCCCAGCAGTCCCTAAAGAGGTACTACAGATCCCAGCAGTCAGACCTGATATCAGCAGTGAAGTGGAGGAGGCACCACAAGTCCCAGGAGACAGCACACTGCAGGAGGACTCTGGACTCATACCTGAAGGTAACACTGTAGCTGCACCCCAAGGTATATCTGAGCAGGACTGTGAGGTGCAGGATACATCTGAGCAGGACATTCAGGGCTGTGATCGGCAGTCCTGCAGTAATGCTGATAATGTTGCTGATATGTCTGATATTGCTGATGTCTCTGTTGTTGCTATTTCTGATGTTTCTGTGTGTGATAATGTCCCAGCTGAGGAGTCATCCCAGGTACAATCTAGGGCAGCTGGTGACACAGAGAGCCCCGATGTTGTGGAGGGTGCGGGACAGTCAACAGCTGAGGAGTTCCCCCCACTAGTCACACCACAGACAGCAGAGCCCCATGGTCCGGGTGGTCAGCAGGCCCATGGTCCGGGTGGGCAGGAGCCCCATGGTCCGGGTGGTCAGCAAGGCCCTAGTGCAGATGGTCCACAGCCCACACATCCCCCACAGCAGGACAGGGGTCAGTCATCAGGGAATGCGTGGAGTCGGGGTTCCCCATTTTTCTCCTCTAGCACCCATTACACCGGCCAGGCCTTCAAGAGGAGGAATATTGTCAGGTTTAGGCATAGAGGGGCTAAGGAGGATCTACCTGACAGGAGACATGTGGTCAGGGACATGTTGTGCACCCAGATGGGATTCCAGCCAGCCGACATCCGGGCCGTAATAAATCTGCCTGACAGACAGGGGTATGACATTAGCTTCAAGCTGATGTCTAATCTGGACCGGTTCTGGGCTCAATGTCCCCGCTACAAAGATACTGAGGGGTGGAACAAGTTTAGTTTCATTCCCATATCCAAACTAGATACAGCAATTGTCACCATCATGTTCTGGAATGAGTCTGTCCCCCCTCAGGACATCATCATATGGCTCAGGAGACATTGCACCCTCATGTCAGACATGACCAAGACCAGGGATGAGGATGGGATCTGGACCGGGGGGTGGAGGGTCCTGGTTAAATTACATCAGAACCAGAACATCACCCATCACCTCCCCAATTCCTTCTTTATCGGCAGAGAGAAGGGTGTGTGCTTTTATGTTGGTCAGCCCAGGTTATGCTTTAAGTGTGGAAGATCCGGTCATGTGGCGAGTAACTGCACCACAGTGAAGTGCACCCTGTGTGGAGACCTCGGCCATATGAGCGCCAACTGCCAGACCATCAGGTGCAACCTTTGTGGTCAGATAGGTCACCCCCACAGGGACTGTCCTGAAGCCTGGCACAACATCTGTAGGGACCTCCCTGATGAAGAACTGATGGAAGGGGCAGATTTACCAGAGGAGGAGCAGGAGGAGGAGGCCCTATTATCAGGGTCAGTGTGTACTGTTCCAGAGACCCCAGATATTAGTGGTGCTGCCCCAGACCACCCAGACACAGGTAATATTGAGGGGGACATGGAGGTAGTGGAGCAGCCAGTGCCTGTCCCTTCCGTTGCCCCAGCACCTGCCACCAAAGAAAATAGTGGTGTTAAAAAGAGAAAAAAGGACAAGAGCACCAGGAAACCTGAGACTGCATGGACCACTGTTAAAAAACCCTCAAAAATGCAAGTGCAGAGTCAGGCTGATGTTACCATAACCACTAATAGGTACAGTGTACTGTCCGAGTCAGATGGGGAGGAGGAGATTGAGAGAGAACTGAAAGGTATGATGGAGGAATATGATGACGACCCAGGGGGGGATCCTCCCACAAAAAGGAAACCCCTTAATGCTGAATCTCAGTCAGTTTGGGATATGGAAGCCGGTAGTCAGGAAGACAACTCTGACTCTGATTTATGATGATGGGGATGATCTTTCTATTTCTTCTCCTGATGGCAGGCTTCCATCTTACTGTGGTCACCAGCAATGTGAATAGTATTAGGGCTAGAAGGACCAGACATGTTGTATATGAACATCTGAAATATCTCAATGCCGATGTGTTTTTCTTGCAGGAGACCCGTTTAAACACCTTGGGTCTCATACGAGAGGCGGAGAGACATTGGCAGTCTGGTCCTTCCTTTTGGTCGCTGGCTGTGGAGCCTTATGCCGGAGTCTCCATCTTGTTTAACACCCATGATGTCACCGTCCACAGACTTACCGAGGTATCGATGGGACGGTGCCTGCTGCTAGAGATCACCATCAGAGGTAGAAGACTCCGGCTCATTAACATCTATGGCCCACAGACAGTGACCGAAAGGACTCAGCTTTTTAATGATGTGAAGCCATATCTATTCACGTCTGTTCCAGTCATCATGGCCGGGGACTTTAATGCCACCACTACCACCAGGGACAGGAACAGTAGGCCCCTTACCAGGGACTGTAAGGTCCTAAATAGCATAATTCAGCAGTCTGGCCTGTCTGATGTTTTTGTACAGGGTGGTAGGAGTCCTAAGTTCACCTACACCTGTGCAGGACGAAGCAGTAGGATAGATCTCGCTCTGGTGAGTCCTACTGAAGCCATCAGTGAGAGAACGGAAAGAAATGTCCCATATTCGGATCACTTGGCCTTATACTTTTGCTTGGGTGCCACTAAGTATCCTGATGTTGGTAGAGGGCTATGGAGACTTAATTGTAGTCTACTAGATGACAACTCTGTACAGGAATATATTTACTCTTTTTTCCAAAATCAACTTGACAGAGTGGATTTTTACAATAACATGGCTGACTGGTGGGAGGACGTCAAGGAGGAGATCCGATCCCTCTTGCAGAGACTGTCAATTAAGAAGGGGAGAAGTAAGTACAGCCAGTATCTGAGACTGCGTAAAGAATTGGAGTCACTCTATTCGGCGGGTGGGGATGACCAACAAAGGATTGACCGGCTGAAATCTGAGATAAGGCAGTATCAGTACAGTAGGTATACCTCCCTGGTAGTGGAAAGGGACTATGGCACCCGAGGGGCACCTGATCCATTTGAGAATTGCCGGGAGCGTGTGGAGAAAAAACTGATCGCAGGTCTCACTGACTCCCAGGGTGTTTTACAAGAGTCTCGGGAGGGTATCCTGGGGGTGGTGAGATCGTACTATACTGACTTGTTTCAGAAGAAGGCTTTGGATAAGGAAAAAGTGACCCAATTCTTGGAGGCAACTCCAGGCCCTGACACTAGAGAATTGGACTTTTCTCCTTTGACAGCAGGAATAACGGTGGAGGAGGTTAAAGAGGCCATTGATAAGTTACATCTGAAGAAGGCACCAGGTCCTGATGGTATTACAGCAGAATTTTATAAGAAGTTCAGAGACCTCTTAGCTCCAATCCTTGTGGATGTTTACAGAAATTGTCTAGAAAATCACCTGATGCCTCCATCCATGAGAGTGTCCTCCCTTATTCTGCTGTCCAAAGGTAAGGAGCCTAGTGACATCAAGAACTGGAGGCCGATCGCCCTCTTGAATGTTGATAGGAAGATTTTGGCAAAAATCCTGTTTTCTAGGTTAGTCTGTTTGTCCCCGGCACTGTTGGCAGGCTCTCAGTACGGCACAGTAAGAGGGCGGAACATCTCTGGAGCAGTCATCTCGATAAGGGAGATGTTTGAGAGATGTAAAGCTCTGAGGTGTGGGAGATATGTTGTAGGTCTGGACCAGGCTAAAGCCTTTGACAGGGTTGATCACGATTATCTATGGGCAACTTTATCAAAGTACGGTATTCCGGGACAATTTATAGATTGGCTGAGAACTTTGTATAGAGAGGCAAAGAGCTTTCCTCTGATCAATGGTTGGCAGGGGGACACTTTCAGGGTAGAGGCGGGGGTGCGACAAGGTTGTCCCCTGAGTCCGCTGCTGTATGTGTTTGCTATCGATCCATTCCTGAGATCACTGCAGTGGTGTGATTTTCAGGGGGTGCCGGTCCCCCATTGGTTGCCCCTGGATGTTGTTGCCTACGCGGATGATGTGACTGTGGTGATATCTGAGCCTCGTGAGGTGGAGTTGTTGTCTGCAGCCATCAGAAGTTACTCAGAGGCCTCCGGGTCTTTGGTCAACCTTGAGAAGAGTCAAGCTTTCTGGACATTGGATGCTGCTCCTGGCTTTGATCTGCCACAGTTCGCAAAGGCCTCCACCCATATTAAAATTCTTGGGGTTAAATTTGGGAGGGAAGATAATTCTACACTAAATTGGGAAGAGAAGTTGGAAGCCGGAAATGTAAAGGTTCAGCGATGGAAGAACTGGAGGCTGACCTATAGAGAAAGGGTTACTCTGATGAAGACTTACCTGGTCCCTGTCTTCCTCTACGTCTCTGTCGTCTTTCCTTTGCCAGAATCTTTCTCCGCTAGGCTCTTTAGCCTGTTCTTCCAGCTTTTATGGGGGAACAGGTTGAACCCAGTAAAAAGAGGGATCACCTACCTGCAGAGGAGAGAGGGTGGGCTGGATATGTTAAATCCAAGGGTTTTCTTTGACTCCATGTTGGTTGCCTGGACTCAAATAAGGGTCTCCTGTGGGTAAGTAGTGTCAGGGACTGGATATTGCCTTTTGCAGAGTCTTGGATGCGAGGCGGCAGTCTCAAGAGGGGCCGATGGACTCCTGGCTTCCACCCCCAGTATCTGGAGTATGGGATACGGTGTTTAAGGAAATGGGGGATAGACAAGTCTTTTATTGAGAGTAAGACCAGGAAAGATCTGTACTCCAGAGTCTGTAGGACCTTCTATTGCTTACAGCTGGCACTCCCAGACTGTCCAACCACCACCCTACAGGACAGTATGAGGTTCTTGAATGGTCGGAGGCTGCCCCATAAGTTCGGTGACGTCGCCTGGCTCTCATTACAGGGAAAGCTCTTTGTAAGGGGAAATCTTAAGTTCCTGAGTGTGGCAGATCGCATGTGTCCCCTCGGGTGTCAGACAGAGGAGACAATGGTCCACTTTATATCTGAGTGCTGGGGTGGACGGAACATCTGGCATGAAATATCCACCAAGATAAGAATCCCATCACTGCAGTCCCTCAGGTACCCAGAGATCCTGTATGGTGTGACACCTAATGTACATAACATCAACCAGGAGACCATGTACATAGTGATCCAGGTCATCAAATATTATCACTGGCACATGAGAACCAAAGTATCCGTCCATAGTGAGCCATTCCACCATCATAAGGCCATAAGCCTCATCATGTCAGAACTCAGGTGGATCCAGTCATTAGAGGTCAGGAAAAAGGGGGAGAATGTAAGATTCTGGAGGAACATTCATCTAGAATGAAATATGTCCGATTATATAATGTGGATGCATTTGTTTTCTTATGTTTTTCTTTGTTTTCCCTTCAGCCAAAATGGACTCTTAAGTTACATTTAATATAAATTTTATTGTTTGAACATGTATGATTTATACTGAATGATCTATGATTTATTTTGATGGAAAAGTATTTCTGTATTTATGTTTGTTTTATACTAATAAAAATTGCCCCCTATGTACAGGAATATAACTACTATAATACTGCCCCCTATGTACAAGAATATAACTACTATAATACTGCCCCCTATGTACAGGAATATAACTACTATAATACTGCTCCCTATGTACAAGAATATAACTACTATAATACTGCCCCCTATGTACAAGAATATAACTACTATAATACTGTCCCCTATGTACAAGAATATAACTACTATAATACTGCCCCCTATGTACAAGAATATAACTACTATAATACTGCTCCCT
The DNA here is from genome assembly GCF_040894005.1 of Engystomops pustulosus. Classification (NCBI taxonomy): domain Eukaryota; kingdom Metazoa; phylum Chordata; class Amphibia; order Anura; family Leptodactylidae; genus Engystomops; species Engystomops pustulosus. The sequence goes on along the minus strand of NC_092412.1, from coordinate 255,956,000 downwards.
ATGTACAAGAATATAACTACTATAATACTGCCTCCTATGTACAAGAATATAACTACTATAATACTGCCCCCTATGTACAGGAATATAACTACTATAATACTGCCCCCTATGTACAAGAATATAACTACTATAATACTGCCCCCTATGTACAGGAATATAACTACTATAATACTACCCCCTATGTACAGGAATATAACTACTATAATACTGCCCCCTATGTACAAGAATATAACTACTATAATACTGCCCCCTATGTACAAGAATATAACTACTATAATACTGCTCCCTTTGTACAAGAATATAACTACTATAATACTGCCCCCTATGTACAAGAATATAACTACTATAATACTGCTCCCTTTGTACAAGAATATAACTACTATAATACTGCTCCCTATGTACAGGAATATAACTATTATAATCCTGCCCCCTATGTACAAGAATATAACTACTATAATACTGCCCCCTGTGTACAAGAATATAACTACTATAATACTGCCCCCTGTGTACAAGAATATAACTACTATAATACCGACCCCTATGTACAAGAATATAACTACTATAATACTGCCCCCTATGTACAAGAATGTAACTACTATAATACTGCCCCCCTATGTACAAGAATATAACTACTATAATACTGCCCCCTATGTACAGGAATATAACTACTATAATACTGCCCCCTATGTACAGGAATATAACTACTATAATACTGCTTCCTATGTACAAGAATATAACTACTATAATACTGCCCCCTATGTACAAGAATATAACTACTATAATACTGCCCCTATGTACAGGAATATAACTACTATAATACTTCCCCCTATGTACAAGAATATAACTACTATAATACTGCCCCCTATGTACAAGAATATAACTACTATAATACTGCCCCCTATGTACAAGAATATAACTACTATAATCCTGCCCCCTATGTACAAGAATATAACTACTATAATACTGCCCCCTATGTACAGGAATATAACTACTATAATACTGCCCCCTATGTACAAGAATATAACTACTATAATACTGCCCCCTATGTACAGGAATATAACTACTATAATACTACCCCCTATGTACAGGAATATAACTACTATAATACTGCCCCCTATGTACAGGAATATAACTACTATAATACTGCCCCCTATGTACAGGAATATAACTACTATAATACTGCTTCCTATGTACAAGAATATAACTACTATAATACTGCCCTCCTATGTACACGAATATAACTACTATAATACTACCCCCTATGTACAGGAATATAACTACTATAATACTGCTCCCTATGTACAGGAATATAACTACTATAATACTGCCCCCTATGTACAGGAATATTAATACTATAATACTGACCCGTATGTACAAGAATATAACTACTATAATACTGCCCCCTATGTACAGGAATATAACTACTATAATACTGCCCCCTATGTACAAGAATATAACTACTATAATACTGCCCCCTATGTACAGGAATATTGATACTATAATACTGACCCCTATGTACAAGAATATAACTACTATAATACTGCCCCCTATGTACAGGAACATAACTACTATAATACTGCTCCCTATGTACAAGAATATAACTACTATAATACTGCCCCCTATGTACAGGAATATTAATACTATAATACTGACCCCTATGTACAAGAATATAACTACTATAATACTGCCCCCTATGTACAGGAATATAACTACTATAATACTGTCCCCTATGTACAAGAATATAACTACTATAATACTGCCCCCTATGTACAAGAATATAACTACTATAATACTGCTCCCTATGTACAGGAATATAACTACTATAATACTGCCCCCTATGTACAAGAATATAACTACTATAATACTGCCCCCTATGTACAAGAATATAACTACTATAATACTGCCCCCTATGTACAAGAATATAACTACTATAATACTGCCCCCTATGTACAAGAATATAACTACTATAATACTGCCCCCTATGTACAGGAATATAACTACTATAATACTGCCCCCTATGTACAAGAATATGACTACTATAATACTGTCCCCTATGTACAAGAATATAACTACTATAATACTGCCCCCTATGTACAAGAATATAACTACTATAATACTGCTCCCTATGTACAGGAATATAACTACTATAATACTGCCCCCTATGTACAAGAATATAACTACTATAATACTGCCCCCTATGTACAAGAATATAACTACTATAATACTGCCCCCTATGTACAAGAATATAACTACTATAATACTGCCCCCTATGTACAAGAATATAACTACTATAATACTGCCCCCTATGTACAGGAATATAACTACTATAATACTGCTCCCTATGTACAGGAATATAACTACTATAATACTGCCCCCTGTGTACAAGAATATAACTACTATAATACCGCCCCCTGTGTACAAGAATATAACTACTATAATACCGCCCCCTGTGTACAAGAATATAACTACTATAATACTGCCCCCTGTGTACAAGAATGTAACTACTATAATACTGCCCCCCTATGTACAAGAATATAACTACTATAATACTGCCCCCTATGTACAGGAATATAACTACTATAATACTGCCCCCTATGTACAGGAAAATAACTACTATAATACTGCTTCCTATGTACAAGAATATAACTACTATAATACTGCCCCCTATGTACAAGAATATAACTACTATAATACTGCCCCCTATGTACAAGAATATAACTACTATAATACTGCCCCCTATGTACAAGAATATAACTACTATAATACTGCCCCCTATGTACAAGAATATAACTACTATAATACTGCCCCCTATGTACAAGAATATAACTACTATAATACTGCCCCCTATGTACAGGAATATAACTACTATAATACTGCCCCCTATGTACAAGAATATAACTACTATAATACTGCCCCCTATGTACAGGAATATAACTACTATAATACTACCCCCTATGTACAGGAATATAACTACTATAATACTGCCCCCTATGTACAGGAATATAACTACTATAATACTGCCCCCTATGTACAGGAATATAACTACTATAATACTGCTTCCTATGTACAAGAATATAACTACTATAATACTGCCCTCCTATGTACACGAATATAACTACTATAATACTACCCCCTATGTACAGGAATATAACTACTATAATACTGCTCCCTATGTAAAGGAATATAACTACTATAATACTGCCCCCTATGTACAGGAATATTAATACTATAATACTGACCCCTATGTACAAGAATATAACTACTATAATACTGCCCCCTATGTACAGGAATATAACTACTATAATACTGCCCCCTATGTACAAGAATATAACTACTATAATACTGCCCCCTATGTACAGGAATATTGATACTATAATACTGCCCCCTATGTACAAGAATATAACTACTATAATACTGCCCCCTATGTACAGGAATATAACTACTATAATACTGCTCCCTATGTACAAGAATATAACTACTATAATACTGCCCCCTATGTACAGGAATATTAATACTATAATACTGCTCCCTATGTACAAGAATATAACTACTATAATACTGCCCCCTATGTACAAGAATATAACTACTATAATACTGCTCCCTATGTACAGGAATATAACTACTATAATACTGCCCCCTATGTACAAGAATATAACTACTATAATACTGCCCCCTATGTACAAGAATATAACTACTATAATACTGCCCCCTATGTACAGGAATATAACTACTATAATACTGCCCCTATGTACAGGAATATAACTACTATAATACTGCCCCCTATATACAGGAATATAACTACTATAATACTGCCCCCTATGTACAGGAATATAACTACTATAATACTGCCCCCTATGTACAAGAATATAACTACTATAATACTGCCCTCTATGTACAGGAATATAACTACTATAATACTGCCCCCTATGTACAAGAATATAACTACTATAATACTGCCCTCTATGTACAAGAATATAACTACTATAATACTGCCTCCTATGTACAAGAATATAACTACTATAATACTGCCCCCTATGTACAAGACTATAACTACTATAATACTGCCCCCTATGTACAGGAATATAACTACTATAATACTGCCTCCTATGTACAAGAATATAACTACTATAATACTGCCCCCTATGTACAAGAATATAACTACTATAATACTGCCCCCTATGTACAGGAATATAACTACTATAATACTGCCCCTATGTACAGGAATATAACTACTATAATACTGCCCCCTATATACAGGAATATAACTACTATAATACTGCCCCCTATGTACAAGAATATAACTACTATAATACTGCCTCCTATGTACAAGAATATAACTACTATAATACTGCCCCCTATGTACAAGAATATAACTACTATAATACTGCCCTCTATGTACAAGAATATAACTACTATAATACTGCCTCCTATGTACAAGAATATAACTACTATAATACTGCCCCCTATGTACAAGACTATAACTACTATAATACTGCCCCCTATGTACAAGACTATAACTACTATAATACTGCCCCCTATGTACAGGAATATAACTACTATAATACTGCCCCCTATGTACAAGAATATAACTACTATAATACTGCCCCCTATGTACAAGAATATAACTACTATAATACTGCCCCCTATGTACAAGAATATAACTACTATAATACTGCCCTCTAAGTACAAGAATATAACTACAACATCTTCTCTTCATTCATTCTTGCCGGCTCCTTGTAGCGGTATTATTATATGATCCCGGCTCCTCTGTGTAATATTCCCTTAGTCTCCCTCAGCCTTACACGTTGGGATTCAGGCGGCATACGCCGTGCTTATTTTGCAGGGAGGTTTGTGTAATTTCCTGTAGATATAGGGGGGAGGCTTCGCTGAAAAACCGCCACACGGTGACATTATTGGGTGATAAATAACGTGCTGGGAGTAGACGTGTAATTCTCTTGTTTGTAGCTTTGATCTACGGTATAATTAAGCCTCGGACCCCTCATCACAACAAAGGCTGGAGCTAAGCGGGGGGATCGGCTGCGCATGGAACGGGAACAAAGAACCTACAAGGTTTTATTACCTGTAATTCAATTAAATCAGCATCTAACATATTCACAAAAGTCCAGGATTTTTTTATTTTAATTTTTTTATTGTCCTTTTTTTGTTGTTTCTTTTTGATAATCACAGACGTGGAAAGCATTTCAAGTGTTTCCTTTCAGGCTGAACATAGTGTATGGTTATAGGGTCCAGATCCTGACCTCACATATCCCCCCGATGTGTAATACATAGAAGTGGCCTCATTTAAAGGGGCGGCGCATTGGTGTAATGACCGTGGCTGGACAGTAGGTGGCAGAGCTGGGATTCAGTGCATAGATATTTATAAACTTACAATAAGGGTTTGAAGGGTAAGGAGGGCGAAGATGCTCCAGATATAGGGGGAGGGGCCGCACTATGAACTTTGCCTTTAATGCTATGGAAGAGCCGGGAGCAGGTGTCTTCTGTCCCTGCCATAAAGAGCAAATATACAGTCTAAATTTCGAGGAAGCGACACATGCAGGATATCGGGTGCAGGATCTTAGTGACTCCCCGCACAGCGCATTATACACGTACAATGCACTTACATGCACCAGGAAGAAGAAGGTGAACTCCGGGGACCTGAGCGGGGAAGCGACACATGCAGGATATCGGGCGCAGGATCTTAGTGACTCCCTGCACATCACATTATACACGGACAATGCACTTACATGCACCAGGAAGAAGAAGGAGAACTCCGGGGACCTGAGCGGGGAAGTGACACATGCAGGATATCGGGCACAGGATCTTAGTGACTCCCCGCACAGCACATTATACACGGACAATGCACTTACATGCACCAGGAAGAAGAAGGAGAACTCCGGGGACCTGAGCGGGGAAGTGACACATGCAGGATATCAGGCACAGGATCTTAGTGACTCCCCGCACAGCGCATTATACACGGACAATGCACTTACATGCACCAGGAAGAAGAAGGTGAACTCCGGGGACCTGAGCGGGGAAGCGACACATGCAGGATATCAGGCACAGGATCTTAGTGACTCCCTGCACAGCGCATTATACACGGACAATGCACCTCCATGTACCAGGAAGAAGAAGGTGAACTCCAGGGACCTGAGCGGGGAAGTGACACATGCAGGATATCGGGTGCAGGATCTTAGTGACTCCCCGCACAGCGCATTATACACGGACAGTGCACTTACATGCACCAGGAAGAAGAAGGTGAACTCCTGGGACCTGAGCGGGGAAGCGACACATGCAGGATATCGGGTGCAGGATCTTAGTGACTCCCCGCACAGCGCATTATACACGGACAATGCACTCACATGCACCAGGAAGAAGAAGGTGAACTCCGGGGACCTGAGCGGGGAAGCGACACATGCAGGATATCGGGCGCAGGATCTTAGTGACTCCCCGCACAGCGCATTATACACAGACAATGCACTTACATGCACCGGGAAGAAGAAGGTGAACTCCGGGGACCTGAGCGGGGAAGCGACACATGCAGGATATCGGGCGCAGGATCTTAGTGACTCCCCGCACAGCGCATTATACACGGACAATGCACTTACATGCACCAGGAAGAAGAAGGTGAACTCCAGGGACCTGAGCGGGGAAGCGACACATGCATGATATCGGGCGCAGGATCTTAGTGACTCCCCACACAGCGCATTATACACGGACAATGCACTTACATGCACCAGGAAGAAGAAGGTGAACTCCGGGGACCTGAGCGGGGAAGCGACACATGCAGGATATCGGGTGCACGATCTTACTGACTCCCTGCACAGCGCATTATACACGGACAATGCACTTACATGCACCAGGAAGAAGAAGGTGAACTCCAGGGACCTGAGCGGGGAAGAGACACATGCAGGATATCGGGCGCAGGATCTTAGTGACTCCCCACACAGCACATTATACACGGACAATGCACTTACATGCACCAGGAAGAAGAAGGTGAACTCCGGGGACCTGAGCGGGGAAGTGACACATGCAGGATATCGGGCACAGGATCTTAGTGACTCCCCGCACAGCACATTATACATGGACAATGCACTTACATGCACCAGGAAGAAGGAGGTGAACTTCAGGGACCTGAGCGGGGAAGCGACACATGCAGGATATCGGGCGCAGGATCTTAGTGACTCCCTGCACAGCGCATTATACACGAACAATGCACTTACATGCACCAGGAAGAAGAAGGTGAACTCCAGGGACCTGAGCGGGGAAGCGACACATGCAGGATATCGGGGCACGATCTTAGTGACTCCCCGCACAGCGCATTATACACGGACAATGCACTTACATGCACCAGGAAGAAGAAGGTGAACTCCGGGGACCTGAGCAGGGAAGCGACACATGCAGGATATCAGGCGCATGCACGTAGGGAATCACGGCAGCTATGCATTGGAGTCGGGGAACACATCTCGGGGATCGAACAAGGACGGGTAAGTAAATCTGCCCCATTGGGGGTCATTTACTAAGGGCCCGAATCGCGTTTTCCCGACGTGTTACCCGAATATTTCCGATTTGCGCCGATTGTACCTGAATTGCCCCGGGATTGTGGCGCACGCGATCGGATTGTGGCGCATCGGCGCCGGCATGCGCGCGACGGAAATCGGGGGGCGTGGCCGAACGAAAACCCGACGTATTCGGAAAAACCGCCGCATTTAAAACCCGAAAAAGTGTCGCTTGGTGACCGCTTACCTTCACCTGGTCCGAGGTGGTGCATTCCGGCGCGTGGAGATGATTTTCAGCGCAGCAGCGCCACCTGGTGGACGGCGGAGGAACTGCCTTCATGAATCCCGGCCGGACCCGAATCCAGAGCAGAGAACGCACCGCTGGATCGCGAATGGGCCGGGTAAGTAAATTTGCCCCATTGTGTCCATGTAGTCCTGAAGCTCTATGAAGGTTATGGGAATAGTGAGCACTTGGAATCAGTGGCGGAACTACCGCCGTAGCAGCCGTAGCGGTTGCTACGGGGCCCGGGAGCTTCAGGGGCCCGTGGGGCGGCACATCCCGATGTCTGCTGCGCAGCGCCGTTACCGACCCGGTCCGACCGAGGCCCGGGGCCCGGGCCCTGCTATACGGCACGATAAGGCCCCTCCCCGCCCCTGTGTATCTGTCCCTGCGCCCGCTCCTGTGTATCTGTCCCTCCCTGCGCCCGCCCCTGTTTCTGCCCCACTACTTACCAGTCCTGCGTCGGCGATCCGCCCACCTGTTCTCCTTCAGGTTGCACCGCGCGGCCCATGTCACGTGACTGACGCGACCTGACGTCAGGTCGCGTCAGTCACGTGACCAGAGGCGCGCGGTGCAACCTGGAGGAGCCGAGCCGCCATTTTCTCCCGTGAGGTGAAGGTAAAGGGAAGAAGACATCACCGACCGGTGGGTAAGTATATGTTTATTATTTGTATAGGGAAAGCTTTTTTATTAGTTAAGGGAGGCCCTAGGGGATTTTTTATTAGTTAAGGGAGGCCCTAGGGGATTTTTTATTAGAGAAGGGAGGCCCTAGGGGATTTTTTATTAGTTAAGGGAGGCCCTAGGGGATTTTTTATTAGTTAAGGGATGCCCTAGGGGATTTTTTATTAGAGAAGGGAGGCCCTAGGGGATTTTTTATTAGAGAAGGGAGGCCCTAGGGGATTTTTTATTAGAGAAGGGAGGCCCTAGGGGATTTTTTATTAGAGAAGGGAGGCCCTAGGTCAGCGATGGCGAACCTTTTAGAGCCTGAGTGCCCAAACTTCAACCAAAAGCCACTTATTTATTGCAAAGTGCCAGCACAGCAATTTAAGTAGTAATTTATTTCTCCTCGTTCTTTGACAACTGTTAATCGTTCAGCCTCCTAAAGACACTAACGCAGTTGAAAGGAGGAGGGCAAATTGTAGGAAGATTTTGTAGGAAGATTACTTGAGTCCTGTCTGGTGAACTTCATGCTGGGGTGATGGCCCGGGTGCCCACAGAAAGGGCTCAGAGTGCCGCCTCGGGCACCAGTGCCATAGGTTCGCCACCACTGCCCTAGGGGATTTTTTATTAGTTAAGGGAGGCCCTAGGGGGTTTTTTATTAGTTAAGGGAGACCCTAGGGGATTTTTTATTAGGGAAGGGATGCCCTAGGGGATTTTTTATTAGAGAAGGGAGGCCCTAGGGGATTTTTTATTAGTTAAGGGAGGCCCTAGGGGATTTTTTATTAGTTAAGGGAGGCCCTAGGGGATTTTTTATTAGAGAAGGGAGGCCATAGGGGATTTGTTATTAGTTAAGGGAGGCCCTAGGGGATTTTTTATTAGTTAAGGGAGGCCCTAGGGGATTTTTTATTAGGGAAGGGATGCAGGGCAGGGAATGGGAAAAGGTGCCGTGGTCATCGGCAAGGTGGGGGGGGGGGGCCCCAGCCAAAAGTTTGCTATGGGGCCCACTCATTCCTAGTTACGCCACTGCTTGGAATCTTTATGTTTCTTGCCCAGAAATCCAGTGTAACGGTGACGACTGTTCTTCGTCCAAGCTGAACTTTTCTGTCTCTTGTGGAACTTCTCTCAAAGTCATCGGAGAAACTTTGCAAACTCAAGGTCTGCGGTGATTAGTTGAAAGGATCACTAATGTCGTTCTGATGGTTGAGAACTTTGAGAAGGAAAATTCAGCAGAGTGTGGAAGGTAATAGATAGTGAAAAGCTCAAGTGCTCTGGCAACGGTCTGCGGAGGGGGAGGCGCGGCTGCAGAACGAGTCGGGTCATTGATAATGAGTCGCGCCAGCAACGAATGCAAATCACGGGCAGATTTATGAAAGGCTGCGAGCTCCTGAGCAGGTCCTCTGTATGCAAGACGCCAACATAGCGGGACGGGGCCGCGCCGAGGCAGATGTTACCGAGCTGTTCATGGATCAGATGACATGTACTTATCACAACTACAGCTGTCACAATGAGATCCCGCTCCCCAACTGCACCGGGGGAGGATACTGTATGCAATGCCATGGCCACCCCAAAATACCCCCAACCCCTGCCCCCACTTTTACTATACATCCAGGAGATGTCTTCTCGTTGTGATTCTTCAATTTTTAACCATTCATCGTCGAGCTATGCTCACAGCTCCAATCTCGGAATTGACCTGAATTTTTAAAAAGTTTTTTATATACAGACTGCAGTAATATCCTAAACTACTGCTTATGTGTCTGTATACATAGTATGAAGTAATCTCCTGAGCTCCCCCTAGTGGTGGCTGTATATACAGTATGTAGTAATCTCCTGAGCTCCTCCTAGTGGTGGCTGTATATACAGTATATAGTAATCTCCTGAGCTCCTCCTAGTGTTGGCTATATATACAGTATGTAGTAATCTCCTGAGCTCCTCCTAGTGGTTGCTGTATATTCCGCTATGTAGTAATCTTCAGAGCTTTTCCTAGTGGTGGCTGTATATACAGTATATAGTAATCCCCTGTGCTCTCCCTAGTGGTGGTGGATATACAGTATGTAGTAATCTCCTGAGCTCCCCCTAGTGGTGGCTGTATATACAGTATGTAGTTATTTCCTGAGCAACCCCTAGCGGCGGATGTATATACAGTATGTATTAATCTCTTGAGCTCCCCCTAGTGGTGGCTGTATATACAGTATGTAGTAATCTCCTGAGCTCCCCCTAGTGGTGGTTGTATATACAATATGTAGTTATTTCCTGAGCAACCCCTATCGGCGGATGTATATACAGTATGTATTAATCTCTTGAGCTCCCCCTAGTGGTGGCTGTATATACAGTATGTAGTAATCTCCTGAGCTCCCCCTAGTGGTGGTGTATATACAATATGTAGTAATCTCCTGAGCTCCCAATAGTGGTGGCTGTATATACAGTATGTAGTAATCTCCTGATCTCCTCCTATTGGTGGCTGTATATACAGTATGTAGTAATCTCCTGATCTCCTCCTAGTGGTGGCTGTATATACAGTATGTAGTATTCTCCTGAGCTCCTGCTAGTGGTGGCTGTATATACAGTATGTAGTAATCTCCTGAGCTCCTCCTAGTGGTGGATGTATATATAGTATGTAGTGATCTCCTGAGTGCCTCCTAGTGGTGGCTGAATATACAGTATGTAGTAATCTCCCGTGTGCCTCCTAGTGGTAGCTGTATATAATGTATCTAGTAATCTTCTGTTCTCATCCTAATGGTGGCTGTATATAAGGAATGTAGTGATCTCCTGAGCTCCTCCTAGTGGTGGCTGTATATTCAGTATGTAGTAATCTCCTGAGCTCCTCCTAGTGGTGGCTGTATATACAGTATGTAGCAATTTCCTGAGCTCCTCCTAGTGGTGGCTGTATATACAGTATGTAGTAATACCCTGAGCTCCCCCTACTGGTGATGTATATACAGTATGTAGTAATCTCCTGATCTCCTCCTAGTGGTGGCTGTATATACAGTACGTAGTAATCTCCTGAGCTCCTCCTAGTGGTGGCTGTATATACAGTATGTAGTAATCTCCTGATCTCCTCCTAGTGGTGGCTGTATATACAGTATGTAGTAATCTCCTGAGCTCCTTCTATTGGTGGCTGTATATACAGTATGTAGTAATCTCCTGAGCTCCTCCTACTGGTGGCTGTATATACAGTATGTAGTAATATCCTGAGCTCCCCCTAGTGGTGGCTGTATATATAGTATGTAGTAATATCCTGAGCTTCCCCTAGTGGTGACTGTATATATAGTATGTAGTAATCTCCTGAGCTCCTCCTAGTGGTCGCTGCATATACAGTATGTAGTAATCTCCTGAGTTCCTCCTAGTGATGGTGTATATACATTATGCAGTAATCTCCTGAGCTCCACCTAGTGCTGGCTGTATATTGAGTATGTAGTAATCTCCTGAGCTCCCCCTAGTGGTGGCTGTATATAAAGTATGTAGTAATCTCCTGATCTCCTCCTATTGGTGGCTGTATATATAGTATGTAGTAATCCCCTGAGCTCCTGCTAGTGGTGGCTGTATATACAGTATGTAGTAATCTCCTGAGCTCCTCCTAGTGGTGGATGTATATATAGTATGTAGTGATCTCCTGAGTGCCTCCTAGTGGTGGCTGAATATACAGTATGTAGTAATCTCCCGTGTGCCTCCTAGTGGTAGCTGTATATAATGTATCTAGTAATCTTCTGTTCTCATCCTAATGGTGGCTGTATATAAGGAATGTAGTGATCTCCTGAGCTCCTCCTAGTGGTGGCTGTATATTCAGTATGTAGTAATCTCCTGAGCTCCTCCTAGTGGTGGCTGTATATACAGTATGTAGCAATTTCCTGAGCTCCTCCTAGTGGTGGCTGTATATACAGTATGTAGTAATACCCTGAGCTCCCCCTACTGGTGATGTATATACAGTATGTAGTAATCTCCTGATCTCCTCCTAGTGGTGGCTGTATATACAGTATGTAGTAATCTCCTGAGCTCCTCCTAGTGGTGGCTGTATATACAGTATGTAGTAATCTCCTGATCTCCTCCTAGTGGTGGCTGTATATACAGTATGTAGTAATCTCCTGAGCTCCTTCTATTGGTGGCTGTATATACAGTATGTAGTAATCTCCTGAGCTCCTCCTACTGGTGGCTGTATATACAGTATGTAGTAATATCCTGAGCTCCCCCTAGTGGTGGCTGTATATATAGTATGTAGTAATATCCTGAGCTCCCCCTAGTGGTGACTGTATATATAGTATGTAGTAATCTCCTGAGCTCCTCCTAGTGGTCGCTGCATATACAGTATGTAGTAATCTCCTGAGTTCCTCCTAGTGCTGGCTGTATATTGAGTATGTAGTAATCTCCTGAGCTCCCCCTAGTGGTGGCTGTATATAAAGTATGTAGTAATCTCCTGATCTCCTCCTATTGGTGGCTGTATATATAGTATGTAGTAATCCCCTGAGCTCCTGCTAGTGGTGGCTGTATATACAGTATGTAGTAATCTCCTGAGCTCCTCCTAGCGGTGGATGTATATACAGTATGTAGTAATCTCCTGTGTGCCTCCTAGTGGTGGCTGTATATACAGTATGTAGTAATCTCCGGAGCTCCTCCTAGTTGTGGCTGTATATAATGTATCTAGTAATCTCCTGTTCTCATCCTAGTGGTGGCTGTATATAAGGAATGTAGTGATCTCCTGAGCTCCTCCTAGTGGTGGCTGTATATTCAGTATGTAGTAATCTCCTGAGCTCCTCCTAGTGGTGGCTGTATATACAGTATGTAGTAACATCCTGAGCTCCCCCTAGTGGTGGCTGTAGATATAGTATGTAGTAATATCCTGAGCTCCCCCTAGTGGTGGGTGTATATAGTATGTAGTAATATCCTGAGCTCCTCCTAGTGGTGGCTGTATATGCAGTATGTAGTGATCTCCTGAGCTCCTCCTAGTGGTGGCTGTATATACAGTATGTAGTAATCTCCTGAGCTCCCCCTAGTGCTGGCTGTATATAGAGTATGTAGTAATCTCCTGAGCTCCCCCTAGTGGTGGCTGTATATACAGTATGTAGTAATCTCCTGAGCTCCCCCTAGTGGTGGCTGTATATACAGTATGTAGTAATCTCCTGAGCTCCTCCTAGTGGTGGCTGTGTATACAGTATGTAGTAATCTCCTGAGCTCCTCCTAGTGGTGGCTGTATATACAGTATGTAGTAATCTCCTGAGCTCCTCCTAGTTGTGGCTGTATATACAGTATGTAGTAATCTCCTGATCTCCTCCTAGTGGTGGCTGTATATACAGTATGTAGTAATCTCCTGAGCTCCTCCTAGTAGTGGCTGTATATACAGTATGTAGTAATCTCCTGAGCTCCCCCTAGTGGTGGCTGTATATACAGTATGTAGTAATCTCCTGAGCTCCTCCTAGTGCTGGCTGCATATACAGTATGTTGTAATCTCCTGAGTTCCTCCTAGTGATGGTGTATATACAGTATGTAGTAATCTCCTGAGCTCCCCCTAGTGGTGGCTGTATATACAGTATGTAGTAATCTCCTGAGCTCCTCCTAGTGGTGGCTGCATATACAGTATGTTGTAATCTCCTGAGCTCCCCCTAGTGGTGGCTGTATATACAGTATGTAGTAATCTCCTGTGCTCCCCTAGTGGTGGCTGTATATACAGTATGTAATAATCTCCTGAGCTCCTACATATGGTGGCTGTATATACAGTATGGAGTAATCTGCAATGTTCCCCCACATTAAAAGGTCAAATGTGCTTTAAATGTTTAACATTACCAGAAAATCCATCTTTAAAAGGACTTACATTTCACATCTATTTATTTATTTTGCAGATAACATCAAAAGTAAGCTGTAACAAAGAAAGACGTATGAAAATGTGAGCAAAAACTATCAATAAGCCAAATCCTAAAATTACGGGGGTGTGGATAACATTTGCTGGCTAATAAAAACCCAGCGATCAGTCTTCTCCTGTGAATGGCCCCTTACTGCGTTTAATCCCTAATTAACGGAACTTAAAAAGGCCAAAATATTAGCAGAAAGTGTTCAATATGGGAAATTAAGGGATAAAGACAGGAAGACTGTGAAGGTCATATAGGATAATGACAATAATTATGTGGAAGGTGTAATGCCTCCGTGTCGTGGCCACTTCTCCGCCTCTCGGGTGATTATTTTTATATAATGGAAAATGTTACACATTTTATGTTACTTGTATCACAGAATAGAAACATCAGAATCACTGGCATAAAGAGATTTACTGAGAGGAACTAAGAATTGCCTGAGAATATCAACAATTTAAGTGCAAAGTATTAGAAAATTTATAAATTCTAGAGTAGAAATCTCAAAAAATTATTTATTATTATAAACCAGCTGTACATATATCATTATATACAGGAGATCCCCAGGTTATACCGGCTGTACATATATCATTATATACAGGAGATCCCCAGGTTATACCGGCTGTACATATATCATTATATACAGGAGATCCCCAGGTTATACCGGCTGTACATATATCATTATATACAGGAGATCCCCAGGTTATACCGGCTGTACATATATCATTATATACAGGAGATCCCCAGGTTATACCGGCTGTACATATATCATTATATACAGGAGATCCCCAGGTTATACCGGCTGTACATATATCATTATATACAGGAGATCCCCAGGTTATACCAGCTGTACATATATCATTATATACAGGAGATCCCCAGGTTATACCGGCTGTACATATATCATTATATACAGGAGATCTCCAGGTTATACCGGCTGTACATATATCATTATATACAGGAGATCCCAAGTTATACCGGCTGTACATATATCATTATATACAGGAGATCCCCAGGTTATACCAGCTGTACATATATCATTATATACAGGAGATCCCCAGGTTATACCAGCTGTACATATATCATTATATACAGGAGATCCCCAGGTTATACCAGCTGTACATATATCATTATATACAGGAGATCCCCAGGTTATACAGGCTGTACATATATCATTATATACAGGAGACCCCCAGGTTATACCGGCTGTACATATATCATTATATACAGGAGATCCCCAGGTTATACCAGCTGTACATATATCATTATATACAGGAGATCTCCAGGTTATACCGGCTGTACATATATCACTGTATACAGGAGATCCCCAGGTTATACCGGCTGTACATATATCATTATATACAGGAGATCCCCAGGTTATACCAGCTGTACATATATCATTATATACAGGAGATCCCCAGGTAATACCGGCTGTACATATATTATTATATACAGGAGATCCCCAGGTTATACCGGCTGTACATATATCATTATATACAGGAGATCCCCAGGTTATACCAGCTGTATATATATCATTATATACAGGAGATCCCCAGGTTATACCGGCTGTACATATAACATTATATACAGGAGATCCCCAGGTTATACCGGCTGTACATATATCATTATATACAGGAGACCCCCAGGTTATACCAGCTGTACATATATCATTATATACAGGAGATCCCCAGGTTATACCGGCTGTACATATATCACTATATACAGGAGATCCCCAGGTTATACCGGCTGTACATATATCATTATATACAGGAGATCCCCAGGTTATACCGGCTGTACATATATCACTATATACAGGAGATCCCCAGGTTATACCGGCTGTACATATATCATTATATACAGGAGATCCCCAGGTTATACCGGCTGTACATATATCATTATATACAGGAGATCCCCAGGTTATACCGGCTGTACATATATCATTATATACAGGAGATTCCCAGGTTATACCGGCTGTACATATAACATTATATACAGGAGATCCCCAGGTTATACCGGCTGTACATATATCATTATATACAGGAGATCCCCAGGTTATACCGGCTGTACATATATCATTATATACAGGAGATCCCAGGTTATACCGGCTGTACATATATCATTATATACAGGAAATCCCCAGGTTATACCGGCTGTACATATATCATTATATACAGGAGATCCCCAGGTTATACCGGCTGTACATATATCATTATATACAGGAGATCTCCAGGTTATACCGGCTGTACATATATCATTATATACAGGAGATCCCCAGGTTATACCAGCTGTACATATATCATTATATACAGGAAATCCCCAGGTTATACCGGCTGTACATATATCATTATATACAGGAGATCCCCAGGTTATGCCAGCTGTACATATATCATTATATACAGGAGATCTCCAGGTTATACCGGCTGTACATATATCATTATATACAGGAGATCCCCAGGTTATACCGGCTGTACATATATCATTATATACAGGAGATCCCCAGGTTATACTGGCTGTACATATATCACTATATACAGGAGATCCCCAGGTTATACCGGCTGTACATATATCACTATATACAGGAGATCCCCAGGTTATACCGGCTGTACATATATAATCATATACAGGAGATCCCCAGGTTATACCGGCTGTACATATATCACTATATACAGGAGATCCCCAGGTTATACCGGCTGTACATATATCATTATATACAGGAGATCCCCAGGTTATACCGGCTGTACATATATCATTATATACAGGAGATCCCCAGGTTATACCAGCTGTACATATATCATTATATACAGGAGATCCCCAGGTTATACCGGCTGTACATATATCATTATATACAGGAGATTCCCAGGTTATACCGGCTGTACATATAACATTATATACAGGAGATCCCCAGGTTATACCGGCTGTACATATATCATTATATACAGGAGATCCCCAGGTTATACCGGCTGTACATATATCATTATATACAGGAGATCCCAGGTTATACCGGCTGTACATATATCATTATATACAGGAAATCCCCAGGTTATACCGGCTGTACATATATCATTATATACAGGAGATCCCCAGGTTATACCGGCTGTACATATATCATTATATACAGGAGATCCCCAGGTTATACCGGCTGTACATATATCATTATATACAGGAGATCCCCGGGTTATACCAGCTGTACATATATCATTATATACAGAAGATCCCCAGGTTATACCAGCTGTACATATATCATTATATACAGGAGACCCCCAGGTTATACCGGCTGTACATATATCATTATATACAGGAGATCCCCTGGTTATACCGGCTGTACATATATCATTATATACAGGAGATCCCCAGGTTATACCAGCTGTACATATATCATTATATACAGGAGATCCCCAGGTTATACCGGCTGTACATATATCATTATATACAGAAGATCCCCAGGTTATACCAGCTGTACATATATCATTATATACAGGAGATCCCCAGGTTATACCAGCTGTATATATATCATTATATACAGGAGATCCCCAGGTTATACCAGCTGTACATTTATCATTATATACAGGAGATTCCCAGGTTATACCGGCTGTACATATAACATTATATACAGGAGATCCCCAGGTTATACCGGCTGTACATATATCCTTATATACAGGAGACCCCCAGGTTATACCAGCTGTACATATATCATTATATACAGGAGATACCCAGGTTATACCGGCTGTACATATATCACTATATACAGGAGATCCCCAGGTTATACCGGCTGTACATATATCATTATATACAGGAGATCCCCAGGTTATACCGGCTGTACATATATCACTATATACAGGAGATCCCCAGGTTATACCGGCTGTACATATATCATTATATACAGGAGATCCCCAGGTTATACCGGCTGTACATATATCATTATATACAGGAGATCCCCAGGTTATACCCTCTGTACATATATCATTATATACAGGAGATCCGCATGTTATACCGGCTGTACATATATCATTATATACAGGAGATCCCCAGGTTATACCGGCTGTACATATATCATTATATACAGGAGATCCCCAGGTTATACCGGCTGTACATATATCATTATATACAGGAGATCCCCAGGTTATACCGGCTGTACATATATCATTATATACAGGAGATCCCCAGGTTATACCGGCTATACATATATCATTATATACAGGAGATCCCCAGGTTATACCGGCTGTACATATATCATTATATACAGGAGATCCCCAGGTTATACCGGCTGTACATATATCATTATATACAGGAGATCCCCGGGTTATACCGGCTGTACATATATCATTATATACAGGAGATCCCCGGGTTATACCGGCTGTACATATATCATTATATACAGGAGATCCCCGGGTTATACCAGCTGTACATATATCATTATATACAGAAGATCCCCAGGTTATACCAGCTGTACATATATCATTATATACAGGAGACCCCCAGGTTATACCGGCTGTACATATATCATTATATACAGGAGATCCCCTGGTTATACCGGCTGTACATATATCATTATATACAGGAGATCCCCAGGTTATACCAGCTGTACATATATCATTATATACAGGAGATCCCCAGGTTATACCGGCTATACATATATCATTATATACAGAAGATCCCCAGGTTATACCAGCTGTACATATATCATTATATACAGGAGATCCCCAGGTTATACCAGCTGTACATATATCATTATATACAGGAGATCCCCAGGTTATACCGGCTGTACATATATCATTATATACAGAAGATCCCCAGGTTATACCAGCTGTACATATATCATTATATACAGGAGATCCCCAGGTTATACCGGCTGTACATATATCATTATATACAGAAGATCCCCAGGTTATACCAGCTGTACATATATCATTATATACAGGAGATCCCCAGGTTATACCAGCTGTACATATATCATTATATACAGGAGATCCCCAGGTTATACCAGCTGTACATATATCATTATATACAGGAGATCCCCAGGTTATACCGGCTGTACATATATCATTATATACAGGAGATCCCCAGGTTATACCAGCTGTACATATATCATTATATACAGGAGATCCCCAGGTTATACCGGCTGTACATATATCATTATATACAAGGGATCCCCAGGTTATACCGGCTGTACATATACCATTATATACAGGAGATCCCCAGGTTATACCGGCTGTACATATATCATTATATACAGGAGATCCCCAGGTTATACCGGCTGTACATATATCATTATATACAGGAGATCCCCAGGTTATAGCGGCTGTACATATATCATTATATACAGGAGATCCCCAGGTTATACCGGCTGTACATATATCATTATATACAGGACATCCCCAGGTTATACCGGCTGTACATATATCATTATATACAGGAGATCCCCAGGTTATACCGGCTGTACATATATCATTATATACAGGAGATCCCCAGGTTATACCGGCTGTACATGTATCATTATATACAGGAGATCCCCAGGTTATACCGGCTGTACATATATCATTATATACAGGAGATCCCCAGGTTATACCGGCTGTACATGTATCATTATATACAGGAGATCCCCAGGTTATACCGGCTGTACATGTATCATTATATACAGGAGATCCCCAGGTTATACCGGCTGTACATATATCATTATATACAGGAGATCCCCAGGTTATACCAGCTGTACATATATCATTATATACAGGACATCCCCAGGTTATACCGGCTGTACATATATCATTATATACAGGAGATCCCCAGGTTATACCGGCTGTACATATATCATTATATACAGGAGACCCCCAGGTTATACCGGCTGTACATATACCATTATATACAGGAGATCCCCAGGTTATACCGGCTGTACATATATCACTACATACAGGAGATCCCCAGGTTATACCGGCTGTACATATATCATTATATACAGGAGATCCCCAGGTTATACCAGCTGTACATATATCACTATATACAGGAGATCCCCAGGTTATACCGGCTGTACATGTATCATTATATACAGGAGATCCCCAGGTTATACCGGCTGTACATATATCATTATATACAGGAGATCCCCAGGTTATACCGGCTGTACATGTATCATTATATACAGGAGATCCCCAGGTTATACCGGCTGCACATATATCATTATATACAGGAGATCCCCAGGTTATACCGGCTGTACATATATCATTATATACAGGAGATCCCCAGGTTATACCGGCTGTACATATATCATTATATACAGGAGATCCCCAGGTTATACCGGCTGTACATATATCATTATATACAGGAGATCCCCAGGTTATACCAGCTGTACATATATCACTATATACAGGAGATCCCCAGGTTATACCGGCTGTACATGTATCATTATATACAGGAGATCCCCAGGTTATACCGGCTGCACATATATCATTATATACAGGAGATCCCCAGGTTATACCAGCTGTACATATATCATTATATACAGGAGATCCCCAGGTTATACCGGCTGCACATATATCATTATATACAGGAGATCCCCAGGTTATACCGGCTGTACATATATCATTATATACAGGAGATCCCCAGGTTATACCGGCTGTACATATATCATTATATACAGGAGATCCCCAGGTTATCCCGGCTGTACATATATCATTATATACAGGAGATCCCCAGGTTATACCAGCTGTACATATATCATTATATACAGGAGATCCCAAGGTTATACCAGCTGTACATATATCATTATATACAGGAGATCCCCAGGTTATACCGGCTGTACATATATCATTATATACAGGAGATCCCCAGGTTATCCCGGCTGTACATATATCATTATATACAGGAGATCCCCAGGTTATACCAGCTGTACATATATCATTATATACAGGAGATCCCAAGGTTATACCAGCTGTACATATATCATTATATACAGGAGATCCCCAGGTTATACCGGCTGTACATATATCATTATATACAGGAGATCCCCAGGTTATACCAGCTGTACATATATCATTATATACAGGAGATCCCCAGGTTATACCGGCTGTACATATATCATTATATACAGGAGATCCCCAGGTTATACCGGCTGTACATATATCATTATATACAGGAGATCCCCAGGTTATACCAGCTGTACATATATCATTATATACAGGAGATCCCCAGGTTATACCAGCTGTACATATATCATTATATACAGGAGATCCCCAGGTTATACCGGCTGTACATACATCATTATATACAGGAGATCCCCAGGTTATACCGGCTGTACATATATCATTATATACAGGAGATCCCCAGGTTATACCGGCTGTACATACATCATTATATACAGGAGATCCCCAGGTTATACCAGCTGTACATATATCATTATATACAGGAGATCCCCAGGTTATACCGGCTGTACATACATCATTATATACAGGAGATCCCCAGGTTATACCAGCTGTACATATATCATTATATACAGGAGATCCCCAGGTTATACCGGCTGTACATATATCATTATATACAGGAGATCCCCAGGTTATACCGGCTGTACATATATCATTATATACAGGAGATCCCCAGGTTATACCAGCTGTACATATATCATTATATACAGGAGATCCCCAGGTTATACCAGCTGTACATATATCATTATATACAGGAGATCCCCAGGTTATACCGGCTGTACATACATCATTATATACAGGAGATCCCCAGGTTATACCGGCTGTACATATATCATTATATACAGGAGATCCCCAGGTTATACCGGCTGTACATATATCATTATATACAGGAGATCCCCAGGTTATACCGGCTGTACATATATCATTATATACAGGAGATACCCAGGATATAGCGGCTGTACATATATCATTATATACAGGAGATCCCCAGGTTATACCAGCTGTACATATATCATTATATACAGGAGATCCCCAGGTTATACCGGCTGTACATATATCATTATGTACAGGAGATCCCCAGGTTATACCAGCTGTACATATATCATTATATACAGGAGATCCCCAGGTTATACCGGCTGTACATATATCATTATATACAGGAGATCCCCAGGTTATACCGGCTGTACACATATCATTATATACAGGAGATCCCCAGGTTATACCGGCTGTACATATATCATTATATACAGGAGATCCCCAGGTTATACCAGCTGTACATATATCATTATATACAGGAGATCCCCAGGTTATACCGGCTGTACATATATCATTATATACAGGAGATCCCCAGGTTATACCAGCTGTACATATATCATTATATACAGGAGATCCCCAGGTTATACCGGCTGTACATATATCATTATATACAGGAGATCCCCAGGTTATACCGGCTGTACATATATCATTATATACAGGAGATCCCCAGGTTATACCGGCTGTACATATATCATTATATACAGGAGATCCCTAGGTTATACCGGCTGTACATATATCATTATATACAGGAGATCCCCAGGTTATACCGGCTGTACACATATCATTATATACAGGAGATCCCCAGGTTATACCAGCTGTACATATATCATTATATACAGGAGATCCCCAGGTTATACCGGCTGTACATATATCATTATATACAGGAGATCCCCAGGTTATACCAGCTGTACATATATCATTATATACAGGAGATCCCCAGGTTATACCGGCTGTACATATATCATTATATACAGGAGATCCCCAGGTTATACCGGCTGTACATATATCATTATATACAGGAGATCCCCAGGTTATACCGGCTGTACATATATCATTATATACAGGAGATCCCCAGGTTATACCGGCTGTACATATATCATTATATACAGGAGATCCCCAGGTTATACCAGCTGTACATATATCATTATATACAGGAGATCCCCAGGTTATACCAGCTGTACATATATCATTATATACAGGAGATCCCCAGGTTATACTGGCTGTACATACATCATTATATACAGGAGATCCCCAGGTTATACCGGCTGTACATATATCATTATATACAGGAGATCCCCAGGTTATACCGGCTGTACATACATCATTATATACAGGAGATCCCCAGGTTATACCAGCTGTACATATATCATTATATACAGGAGATCCCCAGGTTATACCGGCTGTACATATATCATTATATACAGGAGATCCCCAGGTTATACCGGCTGTACATATATCATTATATACAGGAGATCCCCAGGTTATACCGGCTGTACATATATCATTATATACAGGAGATCCCCAGGTTATACCGGCTGTACATATATCATTATATACAGGAGATCCCCAGGTTATACCGGCTGTACATATATCATTATATACAGGAGATCCCCAGGTTATACCGGCTGTACATATATCATTATATACAGGAGATCCCCAGATAATCTGTCCTGTATATCTATGGCAGGTAGAGTGTGTAGGTTGTGGGTTTAAATCCCGGGCAGGGCAGAAAATTATTTAATGCATAATTTAGAGTCTTGTGTCTGGGGAAGCCCTGGGAGATGTAGTGACTCCATATATGGACATCTGGTGACATCTCCCTGATGACGTGGTCCCACATCTACACATAGGATTCCCTGCCCGATGTCTGCTCTATGGGAATCCTCTGCAGACAGATACAAGGCGCCTGTAGAGCAGTAGAAGTCTTTCATTACCACATGGAACACAATCCTGATATTGGACCATTCTCTGAAAGTATCGCACAAGTACCGAGATTCCGATGCATCGAGCAATCCTAAAAGTAACAACATCATAGATACAAGTCATAAGTCACACTGGTGATCAGGGGCAGCAGGAGTAGGAATGTCCAGGAGGTGCGGACACTACAGTGTTAAATATCCCCTGGGGGGGGGGGAGGGCGGTGCTGATGCGGCAGCCTCTGGGCCGCCTATGACACGTGTTTGGCAGCTGAATTGCTGCGTCCTAGACACATCCTGTCCTGAGAGTTTACGTTTTTTTTACACATTTCATTATTTCATCTATTTTTCTTACCCTTCGCGCCAGAAATCTTCTCAGCACATTTTTAATAGTTTACCGAAATCATCAGGAAAAATAATTTTTTTTTTCCGATTTTTTTTTTTTATTTTACTAAAAATAAAAGACACTTGTGCTTTTTATGGAAATTAAACTGTGAAAGTCGTAGGAAAGACCTTCAGTCTCTACTTCCTATCATTCCTCCCCTCCCTGCCTGATAGATGATGGGGCTCATTTACTTACCCGGTCCAGTCGCTATCCAGCGCCGGGTTCGCCGACGCTGATTCGGGTTCTGCCGGGATTCATTAAGGTGTCAAGCTACACAAATTATTTTTTAAATACTACGTTTTTTCTGAATCTGTCGCGTTTTCCAATGGCCACGCCCCCCGATTTCCGTGGTGTGCAAGCCGGCGCGGATGCGACACAATGGGGCAGATTTACTTACCCGGTCCGTTCGCGATCCAGCGGCGCGTTCTCTGCGCTGGATTCGGGTCCGGCCGGGATTCATCAAGGTAGTTCCTCCGCCGTCCACCAGGTGGCGCTGCTGCGCTGAAAAGCATCCGAATGCCCTGAAATTCACCGGGCCGGACCAAGTGAAGGTAAGCGTGTCCCAAGCGACACTTTTATTGTTTTAAATGCGGCGGTTTTTCCGAATCCGTCGGGTTTTCGTTCGGCCACGCCCCCCAATTTCCGTCGCGTGCATTCCGGCGCCGATGCGCCACAATCCGATCGCGTGCGCCAGAATCCCGGGGCAATTCAGGGAAAATCGGCGCAAATCGGAAATATTCGGGTAACACGTCGGGAAAACGCGAATCAGGCCCTTAGTAAATGACCCCCAATCTGATTGCGTGCGACAAAAAATCCGAGGCAATTCAGGGAAAAACGGTGCAAATCGGTAATTTTCGGGAAACCCATCAATTCGAACCCTTCGTAAATGAGCCTCGATGTCTCTCTGATATCTGTGATGCTTGTAAGACAGAAGCTGTCAGGTTAGATAACACTGAAGTCTATGGAGACTCATTTATCACAAAGTGCCAATATAAACAGTAATTTATATATTTATTGGTCGAGCTGTTCTCCCACAACTTTCAATCATCCCTGCCACCTGAGGACACAGATACAATTGAAAGCAGGATGGAAAAGCTGGACTATCACTGTAGCTTCTCTCCAGGGTCATGCTGTACAGGAAGAGCCGTGGGGTCAGCAGGAGGACCTTTAAAGATAATCCGGTACTCTCCACACTTTCTCCCTTTTCCTTCAGTTCCAAGCTGCCATGAAATTCTAGGTGCCAGGGATCCAAAGTTATGGCTCCTATAATCCAGGACATATCTTATACATGCTAAGCCACTGAGGTGC
This sequence comes from Engystomops pustulosus, assembly GCF_040894005.1. Lineage (NCBI taxonomy): Eukaryota > Metazoa > Chordata > Amphibia > Anura > Leptodactylidae > Engystomops > Engystomops pustulosus. Next base: position 255,930,400 of record NC_092412.1, on the reverse strand, counting down.
CACCCTGTGAGGACATATGAGCAACTCCCTTGGCGATTAAAGGATTAAAATAGCAATGAGATTAGTAAATCTTGACTTATGTGGAACTGCCGTTAGATTATTTGGGGCTCATTTACTAAGGGTTCAAATCGCACACTTTTCCCGACAATTTCTGATTTGTGCTGAATTGCTCCAGGATTTTGGCGCACACTCTCAGATTTTGGCCCATCGGCTCCGGCTTTCATGCGACAGAATTGCGCGGGGGGGGGGGGGGGGTGTTGGCCGTTGGACAACCAGACGGATTCGTAAAAACCGCAGAATTTAAAAAAGTGAGCACTTACATGCACCAGGAAGAAGACGGTGAACTCTGGCGGACCTCGACGCTGCAGCGACACCTGCTGGATATCGGGCGCATGACCTTAGTGAATCCCGGCAGAACCTGAATCAGCGTCGGACAACGCACCGCGGGATCGCGACTGGACCGGGTAAGTAAATCTGCCCCTTTGAGTCCTGTCTGGTAAACTCTGCATGCCATAGGTTCGCCACCACTGTTCTATGGGATCTGTTGACAACTTCTAATTAGTGTTGCCCCCTTCAGTCGGTGTTTTTAAAAAAACAAGTGAAACTTCTGGCTCATTGGGGCATATTTATCAGGGCCTCTGCACCACGTCAGTTACTGTTCCTTCGCCGGCGCACTTGCTGTAAAAAGTCACCAGCTATCTTATTTTCTACGCCAGGCACTGCGTAGAATACGCGCTGCGCAGCTGCCTGCCCTGATACATCAAGAGGCGGAAGGCTCTTGATGTATGCTGCTGTGAAAATGCAGCTGGGGGGCAATCATACGCCGGCGCACAATAAATATGCCCCATTATTTTATGTGATAGGAACAATGGAGTATGATCATGAATTCAGTCCTATTGTGAAAACTAGTCTATGCAAATATAGACTGTTCATTCGGCGCAATGGAAAGTCGCACCACATCAACATTAACCCCAATGGATTTTTAGTCTAAAAGAAGCTAAAAAAAACGTTGTGAAACTGACTTCAGGAATCTGTCATTAGGGTTCAATGTGAAAACCTAATAAAAGGTTCCCTTTAAAGGAAACCTAGCATGTGATTTGATGCAGTATGAAGCAAACATACCTGGGGAATGCTGTAGCTACACTGATGCAGGATCATATCTTGGTTAGTCCCTGAGCTGAGTGGTTTTGCTGAAAAAACAATTATACCATTCAGGACCTTGGGAAAACTGGGACAGGTGGGCTTACATATTACAAGGGAGCTTGGAATTACAAATGGCAGCTAAGTAAAGCATGACTAGTCAAGCACTAATCAACCTGAGCTGAATGACTCATACACAGCAGCTGGGGGATGGTGCAGCAAATGATTATTCTGTCTGGCAGGAAGAGAAGTGCAGGAGATGATGATGCAATCAGAGAGAAACTCTCCTGCTATGAGAAGCGGCAAGCACCAGAGCAGCCATAGAAGCGACAGAGCTTCATTATCATAATGTTACATCTGTTTTATCAGCAAAACCTCTCAGCTCAGGGATTACCCAAGATATGATCCTGCATCATTGTAGCTACAGCATTCTCAGGGTATGTTCGCTTCATACTGCATCAAATCAAATGGTAGGTTTCCTTTAAGAAAAAATATTATTAAAAAACCTTATTATTGATGTTATTAGCTATTAACATAAAATAAAAACATTCCACACATTTTTATTTGAGATTTATTTAGTCAAGAACAACTTCAATGCAACCATTTTTATCCATAATAATGATCCCCATCCGCCTCTAAGGAGCAGGAAGAGACAGAGGTTAGAAAGATATAAGAAACATAAAAATGCAAATATGTAAAATAAACCCCCTGATTGCACTTATTTTTTATTCACCCGGGTGCTTCAAAAATTGTAATTGCACTTTGGTTTTAAGATAAAACAAAGCTGTTTCCTTTGGAGCGTGGCGGAGGCTGGTGACAGGGCGTTGAGGCTGCTCGGATACGCTAGTCGAGTATTTGTTGAACCGAAATAGCGTGGGAGTTTTTTTTTCTTTAATGAATTGAGTGCCAGAGGGGGCTTCTAACGGGGAGCATACTGTACCTGTCTGCCGAGCAGATGTGCTGAATCTTAATCATTATTTATAAGGAGCTGGCGGTCCTGCCATAGACGGCGCTGCGCCTCCGTCCCCGCCATCCGTCTCTCTACATTTCCTGCGCTCTATATAGTTTAACAACTCATTTTGTTGCTGCTAATTTAATCCCCACTGACTTTATGATGAGGAATATTGTTGTGATTCGGTGACTTATGCAAATCCCAGCCGCTGCATCTGGCACCGGCAGTTGTGTGCCTCATCTGCTCAGATCTGGAGATCGGTCGGGAACAAACAGTAAACAGAGGTTTCTCACGTCTACTGCTAAATGCACGTAGAAGGAAGATCAGGATTATTGAGAGGCAGAATAATAAGACTCTCTGGGTTTCCTGACCTCCCCATGTTATGCTGGAGGTACATAATCCCCGATGCCCCCTCCTCTCGCCAGTGTCCTGCTTCCCACTTGGTCGTAGTATTCTCCAGTGACCACTGCATCCTGGACTTTGAGGCACATGTCACTATCCAGTTCTACAATTAAAAAGCCGCTGACCCCATACCCAAGGTCCTGCCATCTCACCCCCAATTATAAGAGGGACCTTTCACCTCTGGGAGATGCCTGAGCAGGTTCCAGTACAGTGCAATTTTTGTGCCATTTTTGTCACCCTATACAATCTTGCTCCTGTGGTTATGTTCTGATCCTGATTCTGTCTCCATGCCTCAATTCTGCCTATATGGTTATGCTCAAATCCTGCTCCTGTGGCCATGCTCCAATCCTCTTCCTGTAGCATGCCCAAATCCTAATGAACATACTCTAATCCTACTCTTGTGGTTATGCTCCAATCCTGCAGCCATGCTCCAATCCTGTTTCTGTGGTTATGTTATGATCCTGATTCTGTCTCAAAGCCCCAATTCTGCCTCTGTAGTTATGCTCCAGTCCTGGTCCAGTGGCCATGCTCTACACATGCTTGTGGCCATGTCCCAATCTTCATGCGGAGGCCATGTCCCAATCTTCATGCTTTTGAGTCCATGCCCCAATCATGCCGCTGTGGTTATGCTACAATCCTGCTCTTATGGCCTTGACCCATTTCTGCTCCTGTGTTATGCTCCAATCCTGCTCTTATGGCCTGACAATACTGTTCCTGTGGCCATGCTGTGATCCTGCCCTTGTGGTTAAGTTCTTTCTCCTGTGGACATGTCCTAACTCTGTTTCTGTGGTCATACTCCAACCCTGCCATTTATGGACATGTTCCAATTCCGCCCCTATGGTTATGCTCCAATCCTGCTCCTATGGCCAGACTCCAATCCTGTTCCTGTGGCCATGCTCCAGTACTACTGAAGGGATCAGCCATGTTTAGCTCCATGTTCATACCTTGGATTGGTGTCCACCCTACTGAAGTTCATGGTCCTCGCTCCAGGTACTGATCTGTTTATGGCTCCATGTGCTCCAGGTCCGTCCTGTTCCCTGCTCCACACACGGTCTTAAGATTTGTAACGTTTTCTATAATTTTCCATTTGATTTCTTGCTTTATGATAGTAAATAAAGTCACAAATAGAGAAACATGAAATGTAACAATTGCAGTGATTTTATTACTGGGTCATGATGCAAAGGATTGTCCCAGTAGAACGGACCTTCCCAGTCTGATGCCCTAGAATATTGAGCAATGGTGGATGACTTGTTCTGCCCTGGTTCCTGTAGCCGGATACCTCAGGAGAGACTTCAGACTATTCTCGGAGAATGTGGAGAATGTGCGAGCGCTGCACGGATGGACAGACCCACCAAGGGAACGTGGGGTTTGTATTTATAGAATGGAGACGGCATCTTCTCTGAGAGGGCTCGTCATAGGAGATCTGGGGCCACTTCACTGACGTGCCGCCTACTTGTCGAGAAAACATGAAATATGTCTGGAGAATTTTCAGAATATTACTCGATAAACATGGATACATCAGGGCTATGCTACTCGAAATGTAACAGCGCTGTGAAACAGAGTGATGTAGACATAAGAAAATAACTGAAGCAGATTCCTCAAATCATAGGATTCCTGCTCACAAGAGCTTACAATCCATGGGGGACACAAGACGTTCAGCACCTGTTCCATACATAAATCTGTAGGGGCCAGACATCACCTTATATATGGACAGGTATGAAGTGCACTGGAAAAGGAAAGGACAGATACGGACAGCGAGACCTAGATCTACCTACTTGCTTATCCAACAATAGATGGTAAGTGACAACTGGTCGACAGTCTCTTCCTTCTCTGCCAGAGACAAAAACAGGACACACACAGATGATGGATGTACAAATACAGGTCAATATATAAAGGACAGTGCAAAACAAAATCAAGAGGCAAAGGGTTGTCAGCAGACAAGGATGGGTTAGAAGATAAAAATACAAAAGTAAAGAATACGCTGACAAGCTCAGAAGAAAACTTGTATGAAACACCGGGAAGTGGGCTGTAAATTCTCTTATGACATATCAAAGTCCTGGCCCAGACAGTGCCCTGACATTCAGACTAGCAGGGGAGGAATGTGAGTGGAGGAGGAATCTGCCACAGCTAGTTTAACCGTCTGCAGAGCAAAAAAAAGTCAGCAGGAGACAAAATGATGTGGAGGAAATCACTCCAGGAATGAAAAAAAGATGTTCAGATTATTTATGGACAAAATGCAACATTGGGGCACTTTTACTCAGGACCCTGCACCAGTTTTCTGTCGGACTTTGCACTTTCTTTCTAGTGCAAACTGCTCCCACAGGTATTTAGGAAGTGTTTGCACCTCATATGTGTCATACGTGACCCTTTTGTGGCGCAGCTGCACTAGGTACCATGCTACACAAATCTCTGTACCTAAAGGGGCATTCTGTGCTGTGCTCAGTCGAACTGTGAGCCACATGTGAAAGGTGCACCAAAAAAAAAGTTGGTGCACTCAGTCGGAGCAGTGCAGGGGGCGCCAGATTCATGAAGAATGTGTGCCAGGAATCCTGCATCTGGCGCCCCCTGCACACTACACAGGACACTGCACGTAGTACAGACTGCACTGCTCTTAGTAAATGTGCCCCATTATGTAACATTATTGTGCAGGTGTAGAGAGAAGCAATAATTTCATATATAGCAGAACACGACTACAACTAGACACTTGGCAGTGTTGAACTGTATATTATAGATTGATGAGTTGTTTGTTGGATGCAAATGTAGAAGAGTTGTTCCACTATTACTTATTACATAACAAATGTGCATTGTTTAGTTGATCAGCGCCTATTAAGATGATGCTGTAGGTCAAGTCCACCATAGAGTGTTTCAATGGGGGACAACAATAATGGGGGACAACACTCTATAACAGTGATGGCGAACCTTTTAGCGGCCGAGTGCCCAAAACCCTCCTTATTTATCGCGAGGTGCCAAATAAAAATTAAAGACGTAACTTATTGCTCCCTGTTCTTCAACAACTTTCAATCATATTGGCCTCCTGAGGACAGCAGCACAGTAGAAGGGAGGGAAAATTTACATCATTTTAGCTTCTTTCCAGTGTCCTCTGTACACAGAGAATCGTGGGGCCTGCAGGAGATCCTCCAAAGATAATTTGGCCCTGTCTACTCATTCCCCCTCTTCCTACAGTCCCAAGTAGTGAAGTAAGTATTAAAATAGGACCGAAAGCCGCATCTTTTAAGTTGCTTGGAACTGGAGGAAGATTCTTTGAGTTCTGTCTGGTGTGCTGGGGCGATGGCCCGGGTGCCCACAAAAAGGGCTCGGAGTGCCGCCTTTGGCACCCGTGCCATAGGTTCGCCATCACTGCTCTATAACATCCATAGGACATGAGGGGGAGTTTTGCTCAGGATTTTAGCATCCAAGGAGGGATTTGAACCAATGATATTTTTAATAATAAAGTCACATGTCTCTAGGATACAGATGCCCTGGTCTTATATCCAGAGGGGTAACATGGAGCAGTGGAAGCTTTATATATGGCAGATAGGACCCGTGTCCCCCAATACCCACCACTGCACCCCTATACCCATCTAGACTGATAATAACCTCAGGATACCTGCTGCTATATTCTGGGTAACCTGTGCTAGAAAAAGTTTTATTTTTTTATTAGTCTTTGTACTTTTTCTTTTATTTTCTCAGTATAAAAATGTATTTTTTTTTGTATTTTTTGGTATTTGTTACAAATGTCGAAGGTGTCATTCAGGAAACAGAAGATCAATCGTAGTGTTTTATATTCTATGTAGTGCCCATAAAACACACGCTGCCCTCGGGGAGCAGTCCTGTGCCAGGTCCCCTGTTGGAGCTATAATTTATTACATTGTATATTTCCTTCTCTTTTGATTTTCTGTTCGGGAGATGATGGATACATTTCTTCTACAATATAAACATACAACAAGTCTGAGACCTTCCCCGGCTACTGGGAAATGTCACAGATTATATCCTCATTTATTAGGATGGTAATTATATTAGAAGCGGCGCTGTGAAAAGTATGTGCCCCCCCCCTTTCTCCTTCAGGTGTCACTTGTTATTGCATAGTTGTAATAATTAATGGTTCATAATTGGTTAATACAATGTATCTTCATCCGGAGCTGCAGAACGGGGGAAAATTTTAGATTTTTCATTCATTTTGGAAAGAAAAAAGCTGTCAAATTACCCATAAAAGAATAACTGTCACCCCAGAGAGTTAGGACATATCCCTACCTACATGATGTATAACCTACACCTGGGACTGTGCATTGGGTGCATGAGGATATTTTAACCTTAGCTATAATTTTGCCCTGGAGCCTTTAAGTCTGTACCTGGATATTGGGGCTAAGGGTCCAAACGCCGCACTTTCGTCGGGTTTTCCGAATATTTCTCTTTTGCCCTGAAATGCCCTGGGTTTTTGGCACAGGGGATCGGATTGTGGCGCATTGGCCCCGGCTTGCATGTGACAAAATCGGGGGGCCCGACGGATTCGGACAAACCGCGGAATTTAAAAACGGAAATATGTTGCAAGATCAAGCACTTACATGCACGGGGGAGAAGAAGCAGGTGAACTCCGGCGGACCTCGGCGCAGCAGCAGCAGACGCGATCTTAGTGAAACGCTTTTTTTCGTCGGGTTTCCCAAAAATTACCAATTTGCGTCGAATTGCCCCGGGTTTTTGGCGCACGCGATCCGATTGTGGCGCATCAGCTCCAACTTGCATGTGACAGAAATCGGGGGGCGGGCAGTCGGACAACCGGACTGATTCGGAAAAAACGCAGAATTTAAAAAGAAAAATGTGTTGCTTGACACGCGCTTACCTGCACCCAGGATAGGATGATGAACTCCAGTGAACTCCGATGGACTTCAGTGCAGCAGCGACACCTGGTGGACATCGGGCGCACTACCTTAGTGAATCCCGGCAGACCCGAATCAGCGTCGGAGGACCCGCCGCTGGATCGCGAATGGACCGGGTAAGTAAATCTGCCCCAATGTGTCATGTTTCCATACGGTCGCCTGGGGCCTGGATTCCTCTAGGTCCATATCTGTTATCGTTCCTACAAGATAAAGTCTCTTTGCTTCTTATGACTATGGTGAAACTAAATTTCTTGTGGTTGTCTCATGGTTGTATATTTTTCCAAAAGTTTACTCCATGAGCAAATATTTTGGATTTTTGTATATCTCCAATATCCTGCTGATTACACCATGAATAAACATGTGAAGGGCAGAGCCGGAGCAGCTAAGAAGCCGCCTCCCCCGATATGAGCCGCGTCGTTCTGCGGGAGAGAAGATTGTGTGTCTTTCACATGAAGTGTAATGGAATTTTTTTCCCTCATCGGGTATTGAGGAGCGGATAGAACCGTGTACATGGATTTCTCCGTTTAGCGCTCTCCTCCGAGACCTCTGCATTATGGCGGCTTAAATTGAGACATTTCATAAAATATTAACTTAAAAACTACTGTTTCAGTTTGTGGAGTGAGAGCGCTTGTGTTCTACTCAACAGGGGATGATGAAAGTGCGATCCGGCCAACCGTGGGATGGAATCGGCTCGTTCCAATTACACGCCATCCTAATCATAAAGACGTGGACTCGGATCTATCAATCTGTCATTCTTATCGCTTTCATTTCGGGCTCCTCTCTATCAATCTTTTATTATTTCTCTTTAAATGGTCCGATCCTCCTAGGATGTGCTGATTACCTTATGTAATTCCTCCACGCTTAGATTATAGCCGAGCTGAGTGCTCCTTGTGGCAAGTCTCACTAATCAATCCCCCGGTGCTTCCATTCCATCCCTGCACCATTGGGGGTACCGGCTCCTGTTGACTCGTGATATACTATTAATAGGGGGCTATAAAGAATAGATGGGATCAGAGGGAAAAATGCAAAATCAACTACGGATAACTGATCTAGGGTATTAAGCCTTTACAGGGGCCAAGAAAAACTGCGGTTCATCTTTCACTACTAGATTTTTAGGGAATGTGAATGCAACAGGGAAACCTGACAATGGGAACCATTCTTCATGTCTTACTATATTATAAACAATGCTACTTGGGGCACAATTACTTACATGTCCCTGTGTGTTCCCCAATCCGGAGTGTACGACGAAAATGAACTCTGTCGCAATTCACTAAGATCGAGCACCCGATATTCTGCATGTGTCGCTTCCCCGCTCAGGTCCCTGGAGTTCACCTTCTTCTTCCCGGTGCGTGTAAGTGCATTGTCCGTGTATAATGTGCTGTGTGGGGAATCACTAAGATCCTGCGCCCAATATCCTGCATGTGTCGCTTCCCCGCTCAGGTCCCTGGAGTTCACCTTCTTCTTCCTGGTGCATGTAAGTGCATTGTCCGTGTATAATGCGCTGTGCGGGGAGTCACTAAGATCGTGCGCCTGATATCCTGCATGTGTCACTTCCCCGCTCAGGTCCCCGGAGTTCACCTTCTTCTTCCTGGTGTATGTAAGTGCATTGTCCGTGTATAATGCGCTGTGCGGGGAGTCACTAAGATCCTGCGCCCGATATCCTGCATGTGTCCCTTCCCCGCTCAGGTCCCCGGAGTTCACCTTCTTCTTCCTGGTGCATGTAAGTGCATTGTCCGTGTATAATGCGCTGTGCAGGGAGTCACTAAGATCCTGCACCCGATATCCTGCATGTGTCTACCCCGCTCAGGTCCCCGGAGTTCACCTTCTTCTCCCTGGTGCATGTAAGTGCATTGTCCGTGTATAATGCTCTGTGTGGGGAGTCACTAAGATCCTGCGCCCGATATCCTGCATGTGTCACTTCCCCGCTCAGGTCCCTGGAGTTCACGTTCTTCTTCCTGGTGCATGTAAGTGCATTGTCCGTGTATAATGCGCTGTGCGAGGAGTCACTAAGATCCTGCACCCGATATCCTGCATGTGTCGCTTCCCCGCTCAGGTCCCCGGAGTTCACCTTCTTCTTCCTGGTGCTTGTAAGTGCATTGTCCGTGTATAATGCGCTGTGCGGGGAGTCACTAAGATCCTGCGCCCGATATCCTGCATGTGTCGCTTCCCCGCTCAGGTCCCCGGAGTTCACCTTCTTCTTCCTGGTGCATGTAAGTGCATTGTCCGTGTATAATGTGCTATGCAGGGAGTCAGTAAGATCATGCGCCTGATATCCTGCATGTGTCGCTTCCCCGCTCAGGTCCCTGGAGTTCACGTTCTTCTTCCTGGTGCATGTAAGTGCATTGTCCGTGTATAATGCGCTGTGCGGGGAGTCACTAAGATCGTGCGCCTGATATCCTGCATGTGTCGCTTCATCGCTCAGGTCCCCGGAGTTCACCTTCTTCTTCCTGGTGCTTGTAAGTGCATTGTCCGTGTATAATGTCCTGTGCGGGGAGTCACTAAGATCCTGCTCCCGATATCCTGCATGTGTCACTGGAGTTCACCTTCTTCTTCCTGGTGCATGTAAGTGCATTGTCCGTGTATAATGTCCTGTGCGGGGAGTCACTAAGATCCTGCGCCCGATATCCTGCATGTGTCACTTCCCCGCTCAGGTCCCCGGAGTTCACCTTCTTCTTCCTGGTGCATGTAAGTGCATTGTCCGTGTATAATGCACTGTGCGGGGAGTCACTAAGATCCTGCACCTGATATCCTGCATGTGTCACTTCCCCGCTCAGGTCCCCGGAGTTCACCTTCTTCTTCCCGGTGCATGTAAGTGCTTTGTCTTGCAACACAATTTTACTGTTAAATCCCTCGCTCATTCCGAATCTGTTTGATCGTCCGACAGCCCGTCCCCCAATTTCTGTCGCATAAAAGCTGGTGCCGATGCGCCAAAATCCGATCAAGTGTGACAAAATCCCCTTCTAAATGCCTCTCCCAGCAGTGCGATCCCCGAAAACATCGGAAAACCCCACGGAAATGCGGCCCCGGGACCCTTAGTAAGCTCCAATGTGTTGATGAACCTTCTGATGGTCTATAAACCCTCATCCATGTCTTGTTTAATACACTGGACCATTCCCTACGCCATGATGAATACATTGCTCCACTATGCACCATTCTCAATGTCTTTATGATCATATTGATCTACTATGAACCATTCCCCAAGACTACTTGATCTCATTGTCTTAATGATCCAACTTGTTCATGGTGGACCATTCTCTATGTCTTGTTACAAGCGCTATGAACCCTTCTTTACAATGAATACATTGTCATTATTAAAAATCCCATTGTTATTATTCTAATCTAATGCAAAACGTTCTCAATGTCTCAATAAATACACTGGTCCACAATGAACAATGTTCTAAGTCTTGTTGAGTACATTGGTCTGCTATGAACCCCTCTCTGTGTCTCGTTCAATGCTCTGGTCATCTATGGTGCATTCGCCAGTTTTTGATGAACACAATGGGGCAGATTTATCAAGCAGTCTGAAAGTCAGAATATTTCCAGTTGCCCATGGCAACCAATCACAGCTCAGCTTTCATTTCACCAGTGCTCATGAATATTTTAAAGCTGAGCTGTGAGTGGTTGCCATGGGCAACTGGAAATATTCTGACTTTCAGACTGCTTGATAAATCTGCCCCAATGGTCTATCATGAAACATTCTCCATGTCTAGTTGAATAAAGGTCTAATATGGAACGTATCATGTGCTCTGATGAATACATTGCTTCATTATGAACTATTCTCTATGTATTGTTGAACAAATTGGCCCCATTGACCACTCCCCATGTTTTGTTCTCTTCATGTATTGTTCCACTTTGAACCATACTTTATGTTGTTTTGAATTCGATGGTCCACTATGAACAATTACTGTATCTATGCATTGATGGACATCATGGACTCCGTGCCTCGTTGAACACAATGGGGCAGATTTACTTACCCGGTCCATTCGTAATCCAGCGGTGCGTTCTCTGCAGTGGATTCGGGTCCGGCCGGGATTCACTAAGGCAGTTCCTCCGACGTCCACCAGTTGGCGCTGCTGCGCTGAAGTCCGCTGGAATGCACTCAAGTTCACCGGCCTATTCCTAGTGAAGGTAAGTGCAAGTTTCGCAACACATTTTTTTTTTTAAATGCAGCGTTTTTTCCGAATCAGTCGGGTTTTCTTTTGGCCACGCCCCCGATTTCCGTCGCGAGCATGCCAGCGCCGATGCACCACAATCCGATCGCGTGCGCCAAAATCCCGGGGCAATACAGGGGAAATCGCCGCAAATCGGAAATATTCGGGTAACACGTCGGGAAACCGCAAATCGGGCCCTTAGTAAATGACCCCCATTGTTCCACCTTGGAGTTTTTCTACGTGTTGTTGAACACTCAATTCTATGGGTCGCTTTGCAGTTGGGTTGTATTATGTCAGGACCATCCCCACAGACCATTACACTGGGACTGTAGAGTTCGGTCCACCACTAAAGACACCACTATGCCCTTGTGTGGTAACACGCCTGCCCCAAAGGAAACAAAGATTGGGATTTCAATTAAAATGGCCAGTTATTTACCCATTGTCATCCTCCATAGATTCTGGGGATAATATAATGTACACACCACCCAGTAAGAGCCTAAACAAACCAACTATAGAGCCAAGAAAAATTCCCCCACCAATTTCCAATGACGCTCAGTCCACCACTCATCTTCATTGATACCACGTTGGAGCCAGAGAAGATCATGTAGAACATTCTCCACCTTATTCATGGTGGTTTCTTCCATGGCTCATAACCCACATATGATCATTCAAATCTGACAAATTCTGAAGCAAATATCCTGCAAAATATTTGCCCTGAGATGACATTCCAGATCAGAAAGCAGTGGACGAGGTGTATGGTCTCACACATGTCCTGACGCTGCTTCCAGGAAGTTTAAGTCTTAAAGACGCAGACATTTTTGATTTTCTTTTTTGTATTTCGATTTCCGTTGCTCCGGCGTCACGTGTTTCAGCTTCACTTCACACAACAGTGAAGGAAATCCATTCTATATATATATATACTTCTCTTCTCTTAAAAGCCGTACCTGGAATAATGTCACACCTGGGAATTGTACAAGTGTCAGCTCAGCAGTTATAGCTTGAAACGTTCTACAGCAAAAGGTCAGAGTTTTGTGTGGAACAATTGTAGTCAAGGAAACCCGTATGGAGCCCCTGATTATATTGTATCCCATTTGTTCTGGAAGTAGTTAACGCTTCGACGCGACAGAACAAGCCGCAATCTCCTGTATGCGTTTGTCATTGGATAATTTAACGTGGGCACAAGGGAATTAAAGTCCCACAACCCATGTGTTACCAGATTTCTGCTAAGAGCTGGACTTTACCAAGGCTCCGGAATCCAGCAGGAAAGACACAGTATAGGACTATGTGCACATCGGGGGTCATTTACTAAGAGCCCGATTCGCGTTTTCCCAACGCGTTACCCGAATATTTCCGATTTGTGCCGATTTTCCCTGTATTGCCCCGGGATTTTGACGCACGCAAACGGATTGTGTCGCATCGGCGCCGGCATGCAAGCGACGGGAATCGGGCGGGCGTGGACGAACAAAAACCCGACGAATTCGGAAAAACCGCCGCATTAAAAAAAAAAAAAAGTGTCGCTGGACAGGCGCTTACCTGCACCCGGCCCGGCTTGGTGAACTTCAGTGCATTCCGATGCTCTTCAGCGCAGCAGCGCCACCTGGTGGACGTCGGAGGAACTGCCTTAGTGAATCACCGGAAGACCCGAATCCTCCGCAGAGAACGCGCCGCTGGATCGCGAATGGACCGGGTAAGTAAATCTGCCCCATTACATCAGTCCCTAGCTTATTATGGGAATTCCTTGGCTTATCTAGGCAGTGTATGGCCCCATATTGGCTTAGTGCACTAGCAGAGCTCAGCAGAATGGCTCCATACATGAACAATGTATGAAGTGCAATCATTATTATATTTAGTATTATTCAGTGCAATCAAAATAATTCACACACTCCCCCTCCCCAACTTTGTAAATTAGGTTTATTGGAAAATTTTTCTAAATTTCAGATGTTTAATAGGAAAAATTTAGTCCAACACAAATGGTTTCTCCATTTGTATAAAAAGTGTCCAAAATCTAAGACAAACAGTGGGTGACATGTATGAAGAACAGCCCTGACACGGACCGTATCATGAGATTCAGGAAACAAAAATCGGACTCTGAGGCGCCACTTCCACATAGACAGAATCATTTATTTATAAATATGAGGATGACGCGTTTCGAGGGAGGACATCCCTCTTCATCAGAACCTGTATGATCCTCTCCAGTAGGGGACTTACTAAGGATAAGACTCTAATCTTTCAGATCCAATCTTACACAACGGGACATACAGGCAGTAACGGATATCTACCATTACCAAAATGGTACAGATACTCACCTGTCCTCCTCTTCCTCTTGATCCCGGCGCTTGTCTCCTCTAATCTTGACGCAACGGAATCACCTAGAAAAAAGATTTATGATTAGCAGCAGGGAGCACGGGGGAAGATGTCCGACTAATTCACTAAGATCGTGCCCCCGATATCCTGCATGTGTCGCTTCCCCACTCAGGTCCCCGGAGTTCACCTTCTTCTTCTTGGTGCATGTGAGTGCATTGTCCGTGTATAATGCGCTGTGCGGGGAGTCACTAAGATCCTGCGCCTGATATCCTGCATGTGTCGCTTCCCCACTCAGGTCCCCGGAGTTCACCTTCTTCTTCCTGGTGCATGTAAGTGCATTGTCCGTGTATAATGTGCTGTGCGTGGAGTCACTAAGATTGTGCTCCCGATATCCTGCATGTGTCGCTTCCCCGCTCAGGTCCCCGGAGTTCACCTTCTTCTTCCTGGTGCATGTAAGTGCATTGTCCGTGTATAATGCGCTGTGCGTGGAGTCACTAAGATCGTGCGCCCGATATCCTGCATGTGTCGCTTCCCCGCTCAGGTCCCTGGAGTTCACCTTCTTCTTCCCGGTGCATGTAAGTGCATTGTCCGTGTATAATGCGCTGTGCGGGGAGTCACTAAGATCATGCGCCCGATATCCTGCATGTGTCTCTTCCCCGCTCAGGTGTCCGGAGTTCACCTTCTTCTTCCTGGTGCATGTAAGTGCATTGTCCGTGTATAATGCGCTGTGCAGGGAGTCACTAAGATCGTGCGCCCGATATCCTGCATGTGTCGCTTCCCCACTCAGGTCCCCGGAGTTCACCTTCTTCTTCCTGGTGCATGTAAGTGCATTGTCCGTGTATAATGCGCTGTGCAGGGAGTCACTAAGATCGTGCGCCCGATATCCTGCATGTGTCGCTTCCCCACTCAGGTCCCCGGAGTTCACCTTCTTCTTCCTGGTGCATGTGAGTGCATTGTCTTGCAACACAATTTGAAAGTTAAATCCCGCATTCAATCCAAATCGGCCGGATTGTCCGACAGCCGCCCACCATTTCTGTTGCATGAAAGTTGGAGCGATTGTGCCAAATTTAGATCGTTATATGTATCTGTATAAACCTATAAGCAAATACAAGCACAGCAGCACTGTGGCTCAGTGGTTAGCACTACAGCCTTGCAGTGCTGGGGTCCTGGGTTCAAGTCTCATCCAGGTCAACATCTGCAAAGAGTTTGTATGTTCTCTCCGTGTTTGCGTGGGTTTCCTCCGGGTACTCCGGTTTCCTCCCACACTCCAGAACATACTGGTAGGCTGATTAGATTGTGAGCCCCATTGGTGACAGGGACTGATCTGGCAGCTCTGTGCAGCGCTGCAGAATATGTGTGCGCTATATAAATAAATAATAGTTATTATTATTAATTGTGTAGGTCATTCAATAACACATTCGGTTCTGCTACATCGTGTACCAGCGCAGCAGTGGGCAGAGATGACCGGGCCGGATTAATGTTGAACTGGATTAGAAGATTACTCCAACAGAATTAATCCTGGCAAGACACGGATCATTGAGTAACCCTTCAATACCGTCCCGCAACAATGGGACGGAAACACGGAAAAATTTTGATGAAAGATTTAGACTTCGGACCCGTCTTTGCCGGATGCTTAATAATTCCCACCTGAACAATTGAAAGGGAGATAGGAAGAAGATGATTAGGAGTCACAACGCTGGACAATGCATGGAATGATCCCTCTCTGGGATTGCATATCCGTGGAGCGGAACTGAAGCTTTTTTTTTTTTAATTCATTTTTTAAGATCAAAAGAAGAAAAGATTCTATGGATGGAGAAAAGAAAGGAAAGTAACGAAAAGGAATAAAGACTCAATAATGTGGAGAAGAGTAACGTCACCCAATGTCACAACAAGATCCCCAATCCAAAGGGAAGAGGAGAATAAATCGATTGACCCCGTGTATTGTACGGGACGTGGTGAGAAGGGAATTGATACAATGTATAAACAACCAATAGTCACCCGGCTCTGCCACCAATAACACAATGTATCCACCAAGTAAATGGTTAAAATGTAACCTTTATTGTGTTTACATTCAGAACAAATCATATTGTAACATTTTCAAGAACCCAAACAGACAGAACTGGCGATAGGTAGGGACTAGGGCAGTGGTGGCGAACCTATGGCACGGGTGCCAGAGGCGGCACTCAGAGCCCTTTCTGTGGGGACCCGGGCCATCGCCCCAGCGCACCAGACAGGACTCAAAGAATTTTCCTGCAGTTCCAAGCAACTTAAAAGACGCTGCTTCCAGTCATATATTGACACTTACTTTGCTACTTGGGACTCTAGGAAGAAGAAGAATGTGTAGAAAGGTCCAAATTATCTTTGGAGGATCCCCTGCTGGCCCCACGATTTTCTCTGTACAGAGGGACACTGGAAAGAAGCTAAAATTATGAAAATTTTCCATCTTTCTACTATGTTGCTGTCCTCAGGAGGCCAATATGATTGAAAGTTGTTGAATAGGGAGCAATAAGTTACTGCTTTACTTTTTGGTTTGTACCTCGCGATAAATAAAGGGGGTTTTGGGTTGCAGTTTGGGCACTCGGCCGCTAAAAGGTTCGCCATCACTGGACTAGGGAGTCCCATCATCTACACAACGATGTGTCAGCATTCAGAGGGGTTTGAGCACTTCCCCCCTATTGTTAGACGCATTCACAATGTTATTAGAGCTGGTGATAGAACAATCCTAAATGTTCCCATTATATGAATTATACGCTCCGTGCCAGTCTATAGCCCCATGCACATGACCGTCGGGGGGGACGTATGTACGGCCGCAAGCTATGCCCCCCATAGATGGCAATGGCCACAAGGCCATTGTATACAGCTCCCCCAGTAATCACCATAAAGGGTATTATTGGTTGTTTATATTGAGTGATGTCACCTGACTTTAGACAGGAGGGAAGAGCTGATACCGACCGGAACATAAGGAGTGGCGCCACCTAGTGGACCCCGAGGGCTGGACTGCACCAGTGTACCAGACCACAATAACCCCATTTGCTGAAATGCAATGAGAATAGGATGTCACGATCACATATTGGGGGTCATTTACTAAGGGCCCGATTCACGTTTTCCCGACGTGTTACCCGAATATTTCCGATTTGCGCAGATTTCCCCTGTATTGCCCCGGGATTTTGGCGCACGCGATCGGATTGTGGCGCATCGGCGCTGGCATGCACGCAACGGAAATCGGAGGGCGTGGCCGAACGAAAATCCAACGGATTCGGAAAAACCGCCACATTAAAAAAAAAAATGTGTTGCGAAAATTTCACTCACCTTTACTCAGTCCGGCTCGGTGTATTCCAGTGCGCTCCGATGCTCTTCAGCGCAGCAGCGCCACCTGGTGGACGGCGGAGGGACTGCCTTAATAATTCCCGGCCGGACCCGAATCCAGCGCAGAGAACGCGCCGCTGGATCGCGAATGGACCGGGTAAGTAAATCTGCCCCATTGTATCTACATAGTATTTACATTGCACTGATTTACATGTTTAAAAAAACGCATAGAGGGTGCGAGGGCAGCTGCGACGTTCCAGGCCCCTGAAGGGTACCAAGGTCACTTAGTTATCCTTTTATAGACACTCCAAGAACACAATGGTTCTGAGAGGGGCAGGATGTGAATTAAAGTTGTCCACACAACTTCCGGATATGGCACAACAATAAATCAAATCCCTGAATGGCTATCAGACCCCTCTCACTAGCCTCAGGGAAACAGAACCTTATCAACCCAATTAAGCTGCCACCAGTTCTCCTTTAATATAAGCTCGGTCCATAACGGCATAATATAGGGTGAGGAACCAACTCTATAAGCGAGACTCGGGCGTGGGGATTTGTGGATCGAGATAAAAGAGCAACAAAGATTAGATGTTATATTTAATTGCCTTAAGGGCACAATAGACAGGACAATATAAACAGTAGAGATATACACTCCCCGGCCACTTTATTAGGTACACCTGTCCAACTGCTCGTTAACACTTAATTTCTAATCAGCCAATCACATGGCGGCAACTCAGTGCATTTAGGCATGTAGACATGGTCAAGACAATCTCCTGCAGTTCAAACCGAGCATCAGTATGGGGAAGAAAGGTGATTTGTGGCCTTTGAACGTGGCATGGTTGTTGGTGCCAGAAGGGCTGGTCTGAGTATTTCAGAAACTGCTGATCTACTGGGATTTTCACGCACAACCATCTCTAGGGTTTACAGAGAATGGTCCGAAAAAGAAAAAACATCCAGTGAGCGGCAGTTCTGTGGGCGGAAATGCCTTGTTGATGCCAGAGGTCAGAGGAGAATGGGCAGACTGGTTCAAGCTGATAGAAAGGCAACAGTGACTCAAATCGCCACCCGTTACAACCAAGGTAGGCAGAAGAGCATCTCTGAACGCACAGTACGTCCAACTTTGAGGCAGATGGGCTACAGCAGCAGAAGACCACACCGGGTGCCACTCCTTTCAGCTAAGAACAGGAAACTGAGGCTACAAGTTGCACAAGCTCATCGAAATTGGACAGTAGAAGATTGGAAAAACGTTGCCTGGTCTGATGAGTCTCGATTTCTGCTGCGACATTCGGATGGTAGGGTCAGAATTTGGCGTCAACAACATGAAAGCACGGATCCATCCTGCCTTGTATCAGCGGCTCAGGCTGGTGGTGGTGGTGTCATGGATCCATCCTGCCTTGTATCAGCGGCTCAGGCTGGTGGTGGTGGTGTCATGGATCCATCCTGCCTTGTATCAGCGGCTCAGGCTGGTGGTGTCATGGATCCATCCTGCCTTGTATCAGCGGCTCAGGCTGGTGGTGCTGGTGTCATGGATCCATCCTGCCTTGTATCAGCGGCTCAGGCTGGTGGTGCTGGTGTCATGGATCCATCCTGCCTTGTATCAGCGGCTCAGGCTGGTGGTGGTGGTGTCATGGATCCATCCTGCCTTGTATCAGCGGCTCAGGCTGGTGGTGGTGGTGTCATGGATCCATCCTGCCTTGTATCAGCGGCTCAGGCTGGTGGTGGTGGTGTCATGGATCCATCCTGCCTTGTATCAGCGGGTCAGGCTGGTGGTGCTGGTGTCATGGATCCATCCTGCCTTGTATCAGCGGCTCAGGCTGGTGGTGGTGGTGTCATGGATCCATCCTGCCTTGTATCAGCGGGTCAGGCTGGTGGTGGTGGTGTCATGGATCCATCCTGCCCTGTATCAGCGGCTCAGGCTGGTGGTGATGGTGTCATGGATCCATCCTGCCTTGTATCAGCGGCTCAGGCTGGTGGTGGTGGTGTCATGGATCCATCCTGCCTTGTATCAGCGGCTCAGGCTGGTGGTGCTGGTGTCATGGTGTCTTTGGGCCCCTTGGTACAACGCCACAGCCTACCTGAGTATTGTTGCTGACCATGTCCATCCCTTTATGAGCACAATGTACCCTGTAACATCTGATGGCTACTTTCAGCAGGATAATGCGCCATGTCATAAAGCTGGAATCATCTCAGACTGGTTTCTTGAACATGACAATGAGGTCACTGGACACAAATGGCCTCCACAGTCACCAGATCTCAATCCAATAGAGCATCTTTGGGATGTGGTGGAACGGGAGATTCGCATCATGGATGTGCAGCCGACAAATCTGCGGCAACTGTGTGATGCCATCATGTCAATATGGAGCAAAATCTCTGAGGAGCTTCCAGCACCTTGTTGTATCTATGCCACGAAGAATTGAGGCAGTTCTGAAGGCAAAAGGGGGTCCAACCCGTTAATAGCATGGTGGACCTAATAAAGTGGCCGGTGAGTGTATACAGTTACACAGAGTACAAAATACAAGGTAGCACTACAAGTAACAGCAGTTCCTTGTGTGTGGGCCTAATGGAACTTTTTAGTCCACACCTTAAGATCCTTTTCTGCTCTTGATGTTAAAGTGTTTCCCTGCTTATATTAGGCGGAGTCACACCTCTGCCCACCTCCAGGAGGGGTCATGGGTCCCTCCTACCTGGTACTACAACCAGAGCCCTGGATAAGCCAAAGCCTCTCAAGGGGAAGTCATAGGGTCATGATTCTGGTATCAATGGATCCGGGGATCGCATTGATAGCAAACCTGACACATTTGCTGCGATCCTATCAGAGATATTGATATCTCTGGAACCAAGTGTTCTAGAGCCCCAAAAATCGCACCACCTTGATCACCTGAATATCAATTTCCAAAAATGAATTTGTTCTTCTAGTGAAATGGACCATAACTCCATATCTGTCCCTATTCAGGCCACTGGTTCCAGAGTTTTTATGGCCCTTTGTCTATTTGAGGTTGGGGGGTGGAGATGCCTGGAGACGATGTGACTGCAGAGGTCTTTGAAGCTCGGTCACATGCTGTGTTCATAAACAACCTAGGTCAATTAAGCTGAGGCTGGGGGAAAGTGGGGTAGGAAAAGGCCCCCTCCCCCTGGTCACATTTATCACAGGGGACATTTATCAAAGTGTTTGCGCCAGTTTTCTGTCCGTTTTGTATTGTTTCATGGCTGCTCTGTGTCTAACAAGACAAATGAGAGCCTGAAAAAAAAACATTTCCCGGTTCTGCCACACTACACAGGCAACTGTACCTAGAAAAGACTGTGCTGCTCATGATAAATGTGACCCATTATCCTATATTCCTATATAACAAGATCTACAACCAAATTATATCCTATACATAGTCATTCATGAACTCAGGAACCCATCAAAGTAACCTGACTGTACATAGGGGGCAGTATTATAGTAGTTATATTCCTGTACATAGGGGGCAGTATTATAGTAGTTATATTCTTGTACATAGGAGCCAGTATTATAGTAGTTATATTCCTGTACATAGGGGACAGTATTATAGTAGTTATATTCTTGTACATAGGGGCAGTATTATAGTAGTTATATTCTTGTACATAGGGGGCAGTATTATAGTAGTTATATTCTTGTACATAGGGGGCAGTATTATAGTAGTTATATTCCTGTACATAGGGGGCAGTATTATAGTAGTTATATTCTTGTATATAGGGGGCAGTATTATAGTAGTTATATTCTTGTACATAGGGGGCAGTATTATAGTAGTTATATTCCTGTACATAGGAGCCAGTATTATAGTAGTTATATTCCTGTACATAGGGGGCAGTATTATAGTAGTTATATTCCTGTACATAGGGGGCAGTATTATAGTAGTTATATTCCTGTACATAGGGGGCAATATTATAGTAGTTATATTCCTGTACATAGGAGCCAGTATTATAGTAGTTATATTCCTGTACATAGGGGGCAGTATTATAGTAGTTATATTCTTGTACATAGGGGGCAGTATTATAGTAGTTATATTCCTGTACATAGGGGGCAGTATTATAGTAGTTATATTCTTGTACATAGGGGGCAGTATTATAGTAGTTATATTCTTGTACATAGGGGGCAGTATTATAGTAGTTATATTCCTGTACATAGGGGGCAGTATTATAGTAGTTATATTCCTGTACATAGGGGGCAGTATTATAGTAGTTATATTCATGTACATAGGGTGCAGTATTATAGTAGTTATATTCCTGTACATAGGGGGCAGTATTATAGTAGTTATATTCTTGTACATAGGGGGCAGTATTATAGTAGTTATATTCCTGTACATAGGGGGCAGTATTATAGTAGTTATATTCTTGTACATAGGGAGCAGTATTATAGTAGTTATATTCTTGTACATAAGGGGCAGTATTATAGTAGTTATATTCTTGTACATAGGGGGCAGTATTATAGTAGTTATGATCCTTTACATAGGGGGCAGTTTTATAGTAGTTATATGCTTGTACATAGGGGGCAGTATTATAGTAGTTATATTCTTGTACATAGGGGGCAGTATTATAGTAGTTATATTCTTTTACATAGGGGGCAATATTATAGTAGTTATATTCTTGTACATAGGGGGCAGTATTATAGTAGTTATATTCTTGTACATAGGGGGCAGTATTATAGTAGTTATATTCTTGTACATAGGGGGCAGTATTATAGTAGTTATATTCTTGTACATAGGGGGCAGTATTATAATAGTTATATTTTTGTACATAGGGGGCAGTATTATAGTAGTTATATTCCTGTACATAGTGGCAGTATTATAGCAGTTATATTCCTGTACATAGGGGCAGTATTATAGTAGTTATATTCTTGTACATAGGGGGCAGTATTATAGTAGTTACATTCTTATACATAGGGGCAGTATTATAGTAGTTACATTCTTGTACATAGGGGGCAGTATTATAGTAGTTATATTCTTGTACATAGGGGGCAGTATTATAGTAGTTATATTCTTGTACATAGGGGGCAGTATTATGGTAGTTATATTCTTGTACATAGGGGGCAGTATTATAGTAGTTATATTCCTGTACATAGGGGGCAGTATTATAGTAGTTATATTCTTGTGCATAGGAGCAGTATTATAGTAGTTATATTCTTGTACATAGGGGGGCAGTATTATAGTAGTTATATTCCTGTACATAGGGGGCAGTATTATAGTAGTTATATTCTTGAACATAGGGGGCAGTATTATAGTAGTTATATTCTTTTACATAGGGGGCAGTATTATAGTAGTTATATTCTTTTACATAGGGGGCAGTATTATAGTAGTTATATTCTTTTACATAGGGGGCAGTATTATAGTAGTTATATTCTTTTACATAGGGGGCAGTATTATAGTAGTTATGTTCTTGTTCATAGGTGGCAGTATTATAGTAGTTATATACTTGTACATAGGGGGCAGTATTATAGTAGTTATATTCTTGTACATAGGGGGCAGTATTATAGTAGTCATATTCTTTTACATAGGGGGCAGTATTATAGTAGTTATATTCTCGTACATAGGGGGCAGTAATATAGTAGTTATATTCCTGTACATAGGGGGCAGTATTATAGTAGTTATATTCTTGTACATAGGGGGCAGTATTATAGTAGTTATATTCTTGTACATAGGGGGAAGTATTATAGTAGTTATATTCTTGTACATAGGGGGCAGTATTATAGTAGTTATATTCTTGTACATAGGGGGCAGTATTATAGTAGTTATATTCTTGTACATAGGGGGCAGTATTATAGTAGTTATATACTTGTACATAGGGGGCAGTATTATAGTAGTTATATTCTTGTACATAGGGGGCAGTATTATAGTAGTTATATTCTTGTACATAGGGGGCAGTATTATAGTAGTTATATTCTTGTACATAGGGGGCAGTATTATAGTAGTTATATTCTTGTACATAGGGGGCAGTATTATAGTAGTTATATTCTTGTACATAGGGGGCAGTATTATAGTAGTTATATTCTTGTACATAGGGGGCAGTATTATAGTAGTTATATTCTTGTACATAGGGGGCAGTATTATAGTAGTAATATTCTTGTACATAGGGGGCAGTATTATAATAGTTATATTTTTGTACATAGGAGCAGTATTATAGTAGTTATATTCTTGTACATAGGAGCAGTATTATAGTAGTTATATTCTTGTACATAGGGGGCATTATTATAGTAGTTATATTCCTGTACATAGTGGCAGTATTATAGCAGTTATATTCCTGTACATAGGGGCAGTATTATAGTAGTTATATTCTTGTACATAGGGGGCAGTATTATGGTAGTTATATTTCTGTACATAGGGGGCAGTATTATAGTAGTTATATTCCCTTACATAGGGGGCAGTATTATAGTAGTTATATTCTTGTACATAGGGAGCAGTATTATAGTAGTTACATTCTAGTACATAGGGGCAGTATTATAGTAGTTATATTCTTGTACATAGGGGGCAGTATTATAGTAGTTATATTCTTGTACATAGGGGGCAGTATTATAGTAGTTATATTCTTGTACATAGTGGCAGTATTATAGTAGTTATATTCTTGTACATAGGGAGCAGTATTATAGTAGTTATATTCCTGAACATAGGGGGCAGTATTATGGTAGTTATATTCTTGTACATAGGAGCAGTATTATAGTAGTTATATTCTTGTACATAGGAGCAGTATTATAGTAGTTATATTCTTGTACATAGGGGGGCAGTATTATAGTAGTTATATTCCTGTACATAGGGGGCAGTATTATAGTAGTTATATTCTTGTACATAGAGGGCAGTATTATAGTAGTTATATTCTTGTACATAGGGGGCAGTATTATAGTAGTTATATTCTTGTACATAGGGGGCAGTATTATAGTAGTTATATTCTTGTACATAGAGGGCAGTATTATAGTAGTTATATTCCTGTACATAGGGGGCAGTATTATAGTAGTTATATTCCTGTACATAGGGGGCAGTATTATAGTAGTTATATTCTTGTGCATAGGAGCAGTATTATAGTAGTTATATTCTTGTACATAGGGGGGCAGTATTGTAGTAGTTATATTCCTGTACATAGGGGGCAGTATTATAGTAATTATATTCTTGAACATAGGGGGCAGTATTATAGTAGTTATATTCCTGTACATAGGAGGCAGTATTATAGTAGTTATATTCTTGTACATAGAGGGCAGTATTATAGTAGTTATATTCTTTTACATAGGGGGCAGTATTATAGTAGTTATGTTCTTGTACATAGGTGGCAGTATTATAGTAGTTATATACTTGTACATAGGGGGCAGTATTATAGTAGTTATATTCTTGTACATAGGGGGCAGTATTATAGTAGTTATATTCTTGTACATAGGGGGCAGTATTATAGTAGTTATATTCTTGTACATAGGGGGCAGTATTATAGTAGTTATATTCTTGTACATAGGGGGCAGTATTATAGTAGTTATATTCTTGTACATAGGGGGCAGTATTATAGTAGTTATATTCTTTTACATAGGGGGCAGTATTATAGTAGTTATGTTCTTGTACATAGGTGGCAGTATTATAGTAGTTATATACTTGTACATAAGGGGCAGTATTATAGTAGATATATTCTTGTACATAGGAGGCAGTATTATAGTAGTTATATTCCTGTACATAGGGGGCAGTATTATAGTAATTATATTCTTGAACATAGGGGGCAGTATTATAGTAGTTATATTCTTGTACATAGAGGGCAGTATTATAGTAGTTATATTCTTTTACATAGGGGGCAGTATTATAGTAGTTTTGTTCTTGTACATAGGGGGCAGTATTATAGTAGTTATATTCTTGTACATAGGGGGCAGTATTATAGTAGTTATATTCTTGTGCATAGGGGGCAGTATTATAGTAGTTATATTCTTGTGCATAGGGGGCAGTATTATAGTAGTTATATTCTTGTGCATAGGGGGCAGTATTATAGTAGTTATATTCTTGTACATAGGGGGCAGTAATATAGTAGTTATATTCTTGTACATAGGGGGCAGTATTATAGTAGTAATATTCTTGTACATAGGGGGCAGTATTATAGTAGTTATATTCTTGTACATAGGGGGCGGTATTATAGTAGTTATATTCTTGTACATAGGGGCAGTATTATAGTAGTTATATACTTGTACATAGGGGCAGTATTATAGTAGTTATATTCTTGTACATAGGGGGCAGTATTATAGTAGTTATATTCTTGTACATAGGGGGCAGTATTATAGTAGTTATATTCTTGTGCATAGGGGGCAGTATTATAGTAGTTATATTCTTGTACATAGGGGGCAGTATTATAGTAGTTATATTCTTGTACATAGGGGGCAGTATTATAGTAGTTATATTCTTGTACATAGGGGGCAGTATTATAGTAGTTATATTCCTGTACATAGGGGGCAGTATTATAGTAGTTATATTCCTGTACATAGGGGCAGTATTATAGTAGTTATATTCTTGTACATAGGGGGCAGTATTATAGTAGTTATATTCTTGTACATAGGGGCAGTATTATAGTAGTTATATTCTTGTACATAGGGGGCAGTATTATAGTAGTTATATTCCTGTACATAGGGGGGCAGTATTATAGTAGTTATATTCTTGTACATAGGGGGAAGTATTATAGTAGTTATATTCCTGTACATAGGGGCAGTATTATAGTAGTTATATTCTTGTACATAGGGGGCAGTATTATAGTAGTTATATTCTTGTACATAGGGGCAGTATTATAGTAGTTATATTCTTGTACATAGGGGGCAGTATTATATTAGTTATATTCCTGTACATAGGGAGCAGTATTATAGTAGTTATATTCTTGTACATAGGGGGCAGTATTATAGTAGTTATATTCTTGTACATAGGGAGCAGTATTATAGTAGTTATATTCTTGTACATAGGGGCAGTATTATAGTAGTTATATTCTTGTACATAGGGGGCAGTATTATATTAGTTATATTCCTGTACATAGGGGGCAGTATTATAGTAGTTATATTCCTGTACATAGGGGGCAGTATTATATTAGTTATATTCCTGTACATAGGGGGCAGTATTATAGTAGTTATATTCCTGTACATAGGGGGGCAGTATTATAGTAGTTATATTCTTGTACATCGGGGGAAGTATTATAGTAGTTATATTCCTGTACATAGGGGCAGTATTATAGTAGTTATATTCTTGTACATAGGGGGCAGTATTATAGTAGTTATATTCCTGTACATAGGGGGCAGTATTATAGTAGTTATATTCCTGTACATAGGGGGCAGTATTATAGTAGTTATAGTCTTGTACATAGGGGGCAGAATTATAGTAGTTATATTCCTGTACATAGGGGGCAGTATTATAGTAGTTATATTCTTGTACATAGGGGGCAGTATTATAGTAGTTATATTCTTGTACATAGGGGCAGTATTATAGTAGTTATATTCTTGTACATAGGGGGCAGTATTATACTAGTTATATTCTTGTACATAGGGGCAGTATTATAGTAGTTATATTCTTGTACATAGGAGGCAGTATTATAGTAGTTAAATTCCTGTACATAGGGGGCAGTATTATAGTAGTTATATTCCTGTACATAGGGGGCAGTATTATAGTAGTTATATTCCTGTACATAGGGGGCAGTATTATAGTAGTTATATTCTTGTACATAGGAGGCAGTATTATAGTAGTTATATTCCTGTACATAGGGGACAGTATTATAGTGGTTATATTCCTGTACATAGGGAGCAGTATTATAGTAGTTATATTCTTGTACATAGGGGGCAGTATTATAGTAGTTATATTCCTGTACATAGGGGGCGGTATTATAGTAGTTATATTCCTGTACACAGGGGGCAGTATTATAGTAGTTATATTCCTTTACATAGGGGGCAGTATTATAATATTTACCTTCTTTTTCTGTAGTTAATTTAATGAAGACTCTTTTTTTTATTCTGGATCGTTTCTAGTTTTTCCAGTTGTCAAATAATTTTTCTCCATAGCCATTTTTTGTATTTTTAGTGTTGCGTTTTATTATAACTATTTTCTCCGATATTCTAGTAAGACTGCAGATCTTGTTCTCTGGTGCTCAGGGAGACGTCTTAAGGAATATATCAGTGAATTGCTGTTAGTGAAGCAGGTGACATCATTCCTTCTCCCCGGGGATTAGAGCTCAGGATCTCTGCTGTGTTCCCACCTTCTGTTCACATGTAATAATATCTCTAGATGTGGGTGCGGGGATGACCTTGCCCATTATACAGGAATAAATTTGGTAGATCAGATCAAAATCCCTCTATTGTGCATTAGTCTAAAAGTATCCAGCTAGAACCCAAACTTCTGAAGGTCAACGGCAGAGATGTTCTAGAAGTTACTTACAAATGGGAAAAACTTAGATATAAGATACAATGTATCCTGTACAATTACACAGAGAATCTAGAAACTGATTGCCTGGAAAGTTTCTGTGAGGAAGATGATAGCGGTAGTATCTGATGAAGGTCTTATGCCTCATCCAGCTTAAAGGTGAAGTCTTGAGTCTTCTGTAAGTTTGGTATCAATATTAGATTGGCAGGGACCCAAGTCCTCATCTGCTCATCCTCCATATCCAGATGCAACACATTGGGGCACATTTACTTACCCGTCCTGAGCGTTCCTCGAAAGGGCATTGTCCGTGTATAATGCGCTGTGCGGGGAGTCACTAAGATCGTGCGCCCGATATCCTGCATGTGTCACTTCCCTGCTCAGGTCCCCGGAGTTCACCTTCTTCTTCCTGGTACATGTAAGTGCATTGTCCGTGTATAATGCGCTGTGCGGGGAGTCACTAAGATCGTGCGCCCGATATCCTGCATGTGTCGCTTCCCCGCTCAGGTCCCCGGAGTTCACCTTCTTCTTCCTGGTGCATGTAAGTGCATTGTCCGTGTATAATGCGCTGTGTGGGGAGTCACTAAGATAGTACAGCCGATATCCTGCATGTGTTGCTTCCCCGCTCAGGTCCCCGGAGTTCACCTTCTTCCTGGTGCATGTAAGTGCATTGTCCGTGTATAATGTGCTGTGCGGGGAGTCACTAAGATCCTGCCCCCGATATCCTGCATGTGTCGCTTCCCCGCTCAGGTCCCTGGAGTTCACCGTTTTCCTCCTGGTGCATGTGAGTGCATTGTCCGTGTATAATGTGCTGTGCGGGGAGTCACTAAGATCGTGCCCCCGATATCCTGCATGTGTCTCTTCCCCGCTCAGGTCTCCGGAGTTCACCTTCTTCTTCCTGGTGCATGTAAGTGCATTGTCTGTGTATAATGCGCTGTGCGGGGAGTCACTAAGATCCTGCACCCGATATCCTGCATGTGTCGCTTCCCCGCTCAGGTCCCCGGAGTTCACCTTCTTCTTCCTGGTGCATGTAAGTGCATTGTCCGTGTATAATGCGCTGTGCGGGGAGTCACTAAGATCGTGCGCCCGATATACTGCATGTGTCGCTTCCCCGCTCAGGTCCCCGGAGTTCCCCTTCTTCTTCCTGGTGCATGTAAGTGCATTGTCCGTGTATAATGCGCTGTGCGGGGAGTCACTAAGATCCTGCACCCGATATCCTGCATGTGTCGCTTCCCCCGCTCAGGTCCCCGGATTTCACCTTCTTCTTCCTGGTGCATGTAAGTACATTGTCCTTGTATAATGCACTGTGCGGGGAGTCACTAAGATCCTGCCCCCAATATTCTGCATGTGTCGCTTCCCCGCTCAGGTCCCCGGAGTTCACCTTCTTCTTCCTGGTGCATGTAAGTGCATTGTCCGTGTATAATGCGCTGTGCAGGGACTCACTAAGATCCTGCGCCAGATATCCTGCATGTGTCGCTTCCCCGCTCAGGTCCCCGGAGTTCACCTTCTTATTCCTGGTGCATGTAAGTGCATTGTCCGTGTATAATGCGCTGTGCGCGGAGTCACTAAGATTGTGCACCCGATATCCTGCATGTGTCGCTTCCCCGCTCAGGTCCCCGGAGTTCACCTTCTTCTTCCTGGTGCATGTAAGTGCATTGTCCGTGTATAATGCGCTGTGCGGGGAGTCACTAAGATCGTGCCCGATATCCTGCATGTGTCGCTTCCCCGCTCAGGTCCCTGGAGTTCTCCTTCGTCTTCCTGAATCCGATCGCATGCGACACAATCCCAGCGCAGACACCTTTTAAATACCTGTCAAAGCCACGCAAATCCCGAAAGCAGCGCAAAGTCCGACAAAACTGCGATCTGCATCCCTTAGTAAATAAGCCCCAATGAAGAGGCAGCTCCATTCTGATTGTAGTGGCCAAGCTGTGTTACAGCAGTTCAGCTCCGGTTCACTTAAAATGTTACTGAGCTGCAGTTACCTGACTCGACCACTACACAGAGGGTGGAGTTATATTACAAGTTTTGCTGATTGGAAGGAAGGGGAAGGGGGGGGGGGGCTTAGAACCAGAATCCCACCATATAGACCTTTCCATTGAAAATATTTTTTATTATTTACTGATCTTTTTAACTAGATTTGGGTCACTGTTTTCTAAAACTTTTTCTCTTTTTTTCCAGAGGAAGTGGGGTTCAAAATTGGCTGCATAGTCCATAGTATTGTTTTGTAATTGTTTTTTTCTCATTCTACGCCCCTGTCTGGCTGGAGCTGCACCTAATCTATCGCCTGAATGAAGAGTTGTGGTTTATAGATCAGTCTCTAGATACATAGGAAAAATGCTAAAAACTTGAGTAAAATTGTTGCACCACTATTTTTTGCTTCAGCCCTCACCATTCCCAGGCAATCCGTGCCAGTATTTTCAGCCCCTGGTATGCTAATTAGTCTACTGTCAAATGGGTGGGAGCAGTCTGTCTTGCCCTGCCTACTTGTCTGTTAAGGGAACCGGAATCAAATGCTCGGATTGCTCAGGAACGGTTGTGGCTACGGACAAAATTCCAACTGTGCCGGTAACAGTAAGGCAGAGGCCACCGGAAGGCAAACAGATTTGGTTAAAGGTCCTGATTTTATACTTCTTAAATTTTTAACATTACATCATTTTTTCCGCCTTCAAAAACAAATTGATGCATTTTCATTGAAAAATATTAAACATAACCATCATGTATATTTATATTCTTCACCAGATCTCAGCAGTTCTCAGTGTGAGGAGCGCAAAACCGTAATCACCTTTACTTCTCCCACTGAAATTCTAATGCAATATTAATAGCTACTCAGTAGGGTCAGAAATAGACTACTCTTAAATTTGCCGTTCCCTCCATCGAGCCGGCTTGGTTCCCCGGTGATAGAGTGAATCAGAAAATTGATATTAGCATCATTAAACCCAGAAACTTTAATAAGAGAGCGACAATATTAATATCTAGCGAGGAGCGCCGACAAAGGAGAACGCGGCGGATACTTGACAAATATATCCATTACACGCAATCGCGTCAGGGGGTCTTCGGAAAGGCGAGAAGATGTTGAGTTACTGGAGGAACTTGGCCGCGATTTTAAGGAAAAGTCATGTTGATTTACATTAAGAAAAGAAGTGGTTTTTAACGAGGTTGTAAAGAAAAATATAAGAAATTCCAGATAAGGAACAATCGGTTCTAGTCCTTTGTTTATTCGAATCAGTATCAGGTGTGGGGTGTGAGCCGTGGGGAGGGGATTTTGGTTGACCATGTCCAAAGAAAAAGCTGTGCCCCTGAATCCATACCCAACATCAGCCATAAACTAGTGCCCACTTAGTGTACCTACTGTAACTCAAGCCATGCAACCACTCGTAGCCCATACATAAAATTAGCCATTTGGCCATGCATTGGCCAAAGTGCCCAAAATAAAACCCTGATACTCAAAGCCAAGGTGCACTATAGTCATAGTTCCCCCATCCATTTCACCCTATACCGACCAGAGTACCCAAAGCCAAAGTGCCTGATAATAGAAGGTACTCAATTCAGTATAGCGGCAGCCATAGTACCCACATAATGCCATCCAATGTGTCCTTTACCACATGTAGTACCCAAAGGCTATACGCACCAAAGGCAAAAGTGTCAATAGTGACTTATGCCAACAACAAGGCCGTGATTAGTTCCCTAAAAAAATAACTTTTGGTCACAAAGGGGCTCATTTACTTACCCGGTCCAGTGGCGATCCCACGGCGCATTGGCCGACGTTGATTCCGAGCTTGCCGGGACTCACTAAGGTGGTGCACCCGATATCCACTAGGTGCCGCTGCTGCGCCGAGGTCCGCCGGAGTTCACCATCCTCTTCCTGGTGCATGTAAGTGCGTGTCAAGCAGCACACTTTTTTTTTAAATACGGCGGTTTTTCCGAATCCGTAGGGTTTTCCGACGACCACGCACCCCGATTTCCGTTGCATGAAACCCAGCGCCGATGCGACACAATCCGATCGTGTATGCCAAAATCCCGGTGGTATTCGGAAAAATTCGGGAAACCTGATGAAAGTGCGGCCGCAGTGCCCTTACTAAATGAGCCCCAAAGTGTCCATATCATAACAGCCGTAGTGCCCCATATCAACCACCATCCCCAAAAAAGTGCACCGAAAGCCTAAAACCAGCCATGGTAACCAAATCCAAAGTGCCCTGTGCAAGTCACAGTACCCGAAGTCATAGCCCAATAGATATCATATCCAGAGCACCCTATACTTGCAGCCACAGTCAAGGAGGTAATATAATGGCAGTCATGGTGCCCTGCGCCAACCACTATTTCCCCAACATAACTAAAATGGTACCAATGTTTGCAGAATGCCAACCAAATTCTCTACCAACAGTCAAGGTACCAAAATCCCTGGTGCGCTAATAGCCGTTATTTGGTAAAGCTACTGCCACGGTATTACATAACACCCTATAATTACAACCATAGTGCCCAAAGCCATAGTGTCCACATAATCACAGTACCCACAAAATGCCTATAGCGTTAATGCCTCACGCCAACTACAGTAGCCATAGTTCAGTTATATCCACACTATCTCAGCCAAAGCACCATTACCAAGCATTGTGGTAACAAAGGGTAACACTAGAGAACCATAATAGTACGAAATGGATTATTAAAGAGGTTTACCCATGAAAGTAAGTTCTCAAATTTGAATCCCCAGTGATGTTTACACAATCAAGATCATTTTAACCCCTTACCTTACAATGTTACTCAGTGTTATTGCTGCTTTAGCTCCTATCACTCAGTGATGGTCAGTGTAAGATTCCAGAGTGTGAGCGGGGACTCTCTGAGCAGACACTTCATGATCCCTCTCTGATGTGAGATGCTGTGAGCTGACTATGTGCTTAGATTATCAGGGTACAGGGTTATGGGGTGAGTCATGAGATGAACATAAAACATAATAACACTCTGTGCTCCATTGCATCTTTTAATCAATAAGAGAGAGTCAGCACTGCTATGCCCTCCCCCCTCCCTAGGATACAGAGCTTATCTTGTTTGAAGAGCTTCTGATGTCTCTCGCCTGTAGTGCTTTCTGCCTTCTATCCCTTCTCCTGCAATGTAAGATAAGTTAGAAGGAATTGTCCGACCATAGTCAGAAGAATTACGGACGGATCCTGAGGCAACCAAAATTGTATACACCAGGACTGATAGAGAGAGGTTGGATGTATTTCTGTGAAATAGTGAATTAGAGAATGAGTTATTTTGTTATATTTAATAATCCTGTCTTCATTAGA
This sequence comes from Engystomops pustulosus, assembly GCF_040894005.1. Classification (NCBI taxonomy): domain Eukaryota; kingdom Metazoa; phylum Chordata; class Amphibia; order Anura; family Leptodactylidae; genus Engystomops; species Engystomops pustulosus. The sequence goes on along the minus strand of NC_092412.1, from coordinate 255,897,634 downwards.
ATACCCCTTTAAGTCTCAATGTAATCACAATATCCAAAGCTAAAGTGCTCCATACTTATTGCCGTAGCACCTTAGGTAAAAATGGCCATAATGCGGAGTAATGTATTAAATATAAGGTTTCCACATCAAGACATAGCAGTGACCACTGAGCCCCTAATTACCAGCCGTGCTGTCTCTGTCTTGATGTCCAGTTCTTGGTTGTGAAACATTCAGATATTGGTTCTTTGCTGACTCACAGCTTTACCTCATCCCAATTCTCCATGACCTCATCACACAATATATATAGGGGTGTTATTAGCTCTAAAGCTGGCCATCCCGTGCCACTCATCTCAGGATATCATGGACCAGCATCTAGAGGACACCCTGGAGTCACTGGGCAACCTCCAATGACCGAGTGCCGGTACCGTCCAGGTAATCAGATTATAGGCACTGACCTTGTCATCACATGCTACAGCCAGGGGATTGTTCTTTATGGTGATGATGAGTCGATATATCTCATTTATGGAGGTTGGAGGATAAACATATCAATCTCCATGTAAGGCAGAAGTGACTACACAGCAAAATAATGTGATGGACCAGTCACCTCTACACTGTGCCCTTCACTGTGACCCTACAAGCTAGAAAGATCGGAAAGTATGGAGCAAAGGGATGAAGTACAAGGCTATGGATGGTAGGTTATGGGTGGCACAATGGATGGTAGGTAATGAATGGAACAATGGTTTGGATGTTAGAGATGGCACAAGGATGGGATGTTATGGATGGTACAATGGATGGGATGTAACGGATGGGATGTTATGGATGGTAGAATGGTTGGGATGTTTTGGATGGTATAATACTATGGGATGTAATGGATGGGATGTTTTGGATGGTACAATGGATGCTATGTAATGTATGGGATGTTATGGATGGTATAATACTATGGGATGTAATGGATGGGATGTTATAGATGGTACAATGGATGGGATGTTTTGGATGGTGTAATACTATGGGATGTAATGGATGGGATGTTTTGGAATGATAGAATGGATGGGATGTTTTGGATGGCATAGTGGATGGGATGTTATAGATGGTACAAAGAATGGGATGTTTTGGATGGTATAATACTATGGTATGTAACGTATGGGATGTTTTGGATGGTACAATGGATGGTATGTAATGGATGGCATGTTATGGATGGCACAGGGGATGGGATGTTATCGATGGTACAATAGTAATGTTATGGATGGCACGATAGATGGTATGTAACGGATGGTACAATGGATGGTATGTAATGGATGGGATGTTACAGATGGTACAATGGATGGTATTTAATGGATGGGATGTTATGGATGGTACAATGGATGGTATGTAACGGATGGGATGTTGCTGGGATGTTTCTTACAATGAAGCATGTTTGAGCTTTGATTATCCTTCTGAGTATTTTTCACTGGTGACCGGGTCCTCTAGATATTATACAGTAGATAGCAATTTCAAATTTGTGGCTTAGTTTGTTAGTGAAATATGGAATATCACACTGCACCGGGCCCCCTCCAGCACCCGCAGTCCCGGGGTATTTGTGCATTTCAAATTCTAACATCCCCCTGCTTGTTTACATAATGGATTCCCTCCGCTCATCATTAAGCGCCCAACACCCTCCTTCATCATCTCTGTCCTGACCCGCCACCTAATGATATCGGCACACCGCACATGGAAACCTTGCGCTTGCGCCTTGTATCGCTGACATGCGCAGTGACCAGCCAGGCGGCTCCCTGCACCTCACTGCGCATGCGTTGTTCCCCTGCACACAGTTGCCTGGCAGTGACTGGATACGCAACTCACTACGAAGTTTGCCTATCACGTCTGATATTGCATATTTCACTAACAAAGTAAGCCACCAATTTGATAGAAACAACATTGCCATCTACTGTATAGTGTCTATAGGAACCTGGCAGCGGTGAAAAGTTCCCCTCTGGAGACAGGTTCCCTCTAAAGGTTCAATTTTGTGATTCAGAAGAAAATGTGGCCAAAAATTACTGAAAGTTTTTTGGGCGTTAAAAAGTTTCTTAAATCTTACAAAAACAAAGTTTGAGTATTTTACTGACTGGGTGATGCCAGCGAGATCACAAAGGGCAGGATTTCTAATGTGAAGTAAACTAAAGTTCCCATAATTCCTTGAAAAACCACTGACTTGATTACAAACTGCTGGTAGGACCTAAAAGTTGTAAGAAATCCTCCAATTACTCCTGATCTGAGAAAATCCTGACCACATTGGGGCTCATTTACTAAGGGTCCGAATGCCGCACTTTCGTCGGGTTTACCGAATATTTCCGATTTGCGCCGAATTGCCCCGGGATTTTGGCGCATGCGATCAGATTGTGGCGCATCGGCGCCGGCTTTCACGACACAGAAATTGGGGGGCGTGGCCGTCGGAAAACCCGACGGATTTGGAAAAAATGCAGAATTTTAAAAAGGAATTGTGTCACAAGATCAAGCACTTACATGCACCGGGAAGAAGAAGGTGAACTCCGGCGGACCTCGGCGCAGCAGCGACACCTGCTGGATATCGGGCGCAGGACTTTAGTGAATCCCGGCAGACCCGAATCCTCGTCCGACAACGCATCGCAGGATGGCGACTGGACCAGGTAAGTAAATGTGCCCCACGGTCTGTGATACAACCTCCGATCCTCCTGTGATTTGTGATTCTCCATCCACTTAGACAAAAACTCACAAAAATATCCCAAATATCTTCCCCTTTTACTACAGGAAATAAACTATCCCGGAGCTATAATGACCATCATCGTCTTTACAAAGAGAAGGCAATTAGAATAAAATGGAATATAAAGTATAAATTCCTTTGTGGTGGAGCTGAACAGATTTTTTCCTAATTGGGATCATTAAAAATGAAATCCCAGAGATTTTTGTCTTCTGTAATCAACTTGCTGTGTTTAATGAAAACTAACGTAAAACTAATCCCCGGTTACTGGAGTCTGGATGGCGGTTTCCATAGATTTATACAATGAATATTTGTACTTTGGAAGAATAAAGAACCCAAAAAATCTCGAATTTATTGTTACTTTTCTCCGAGCTTCATCCGGTGTCTCGCTGCTCTCTGATTTAGTCAAAACAAAAGGTAAACTCCCCCCTCCCCGATTCCCAGTTTCTGCGTAACTCCTGGACTTACGTTTTTTTTTGGAGGCTCCAAGAGGTCACAGGACTGACCTAATCCGATGAGTGACGTCTCTTCTGTTTCCTAGGGGGAGGTGGGGGGTCATTTCCTCTGAAGCCCCTGCTAATAGGAGGTCACTCAATGGCTTAAGGTGGGTTCCTGGACTCCCAAAAGAAGGGTAGCACTGAGGGAACCAGGAACTTCTCTGATTTTCACTGACCCTGGTTGTGTACCCCCTCTAAAGTCAACAGTCTAAGCCAGACCACCTAAAATCATCCAATCAAAACAACTGTTGTGTATTATTTTTATTTATTTCCTTTATTATTTATATAGCGCACACATAATATGAAGCGCTGCACACTGATTGCTAAAACTGTCCATGTCCCCAATGGGTCTCACAATCTAATCAATCTACCAGTATGTTTTGGAGTGTGGGAGGAAACCGGAGGACCCAGAGGAAATCCATGCAAACACAGAGAAAACATACAAACTCTTTGCAGATGTTGACCTGGATGGGATGTGAACCCAGGACCCCAGTGATGCAAGGCTGTAGTGCTGACCACTCAGCCACCGTGCTGCCCTTTGTGCGTGGAGGTACCCAGGTCCCATAGGGGACCCCATGATCCTATAATAAGATACCAGTATTATAAATTGGCCATTGTAGGTAAAGGGACTTACAGTATTACAGGACTTTCCTTTCTTCCCTCGCCTCAGGTCACTCTTCTACAGCTTCGGGCAGGGAGACTGTTACATCATGTTTTCAGCACTTCTAATAATGTGTTTGTTGGTGCCGTGACTCGTGTGTACAGTCCTCCGGCTCCGGGAGACAGTTTAGACGTTCACTGCATCCTGCAATTATCTGGAAATAACCAACGGTGAGAATCTCAGGATGACAGGACTGTACAAATGGCTTTATAACCAGATGATGACTCAACCCTGCAAAGTAAATTACATCTCATCCTGGTTAAGTTATAAGAAAAAAAGGAAATTAAGGACCTGTCAACAGTTATATAACAAACACAGAGTAAGCCGCTTCTCTAGCAGGTGTGGAGATCCCGCGGATCAGGGGGGTCAGTCACACGGAGCTTCCTACCTTTATCATTGTACAAATTATACTTACTGTTCCCAGCAAGGAATCTATTCTTGCCTATATACATCTATGGTGAGCTCCCCCTGGTGGTGGCTGCAGGCTGCTAAAGTTTCATTATTTCACACTATGAGGATTATGATTATGATTGGATAGAACAATCTCTGATACATGCTCTGATACATTGTAACAAACCCTCCAGTTCAGGGGGACACACACAACTAAGCATCGCCGTACCAGAATAAGCGAGTGGTGTCTTATCACCGGTGTGACACATGTAGGGTCCTCAGTGATGGAACCCCATCTGTGTCATCCATACAACAACTTGGTTGTACAGTGATCTTGGGTGGCAGAGACATGACTTCAAATCGTTGGGTTGCAATGCAAAATCTGTAGTAGGTCCCTCAACTTCAATTTTTCATAGGATCAATCTCCTTGTATGAGAAGAGAAACCTTATGGGCCACCGTAGGCTCCTGGGGATGGAGTGGGCTGCCTCCACCAGGCGGTTGCGGAATCGGTTGAACATAATGGTCCATCCCTGGTCCGGTCGGAAGAAGGAGATACTTTGTTGTTCTTCCTGCAGTTACCGACCCTTTAAGGACGGGGTGAAGTTTCTTCAGTCCTCTATATGGCCCCATATTATATCTCGGAGATCTTTTTCTCATCCTTTACAGAAAACACTCATTTTACCCCCATTTTGGCCCCTGATTTATATCTTTTTTTCCGGACTCCATCTGGTTTCCTGGAGGAGCAATCTGTGTTGGTTGATTATTTTTAAACTTCCTGATGCGGAATCAGCTGAATAGAGAAGCGGAGTCATTAGCATCATGCCGAGGAGGAAGACTGATGATTTCATTGTGCGCCGTCTATGAGACTAAATGCCACGACGATTTGCTCTATAATACCCGTCTGATAGAAATGACATTATTTATTCCATCGGACGCTGGAGGGGGATTGTCACAAAGGCGCCGGAATAACACAGCGCAACTTAAACAGGGCGAACGCTCTCAGAACCGTGGTCTGTAATACTGTGATCGACATGACCATAAGCACCTACCCCTTAAGAATAACCATTACTAAGCCATATTTCTGCACCTACATCTGCTGTAAAAGTAAGTGAACCCTCCCACATGACCTACATTTCTGCATTGATCACTAACATGTGCTCAGAAAAAGACCTTTTCAGTGGTCTGAGACTGGTTAAGATAAATCACGACTGGAGGCAAACAAGTTTCAGAGGATTTCGGAAGATGTGTTACGGAGAAGTGTCATGGCAGAAAAACTCAAGACCAGGGTGGACCTAAAGACCATAGAAAGACAAAAGTGTTACATAAAGAGAAAAGTCAGAACTGTTGCTATTGTGGATATTCTGGTAACATTACTACAGGTAAGATTACAAGAGGATTACAGGTACACTAAGCCTGGTATCTAATGAAACAATTGTTATCCAGGCAGATGAGTTAGTGTGAAGCATGCCTTAAAGGAACCCTGCCACAGCAACTAAACACATTGAAACACTTTGAAATATTCTTTTATACAACAGTACAACTATCCCTATATTGTTCCTCTCCATGTCTGTTCAAAGTTCCCTGTCTATGCAGATTATGTCATGTGAGTTCAATCATTGTCATTCCTTTGAGCTCAGTCCAGCATATTCATGTCCATCCTACTCATCCACGCTTGTTCAGGAATGAGAGAGAAGTTGGCTGTGTGTGACTCACAGAAGAGTGGAGAATGGGGGAGCTGATTTTTCTTTAGCAAGTCACACACAGCAAATGTCTCCCATTCCTGAGAGAAGGGTGAATGATGTAGCAAAGTCGAGAAACAGGCCCTTATCCATCAGCCAGCTGGTGGCGCTACTGAGTTAGAAAAACATTAATATGCATAGATGGTAAGTCAAACAGGCATGTGGAGGAACAATATAGGGATAGTTGTACTGCTGTAAGGGCAGTTTTCATAGATAAGGTTAGTTATTGTAAGTTAGTTTATCTGACAGGTTCCATTTAAGTCTTACAACTTGCAGAAGTCTTAAGAAGAAGCTCTGAAGACAAATATAAAGTCAAGAGCCATACGTACAGTGAAGTCACTCTAAGCCTTGTTACTGATAAAAACATTCTTCTCACTATAGATTAGTTTCGAAATACTTCAGAGGACTTGTCAAAAAGGCTATTAAAGCTTCAGGCTACTAAGGGAGACCTACTAAAGACTCTACAAGTGCAAAGACCTAGTCCATGTGTCCACTAAGAGAAATACACTGAACAGTGTTGATGATGGGAGACACTGCTGCTCAACTCAAGTTTGCCCAAGATCCTATGGATGTTCAACAATGTTTTTGAGAAAATGGAAAGATCTATGGAAAGATCTATGGAAAGATCAGATCATGTTTAGAAGGAAAAGAAAAATTGCACCCCAACATCGAAGCCTCATTCCATCAGGGAAGTATGTTGTACAGAACATTATGGTTTAAGGCAAATTTGCCTACATGGAAGTTCTAGAAATACAAGGATCAGTGTTGGACTGGCCTACTAGCGTACCAGAGAATCCTCTGGTGGACCCAGGGTGTAACCCAATGCTGGACCTCATAGTAGAAGAATACTAAATATTGATGCTACTAGAGTCTATTTACTAGAAATTGATGGAAAGTGGGCCCACACGATAATTTTATCTGGTGGACCCAAGGAACCCCAGTCCGACACTGACAAGGGTTACTATGATTCATATGGCGTTGACTTCCGTATCCTGAAAGTTTGGACATTTAGAAGCACTTATAGGTGTGGACATTATAGGTGAGGGTCTCGTGTATATTGGATGATAAGACTGAAGCAGAGTTTAGTGCATACTCTATGCCTGGTTATCGCGGAGCAGTAGAAGCTCATGTGTCAGCTGAGTAAAAGAAGTAGAAGACCTTGGTGCCTTGTATGACCGGAGGAGTAGATTCTGGCCTAGTTTGCAGTTTCTAAGTCTTGTTATTCTTATCACTTTCACCATCTTCTCTCCATTTTGCGGTCACATTGTTCTTCTTACTATTCCACCATGTCCTGGACAACTGCCAATGGTGGAGCTGTGATTTTTCTTCTTCTGCTTTGATGAAGCCATGAGCCTTGATTTCTCTGCCGGTGCACAATGATTCTCCCGAGCGGCGGCGGCTGACGTCACAGAGATGTGATATTATATCCACATGTTACCATAGCAGCTCTATTCACAAAGCCCACAGTGACTTCAAGAGAAAGCCTGCAACAATGCCCGCCGGGTATCGGAAGGGAACAGAGACAATGAAGAAGAAAACGTTAGATAACAATGTGCACGACACATCATCAACATTGTATCTCTCATATCTGACTACATCCTCCTCCTCCTCATGTCATGACATGTCCCTCATCACAAGGTCTAGGGACCGGGGACAAGATCAGATAACTCCTCTCCAGAAGCTCTCACAAAGTTATAAACACTATAGGATTGGTGTGAAATCTGCACCAAATTTATCAAAATGTTGCAGATCTCTATGAATGTCCTGCACAATACAAACTCACCCGCACGATAAGAAGGGTCTGTAGTGTCCGGGAGCAGTGGAGGGTTGAACTTTGGACATTGTGGACATAGTTCCATTAACCGATAGTGTTTTGTTCTGTTCTGTTTATTATTACTGCGTCTGTATAGACCCATAGAAAGGGTTAATGAACACTGAGAAGAATTTCTGACAGTGTAACTCTATCTAAAGAGAAGCTAGTCATTTTCTACAGCTATAGTAGAAATTGGTTTGGAGGAGAAAACAGACTTGTTTACTAGAAAAAGCTGATGCCCTGACAGGTGATAGCTGGAAAGTTGTTTACCACTTTAGAAACTTTCTGCCATTGCACATTATGGAGACTGAATGTAAGTCTATGGGCTCCTAGTCTTTTGCCAGGGTACCAGGCTTCTGAGAATGAGATGGACAATATGAAACCCTTCTTCTGCCAGGGAGGAGATTGGAGAAGTCAGCCCTTATATTGCTTTGTACCTGAATTTCTTTAATAAGGAAGGTAACTGTTCACTGCAGACCCTGACTCTCTGGACTTATTTCCCATTGGGGTGCACCAAACCTTACCATCCCTTCCAGAGAGTCGCAACATGTGGTGACACCTTGACAGTGCCTGTGGAGTTCCCTTCTTCATATGAGCTGTTGGCACTGCCCTACACAGGTCCCCACACTGATTCCCAACATACATAAGGACAAATATAATACAGTATTTTTCGGACTATAAGGCGCACCGGAGTATAAGGCACACCATCAATAAATGCCTGCTAAAACGCCTAGGTTCATATATAAGGCACACCGGAGTATAAGGCGCACCTGATTATAAGGATGAATGACCAGCAGGTGGCAGACCTGTGCACAGTACAAGGCAGCTGTTGTCTGTAAGTACGGTTCATATATAAGGCGCACTGGACTATAAGGCGCACCTTTGATTTCTGAGAAAATCAAAGGATTTTTAGTGCGCCTTATAGTCCGAAAAATACGGTAAGAATAATTATTTATTTATATAGCGCACACAGATGGTGCACCACTGAACAAAGCTGTCAAATCAGTCCCTGTCCCCAATGGGGCTCAAAATCTAAACAACCTACCAGTATGTTTTGGAGTGTGGGAGGAAAACGGAGGACTTGGAGGAAACCCACAAGAACATGGAGAGAACATACAAACTCTTTGCAGATGTTGACCTGGGTGGGACTAGGACTCCAGCGCTGCAAGGCACAAGTGCTACTCACTCAGCCACCGTGCTGCCCTTGATTATGAGGGTAATACAGGGGTCAGTGTAGAGCAGTTCAAGCAGGTGAGGGAGGCTGGTAGTCTCCATTTTTTGACATTGTTGAGGAAACTGCAAATAATTATTGAGGAATTGTTGCACCTGGTAAATATGGCGCACCTTCACCTCTCTACGACTTCTGGATCAGGAGTTTGCAGCAGTTCTTGAGGGCATTTGTTCTGCTGCGTTGGGTTTCTTTCGGGGCGCATCAGAAGATGATTGCAGGACATGGGACCCTCCTATATTTGGCTGTGTTATAATAGTCCAGCACCAGGCCAGAAAATCTCAAAACCTGTAGTCAAACATGGGCTATGGTACATACTATGGGTTATGGTAAATGGGTGCACAGGGAGGGGGCTCCTCCTGTCGACATCAGCCTCCACCTACTAAAGCCATTGTGGGGTGCTGATGGTGGGACACGGACAGTCGGGGGTCCTTTGATGGAGACAGTTATAACTTTCTATTGGGCCAGCCAGAGGCTACAGGCACCGACTAATAGATGGCTCATCAGTATCTGGGATAAAGTCATTACATCACGTAATAAAACACAACCAATAATGGGGGTCATTTACTAAGGGCCTGAATCGCTCTTTTTCATCGGGTTTCCCGAAAATTACCGCTTTGCGACGAATTGCCCTGGGTTTTTGGTGCACGCGATTGGATTGTGCGGATTTGGTGCACGCGATCCAGCATGCATGCGATGGAAATTGGGGGGGCCTAGCCATTGGAAAACCCGATTCTGAGAAACCATGGAATTTTTTTTTAAAAATGAGTCGCTTGACACGCGCTTACCTGCACCCAGGATGGTGAACTCCGGAGAACTCCACCGGACTCCAGCGCAGCAGCGACACCTGGTGGACAACGGTGCATGACCTTAGTGAATCGCCGGAAGACCCGAATCCTCGACGGAGAACGCACCGCTGGATCGCGACAGGACCGGGTAAGTAAATCTGCCCCAATGTGTCCGGATGCAAGAAAAACTAAGAAAAAACACCAACCAGGGAAAACAACTCCAAAAGTAATTATCCCATATGCTAAAAAAATAAACAAATGAAAAACTATTTGGAATTTTACATTTTAATATCCATAAAAAATATTATATTAAAATCGATCAAAAATCTCTGACTTTTAATTAAGTGCTAGATACAAGGTCACATGTGCGCAGAACATACGGCACAATTTTGGGCGCATCTAATAAGAATCACCCACCCCCAGAGCTTAGAACCTAAAATAATCACAAGGAAAATGTACAATGTAGCAAATATGAACGAACTGGGAACTTGAGACGACCTTTCCATAGTTCCGTTATTCTGCTTTGTTCTGTTTGGTTCAGTGTGAATTAGTTGTAACCAAACTTTCTAAACTTTCCATCCATGACCTCGCCCGTACCTCCATCCTCTGCACAAGTCATGAAATCCTCTGAAATCCTCTGTGCTGCTGTGGATATTCTGACGCCTGTAGTTGACCACATTTATCTCCGCTGAGATGTGATGTGGTTCTTCCTCCCCTGGCAGTGAAAGGGTGCAGATTCCTGCCGGGAGTTTATTCGCATTTCGAGGTCTGTGCATTATGTAAATTGTGTAGATCTCGGGGCTGAGGCTAAATTGAGTTTTTACAGTCTATTCTATAAAACGTAACATTAAAATTACAGCTGCTGCCTCCCACGCCTCGGCCGCCGGGCGCTGCTGCCATATTTCTGTAATGTGTATATATGACCCGGTGCCATCATCACCCCTGCAGCGATGGAGGTAGCAGAGCCAGGGCGGCCGTTAGAGCAGAGAAGAGTTTGCTATCTGCAGTTGTAGCGGTAAAGCAGCTTGATGGGCAATTTTGTTTGCAGAATTTTAATGTGGATTTTGCTGAGAATTTTCATTGAATAAGAGAAATCCACAATATATCCACAATATATCAGCAATATATCCACAATATATCCACAATATATCAGCAATATATCCACAATATATCCACAATATATCAGCAATATATCCACAATATATCCACAATATATCAGCAATATATCCACAATATATCCACAGTATATCCAAAATATATCAGCAATATATCCACAATTTATCTACAGTATATCCACAATATATCCACAATATATCCACAGTATATCCACAGTATATCCACAGTATATCCACAATATATCCACAATATATCCACAGTATATCCACAATATATCCACAATATATCCACAATATATCCACAGTATATCCACAGTATATCCACAATATATCCACAGTATATCCACAGTATATCCACAATATATCCACAATATATCCACAATATATCCACAGTATATAAACAGTATATCCACAGTATATCCACAATATATCCACAGTATATAAACAGTATATCCACAGTATATCCACAGTATATCCACAATATATCCACAATATATCCTCAATATATCCTCAATATATCCACAATATATCCACAGTATATCCACAATATATCCACAATATATCCACAATATATCAGCAATATATCCACAATATATCCACAGTATATCCACAATATATCAGCAATATATCCACAATTTATCTACAGTATATCCACAATATATCCACAATATATCCACAGTATATCCACAGTATATCCACAGTATATCCACAATATATCCACAGTATATCCACAGTATATCCACAATATATCCACAATATATCCACAATATATCCACAGTATATAAACAGTATATCCACAGTATATCCACAATATATCCACAGTATATAAACAGTATATCCACAGTATATCCACAGTATATCCACAATATATCCACAATATATCCTCAATATATCCTCAATATATCCACAATATATCCTCAATATATCCACAATATATCCACAATATATCCACAATATATCCACAGTATATCCACAGTATATCCACAATATATCCACAGTATATAAACAGTATATCCACAATATATCCACAATATATCCTCAATATATCCTCAATATATCCACAATATATCCACAATATATCCACAGTATATACACAATATATCCACAATATATCCACAGTATATCCAGAGTATATCCACAATATATCCACAATATATCCAAAGTATATCCACAATATATCCACAGTATATCCACAATATATCCACATTATATCCACAATATATCCACAGTATATCCACAATATATCCACAATATATCCACAATTTATCTACAGTATATCCACAATTTATCCACAATATATCCACAGTATATCCACAGTATATCCACAATATATCCACAGTATATCCACAGTATATCCACAGTATATCCACAGTATATCCACGATATATATCCACAGTATATCCACAATATATCCACAGAATATCCACAGTATATCCACAATATATCCACGATATATCCACAATTTATCTACAGTATATCCACAGTATATCCACAATATATCCACAGTATATCCACAGTGTATCCACAGTATATCCACAATATATCCACAATATATCCACAGTGTATCCACAGTATATCCACGATATATATCCACAGTATATCCACAATATATCCACAGAATATCCACAGTATATCCACAATATATCCACGATATATCCACAATTTATCTACAGTATATCCACAGTATATCCACAATATATCCACAGTATATCCACAGTGTATCCACAGTATATCCACAATATATCCACAATATATCCACAGTATATCCACAGTGTATCCAAAGTATATCCTCAATATATCCACAGTATATCCACAGTATATCCACAATATATCCACAATATATTCACGATATATCAGCAATATGTCCACAGCATATCCACAATATATTCACAGTATATCCACGTAACATTAAAATTACAGCTGCTGCCTCCCACGCCTCGGCCGCCGGGCGCTGCTGCCATATTTCTGTAATGTGTATATATGACCCGGTGCCATCATCACCCCTGCAGCGATGGAGGTAGCAGAGCCGGGGCGGCCGTTAGAGCAGAGAAGAGTTTGCTATCTGCAGTTGTAGCGGTAAAGCAGCGTGATGGGCAATTTTGTTTGCAGAATTTTAATGTGGATTTTGCTGAGAATTTTCATTGAATAAGAGAAATCCACAATATATCCACAATATATCAGCAATATATCCACAATATATCCACAATATATCAGCAATATATCCACAATATATCCACAATATATCAGCAATATATCCACAATATATCCACAATATATCAGCAATATATCCACAATATATCCACAGTATATCCACAATATATCAGCAATATATCCACAATTTATCTACAGTATATCCACAATATATCCACAATATATATCCACAGTATATCCACAGTATATCCACAGTATATCCACAATATATCCACAGTATATCCACAGTATATCCACAATATATCCACAATATATCCACAATATATCCACAGTATATAAACAGTATATCCACAGTATATCCACAATATATCCACAGTATATAAACAGTATATCCACAGTATATCCACAGTATATCCACAATATATCCACAATATATCCTCAATATATCCTCAATATATCCACAATATATCCTCAATATATCCACAATATATCCACAATATATCCACAATATATCCACAATATATCCAGAGTATATCCACAGTATATCCACAATATATCCACAGTATATAAACAGTATATCCACAATATATCCACAATATGTCCTCAATATATCCTCAATATATCCACAATATATCCACAATATATCCACAGTATATACACAATATATCCACAATATATCCACAGTATATCCAGAGTATATCCACAATATATCCACAATATATCCACATTATATCCACAATATATCCACAGTATATCCACAATATATCCACAATATATCCACAATTTATCTACAGTATATCCACAATTTATCCACAATATATCCACAGTATATCCACAATATATCCACAGTATATCCACAGTATATCCACAGTGCATCCACAGTATATCCACGATATATATCCACAGTATATCCACAATATATCCACAGAATATCCACAGTATATCCACAATATATCCACGATATATCCACAATTTATCTACAGTATATCCACAGTATATCCACAATATATCCACAGTATATCCACAGTGTATCCACAGTATATCCACAATATATCCACAATATATCCACAGTATATCCACAGTGTATCCACAGTATATCCACGATATATATCCACAGTATATCCACAATATATCCACAGAATATCCACAGTATATCCACAATATATCCACGATATATCCACAATTTATCTACAGTATATACACAATATATCCACAGTATATCCACAGTGTATCCACAGTATATCCACAATATATCCACAATATATCCACAGTATATCCACAGTGTATCCACAGTATATCCTCAATATATCCACAGTATATCCACAGTATATCCACAGTATATCCACAATATATCCACAATATATTCACGATATATCAGCAATATGTCCACAGCATATCCACAATATATTCACAGTATATCCACAATATATCCACAATTTATCTACAGTATATCCACAATATATCCACAATATATCCACAGTATATCCATAGTATATCCACAATATATCCACAGTATATCCACAATATATCCACAATATATCCACAGTATATCCATAGTATATCCACAGTATATCCACAATTTATCTACAGTATATCCACAATATATCCTCAATATATTCACAATATATCCACAATATATCCACAGTATATACACAATATATCCACAATATATCCTCAATATATCCACAGTATATCCACAATTTATCTACAGTATATCCACAGTACATCCTCAATATATCCACAATATATCCACAATATATCCACAGTATATCCACAATTTATCTACAGTATATCCACAATATATCCTCAATATATCCACAATATATCCACAATATATCCACAGTATATACACAATATATCCACAATATATACACAATATATCCACAATATATCCACAGTATATCCACAATATATCCACAATATATCCACAATTTATCTACAGTATATCCACAATAAATCCACAATATATCCACAGTATATCCACAGTATATCCACAATATATCCACAGTATATCCACAATATATCCACAGTATATTCACAATGTATCCACGATATATCCACAATTTATCTACAGTATATCCACAATATATCCACAATATATCCAAAGTATATCCACAATATATCCTCAATATATCCACAGTATATCCACAGTATATCCACAGTGTATCCACAGTATATCCACAATATATGCACAGTATATCCACAGTATATCCACAGTATATCCACAATATATCCACGATATATCCACAATTTATCTACAATATATCCACAGTATATCCACAATATATCCACAGTATATCCACAGTGTATCCACAGTATATCCACAGTATATCCACAATATATCCACAATGTATCCACAGTATATCCACAGTATATCCACAATATATCCACAGTATATCCACAGTATATCCACAGTATATCCACAATATATCCACAATATATCCACAGTATATCCACAGTATATCCACAATATATCCACAGTATATCAACAATATATCCACAGTATATCCTCAATATATCCACAGTATATCCTCAATATATCCACAGTATATCCACAGTATATCCACAATATATCCACAATATATCCACAGTATATCCACAATATATCCACAGTATATCAACAATATATCCACAGTATATCCACAATATATCCAGAATATAACCAAAGTATATCCACAATATATCCACAATATAACCACAGTATATCCACAATATATACACAGTATATCCACACTATATCCACAATATATCCACAGTATATCCACAATTTATCTACAGTATATCCACAATAAATCCACAATATATCCACAATATATCCACAGTATATCCACAATATATCCACAGTATATCCACAATATATCCACAATATATCCACAGTATATCCACAATTTATCTACAGTATATCCACAATATATCCACAATATATCCACAGTATATCCACAGTATATCCACAATATATCCACAGTATATCCACAGTATATCCACGATATATCCACATTATATCCACAATATATCCACAGTATATCCACAATATATCCACGATATATCCACAATTTATCTACAGTATATCCAGAATATATCCACAATATATCCACAGTATATCCACAATATATCCTCAATATATCCACAGTATATCCACAGTATATCCACAGTGTATCCACTGTATATCCACAATATATCCACAGTATATCCACAGTATTTCCACAGTATTTCCACAGTATATCCACAGTATATCCACAACATATCCACGATATATCCACAATTTATCTACAGTATATCCACAATATATCCACAATATATACACAGTATATCCACAATATATCCACAGTATATCCACAGTGTATCCACAGTATATCCACAATATATCCACAATATATCCACAGTATATCCACAGTATATAAACAATGTATCCACAGTATATCCTCAATATATCCACACTATATCAACAATATATCCACAGTATATCCACAATATATCCACAGTATATCCACAATATATCCACAGTATATCCACAATATATCCACAATATATCTACAATATATCCACAATATATCCACAGTATATTCACAGTATATCCACAATATATCCACAATATATCCACAGTATATCCACAGTATATCCACAGTATATCCACAATATATCTGCAGTATATCCACAATACATCCACAGTATATCCACAGTATATCCACAATATATCCACAATATATCCACAATATATCCACAGTATATCCACAATATATCCACAATATATCCACAGTATATCCACAATATATCCACAGTATATTCACAGTATATCCGCAATATATTCACAATATATTCACAGTATATCCACAATATATCCACAATATATCCACAGTATATCCACAATATATCCACAATACATCCACAGTATATCCACAGTATATCCACAATATATCCACAATATATCCACAATATATCCACAGTATATCCACAATATATCCACAATATATCCACAGTATATCCACAATATATCCACAGTATATTCACAGTATATCCGCAATATATTCACAATATATTCACAGTATATCCACAATATATCCACAATATATCCACAGTATATCCACAATATATCCACAATATATTCACAGTATATCCACAATATATCCACAATATATCCACAGTATATCCACAATATATTCACAGTATATCCACAATATATCCACAATATATCCACAGTATATCCACAATATATCCACAATATATCCACAGTATATCCACAATATATCCACAATATATCCACAGTATATCCACAGTATATCCACAATATATTCACAGTATATCCACAATATATCCACAATATATCCACAGTATATCCACAATATATCCACAATATATCCACAGTATATCCACAATATATCCACAATATATCCACAATATATCCACAGTATATCCACAATATATTCACAGTATATCCACAATATTTCCACAATATATCCACAGTATATCCACAATATATCCACAGTATATCCACAGTGTATCCACAGTATATCCACAATATATCCACAGTATATCCACAGTATATCCACAGTTTATCCACAGTATATCCACAATATATCCTCAATATATCCACAGTATATCCACAGTATATCCACAGTATATCCACAATATATCCACAGTATATCCACAGTATATCCACAGTATATCCACGATATATCCAAAGTATATCCACAATATATCCACGATATATCCACAATTTATCCACGATATATCCACAATTTATCTACAGTATATCCACAATATATCCACAATATATCCACAATATATCCACAGTATATCCACAATATATCCACAATATATCCACAGTATATCCACAGTATATCCACACTATATCCACAATATATCCAAAGTAAATCCACAATATATTCACAGAATATCCACAATATATCCACAGTATATCCACAGTATATCCACAATATATCCACAATATATCCACAGTATATCCACAATATATCCACAGTATATCCACAATATATCCACAATATATCTACAATATATCCACAATATATCCACAGTATATTCACAGTATATCCACAATATATCCACAATATATCCACAGTATATCCACAGTATATCCAGAGTATATGCACAATATATCCACAATATATCCACAGTATATCCACAGTATATCCACAATATATCTGCAGTATATCCACAATACATCCACAGTATATCCACAGTATATCCACAATATATCCACAATATATCCACAATATATCCACAGTATATCCACAGCATATCCACAATATATCCACAGTATGTCCACAGTATATCCACAATATAGCCACAGTATGTCCACAGTATATCCACAATATATCCACAATATATCCACAGTATATCCACAGTATATCCACAATATATCCACAGTATATCCACAGTATGTCCACAATATATCCACAATGTATCCACAGTATATCCACAGTATATCCACAATATATCCACAATGTATCCACAATATATCCACAGTATGTCCACAGTATATCCACAATATATCCACAATATATCCACAATATATCCACAGTGTATCCACAATATATCCACAATATATCCACAATATATCCACAGTGTATCCACAGTATATCCTCAATATATCCACAATATATCCACAGTATATCCACAGTATATCCACGGTATATTCACAATATATCCACAATATATCCACAATATATCCACAATATATCCACAGTATATCCACAATATATCCACAGTATATCCACAGTATATCCACAATATATCCACAGCATATCCACAATATATCCACAATATATCCACAGTATATCCACAATATATCCACAGTATATCCACAGTATATCCACAGTATATCCTCAATATATCCACAATATATCCACAGTATATCCACAATATATCCACAGCATATCCACAATATATCCACAGTATATCCACAATATATCCACAGTATATCCACAGTATATCCTCAATATATCCACAGTATATCCACAATATATCCACAATATATCCACAATATATCCACAATATATCCACAGTATATCCACAATATATCCACAGTATATCCACAATATATCCACAGTATATCCACAGTATATCCACAGTATATCCACAATATATCCACAGTATATCCACAATATATCCACAATATATCCACAGTATATCCACAGTATATCCACAATATATCCACAATATATCCACAGTATATCCACAGTATATCCAGAGTATATGCACAATATATCCACAATATATCCACAGTATATCCACAGTATATCCACAATATATCTGCAGTATATCCACAATACATCCACAGTATATCCACAGTATATCCACAATATATCCACAATATATCCACAATATATCCACAGTATATCCACAGCATATCCACAATATATCCACAGTATGTCCACAGTATATCCACAATATAGCCACAGTATGTCCACAGTATATCCACAATATATCCACAATATATCCACAGTATATCCACAGTATATCCACAATATATCCACAGTATATCCACAGTATGTCCACAATATATCCACAATGTATCCACAGTATATCCACAGTATATCCACAATATATCCACAATGTATCCACAATATATCCACAGTATGTCCACAGTATATCCACAATATATCCACAATATATCCACAATATATCCACAGTGTATCCACAATATATCCACAATATATCCACAATATATCCACAGTATATCCACAATATATCCACAGTATATCCACAGTATATCCACAATATATCCACAGCATATCCACAATATATCCACAATATATCCACAGTATATCCACAATATATCCACAGTATATCCACAGTATATCCACAGTATATCCTCAATATATCCACAATATATCCACAGTATATCCACAATATATCCACAGCATATCCACAATATATCCACAGTATATCCACAATATATCCACAGTATATCCACAGTATATCCTCAATATATCCACAGTATATCCACAATATATCCACAATATATCCACAATATATCCACAATATATCCACAGTATATCCACAATATATCCACAGTATATCCACAATATATCCACAGTATATCCACAATATATCCACAGTATATCCACAGTATATCCACAGTATATCCACAGTATATCCACAATATTTCCACAGTATATCCACAGTATAAGAGCAGCTGCACATGGAGCAGGCGTTATGTTGTGTCCCTCCACAGATTTTCACACTAATTATTTGCTGTTTCGTACACTAAGGTCTCATTAACACACATTAGGTATTTTTCACCTGCAGAATGTCCCTGAATCAAAATTTTTGTTCAACAAAACCTACCATGAGGAATCTACAATCAGAAGTACATGTGATGGTAGATTCTTGCTGCTGCCTCTGCCCTAATGTGTAATGTATTAATACTGGAAATTAACCTAATTTGTTAAAAAGAGCTGCGGCCGTCCCAAACTTCTTCTATATAAGGAGTATGGAGGCCACTGTGCTCTTAGGGACCTTGAGTGCTTACATAAATTCTTTTTGTAACCTTGGCCAGATCTGTGCCTTGTCATAACTCTGTCTCTGAGCTTCTTGGGCAGTTCCTTAGACCTCATGTTTCTCATGTGCTCTGACATGCACTGTGAGCTGTAAGGTCTTACATAGACGGGTGTGGGGCTTTCCCAATCAAGTCCAATCAGTTTAATTACACACAGCTGGACTCCTGTGAATGAGTAGAACCATCTTAAGGAAGATCAGAAGGAAATAGTCAGCATGTGAGTTAAATATGAGTCACAGCAATGGGTCTAAATACTTATGACTATGTGATATTTCAGTTTTTAGCAACAATATTTACATTTCTGTTTTTTTCTGTCAAGATGGGGGCAGAGTGCACATTAATGTGCAAAGAAAAAAGAACTTTTTTGATCTTTCCAATTGGCTGCAATGAAACAAAGAGAGAAACACTTCTGCAAACTATGCTGACAAGATCGCTTTATGATCCAAAAATGTTCCATTTGTCCCCAACAAATTTAAAACCTGCTCATACACAGAGTTTGACCTATATAGTATATGAGATTCTGAGCTGTGCAAGGTGGGTAGCCTCTATTCTGGCCTGTATTCTGACCTCTCTTCTGGCCTCTCTTCTGGCCTCTATTCTGGCCTCTATTCTGGCCTCTCTTCTGGCCTCTCTTCTGGCCTCTCTTCTGGCCTCTCTTCTGGCCTCTCTTTTGGCCTCTATTCTAGCCTCTCTTCTGGCCTCTATTCTTGATATTTCGGTAATAAGGTCCATGTTTTCAAACCTGTCAATGGAATTGACTGGAGATGTTCGATGACAAACACTTAGAGGCTGCGCCTTCTTCTACCTTTGCCTTGTATCCAGATGGATGAGATCAATCATCTTCTCCGGCAGCAGAGATATTAATGGATGACAATAGACGTCTCCCTTCTCTTCTCCTTCGGATGCCGTGTGGCGGATATAGAAACGTCTTCATCCCATGGATATTTATTTGTCGTATTCACCGCTGACAATTCGGGGGAGAAATAAATGTCTCCAAGACTCGGCTTTTATTCTGCAGGTTTTCTGTCTTCGGCAGAACCAGGTTAGATAAATGTCACTTCTCACTTGAGTTTATCTTCCGCTATCTCTTTCTTTCTCAGATAATTCTTAGCAAAATAAATGTCCTGCGAGCGCGTGCTTAATCTTCCTTGTTCCTCCGTGACAATCATTTTGTGAAGCAAATGTCCGTGTAAAGCTCAGTTTATGTCCCTTGTCGAAAACTTTTGTTTCTTTTTTTTTTTTTGCCTTTCTTCCCGCTGATACAATCTGTGGAGGAAAGTTACAGAACATTCCAGAGCTAAGATACTGCCGGTTGTCTCTGTGTGGATACATTGTGTGGCGGAAACACTCAGAACATTCTAGAGCAAAGATTCCCCATGTTATCTCCATGGCGATACAATGTACGAAAGAAAGTTACAGAACATTCCAGAGCTAAGATACTGCCGGTTGTCTCTGTGCTGATACAATGGGGGCACACTTACTAAGGGTCCACGGACCACGAGCCCATCGGGTTATCCCGAATATTTCCGTTTTGCACCGGTTTGCGCCGAATTGCCCTGGGTTTTTGGTGGACGCGACCGGATTGTGGCACATCGGTGCCGGTTTGCATGCTACAGAAATCGGGGGGCGTGGCCATTGGACAACCTGACGGATTCGGAAAAAACGTGTAATTTAAAAAACGTAATGTGTCACAAGATCACGCACTCACATGCACCAGGGAGAAGAGGGTGAACTCCGGCGGACTTTGGCGCGGAAGCCGAATCCTCGTCGGACAACGCACCGCGGGATCGCGACAGGACCGGGTAAGTAAATGTGCCCCAATGTGTGGAGGAAACATCCAGAACATTCTAGAGCAGTGGTTCTCAACCTTTCTAATGCTGTGACCCCGCAATACAGTTCCTCATGCTGTGGTGACCCCAAACCATGCAACTTGCAGTAAAAACACAGTAAAATTTCGGCTCCGATGGCTTTAGGCGACCCCCGGTTTTGGTCGTTCGACCCCCGCTGGGGTCCCGACCCACAGGTTGAGAACCACTGTTCTAGAGCAAAGATTCCCCATGTTATCTCCATGGCGATACGATGTACGAAAGAAAACAGAAACAAACAGAAAGTTACAGAATATTCCGGAACAGATTCCGCAACCTTGGAACATTCCAGACTAAGAACTCCATAAAACCCCTAAAAACTGCTAAGATGTAAGTTTGCTTGATCTCATACAGCGAGTAGAACTGATGACTGACAACCAATATTGGGGCAGATTTACTTACCCGGTCCATTCGCGATCCAGCGGCGCGTTCTTTAGGGTACATTCGGGTCCAGCCGGGATTCACTAAGGCAGTTCCTCCGACGTCCACCAGGTGTTGCTGCTGCGCTGAAGTTCCCCGGAATGCACTGATCTTCACCAAGCCGGACCGAGTGCAGGTAAGCGTGAGTCCCGCAACACTTTTTTTTTTTTAAATGCTGCGGTTTTTCCGAATCCGTCGGGTTTTCGTTCAGCCACGCCCCCCAATTCCTGTTGCGTGCATGCCAGCGCCGATGCGCCACAATCCGATCGCGTGCGCCAAAATTCAATTCAGGGAAAATCGTCGCAAAACGGAAATATTCGGGTAACACGTCAGGGAAACGCGAATCGGGCCCTTAGTAAATAACCCCCATTGTGTCCAAGAAGCTCCGCCTCAGACTGGTCCAATAGTGGGAGCTCTGAGGAATCCCTGGGTGGCTCTGATGTAAAAGCAGAATAAACCTTTTCTGTTTTAGGTTTATTAGGGTTACCTAAATGATTTAGATTTGCCAAATGTCAGAATAATGAGAGAGAGAGAGAATTTATTAAGGCAATTTTATTACTTTCTATATAGTCAAATTTTACATACACTAAGATTACTACGGCTTTAGCCAACTTGGGACAAACCATATGATGATGCCATGTCATTGAAAGCTCCTGATAGTTTTATTGGAAACACATGAGTTAATAAAGACACTCCAGTGGATGTAATTGAAGGCACACCTGAAACATTGTGTACAGTAAAAAAAAACAGCTAAGATATTAGAAAGAGAATTGCGATTTTGCACAAGTATGGTTCATTCTTGGGTGACATTTCCAAAAACTTGATGGTGTCTTATTCTTTTGTACAAACAAGATGGTAATGTCCAGCCATCTTACCGCTCAGGAAGCAGATGGGTTCTGTATCCCAGGGTTGAATGTGCTTTGATCTGAAATGTGCATCAACCCAAAAACCAAAGCCAAAGACCTTGCTGAGGCTGGTGGGATTGTGTCATTATCCACAGTGACACAAGACTCTGCCTGGAAGAAGCCTTTACTTCAAAAGAAACAGAAAAAAAGCAAATGCCCGGGAACAAAGACCTTCATATCTGGAGACATGTCCTGTGGTCTAACGAAGCTACTGCCAAACTGGTAACAAAGTGGCTGAAGGAGAACAAAGTTACACCAGTTCTGTCAGGAGGAATGGGCCCAAATTCCTACCAACTATTGTGAGAAGCTTGTGGAAGTCATAGGGGCAGATTTACTTACCCGGTCCGTTCGCGATCCAGCGGCACGTTCTCTGCGCTGGATTCGGGTCCGGCCGCGATTCATCAAGGCAGTTCCTCTGACGTCCACCAGGTGGCGCTGCTGCGCTGAAGTTCCCTGAAATGCACTGAAGTTCACGATCCTATCCTGGATGAAGGTGAGTGCAAGCTCCGCGACACAATTTCCTTTTTTAAATGCGGCGGTTTTTCCGAATCCGTCGGGTTTTCGTTCGGCCACGCCACCCGATTTCCGTCGCGTGCATGCCGGTGCCGATGCGTCACCATCCGATCGCGTGCGCCAAAATCCCGGGGCAATTCAGGTACAATCGGCGCAAATTGGAAATATTCGGGTAACATGTCGGGAAAACGCGAATCGGGCCCTTAGTAAATGACCCCCATAGAGTTGAGGGACAATGGTACCAAACACTAAAGAAATGTATGGAAACCTTTCACTTTGCAGAAAGTAATAAAGTGCCTTTAAAACGTCTCTTATTATTCTGCCATTTGGAAAATGTAAATAACTTTGATCCTTATTCTGCCCCCCCCCCCCCCCCCTTATGGCTAGATTTGTAAACTCAATCTGGGAAATGTGCTGGGCACTTCTTATTCTTAAGAAACCCTTGGAAGAAGATATGAATATGATAGGAATATGTCCCCAAGCTCACACCTTGGTGAAGGTGCTGCCACACCCCTATCACATCACAAAGGGGGCGGATTAGGTAGAGATTTCAAAACAGCATGTCAGTCATTGTGAGATCTAAAATAACACCTGGAAGGCTGCCCAAAGGAATTATTAGATGGGTCACAGAGAGGCGGATATCTGCTCCTATTTCAATAGTAAGGCTATTCGTTGTATTCCCATTTTATTTTGCATCTGTTTGTGTCATACATAGATATATTCCCTTTAACCTTTTTATCTGACAATTGTATGTTTTTTTATGTATGCGCTGTAATTTTTGTGTATTAAATCTTTAAACTTAATAAGTCTCTGCTGTCTGCCTTAGAGAATCTGAGTTTCTGAAGAGATAGGATTCATTTTTAGTAACTATATAGAAATTTGTGTCATTTTTAGGCTAAATTCAGATGAACATGTGCCCTCCTTACCATAGCATGGCGGGCACACTTCGGCTCCCGGGAGAGAAGAAGCGCTGCTCACTCCCGCCCCTCTCCATAGCGATGTATGGTGCACAGCAACGAATTTCGGGGAAGGATAGAATATGTCCTATCTTTTTTTGGTGCAGCACGCGTATGCCCATTGCCGGCCTACGGAGGACATATATCCGACACATATATACTTCGGCCATATATACCTCCCCCAATGGCCATCTGAAGGCAGCCTAAATCTGTATTTCAAAATACGCAAGTTGTTCTGATTGGGATCAGGTTTCAGGCTTCTGTGCTTGAAAACCACACCCAAAGCTGCCTGTGATTGACAGCTCCCATTTTGATCTTTCCTTGGGAAAGCTGGGTGTGAGTTTGAGCTTGTTTTGTCTGCAGCTGTGTGTTGAGTGATGGACGGCTGAACCTGTCAGTGCTGGGGGCGGTGTCCATTACTCCCTTTATATTCTGCCCAGTTCATTTCGATAGTGCTGGTCACTCAGAGATAGTCTGATCTCTGCCCAAGTGCTTTTGCTATATTGTTGTTGCTATTCTTTGTGTTTGATCTCTGCTACGGTTACCTACCATACTATTGCTATACGTTTCTGTCCAAACCAAGATGGCGCCATCTTGGTTTGGACCCAGTTCTGTCTGACTGTATATGTCATAAGAAATGGCATCATCTCTAGAACATCTCCAGGAAAATAACAATTATTGGTACATTGTAATGAGGCATCACAGGATCTCATTAAAGGTGAAACATTGGAGACAAACGAATGGGCATGGATTGTGCCTTTTAGAAAAGTTTCGTTACATGTGAACTGTCCCTTTAAATGATACTTTTAATAACAAAAACAAAAAATTGTTTCATTTCCATCCGCCATGACAGCTCATAAGTCAAGAGCGCGGATCTCTGGACTTTATCTAATGTCAGGCAAATAACTTTACTGTATGGTTGTGTGGTTTTATTATTACACCAGTGACAGTATATTCCTGGTTTTACGGCCTCTCCACCGCTCACTAACCACTAATTGAAATAATTTTCCAGCAGAGCACGTCTGTTATTGTTTAAGATCCACTCCAAATGTATATTAATAAAGATTTTATTCCCTGCGACACTTCACAACATCTCATGGTCGTCATCATCTTATCAGCTCAACGACAGTATGAGGTCTCATGTCTATGGGAAGAAAACAAGAGGCTTCCTACAGAAAGGAATATACTGCCCCCTATGTACCAAAGTATAACTACCATAACACTGCCCCCTATGTACAGGAATATAACTACTATAATACTGCCCCCTATGTACAAGAATATAACTACTATAATACTGCCCCCTATGTACAAGAATATAACTACTATAATACTGCCCCCTATGTACAGGAATATAACTACTATAATACTGCCTCCTATGTACACGAATATAACTACTATAATACTGCCACCTATGTGCAAGAATATAACTACTATAATACTGCCCCCTATGTACAAGAATATAACTACTATAATACTGCCCCCTATGTACAGGAATATAACTACTATAAAACTGCCCCCTATGTACAAGAATATTACTACTATAATACTACCCCCTATGTACAAGAATATAACTACTATAATACTGCCCCTATGTACAGGAATATAACTACTATAATACTGCCCCCTATGTACGGGAATATAACTACTATAATACTGCCCCCAATGTACAAGAATATAACTACTATAATACTGCCCCCTATGTACAAGAATATAACTACTATAATACTGCCCCCTATGTACAGGAATATAACTACTATAATACTGCCCCTATGTACAGGAATATAATTACTATAATACTGCCCCCTATGTACAAGAATATAACTACTATAATACTGCCCCCTATGTACAGGAATATAACTACTATAATACTGCTCCCTATGTACAGGAATATAACTACTATAATACTGCCCCCTATGTACAAGAATATAACTACTATAATACTGCCCCCTATGTACAAGAATATAACTACTATAATACTGCCCCCTATGTACAAGAATATAACTACTATAATACTGGCCCCTATGTACAAGAATATAACTACTATAATACTGCCCCCTATGTACAAGAATATAACTACAATAATACTGCCCTCTATGTACAAGAATATAACTACTATAATACTGGCCCCTATGTACAAGAATATAACTACTATAATACTGCCCCCTATGTACAAGAATATAACTACTATAATACTGCCCCCTATGTACAGGAATATAACTACTATAATACTGCCCCTTATGTACAAGAATATAACTACTATAATACTGCCCCCTATGTACAAGAATATAACTACTATAATACTGCCCTCTATGTACAAGAATATAACTACTATAATACTGGCCCCTATGTACAAGAATATAACTACTATAATACTGCCCCCTATGTACAAGAATATAACTACTATAATACTGCCCCCTATGTACAGGAATATAACTACTATAATACTGGCCCCTATGTACAAGAATATAACTACTATAATACTGCCCTCTATGTACAAGAATATAACTACTATAATACTGGCCCCTATGTACAAGAATATAACTACTATAATACTGCCCCCTATGTACAAGAATATAACTACTATAATACTGCCCCCTATTTACAGGAATATAACTACTATAATACTGCCCCTATGTACAGGAATATAACTACTATAATACTGCCCCCTATGTACGGGAATATAACTACTATAATACTGCCCCCTATGTACAAGAATATAACTACTATAATACTGCCCCCTATGTACAAGAATATAACTACTATAATACTGCCCCCTATGTACAGGAATATAACTACTATAATACTGCCCCTATGTACAGGAATATAACTACTATAATACTGCCCCCTATGTACAAGAATATAACTACTATAATACTGCCCCCTATGTACAGGAATATAACTACTATAATACTGCTCCCTATGTACAGGAATATAACTACTATAATACTGCCCCCTATGTACAAGAATATAACTACTATAATACTGCCCCCTATGTACAAGAATATAACTACTATAATACTGCCCCCTATGTACAAGAATATAACTACTATAATACTGGCCCCTATGTACAAGAATATAACTACTATAATACTGCCCCCTATGTACAAGAATATAACTACAATAATACTGCCCTCTATGTACAAGAATATAACTACTATAATACTGGCCCCTATGTACAAGAATATAACTACTATAATACTGCCCCCTATGTACAAGAATATAACTACTATAATACTGCCCCCTATGTACAGGAATATAACTACTATAATACTGCCCCTTATGTACAAGAATATAACTACTATAATACTGCCCCCTATGTACAAGAATATAACTACTATAATACTGCCCTCTATGTACAAGAATATAACTACTATAATACTGGCCCCTATGTACAAGAATATAACTACTATAATACTGCCCTCTATGTACAAGAATATAACTACTATAATACTGGCCCCTATGTACAAGAATATAACTACTATAATACTGCCCCCTATGTACAAGAATATAACTACTATAATACTGCCCCCTATGTACAGGAATATAACTACTATAATACTGCCCCCTATGTACAGGAATATAACTACTATAATACTGCCCCTTATGTACAAGAATATAACTACTATAATACTGCCCCCTATGTACAAGAATATAACTACTATAATACTGCCCCCTATGTACAGGAATATAACTACTATAATACTGCCCCCTATGTACAGGAATATAACTACTATAATACTGCCCCCTATGTACAAGAATATAACTACTATAATACTATAATACTGCCCCCTATGTACATGAATATAACTACTATAATACTGCCCCCTATGTACAGGAATATAACTACTATAATACTGCCCCCTATGTACCAAAGCATAACTACCATAACACTGCCCCCTATGTACAGGAATATAACTACTATAATACTGCCCCCTATGTACAGGAATATAACTACTATAATACTGCCCCCTATGTACAGGAATATAACTACTATAATACTGCCCCCTATGTACAGGAATATAACTACCATAACACTGACCCCTATGTACATGAATATAACTACTATAATACTGCCCCCTATGTACAGGAATATAAATACTATAATACTGCCCCCTATGTACAGGAATATAACTAATATAATACTGCCCCCTATGTACAAGAATATAACTACTATAATACTGCCCCCTATGTACAGGAATATAACTACTATAATACTGCCCCCTAGGTACAGGAATACAACTACTATAATACTGCCCCCTATGTACAAGAATATAACTACTATAATACTGCCCCCTATGTACAGGAATATAACTACTATAATACTGCCCCCTATGTACAGGAATATAACTACTAAAATACTGCCCCCTATGTACCAAAGCATAACTACCATAACACTGCCCCCTATGTACAAGAATGTAACTACTATAATACTGCCCCCTATGTACAAGAATATAACTACTATAATACTGCCCCCTATGTACAAGAATATAACTAGTATAATACTGCCCCCTATGTACAAGAATATAACTACTATAATACTGCCCCCTAAATACCAAAGTATAACTACTATAATACTGCCCCCTATGTACAAGAATATAACTACTATAATACTGCCCCCTATGTACAAGAATATAACTACTATAATACTGCCCCCTATGTACAAGAATATAACTACTATAATACTGCCCCCTATGTACAAGAATATAACTACTATAATACTGGCCCCTATGTACAAGAATATAACTACTATAATACTGCCCCCTATGTACAAGAATATAACTACTATAATACTGCCCTCTATGTACAAGAATATAACTACTATAATACTGGCCCCTATGTACAAGAATATAACTACTATAATACTGCCCCCTATGTACAAGAATATAACTACTATAATACTGCCCCCTATGTACAGGAATATAACTACTATAACACTGCCCCTTATGTACAAGAATATAACTACTATAATACTGCCCCCTATGTACAAGAATATAACTACTATAATACTGCCCTCTATGTACAAGAATATAACTACTATAATACTGGCCCCTATGTACAAGAATATAACTACTATAATACTGCCCTCTATGTACAAGAATATAACTACTATAATACTGGCCCCTATGTACAAGAATATAACTACTATAATACTGCCCCCTATGTACAAGAATATAACTACTATAATACTGCCCCCTATGTACAGGAATATAACTACTATAATACTGTCCCCTATGTACAAGAATATAACTACTATAATACTGCCCTCTATGTACAAGAATATAACTACTATAATACTGCCCCCTATGTACAAGAATATAACTACTATAATACTGCCCCCTATGTACAAGAATATAACTACTATAATACTGCCCCTATGTACAGGAATATAACTACTATAATACTGCCTCCTATGTACAAGAATATAACTACTATAATACTGCCTCCTATGTACAAGAATATAACTACTATAATACTGCCTCCTATGTACAAGAATATAACTACTATAATACTGCCCCCTATGTACAAGAATATAACTACTATAATACTGCCCCCTATGTACAGGAATATAACTACTATAATACTGCCCCCTATGAACAAGAATATAACTACTATAATACTGCCCTCTATGTACAAGAATATAACTACTATAATACTGGCCCCTATGTACAAGAATATAACTACTATAATACTGCCCCCTATGTACAAGAATATAACTACTATAATACTGCCCCCTATGTACAGGAATATAACTACTATAATACTGCCCCTTATGTACAAGAATATAACTACTATAATACTGCCCCCTATGTACAAGAATATAACTACTATAATACTGCCCCCTATGTGAAGGAATATAACTACTATAATACTGCCCCCTATGTACAGGAATAAAACTACTATAATACTGCCCCCTATGTACAAGAATATAACTACTATAATACTGCCCCCTATGTACATGAATATAACTACTATAATACTGCCCCCTATGTACAGGAATATAACTACTATAATACTGCCCCCTATGTACCAAAGCATAACTACCATAACACTGCCCCCTATGTACAGGAATATAACTACTATAATACTGCCCCCTATGTACAGGAATATAACTACCATAACACTGCCCCCTATGTACAGGAATATAACTACTATAATACTGCCCCCTATGTACAGGAATATAACTACCATAACACTGCCCCCTATGTACATGAATATAACTACTATAATACTGCCCCCAATGTACAGGAATATAAATACTATAATACTGCCCCCTATGTACAGGAATATAACTAATATAATACTGCCCCCTATGTACAAGAATATAACTACTATAATACTGCCCCCTATGTACAGGAATATAACTACTATAATACTGCCCCCTAGGTACAGGAATATAACTACTATAATACTGCCCCCTATGTACAAGAATATAACTACTATAATACTGCCCCCTATGTACATGAATATAACTACTATAATACTGCCCCCTATGTACAGGAATATAACTACTAAAATACTGCCCCCTATGTACCAAAGCATAACTACCATAACACTGCCCCCTATGTACAAGAATATAACTACTATAATACTGCCCCCTATGTACAAGAATATAACTACTATAATACTGCCCCCTATGTGAAGGAATATAACTACTATAATACTGCCCCCTATGTACAGGAATAAAACTACTATAATACTGCCCCCTATGTACAAGAATATAACTACTATAATACTGCCCCCTATGTACATGAATATAACTACTATAATACTGCCCCCTATGTACAGGAATATAACTACTATAATACTGCCCCCTATGTACCAAAGCATAACTACCATAACACTGCCCCCTATGTACAGGAATATAACTACTATAATACTGCCCCCTATGTACCAAAGCATAACTACCATAACACTGCCCCCTATGTACAGGAATATAACTACTATAATACTGCCCCCTATGTACAGGAATATAACTACCATAACACTGCCCCCTATGTACATGAATATAACTACTATAATACTGCCCCCTATGTACAGGAATATAAATACTATAATACTGCCCCCTATGTACAGGAATATAACTAATATAATACTGCCCCCTATGTACAAGAATATAACTACTATAATACTGCCCCCTATGTACAGGAATATAACTACTATAATACTGCCCCCTAGGTACAGGAATATAACTACTATAATACTGCCCCCTATGTACAAGAATATAACTACTATAATACTGCCCCCTATGTACATGAATATAACTACTATAATACTGCCCCCTATGTACAGGAATATAACTACTAAAATACTGCCCCCTATGTACCAAAGCATAACTACCATAACACTGCCCCCTATGTACAAGAATGTAACTACTATAATACTGCCCCCTATGTACAAGAATATAACTACTATAATACTGCCCCCTATGTACAAGAATATAACTAGTATGATACTGCCCCCTATGTACAAGAATATAACTACTATAATACTGCCCCCTAAATACCAAAGTATAACTACTATAATACTGCCCCCTATGTACAGGAATATAACTACTATAATACTGCCCCCTATGTACGGGAATATAACTACTATAATACTGCCCCCTATGTACAAGAATATAACTACTATAATACTGCCCCCTATGTACAAGAATATAACTACTATAATACTGCCCCCTATGTACAAGAATATAACTACTATAATACTGCCCCCTATGTACAAGAATATAACTACTATAATACTGGCCCCTATGTACAAGAATATAACTACTATAATACTGCCCCCTATGTACAAGAATATAACTACTATAATACTGCCCTCTATGTACAAGAATATAACTACTATAATACTGGCCCCTATGTACAAGAATATAACTACTATAATACTGCCCCCTATGTACAAGAATATAACTACTATAATACTGCCCCCTATGTACAGGAATATAACTACTATAATACTGCCCCTTATGTACAAGAATATAACTACTATAATACTGCCCCCTATGTACAAGAATATAACTACTATAATACTGCCCTCTATGTACAAGAATATAACTACTATAATACTGGCCCCTATGTACAAGAATATAACTACTATAATACTGCCCTCTATGTACAAGAATATAACTACTATAATACTGGCCCCTATGTACAAGAATATAACTACTATAATACTGCCCCCTATGTACAAGAATATAACTACTATAATACTGCCCCCTATGTACAGGAATATAACTCCTTAAATACTGCCCCCTATGTACAAGAATATTACTACTATAATACTGCCCTCTATGTACAAGAATATAACTACTATAATACTGGCCCCTATGTACAAGAATATAACTACTATAATACTGCCCCCTATGTACAAGAATATAACTACTATAATACTGCCCCCTATGTACAGGAATATAACTACTATAATACTGCCCCCTATGAACAAGAATATAACTACTATAATACTGCCCTCTATGTACAAGAATATAACTACTATAATACTGGCCCCTATGTACAAGAATATAACTACTATAATACTGCCCTCTATGTACAAGAATATAACTACTATAATACTGCCCCCTATGTACAGGAATATAACTACTATAATACTGCCCCTTATGTACAAGAATATAACTACTATAATACTGCCCCCTATGTACAAGAATATAACTACTATAATACTGCCCCCTATGTACAGGAATATAACTACTATAATACTGCCCCCTACGTACAGGAATATAACTACTATAATACTGCCCCCTACGTACAAGAATATAACTACTATAATACTGCCCCCTATGTACATGAATATAACTACTATAATACTGCCCCCTATGTACAGGAATATAACTACTATAATACTGCCCCCTATGTACCAAAGCATAACTACCATAACACTGCCCCCTATGTACAGGAATATAACTACTATAATACTGCCCCCTATGTACAGGAATATAACTACTATAATACTGCCCCCTATGTACAGGAATATAACTACCATAACACTGCCCCCTATGTACATGAATATAACTACTATAATACTGCCCCCTACGTACAGGAATATAAATACTATAATACTGCCCCCTATGTACAGGAATATAACTAATATAATACTGCCCCCTATGTACAAGAATATAACTACTATAATACTGCCCCCTATGTACAGGAATATAACTACTATAATTACTGCCCCCTAGGTACAGGAATATAACTACTATAATACTGGCCCCTATGTACAAGAATATAACTACTATAATACTGCCCCCTATGTACAAGAATATAACTACTATAATACTGCCCCCTATGTACAGGAATATAACTACTATAATACTGCCCCCTATGAACAAGAATATAACTACTATAATACTGCCCTCTATGTACAAGAATATAACTACTATAATACTGGCCCCTATGTACAAGAATATAACTACTATAATACTGCCCTCTATGTACAAGAATATAACTACTATAATACTGCCCCCTATGTACAGGAATATAACTACTATAATACTGCCCCTTATGTACAAGAATATAACTACTATAATACTGCCCCCTATGTACAAGAATATAACTACTATAATACTGCCCCCTATGTACAGGAATATAACTACTATAATACTGCCCCCTACGTACAGGAATATAACTACTATAATACTGCCCCCTACGTACAAGAATATAACTACTATAATACTGCCCCCTATGTACATGAATATAACTACTATAATACTGCCCCCTATGTACAGGAATATAACTACTATAATACTGCCCCCTATGTACCAAAGCATAACTACCATAACACTGCCCCCTATGTACAGGAATATAACTACTATAATACTGCCCCCTATGTACAGGAATATAACTACTATAATACTGCCCCCTATGTACAGGAATATAACTACTATAATACTGCCCCCTATGTACAGGAATATAACTACCATAACACTGCCCCCTATGTACATGAATATAACTACTATAATACTGCCCCCTACGTACAGGAATATAAATACTATAATACTGCCCCCTATGTACAGGAATATAACTAATATAATACTGCCCCCTATGTACAAGAATATAACTACTATAATACTGCCCCCTATGTACAGGAATATAACTACTATAATTACTGCCCCCTATGTACAGGAATATAACTACTAAAATACTGCCCCCTATGTACCAAAGCATAACTACCATAACACTGCCCCCTATGTACAAGAATGTAACTACTATAATACTGCCCCCTATGTACAAGAATATAACTACTATAATACTGCCCCCTATGTACAAGAATATAACTAGTATAATACTGCCCCCTATGTACAAGAATATAACTACTATAATACTGCCCCCTAAATACCAAAGTATAACTACTTTAATACTGCCCCCTATGTACAGGAATATAACTACTATAATACTGCCCACTATGTACAAGAATATAACTACTATAATACTGCCCACTATGTACAAGAATATAACTACTATAATACTGCCCACTATGTACAAGAATATAACTACTATAATACTGCCCCATATGTAGAAGAATATAACTACTATAATACTGCCCCCTATGTACAAGACTATAACTACTATAATACTGCCCCCTATGTACAAGAATATAACTACTATAATACTGCCCCCTATGTACAGGAATATAACTACTATAATACATCCCCCTATGTACAAGAATATAACTACTATAATACTACCCCCTATGTACAAGAATATATCTACTATAATACTGTCCCCTATGTACAAGAATATAACTACTATAATACTGCCCCCTATATACAAGAATATAACTAGTATAATACTGCCCCCTATGTACCAGAATATAACTACTATAATACTGCCCCCTAAATACCAAAGTATAACTACTATAATACTGCCCCCTATGTACAAGAATATAACTACTATAATACTGCCCACTATGTACAAGAATATAACTACTATAATACTGCCCACTATGTACAAGAATATAACTACTATAATACTGCCCACTATGTACAAGAATATAACTACTATAATACTGCCCCCTATGTACAAGAATATAACTACTATAATACTGCCCCCTATGTACAAGAATATAACTACTATAATACTGCCCCCTATGTACAAGAATATAACTACTATAATACTGCCCCCTATGTACAGGAATATAACTACTATAATACTGCCCCTTATGTACAAGAATATAACTACTATAATACTGCCTCCTATGTACAGGAATATAACTAGTATAATACTGCTCCCTATGTACAAGAATATAACTACTATAATACTGCCCCCTATGTACAAGAATATACCTACTATAATACTGTCCCCTATGTACAAGAATATAACTACTATAATACCGCCCCCTATGAACAAGATTATAACTAATATAATACTGCCCCCTATGTACAAGACTATAACTACTATAATACTGCCCCCTATGTACAGGAATATAACTACTATAATACTGCCCCCTATGTACAGGAATATAACTACTATAATACTGCCCCCTATGTACAAGAGTATAACTACTATAATACTGCCCCCTATGTACAGGAATATAACTACTATAATACTGCCCCTATGTACAAGAATATAACTACTATAATACTGCCCCCTATGTACAGGAATATAACTACTATAATACTGCTCCCTATGTACAGGAATATAACTACTATAATACTGCCCCCTATGTACAGGAATATACTACTATAATACTGCCCCCTATGTACAGGAATATAACTACTATGATACTGCCCCCTATGTACAGGAATATAACTACTATGATACTGCCCCCTATGTACAAGAATATAACTACTATAATACTGCCCCCTTGCTGAGAGGTTGTGTGCAGTGTGAGCTCCTGAGGTCTCCTCATGTCTGGAGCTAGCCCAGGGCGGGGCCACCCTGGGTGGGGAACTTCCCCATGCAAGGCCCAGGCTCCAAGGCCTTCTCTGGGAAATAACTCCCAGACACCAAAAC
Organism: Engystomops pustulosus; assembly: GCF_040894005.1. Taxonomy (NCBI): domain Eukaryota; kingdom Metazoa; phylum Chordata; class Amphibia; order Anura; family Leptodactylidae; genus Engystomops; species Engystomops pustulosus. The sequence continues at coordinate 255,860,415 of NC_092412.1, read as the reverse complement.
TAATGGATGAGAATCCTAAAATCTCCGGTACAGTAAGTCATGTCAGCGGCTGCAGTTCAGCCAGAAGCAGTGAAGTAAAGAATGAAGATGTTGTGAAGAAAGAAGCAGCAGTAGTAAGTTCCAGTTTGGTGAAGTCACCTACCAGTGTGAATGTGCAGCAGAAGCCAGTGAGTGGGAACACAATGTCGGGTCATCCAGGACAGAGGAGCGAGCAGGTTGTGCAGGAGCAGAGGAAGCCTCCAGCCCCAGCCTCAGCTGTGCCGTGTACACCTCCATCATCCAGGCAGAGGAGGACATCTCTGGAGAAGCAGACCTTGCTGGAGAACCTGCAGCAGCCTGTACTGATCCGCTCTGAGCGCACAAGGTATGGGAGTGGAGGCAGCAAGGCCGAGACCAAACTAGCAGGGAGGCCTCAGGCTGCCACAAGTGCTGCTACTGGACAATGTCATCCCCCCGCAGTAAGAGCCGCAGCGCGTCAGAACCCAACAGTGGCGCAGAGGCCCGGACCCAGCAGAGTGCCATCACCTACCACCTGTAAGAAACCTGCAGCAACTCCATGTGCAGCGGCTGAGCGTGCACCTGCAGCAACTCCCTATGCAGCGGCTGAGCGTGCACCTGAGCTCCTCCTGGCTGATCAGATCCCAGCACTGGTAATGAGACTGGGAAACCTGAAGGAACAAAAACTGCTGCTACAAAAAAACATTGACTGTGCCTACAAGCTGAAGGCAGCAAACCCGGAGAGACATGAGCTGTTAGACAAGAAGCTGACCACCCTGGCCAAGCAGCTCGCTGACAATGTCGCCCAGACTGAGGCTGTCCTGGAGCAGATGGGTCCCCTGGCAGAGACCTACAGGAACCAGGAGCGCTTCCAGGCCCAGAGACATCATGGAGGGGCATCTAATCCGGCAACTGAGACCAAGGGGAAACCTATACTCCAGCCTGCGACTTTCCCATACCAGCAAGGGGATCTCTACAAGAAAGATAAAGCCATGAAACAGCAACCACCTACAGCAGAGGCACCACAAGTCCCAGCAGCCTGCAATCAGCAGAAGGATCACAGCCGTCCCTCTGATGTTACCAGAGCAGAGCAAACACCACATGTCCCAGCATTCAGCGTGCAACGTGGACATCTGCCTGATGGTAGCGGAGAACAAGCACCACAAGTCCCAGGTGACGGCTCACTGCAGCAGGACTGTGCACCTGATCCTGAAGGTAACACTGTGGCATCTGAGCAGGATCATCAGGACTCTGCTGGGACTGATTGTACTGACATTGATGGGACTTCAGTGCCTGATACTGCTCATACATCAGTGCCTAATGCTGTTTCTAATATCTGTGACACTGCTGCCCCCAATGTTGGTGATAATGCTGATGCATCTGTATCTCCTCCTGATAATACCATTGTGTGTGATAATGTTCCAGCAGGGGAAGCGCAGTCTGTGTGGGATGTTGCCATAGAGCAGGCAGAGCAGTGTATGGAGGCTGATGGTGGGGAGGGGGTAGTACAGTCTGATGCTCAGGACTTCCCCCCTCTAGTTGCTGAGGTATCAGACCCTCAGAGTGCAGGAGCCCAGCAGCCCCCGCAGCGCCCCCGGACACAGCAGGGTACTGGCCCTCACCAGTCTTCTTCTGGCAACGCCTGGAGCCGGGGTGCACCATCTTTTTCATCCGGCTCTCATTACACCGGTCAGGCATTTAAGAGGAGGAATGTGGTGAGATTTAGGCACAAAGGGGCCAAGGAGGACCTACCTGACAGGCGGTTTGTGGTCAGATCGCTATTGTGTGAACAAATGGGTTTCTCGCCAAGTGACATTTTGGCAGTAATTAACCTCCCCGATCGCCAGGGATATGATGTGAGCTTTAAGCTGATGGGCAACCTGGACCGCTTTTGGGCCGTCTTCCCCAGGTTTAGAGATGCAGAAGGGTGGAATAATTTCAGCTTCATCCCCATCTCTAAACTTGGTACTGTCACAGTCACAGTCATCTTCTGGAATGAGTCTGTTCCCCAGCAGGATATTGTCATCTGGCTCAAGAGGCACTGTGACCTTATGTCAGAGCTCACCAAGACCCGGGATGAAGACGGGATCTGGACAGGAGGGTGGAAGGTCCTGGTGAAATTAAGACAATATAACAACATAACCCAGCATCTGCCCAACTCCTTCTTCATTGGCCGGGAGAAGGGGGTATGTTTCTATCCAGGTCAGCCCCGTAGATGCTTCAAATGCGGTAGAGTCGGTCACATCGCCAGTAATTGCTCTGTGGTCAAGTGCAGCCTGTGTGGGGATATCGGCCATGTGAGTGCGGACTGCCAAAACATCAGGTGTAACCTGTGCGGTGAGATCGGGCATGCCCACAGGGATTGTCCCAATGCCTGGCACAACATCTGTAAGAGCTTCCCTGATGAAGACCTATTGGCAGGGGCAGATGACCTGGGGGAGGAGGAGGCTTTGTTATTAGGGTCAGATCAGGCTACGCCAGAACCTCAGCAGGTCCTAGAATCAAGTGATGCTGTACCAACACCAGACCAGCCTCAGACCCAAACCACAGAGGGAGATATGGAAGTTGTCCAGCAGGTTGCACCACCCTCAGTGCTCATTCCCTCTTCAGCCACAACATCTGCTAATAAGAGGAGGAAAAAAGATAGGTCCACCCGGAAGCCTGAGGGTGAGTGGACCACAGTTCACAAGTCATCAAAGATCAGAGTGGACAGTGGAACAGACATGACCATGACTGTGAATAGATTCAGTGTCCTCTCAGAGTCAGACGCAGAGGAGGAGCTAGAGAAGGAACTGCAGAGGATGGTGGCAGAGTATGATGAGGATCCCGATGGTGACCCCCCCTCAAAACGGAGACCCCATAGGGTGGGGCCAGAGTCTGAATCAGACATGGAGACGGGTGGTGAAGAGGAGGGATCTGATCCAGATTTATGATGATGGGGACACTCTCTCTGCTTCTTGTTATGGCTCTAATGGCGAACTTTAATCTGAAAATAATATCTAGCAATGTCAACAGCATTAGGACAAGAAGGACAAGACATGCGGTGTATGAACATCTACATTATCTCGATGCCGATGTCTTTTTCCTACAGGAGACTCATCTTAATAGTCTTAGTTTGTTAAAAGAAGCAGAGAGAGAATGGCGCTCCGGGCCGTCCATCTGGTCACTGTCTGTGGAGCCGTGTGCCGGGGTCTCCATACTGTTTAATACCCACGATGTCACCATTCACAGACTAACCGAGGTGTCGATGGGAAGATGTTTGGTGCTGGAGGTTACTATCCGAGGTAGAAGGCTCCGGCTTATCAATATCTATGGTCCACAGACAGTGACTGAGAGAGTCAATCTATTTAATGACGTGAAGCCATATTTATTTACATCTCTCCCAGTCATCATGGCGGGTGATTTCAACGCCACTAGGGCAGTGAGTGACAGACCCACTGGTAGGCCTCTTGCTAGGGACTCTAAGGTCTTAAATGATATTATAGCACAGTCAGGTTTGTCTGATGTCTTTGTGCAGGGTGGTAGGAAACCCAAATTTACCTACTCCTGTGCTGGGAGGCATAGCAGAATAGACCTAGCGCTGGTGACTCCCTCGGAGGTCATTGGGGATAGAAGTGAGAAGTCTGTCCCATACTCGGATCACCTGGCCCTATACTTCTACTTAGGTAATACAGAACGGCCAGATATAGGAAGAGGCTTGTGGAGACTAAATTCTACCCTATTAGAAGATGTGTTTGTCCAGGAGCAAGTCCACTCTCTTATACAGGGTGAATCGGAGAGAGTGTATTTCTATAACCACATATCCGACTGGTGGGAGGACGTCAAGGAGGAGATCCGGTCCCTCTTGAAGAGACTGTCAGTGAAGAAGGGTAAGAATAAGTACAGCCAGTATCTCAAGCTGCGGAAAGAATTGGAGTCACTCTATTCGGCGGGTGGGGATGACAAACAAAAGATTGACCGACTGAAATCTGAAATAAAGCAGTATCAGTACAGCCGCTACACGTCCCTGGTTGTGGAGCGTGACTATGGAAACTTAGTCACGCCAGATCCATATGAGAGTTGCCGGGAACGTGTGGCTAAGAAATCGATCACAGGTCTCACTGACTCCCAGGGAGTTTTACAGGAATCTCGGGAGGGTATCCTGGGGGTGGTGAGATCCTACTATGCTGAGTTATTTCAGAAGAAGGTTTTGGATAAAGACAAAATGGCTCAATTCTTGGAGGCAACTCCAGGTCCTGACACTAGAGATTTGGACTTTTCTCCTTTGACAGCAGAAATAACAGAGGAGGAGGTTAAAGAGGCCATTGATAAGTTACATCTGAAGAAGGCACCAGGTCCTGACGGTATTACAGCAGAATTCTATAAGAAGTTCAGGGACCTCTTAGCCCCGATCCTTGTGGATGTGTTTACCAATTGTCTAAAAAATCACCTGATGCCTCCATCCATGAGAGTGTCCTCCCTTATTCTGCTGTCTAAAGGTAAGGAGCCTAGTGACATCAAGAACTGGAGGCCGATCGCCCTCTTGAATGTTGATAGGAAAATTCTGGCAAAAATCCTCTTCTCTAGATTAGTCTGTTTGTCCCCGGCACTGTTGGCAGGCTCTCAGTACGGCACAGTAAAAGGGCGGAACATCTCTGGAGCAGTCCTCTCGATAAGGGAGATGTTTGAGAGATGTAAAGCTCTGAGGTGTGGGAGATATGTTGTAGGTCTGGACCAGGCTAAAGCCTTTGACAGGGTTGATCACGATTATCTATGGGCCACTTTATCAAAGTACGGTATTCCTGGACAATTTATAGATTGGCTGAGAACTTTGTATAGAGAGGCGAAGAGCTTTCCTCTGATCAATGGTTGGCAGGGGGACACTTTCGGGGTAGAGGCTGGGGTGCGACAAGGTTGTCCTCTGAGTCCACTGCTGTATGTGTTTGCTATCGACCCGTTCCTGAGATCACTGCAGCGGTGTGATTTTCAGGGGGTGCCTGTCCCCCATTGCTTGCCTTTGAAGGTAGTCGCCTACGCGGATGATGTGACTGTGGTGATATCTGAACCTCGTGAGGTGGAGATGCTGTCCACAGCCATCAGAAGTTACTCAGGGGCCTCCGGGTCTCTGGTCAACCTTGAGAAGAGTCAAGCTTTCTGGACATTGGATACTGCTCCTGGCTTTGATCTGCCACAATTCGCCAAGGCCTCCACCCATATTAAGATCCTTGGGGTTAAATTCGGGAGGGAAGATAATGCCAAACTAAATTGGGAAGAGAAGTTGGATACCGGAAATGTAAAGGTTCAGCGATGGAAGAACTGGAGGCTGACCTATAGAGAAAGGGTTACTCTGATGAAGACTTACCTGGTCCCTGTCTTCCTCTACGTCTCTGTCGTCTTTCCTTTGCCAGAATCTTTCTCCGCTCGGCTCTTTAGCCTGTTCTTCCAGCTTTTATGGGGGAACAGGTTGAACCCAGTAAAAAGAGGGATCACCTACCTGCAGAGGAGAGAGGGTGGACTGGATATGTTAAATCCAAGGGTGTTCTTTGACTCCATGTTTCTGAAAGTCAATTTTGGTTGCCTGGACTCAAACAATGATCTCCTGTGGGTAAGTAGTGTCAGGGACTGGATATTGCCTTTTGCAGAGTCTTGGGTGCGAGGCGGCAGTCTCAAGAGGGGCCGATGGACTCCTGGCTTCCTCCCCCAGTATCTGGTATATGGTCTGAAGTGTGTCAGGATGTGGAAGCTGGAGAAGTCCTACATTGTCAGTAACACCAGGAGAGACCTCTATACTAGGATATGTCGGGCTTTCTACCACTCCCCACTCGCTCTTAGAGACTGTGTGACCACCACCTTACAGAAGAGTCTCAGGTTCCTCAATGGGAAGCGACTTCCCCCCAAGTTGTTTGATATTTCTTGGTTGTCACTACATGGGAAGTTATTTGTGAGAGGGAACCTAAAGTTTGTGAGTGTGGCAGATAGGAAGTGTCCCCTGGGGTGTCAGCATGAGGAGACGATGGAGCATTTCATCTCTGAGTGCTGGGGAGGGAGGAAGATCTGGAAGGAAGTGTCTGACCTGCTGAACATCCCGAGGCTGCAATTCCTCCAGTACCCGGACATCATCTATGGCGTCCCATCTCCAGATGGTATTATAGATCCGGGAACCATGTATCTCATAATAACAGTGATAAAGTATTACCAATGGCATGCCAGAACCCGGGTGTCCCTGCATAGTGAGGACTATAACTACACGGCTGTGGTATCCCAAATATTATCAGAGATAAGGTGGATAAAATCACTGGAAGTCAGGAAAGACAAGAGAGATAGGAAATTATGGAGGAATATATCTGGTGTTTAATTTCTATATTTATTGATTTAGTTTTCTTCTTTTTCCTTTCCAGCAGCAGCTATGGACTCTAAGTTACATTTACTCTGAGTTTATGTTTGTTTGATTCCTAATTGTGTATACAGAAGAATGTATTTATGATTTTGTTTAATTGTATTTTGTTGGTTTTTACAATAAAAATTGCCCCCTATGTACAGGAATATAACTACTATAATACTGCTCCCTATGTACAAGAATAAAACTACTATAATACTGCCCCCTGTGTACAGGAATATAACTACTATAATACTGCCTCTTATGTACAGGAATATAACTACTATAATACTGCCTCTTATGTACAGGAATATAACTACTATAATACTGCCCCCTATATACAAGAATATAACTACTATAATACTGCCTCTTATGTACAGGAATATAACTACTATAATACTGCCCCCTATGTACCAAAGCATAACTACCATAACACTGCCCCCTATGTACAAGAATATAACTACTATAATACTGCCTCTTATGTACAGGAATATAACTACTAAAATACTGTCATCTATGTACAGGAATATAACTACTATAATACTGCCCCCTATGTACAGGACTATACCTACTATAATACTGCCCCCAATGTACAAGAATATAACTACTATAATACTGCCCCCTATGTACAAGAATGTAACTACTATAATACTGCCCCCTATGTACAAGAATATGACTACTATAATACTGCCCCTATGTACAAGAATATAACTACTATAATACTGCCCCCTATGTACAAGAATATAACTACTATAATACTGCCCCCTATGTACAAGAATATAACTACTATACTACTACCCCCTATGTACAGGAATATAACTACTATTATACTGCCCCCTATGTACAGGAATATAACTACTATAATACTGCCCCTATGTACAAGAATATAACTACTATAATACTGCCCCCTTTGTACAGGAATATAACTACTATAATACTGCCCCCTATGTACAAGAATGTAACTACTATAATACTGCCCCCTATGTACAAGAATATACCTACTATAATACTGCCCCTATGTACAAGAATATAACTACTATAATACTGCCCCCTATGTACAAGAGTATAACTACTACAATACTGCCCCCTAAGTACAAAAATATAACTACTATAATACTGCCTCCTATGTATAGGAATATAACTACTATAATACTGCCCCCTATGTAGCAGAGTATAAAAAGTATAATAATGCCCCCTATGTACAGGAATATAACTACTATAATACTGCCTTATGTACAAGAATATAACTACTATAATACTGCCCCCTATGTACAGGAATATAACTACTATAATACTGCCCCCTATGTACAAGAATATAACTACTATAATACTGCCCCTATGTACAAGAATATAACTACTATAATACTGCCCCCTATGTACAAGAATATAACTACTATAATACTGCCCCCTATGTACAAGAATATAACTACTATAATACTGCCCCCTATGTACAAGAATATAACTACCATAATGCTGTCTCCTATGTACAAGAATATAACTACTATAATACTGCCCCCTATGTACATGAATATAACTACTATAATACTGCCCCCTATGTACAAGAATATAACTACTATAATACTGCCCCCTATGTACAAGAATATAACTACTATAATACTGCCCCCTATGTACAAGAATATAACTACTATAATACTGCCCCTATGTACAAGAATATAACTACTATAATACTGCCCCCTATGTACAAGAATATAACTACTATAATACTGCCCCCTATGTACAGGAATATAACTACTATAATACTGTCCCCTATGTACAGGAATATAACTACTATAATACTGCCCCCTATGTACAAGAATATAACTACTATAATACTGCCCCCTATGTACAGGAATATAACTACTATAATACTGCCTCCTATGTACAAGAATATAACTACTATAATACTGCCCCCTATGTACAGGAATATAACTACTATAATACTGCCCCCTATGTACAAGAATATAACTACTATAATACTACCCCCTATGTACAGGAATATAACTACTATAATACTGCCCCCTATGTACAGGAATATAACTACTATAATACTGCCCCCTATGTATAAGAATATAACTACCATAACACTGCCCCCTATGTACAAGAATATAACTACTATAATACTGCCTCTTATGTACAGGAATATAACTACTATAATACTGCCCCCTATGTACAGGAATATAACTACTAAAATACTGTCATCTATGTACAGGAATATAACTACTATAATACTGCCCCCTATGTACAGGAATATAACTACTAAAATACTGTCATCTATGTACAGGACTATACCTACTATAATACTGCCCCCAATGTACAAGAATATAACTACTATAATACTGCCCCCTATGTACAAGAATGTAACTACTATAATACTGCCCCCTATGTACAAGAATATGACTACTATAATACTGCCCCTATGTACAAGAATATAACTACTATAATACTGCCCCCTATGTACAAGAATATAACTACTATAATACTGCCCCCTATGTACAAGAATATAACTACTATACTACTACCCCCTATGTACAGGAATATAACTACTATTATACTGCCCCCTATGTACAGGAATATAACTACTATAATACTGCCCCTATGTACAAGAATATAACTACTATAATACTGCCCCCTTTGTACAGGAATATAACTACTATAATACTGCCCCCTATGTACAAGAATGTAACTACTATAATACTGCCCCCTATGTACAAGAATATACCTACTATAATACTGCCCCTATGTACAAGAATATAACTACTATAATACTGCCCCCTATGTACAAGAGTATAACTACTACAATACTGCCCCCTAAGTACAAAAATATAACTACTATAATACTGCCTCCTATGTATAGGAATATAACTACTATAATACTGCCCCCTATGTACAAGAATATAACTACTATAATACTGCCCCCTATGTACAAGAATATAACTACTATAATACTGCCTCCTATGTATCAAAGTATAATTACCATAACACTGCGCCCTATGTACCAGAGTATAACTACTATAATACTGCCCCCTATGTAGCAGAGTATAAAAAGTATAATAATGCCCCCTATGTACAGGAATATAACTACTATAATACTGCCTTATGTACAAGAATATAACTACTATAATACTGCCCCCTATGTACAGGAATATAACTACTATAATACTGCCCCCTATGTACAAGAATATAACTACTATAATACTGCCCCTATGTACAAGAATATAACTACTATAATACTGCCCCCTATGTACAAGAATATAACTACTATAATACTGCCCCCTATGTACAAGAATATAACTACTATAATACTGCCCCCTATGTACAAGAATATAACTACCATAATGCTGTCTCCTATGTACAAGAATATAACTACTATAATACTGCCCCCTATGTACATGAATATAACTACTATAATACTGCCCCCTATGTACAAGAATATAACTACTATAATACTGCCCCCTATGTACAAGAATATAACTACTATAATACTGCCCCCTATGTACAAGAATATAACTACTATAATACTGCCCCTATGTACAAGAATATAACTACTATAATACTGCCCCCTATGTACAAGAATATAACTACTATAATACTGCCCCCTATGTACAGGAATATAACTACTATAATACTGTCCCCTATGTACAGGAATATAACTACCATAATACTGCCCCCTATGTACAAGAATATAACTACTATAATACTGCCCCCTATGTACAGGAATATAACTACTATAATACTGCCTCCTATGTACAAGAATATAACTACTATAATACTGCCCCCTATGTACAGGAATATAACTACTATAATACTGCCCCCTATGTACAAGAATATAACTACTATAATACTACCCCCTATGTACAGGAATATAACTACTATAATACTGCCCCCTATGTACAGGAATATAACTACTATAATACTGCCCCCTATGTATAAGAATATAACTACTATAATACTGCCCTCTATGTACAAGAATATAACTACTATAATACTGCCCCCTATGTACAAGAATATAACTACTATAATACTGCCCCCTATGTACAAGAATATAACTACTATAATACTGCCCCCTATGTACAGGAATATAACTACTATAATACTACCCCCTATGTACAGGAATATAACTACTATAATACTGCCCCCTATGTACAGGAATATAACTACTATAATACTGCCCCCTATGTACAGGAATATAACTACTATAATACTGCCCCCTATGTACAGGAATATAACTACTATAATACTCCCCCTATGTACAAGAATATAACTACTATAATACTGCCCCCTATGTACAGGAATATAACTACTATAATACTGCCCCCTATGTACAGGAATATAACCATTATACCCCTCTGGTCAGTATACTTGGTGCACAGCTGTTCCCTCCTCTCCTCTCTATCCCTGGAGCACCTGTGTCCCGGTCCTGGTGGATGGAGTTGCGATGAGTTATGGACGTGTTATTTGAGAAGTTATTATTATAATTTGCAGGTTTCGCTATTTTATCACATTTTCGCAGCCACAAATCTCGCGTTTCATCTGCTCAGAAATTGCATTGACTCAAACTGTCGGCCTGAATTAACGGCTAAACCCCCTCATAGATTACATCGCTTTAGATATTGGAAAATTCCCATTCTTTCATGTTTATGCCGCCACAAGAAGGATTTTTTTCCCTTAGTTTTTAGAATTTTATCATCCAATAAACTTCTTTTCAGAAATATGTAACCTATCACATTGTTGTGAAGGATAGAAATCAATTAGGTTAGTGGCGCTCGGCTCCTCCTGACTCAATGTCATCTCTTATTGTTTCTCCAGTATAGCCCAGAGCATGCTGGGAGATCTACTCTGACACAGTCGGTTGATATTAACTGATTTGTAGCAAAAGCTAAATATTTTTATCAAGGGAACCTGTCAGCAGGTGAACTTAGAGACATCAGCCAGTGATATGTATTGTCCCTGTAGAGATGTGTAATCAGACCTCACACTGCTGTTCTCTGCGCTCTCTGCAGCCAGTGTTATGTACTGTCCCTGGAGAGATGTGTAATCAGACCTCACACTGCTGTGCTCTGCGCTCTCTGCAGCCAGTGCTATGTATTGTCCCTGGAGAGATGTGTAATCAGACCTCACACAGCTGTGCTCTGTGTTCTCTGCAGCCAGGGTTATGTATTGTCCCTGGAGAGATGTGTAATCAGACCTCACACTGCTGTGCTCTGTGCTCTCTGCAGCCAGTGTTATGTATTGTCCCTGGAGAGATGTGTAATCAGACCTCACACTGCTGTGCTCTGTGCTCTCTGCAGCCAGTGTTATGTATTGTCCCTGGAGAGATTTGTAATCAGACCTCACACTGCTGTGCTCTGTGTTCTCTGCATCCAATTTTAGGCATTTTGCCTGGAGATATGCGTAAGTACACCTATGTGCATGCAGGGATCACGTGGACAACTTCAATGGTCTTGGAGAAGTTACAATCCTAGAATATAAATCTATACATTACAGTCCTGCTGCTACTAACAACATACACAAAGGTCTGATTACACATCCCTCCAGATACAATATCTAACACTGTCTGCACAGAGCACAGCAGTGTGAGGACAACTCCCCCGTCCCATTGCACCTGGATAAGCTAAAATTCAGGAATATAAATCTATATACCACAGTCCGGATGCTACTAACAACATACACAATGATCTGATTGCACATGTCTCCAGATGAGAATTTTGCCTCGGGTGGCAGATGCCCGAGCCCTGAGGGGGCGGCAGCCTGGGTATGTGTAAAGCGGCAATGTGTAAATTGCTTCTGTTTCTTTAGAACACAGACACGATTGATATACAGAGTGGCGCAGGCCTGTTTGGCTGCGCCGCAATGTTGCTCTGGAGGACCCAGGCGGCGTGTGATGATGACCCGGCACAGAACGTTCTGCGGGGCACTGTGCATACTTGGGTCTGTACATACTGGGGGGCTGTGCATACTAGGGGGCTCCGTATACTTGGGGGGTGCAGTGAGCATCCTGGGGGGTGGGGTGCATCCTTGGGGGGTGTGCAGTGTGCATACTTGGGGGGTGGAGTGTGCATGCTTGGGGGGGGTGCAAACTGGGAGCGATGTGCATACTGGGGGCTGTGCATACTGAGGCCATATAGACAGCCCGCTATACAGGCTATATACAGCCCCCCTATAATAACTATATACAGTCCCCTTTAACTATATACACCCGCTATTACTATATACAGTCCCTTATAACAAAGTACAGCCCCCTATAATAACATCATACAGCCCCCTATAATAACTATATACAGCCCCCTATAATAACTATATACAGCCCCCTATAATAACATCATACAGCCCCCTATAATAACTATATACAGCCCCCTATAATAACTATATACAGCCCCCTATAATAACATCATACAGCCCCCTATAATAACATCATACAGCCCTCTATAATAACATCATACAGCCCCCTATATTAACTTCAGACAGCCCGCTATACTGACTATATACAGCCCCCTATAATAACTATATACAGTCCCACAGCATTAACTGTATATAGCCCCATATAATTATATACAGCCCCATATAATAACTATATACATCGTCCCTATAATTACTATATACACCCCCTACAATAACTTTATACAGTCCCCCTATAATAACTATATACAGCCCCCTATAATAACTATATACAGTCCCCTATAATAACTATATACAGCCCCCTATAATAACTATATACAGCCCCCTATAATAACGATATACAGTCCCCTATAATAACTATATACAGCCCCTATAATGACTATATACAGCCCCTATAATAACTATATACATTTCCCTATAATAACTATATACACCCCCTATTACTATATACAGTCCCTTATAACTATATAAAGCCCCCTATAATGACTACATACAGCCCCCCCTTATAATAACTATATACTGTACACCCCCTATAATTATTTCATACATTCCCACTATAATAACTATATACAGTTCTCTATAGCAACTATATAAAGCCTCCTTTCAATAACTAACTTTACACAGACTCCTATTATAACTATATACACCCCTCCATAATAACTATATACAGTCCTAGGAAAAATAATAAAATTGTACTCACCTACCATCATTCCCCCACTGTGTGCCGACCTCCTTCCCTTCACTCGCGGTGTCAGGATACTAGTGGATATCGGAGTTGTACCAAGATGGCGGCGCCATCTTTGTTTACCTCCAATCGTCTATGGCAGAGCAGGAAACATGTTGTTCAGTCACTCTGCCACAGACTGATACCGTGGCACATCGGCGGGATACGGCCCGGGAATGGGCCAACCCAAATGAACTGTGGGCGATTTGGGCGGTCATGCCCGAATCACCCACATTTGGTGGGGGCCCCTTTAAAGGCAAAGTGGTGGGGGTCCCCGTGAGGCCCCCCCCTATAATCTGACCCTGCTTATTACATTTGCAGCATCTACCTCATGTATATATCTGATCACATGAAATCACTGCATATTCAATGAAGGATGAGAAGGAGTAGAAATCCATGGAGGTTGCTAGGATTTCATGTGATCAGACACATACATGGGGTACATGTTGCAAATCTTACTAAGTAAAAGGACCTTAGATGACATCACCCTGGTCACATGACATTGACAAGCGCTGAATGCTGAGAGAAGGCATGGGACATGGGGAGAAGTAGATGGGAGGGGGTAAGTAAATGAACCCCAAGTCCAGCGAATGTCTATATTTCTATCATGTTGACTGTGATTATTATTATGTGTGTAATATAAACGTCAATACATGAGAAAAAAAAAAAACTTTCTATTTTTCCCTGTCATGCTTTTACTTTATACACTTTCTTTATGCCTGGTTCCTGCGGCGCGCGGCGCGGTAAAGGTCTGGGTACACTTGCCCTATAGCGTGACATTTGGAATCTCTCTATTAGCGCAGTAATATTTTTATATTGTGCAGTAAAAGTTGCCGGCACGATGTTTGTTTTTAAGACACTTCTGTAACGCGACATTTATACGTCTGGTCTCAGGATATTGTCGGGTTTTTTTTTCTTTTAATATTTTGTGATGCAAAAGAAAAATGAGTGAGTGCAGGCAGCGCAGGCGCCGGCCGCAGCACCGAGGAGTCTGGTTACAATGTATTATATATGGCGCCAGCAAGACGTGCAAAATATCATCAAACTGCAACACACCCCGGACACATGACTCCGAGATAGGAGAGAGGGAGAAACCAGGAATCAGCTCAAAGACAGAGGAGAATGTACAGATATTACACAACTCCACATACGTAACCCCAATGTAATGTAAACTATCACAAATATTTTTGCTTAAAAAATTTATAAATTAGATGCAGGAGGGCAGGAAAGGCGACTTGCGCCCCTCTACATCACACTGAAGCTAAGAGAGCATGACATAGTGACTGCACCAGCAGCAGAATAGTGAGTGCAGCTCTGGGGTATAATACAGGATGTAACTCAGGATCAGTACAGGATAAGTAATGTCATGTATGTACACAGTGACTGCACCAGCAGCAGAATAGTGAGTGCAGCTCTGGGGTATAATACAGGATGTAACTCAGGATCAGTACAGGATAAGTAATGTCATGTATGTACACAGTGACTGCACCAGCAGCAGAATAGTGAGTGCAGCTCTGGGGTATAATACAGGATGTAACTCAGGATCAGTACAGGATAAGTAATGTCATGTATGTACACAGTGACTGCACCACCAGCAGAATAGTGAGTGCAGCTCTGGAGTATAATACAGGATGTAACTCAGGATCAGTACAGGATAAGTAATGTCATGTATGTACACAGTGACTGCACCAGCAGCAGAATAGTGAGTGCAGCTCTGGGGTATAATACAGGATGTAACTCAGGATCAGTACAGGATAAGTAATGTCATGTATGTACACAGTGACTGCACCAGCAGCAGAATAATGAGTGCAGCTCTGGAGTATAATACAGGATGTAACTCAGGATCAGTACAGGATAAGTAATGTCATGTATGTACACAGTGACTGCACCAGCAGCAGAATAGTGAGTGCAGCTCTGGGGTATAATACAGGATGTAACTCAGGATCAGTACAGGATAAGTAATGTCATGTATGTACACAGTGACTGCACCACCAGCAGAATAGTGAGTGCAGCTCTGGAGTATAATACAGGATGTAACTCAGGATCAGTACAGGATAAGTAATGCCATGTATGTACACAGTGACTGCACCACCAGCAGAATAGTGAGTGCAGCTCTGGAGTATAATACAGGATGTAACTCAGGATCAGTACAGGATAAGTAATGTCATGTATGTACACAGTGACTGCACCAGCAGCAGAATAGTGAGTGCAGCTCTGGAGTATAATACAGGATGTAACTCAGGATCAGTACAGGATAAGTAATGTCATGTATGTACACAGTGACTGCACCACCAGCAGAATAGTGAGTGCAGCTCTGGAGTATAATACAGGATGTAACTCAGGATCAGTACAGGATAAGTAATGTCATGTATGTACACAGTGACTGCACCAGCAGCAGAATAGTGAGTGCAGCTCTGGGGTATAATACAGGATGTAACTCAGGATCAGTACAGGATAAGTAATGTCATGTATGCACACAGTGACTGCACCAGCAGCAGAATAGTGAGTGCAGCTCTGGTGTATAATACAGGATGTAACTCAGGATTAGTACAGGATAAGTAATGTCATGTATGCACACAGTGACTGCACCAGCAG
The DNA here is from genome assembly GCF_040894005.1 of Engystomops pustulosus. NCBI lineage: Eukaryota > Metazoa > Chordata > Amphibia > Anura > Leptodactylidae > Engystomops > Engystomops pustulosus. Next base: position 255,844,348 of record NC_092412.1, on the reverse strand, counting down.
CAGAATAGTGAGTGCAGCTCTGGAGTATAATACAGGATGTAACTCAGGATCAGTACAGGATAAGTAATGTCATGTATGTACACAATGACTGCACCAGCGGCAGAATAGTGAGTGCAGCTCTGGAGTATAATACAGGATGTAACTCAGGATCAGTACAGGATAAGTAATGTCATGTATGTACACAATGACTGCACCAGCAGCAGAATAGTGAGTGCAGCTCTGGGGTAATATATATGTCTGCCCTGTGTGACCCTGCTTTCCTGTGATTATTTCTGTGTGAAGGTCTCTAGACTTGAAGATACACTTATAATATGCAGATGCTGTTGTGTATTTCTCTTCTCCCCGATACGATCAGTCCAATCTCTTCTCCTTCAATGAAACAGAATTTTCTATCAGGCGGCGCAGACGTGTGCGCGGATTATAGCAGCTGCATTTCTTCTGTAAAGGCTGCGGCGCACGTGTGAGATCTGCTCGCACATTTCTTTGCATGGTATTTATTTCTAAGGCGACTTGTCCATAATGTGATGGGGTATTTACCTGATGAAGTCATTATGCGGCTGCACTGACACTCAGGGCTGAAGCTTCGCCCGGAGCCGTGTATGTAGTGTCGTTACAAGGCTGCCATCTGCTGGACAGTGGCGGCACTGCACGTCTCGTCTATGTGAGGTGCAGCCTTAGGGCAACTACAGCTCCCAACATGGATCAGCTTACAGACACCATAGCATGCTGGTAGTTGTAGTCCTCCATCAGCTGGGGAACCACAGATTGCATACATTTTATATACATATACTATCATATATACCATTTATAAAAAATTCCATTACATATATATTTAGGCGGCACTCACTATCTCAGGTACTTGAAAGGAACCAAATAAACAGATAATGGGGGTCATGTACTAAGGGCCCGATTCGCGTTTTCCCGACGTGTTACCCGAATATTTCCGATTTGTGACAATTTCCCCTGAATTTCCCCGGGATTTTGGCGCACGCGATCGGATCGTGGCGCATCGGCGCTGGCATGCACGCGACGGAAATCGGGGGGGGGGGGGGGGGGGGCGTGGCCGAACGAAAACCCGACGGATTCGGAAAAAACGTCGCATTTTTTTTTTTTTAAAAATGTGTCGCGGAGCTTGCACTTACCTTCACTCAGCCCGGCTCGGTGAACTCCAGCGCGTTCCATTACTTTTCAGCGCAGCAGCGCCACCTGGTGAACGGCGGAGGAACTGCCTTAGTGAATCCCAGCCAGACCCAAATCCACCGCAGAGAACGCGCCGCTGGATCGCAAATGAACCGGGTAAGTAAATCTGCCCCCATTGACTGGATCAGGGGACAATTCAAACAAGGGGCCAAAACTTCTCTCATTCATAGTCACCTGACCTACAAGGGGTTATATTAGTGAAGGGTATCAAATTATTGGGCATAAAGGGGCAAACCTCAATGTGGTGCCATTTATCTCCACAGTTTTATTGCATAAGACCCATTTAATATTGTTTCCCTTGTTCATGGACCTTTATATAGCATTGCTTCCAGTGACTCCTGTATACAGGACTGCTCCCCCTAGTGGCTGCCGCAGCTCTAAATATCTTTTCTGATCAATGCGCAGTTTATATGCACAGGGGTAGGGTGTATAATCACGCCCTTGTTTTATAGGGAATTGTAAGGATCATCACCCTGGACCACCCAGGATGTGCAGTAAGTTATTCATTATTTTATATTTTCATTCCAATGAATAGGTAATTTAAAATTTTCAAAGTTTGGAATGTTCAGATTTATCCACTATGGACCTAGTGTGTAACCTGGGGCTCATTTACTAAGGGTCCGAATCATGCATTTTCCCGAATTTTTCCAATGTGCGCCTAAATACCCCAGGATTTTGGTGCACGCAATCGGATTGTGGCGCATCGGCGCCGGCTTTCACGCGACAGAAATCGGGGGGCGTGGGCGTCGGAAAACCTGACGGATTCGGAAAAACCGCGGAATTGAAAAAAAAAATTTGGGTCACAAGAATAGCACTCACATACACCGGGACGAAGAAGGTGAACTCCGGCCGACTTTAGCGCAGCAGCGACACCTAGTGGACATCAGGCGCACGACCTAAGTGAATAGTGGCGGAACCCGAGTCAGCGTCGGAGAACGCACCGCAGGATCGCGACTGAACCGGGTAAGTAAATCTGCCCCATTATTTGTAAACTTGACTCGCCATCTATGAAAATGTCCTTCCTTCTCAGCCCCGCCTCCAGTTCCACTGCTGTAGAGCATTCCTGAGGGAGGTGGAGCTGATTTTTATTCAGCCAATCAAAGCCAATGTCTCAACATCCTCATTTACTCCTTCCTCAGGAATCCTGTTCAGTGACTCACACAGTTGGCGTATGTAGAGTTGGCTCAGCTGAAGAGAAAGCAGGATCCTTGTTAATCAGGAAGATGAGGGGTGGATGAGCTGGAAGAACCTGGACTTGCAGGGGTGGATTAAGACTGCCCTAGACTGTATGAATATAACCTCTACAGGTCTGCCCTGAATCGTGAAAATGGAGCAAATGTGTCCATGGCCACAAGGAAGTTTCCCGGCAGTAGTCAGAGTGCGGGCCACCAAGTATGTAGACTGTTTGTGCCTAGTGTACAGACAAATTTAGTTTTCTAGTTGGGGGGGTGGGGGTCCCTTTGACTGATAAAGTCTCCAATGTGGACCCAAAACGCATCACATTCTTTAATAGCAAAATGATTCTTTTTTCCTGCCTTCAGGTTGTGCGGTCGCATCGGCGCTTGCACAGGTTAAACCTACTGAGGTGCAGTAAGTAGAATATATTCCGTCTCTTTTACAGTGTAATAAAAGGCAACGTGAAGAACCATTGCTGAAGGCGACTTTTTACCAATCCTCACTTATCACAAAATCAATCGCTGTATAAAGTCGCCTTCTATGTTCACTTATGGAACTAAAGACTCACTCGAGTGCGCGGGACGCTGGAGATATTTCACAGATATATAGAGGAGAGAAAACATGGAGCGAGGAGGGGATATAACAATTTGTAGCTTGGAAAATTGGATAAAAATATGGTGAAAAACACATGAGGGACCTAGTCCGGATTTATTAAGTAACGGAGACGTTTTTGATGCTTCCTAATGTAATTGACAATTGTTAAGGGGGTGTGGCATTGTGTCTTAGGGTGGAGCTTGTTTCTTTTTTTGACAATACTTTCCGATCCTTTTTTTTCTAATACACAACTAAATATGAATAGATTCTTATGGGACAGCCCTGGGTTCATATAGCCGTATGTAGGTGAATATCAGTCGATAGCTCGGGATGGTTTGATATCCAACTATGTAAAGGCATTATAAGTGGACCACTTTGAGGTCTTTTGATAAATAGGCAAATCTAAAGGTATTTTCAGTGGACAGTTCTGGGGTCCTTTTAAAAAGCTAAATATAAATGGATTCTTAGAAGATAGCCTTGAGGTCCTTTGATATCTGGCTCTGTAAAGGCATTATAAGTGGAAGCACTTTGAGGTCCTTTGCTATCTGGCTATGTAAAGGCTTTATAAGTGGGGAACTCTGAGGTTCTATGCTATCTGGCTATGTAAAGGCATTATTACTGGGCACTCTGAGGTCCTTTGCTATCTGGCTTTGTAAAGGCATTATAAGTGGGCACTCTGAGGTCCTTTGCTATCTGGCTTTGTAAAGAAATTTTTAGAGAACAGGCCTTGGGTTACTTTGATATCTGGCTATGTAAAGGCATTAAGAGAACATGTATAAAAAGAGTCCAGTACAGCCCCCTCCTGTAGAACTTCCTTCAGTTGAATGAGTAGACTAATCACATGACATGTCTGTGTATCGGGATAAGCTGTCGGGACTACAACTTAGCACAAGCTTGCAACAGGGAATGGATCCTGGCCCTGGAGTAAAACTTTCCAAACTTTATTTCATCTTTCGAAAAGTTGATAACAAGAACGTATATTACAGCTCACAAATTTTGGGCGTAGAATCTCACTTAGACTTAGCATGGATGATTAGTCTTAGACTAAGGGTGGGTGATTGTACATGTCAGCGATAATATAGGTCCTTGTTATCAACTTTTTAAATGAGGAAGTAAAGTATTGAAAGTTTTACTGCCTTTCCTGTTACAAGCTTATGTAAAGGTCCTTTTATATCCGGCTCTCTAAAGATATTATTAGTGGACAGCTCTGGGGTCCTTTTATATCTGGTTCTGTAAAGACATTATAAGTAGACAGCTCTGGGGTCCTTTTATATCTGGCTTTGTAAAGGCATTATTAGTGGACAGCTCTGGGGTCCTTTTATATCTGGCTCTGTAAAAGCATTATAAGTAGACAGCTCTGGGGTCCTTTTATATCTGGTTTTGTAAAGGCATTATTAGTGGACAGCTCTGATGTCCTTTTATATCTAGCTCTGTAAAGCCATTATTACTAGACAGTTCTGGGGTCCTTTTCTATCTGGCTTTGTAAAGGCATTATCAGAAGACAGCTCTGGGGTCCTTTTTTATATATTGCTCTGTAAAGGCATTATTAGTAGACAGCTCTGGGGTCCTTTTATATCTGGCTCTGTAAAAGCATTATAAGTAGACAGCTCTGGGGTCCTTTTATATCTGGTTTTGTAAAGGCATTATTAGTGGACAGCTCTGATGTCCTTTTATATCTAGCTCTGTAAAGCCATTATTACTAGACAGTTCTGGGGTCCTTTTATATCTGGCTTTGTAAAGGCATTATTAGTAGACAGCACTGGGGTCCTTTTATATCTGGTTCTGTAAAGGCATTATTAGTAGACAGCTCTGGGGTGCTTTTATATCTGGTTCTGTAAAGGCATTATTAGTAGACAGCACTGGGGTCCTTTTATATCTGGTTCTGTAAAGGCATTATTAGTAGACAGCTCTGGGGTCCTTTTATATCTGGTTCTGTAAAGCCATTATTAGTGAAGAGAACACATCACCCACAGCAGGAGACAAAACTCTGTTTTTATTGCATTTTAGCTATTAAAGGAATAGCAAAAATTCTCAGTCCCTTAAAGGTGGTGTCTGGTTTCAGAAAACCATTGTCATAAATAACAATTTAATTTCACGGACATTGAATGTAATTCCTGTACATGTGGTACAAGAGTCCGTGCAGCCTCCCCTTTTTAGGCACATGTGGTATAAATAAGACCAGTGACATCACCAGATGATCCCAATGACATCACAGGTTTACCCAATAGTGGTGCCCTATCTATATCTGGCCCATTGTATTTTGTGTTACGGATAACTTTAACCCCTTCCTGTCTCTGCCCGTTCCCATTTCAGTGTTATTGTTTCTTACTTTCTACCTGACAAAATAAGGTAACATTTTTGTTTAATATTTTAAACAATATTTATTTAACATTTATTATTACAGGCAATGGACGGGAAAGCTGCAAAAACTTCCAAAATGCTGTAGAACTGTGGGGAAAAAATTGACTGGGATTTGGAGATACAATGTGGGTTTGTGTTTGTCTTTATTTATTTACAAAAAAAGTAATTTTTTTAAACATTTTTAATCATTTTTTTTTCTCTAGTCTTTTGTTTGTGCCTTGTGTCTGCCATGGAGTTGCAGTTCTACCCTATAAAGTCTGAGGCTTCAGAAGGCTTCCCGCTACCATAACAATGGAACAGCTCATCCAATCTTCTCATCGTGGAGCTGTTCTGTTCATTCATGGTCAGTAAGGGAATCGTTGACCGTATGGTACCTGAATTTAACAGACCGGACATAGGCAGTTTCTGGCTGCTGATCCTCGAAGAAGCAGGGACTCCTTGCCTCAGATATAACTGTGTCCTCAATGGACCATGGTGGGTCCCTGAAATCACTGCCTGGCCCATAATTCATGGACTGACCATGTCCATGTACTTCAGCCCTTACTTTTATGAAAGTGAAGGCAACCACTTAGATACCACGGGGGTATTAGACCACATCATCTGAAGGGTAAGTGGTCTCTGATCATCGATCCTTATCCTTGGTCTCCGCTGTATTAAACACTAGAGACTAAGCTCCCGAGCTTGCGGCACCTTGAAGGACCGAACATCCGCTAGTAAATTGGAGGTACCCCTAGATCTCAGGGGTGTCCCCAACCTCCTCCGACACAAGGGAACTGACCCAGTGAAGAGCTGCCATCAATATTCCAAAAATAAAATAAAAATAGAGCCGCCTCCTTTCCTTCCCCTTTATCGCCACAGATCATTTTTCATATTCCTAACGGCACAAATGTAATAAGAGAAAAATAATTATTTCCAGAGATCATATTTTAGAGCTCCAAACGTATTTTTTGGGGCGTTTTGGGAATTTATTTCAATGAAATTATTTTTTAATTATTGTAGCAATTCAGAGGAAGGAATCACATTTGTGCAGGAGATGTCTGGGCTCCAGCGCTGATCCCCCCCGGGAGCTGAGTTATTGGTGTGAGAGCTCATTAACTCTAATTATTGCACTCCAGAACCGGAAAGATAAGACAATGGCGCGGTCCAGTCACAGGCAGACAGGAAATTCCCAGGCGGAAAGTTATCGGTGCGGGTTAAGGAGACGCCTGATGTCAATGAAGTCTTATTACTGTGTAATTGTGTAACAATCTGATAAAGTTTTGTGGTCTCATGTCTATATCCTCTACCAGGAACGGCACGGATGACAAGTCATTTGGGGGTCATTTACTAAGGGCCCGATTCGCATTTTCCCAACGTGTTACCTGAATATTTCCGATTTGCGCTGATTCTCCCTGAATTGCCCTGGGATTTTCGCGCACGCGATCGGATTGTGGCGCATGGGCGCTGGCATGCACGCAACGGAAATCGGGGGGCGTTGCCGAATGAAAAAAAAAAAAAAGTGTTGCGGAGCTTGCACTTACCTTCACTAGGAATAGGCCGGTGAACTTGAGTGCGTTCCGATGCTCGTCAGCGCAGCAGCGCCACCTGGTGGACGTCGGAGGAACTACCTTAATAAATCCCGGCCGGACCCGAATCCCCTGGATCGCGAACAGACCGGGTAAGTAAATCTGCCCCAATATGTCTCCCTACGTTCCACATGATGGCGCTACTCTGTGCCAGGAAGAGACGTGACTAAGGGAGTGCAGAGGGGTTTTACTCCATTAAACTACTACCCCACTAAGGAAGAGTTCAAAAAATTATTTCAAGAATTCCTTCTCTTATGTGAAATCTCATTTGTTTACCTATTAAAAAATCACCTTGAAATTCCTATGCAAATGAGTTCAGAAGAGTCAATTTTTTCCTAAGATGAGTTACTTTTGATGCTGCAGGGAGGGAGTGTCAATTCAGATGCCCCTATTTTGAGTCGTCTCATCTTTCAGATCGCATTTGGGTTGTGGTTCTGTGATCCACAGAAATGCAGATACAGGCAGTGAAAGATATAAGGCCACATTTTTCATGGCTTGCAGGCACACGTACGATTTAGTCCCAATTCCTGACTCAGGAGACTTGCATCTTCAACTATGACCTTAACTGACTCTCTCTCTGGTTCTCTAGCAAAAAAAAACACAAACACGAGATTCTCGTCTATAAAATTACACCAGAATCAGGACTCTAGCTGCTATGGAGCACAAATTACAGGGATATAAAATGACTCTCCCCCTGTAGCCTTTAAAAGAGACTCATTTAAGGGGAAAAGTTACTCTTCTCTGGTCATTGTCACATGACTTTGCAGGATATTTTTTTTTATAGATAAATGGGTGAGATTTCACTTAAAAGAGGAAATTCTAGCAATAATATTTAATTCGGTATTTGAGGAACCTGATAGTTTACTGGAGTAAAAGATAATGATAGAAAGCAGAAATCCCAGAGGGTGAGAGAATACAGAGTAGAGAGAGTTTAGCTCACAGAGCATTGTCTAGACTAGAGACAGTTGTCTTAACTTCTCAGGTGAGAGCTGGACTCCCTATGTACAGGGTTACTATAATGTATCAGTCTGGAGTCCAGGCTGTTTAGCTCACAGAGCATTGTCTAGACTAGAGGCACTTGTCTTAACTTCTCAGGTGAGAGCTGGACTCTCTAGGTACAGGGTTACTATAATGTATCAGTCTGGAGTCCAGGCTTTGGAGCTCACAGAGCATTGTCTAGACTAGAGAAAGTTGTCTTTACTTCTCAGGTGAGAGCTGGACTCCCTATGTACAGGGTTACTATAATGCATCAGTCTGGAGTCCAGGCTTTGGAGCTCACAGAGCATTGTCTAGACTAGAGACAGTTGTCTTTACTTCTCAGGTGAGAGCTGGACTCCCTAGGTACAGGGTTACTATAATGCATCAGTCTGGAGTCCAGGCTGTTTAGCTCACGGAGCATTGCCTTGACTGGATACAATTCTCTCCACTTCCAAGTCGAGGGCAGGACAAGCTGTGTACAGGTTTGTTACAATGTATCAGTCTCCAGGCTGTGTAGCTCACAGAGCATTGTCGAAACTAGAAACAATAGTTTTGATTCAGACTGTTACTTTGTAGCAAATCAACAGAGAGATTTGTGCTGCTGCTGATGTGTTGAGCTCACAGAGCATTGTCTGGACTTAATACAATTGTCTCCACTTCCCAGCTGGGAGCAGGACTTGTACAGAGTTACTGCTTCGTTGGTTCTTCTCTTTCCCTAACAGTAGGCAGACAAAAATGACGACCCAAAATATATCTGAAAGTTGCAGAATTTTTCTTCTATAAAGAGAATAATGTTTATTTACATAGAATCCGGAGCGTTGCCTCCTCGGCGCCGGGCAGATCCATAGGAAAGAGATGGGGTTTGCATATTTGCAGGTCACGCAGCGCATCTGGGCAGTAAACCAAGCAGTTTATCTAACAAGTGTTTCAAAGGTTCCTCATGCTCCGCGAGCCTCATTTATCAAGTGCCGCACTAAATTTGCTGGCGCCATTGTCTGCCAGAACGTTTACCCTGCAAAACTGGATGCAGCTGCATTAAATACACGTAGTGACAGAGCGGCGGATGGTGAAGCGCTGTCCCACAATGAGTTTTGGACTGTAATGAATTATGAAGTGTTAGAATTTTTGTATATACATCATCCTCCTTGTGTATAAGACTCTGAGGAGATGTATGAGGAGCAAAATACCCACAAACCATTACAGCTTTCCCACAACTTATAATATGAACTCCAATCAGGAGACAGAACCTTAGTTGGCCCCTTTCCAGTATGCTCACCTCCCGGCGCCACACTGCCTCACCCCCAGTAGCCACACTGTCCTCACCCCCCCATAAGCCATACTGCCCCCCCCCCCCAGTAGCCACACTGTCCTCACCCCCCATAAGCACAATGTCCCCTCCCCAGTAGCCACACTGTCCTCACCCCCATAAGCCACACTGTCCTCACCCCCCATAAGCACAATGTCCCCTCCCCAGTAGCCACACTGTCCTCACCCCCATAAGCCACACTGTCCTCACCCCCATAAGCACAATGCCCCCTCCTCAGTAGCCATGCTGTCCCCTCCCCAGTAGCCACACTGTCCCCTCCCTATAAACCACACTGTCCTCACCCCCCATAAGCCACACTGTCCCCTCCCCAGTAGCCACACTGTCCCCTCCCCAGTAGCCACACTGTCCACACCTCCTCTAAAGCCACACTGTCCCCTCCCCAGTAGCCACACTGTCCCCTCCCCAGTAGCCACACTGTCCACACCTCCTCTAAAGCCACACTGTCCCCTCCCCAGTAGCCACACTGTCCCCTCCCTATAAACCACACTGTCCTCACCCCCCATAAGCCACACTGTCCCCTCCCCAGTAGCCACACTGTCCCCTCCCCAGTAGCCACACTGTCCACACCTCCTCTAAAGCCACACTGTCCCCTCCGCAGTAGCCACACTGTCCCCTCTCTAGTAGTCACGCTGTCCCCTCCCCAGTAGCCACCCCCCTCCCCTGGTAGCCACACTGTCCCCTCACCAGTAGCCTTACTGTCCTCTCCCCAGAAGCTGCACTGTCGCCCCCCCCCCCCCCCCCACCTCCGATAGGCACACTGCTCCTCTGTCCTACACTGGGGGAAAAAAACATTTACTCACCCTTCCTCGTTGCAGAGCAAGCAAGGCAGCACCCCAAGCATTACCAGCAGCCACCTTCTTTCTTCAGCATGCGTCCGCTGTACACACCAGCTCTAAAGCCGACACACGTGGTGTTATGACATCATCATGTGCGCCGGCTTCAGAGCCGTCACATACAGCGGCAAGGTGAGTTTTGGATTCTGCCTCTGTGCTGCGCTCCCGATGAACACAGCATAGGGGCAGATAACAAGATGATCATTTGTACCAGTGTTGCTTTAAGACATTTTTTCCGGCGCCCAAATGGGCCCCTCTAGGACCCTTGTGGCATGAAGGTCGCGGATAGGGGAAAATAATGGCAAGTGCAAATATAAGCAATAAGCCTTTGCGATTGTTTCAGGGCTTCTGGGCCACATCAGTGACTGCCCTGATAAATACCCCTCTCTGTCTTCTAAAGACTTATCCATAGGATATTTTGATAAAAGGCCACAGCATATTCCAAAAATCATCATTGGGTGCACCAGCCATGAGGCGAGCTGAGCCTCTTACCTCATTTAGCACCATCTGCAGCAAGATGGGGAGAGCAACAGGGGAGCCGTCACCTGCTACAAAGCAGAACCTGACCGAAAAGGGTGCCGTCCTATAGCTCGCCTCCCCCCTGAGCACACGGCTACTCTCTGGCACTGACCTCACTCACATGTTTAAGTAATGATGAGTGGGTTTGTTGAAATTTGAGTTTGACGTGTTTGAGAACATGACCCCAAATTCTATTGAAGTCATGGGTGACATAAATTGTATCACCATAATGGTAGTAAGGGGTAAAGGGCTGTAAAACGGGGGCAGTAAAAGGGCACTTGCTTTGCCAAAAATCGGCTGGGACAAAAACCTTAAAATAATAACATAAAACAAATAAACAAAGAAATAATTTAAACCATTCATTAAAATGCCCTTATTATCATTAACGTTGAAAGAAGAAATGGGATCTACAAGGTAGCGCTGTTTAGGAAAACACTGAAGCAGTAAACACGGATCCGCATTTTAAGGATATTTCTCTAATTAATGATGATGATGCAGTAGCTTATCTTACCCTACTTCAAATTGCCCTGAAAAGGGCAATTATTGCTATCTAGCCCTCACAGCCTTCTCTCCCTATCTCCCTACCTGCCCTCAAAAGGGCAATTATAAAAGATATATTCTTTTCTTTGCTGTCCCTGCTGCTTTTTAGCTCTGTCTCCTGTCTGTAATAGAAAGGCAAACAAGGGAAGACCAAATAGCGCTCATAGAGTAGTAGAGTTGTAACCTGCATGGATGGGAGAGGCTCACCGGATTTGGTTGTGCTATGTTAGGCACAACTCTAATGTAGGTATGAAGCGTCAGGTGTTAGTGTCTCCTGGTGCTGCCTTTGGACAAGGGTTGTCAAAACACGGTTGCCAAACCGGTCTGGAATCGTATTCGGTAGAACAGGAATGGTACTTGTCACGATTGGCGCACACGGATTAGTCACATACACAGATTGTTAGGTAGAAGGATTTTTATTCGGTATCTCGTTTTGGAGTCTAATAGGACTCCTTTATCAAGTAGATACTGCAGCGCGGGCGAAGGGCTGGCTACCCGGAGCATGGCATCTTCCTGAAATTATGCTCCAGAAGCTTGTGGCAGAGAAGCTTGTGATCTCAATATCAAAGTTAGAAGAATGTTGTCCATCAAAGCCAGAACTGATTGTGAGCCCTTGGTACCATTGAAAATGAATTTGGAAGTGTCTATAAAAGTTTCAGAACAATCTGTGAGATGCAGATCATTGCACTTATGGTACCTGCACACATTCTTCGAAAAGTCAAGACGACCAAAGAGAAGATGGAGAAGAAGAATAACATTTCATGGAAAAAACATTTACAATTTTTTGATAAAAAACAACAAGAAATAAAAGCCTCCCCTCTCCTGGCCTTGCATCTTTCCTGGTTGACGTGTTATATTTAGATATAAAGGTGATAAATGGTGGCATTCAGTGTAAATCACTTACCTCATCCTCGGGGGCCGGGGTCTCTCCAGCTGAAATCAGTTATCACTGACAACGAAAGACGAGGGAAAATTACAGGAGGTGAGAAGCTGCATCACTTATGTTAACACAACTGCAGGACTGCTGTGCCGAGTAATGTCCTCCGTGCTGTCACACCGCGCTCTATAAATAATGGTGGTGAGGGCCGTAAAGGGACAGAACAATGCCGGGCCGCATACATAACCGCCAATTACACATCTCCTCAATTCTGCGCTCGCTTCTCATGTCAGGACGGTCTAAGGAGACTTTTCATCTGGAATAGACATGAAGGAAAGATTTAAAGGAAAATTCCGGAACAATACTAAAAAGGGTGATTCCCCTTTAAAATCTCAGTTAACTATTTAATGACCCCGTAGCTGATACCTGACCAACTGTGTAGTCCTAGCTCCACCTAGTGAAGGAGAAGTATCAGCTTTCTGAGTGGTCATGGCATAAAAGGACTTTTAGGACAAGGACGAACTCAACCAAACGTGAAGTTCAGTCTGGATTTGGGTCTGGATACCAAACCCTCAGCACAACAAATGAAGTTTTCCAGCACAGACCACGTATATTACAGGCGGGGAATGAGTCTAACGCCAACCTCTGGCTTAAGTCTGGGACCTCTCATCGTTACCCAGAATGAAGGGATGAATATCAATATTCCTGGTGGTCGGGGACATTTACTGGTGATTGCTTGCCTCCCTATAAGGTCTAGTCTATGCCCTATAATGATGTATTTCACTGTGTTGGTGGGTAAGGTTGGCCTAAATAAAGTCTAGTAGCTCCACCCAATATGGTGAAAGAGACCTTGCTACAACTATATGTTTTTTGAGGATCTTTTTCTACCATGTCTTATTAGAAAGGACATTAGCAAGGATATCGCTGCTGAGCTTCTGTATGCCACCATTGACCAGTGTGATGAGGGACCAAGGTAGGTATCATCTTCCAGTTATAGGGATGCCGTTATAATGACCACCATCAGATATTCAGCAGTCATATACCATAGGAGTAACACTATAAGACGATTGCTCAAAGTATCTGGAGCCTGGGAGACTGCAGTTGCTGAGGGGTATCTGTGGATAAGGTCATCAAGCAATTCAACCCATGAGGTCCTAAATGTGTCTGTGTTTGCTTGAGCTCAAAGGAAAATTATTCTGGGGAATAATAGTCCCTGGAAGTCTTGGTCGTGTCATGTGAAGCACTTGTGAACAATGCTGGTGGTATGACATGGTGCATTATCTTGTTGGAAGGTCTCTTCTCCCAGGGATTGATGGTCATCACGAAGTGTAAAGATAAGATAGACACCAAAGTGTATCTTATAGAGCAGTGGTGGCGAACCTATGGCACGGGTGCCAGAGGTGGCACTCTGAGCTCTCTCAGTGGGCACTCGGGCTGTTGCTCCAGCACAGAATTCAACAGACAGGACTTGAGGGATCCTTCTGCAGGCCCAGTGAGCCCAGGACTTGAAGCATCTGGGTCTACCTGAGACTGCAGGAAGAGACGGTGTGGACACAGTCAGATCATCAGTAGAGATATTAAAGCTCCTGCTCTTGACCCCACAATTCTTCCGGGAAGCTCCAATGGCAATCTGAATTTTCCAAGCTTCTGTCAATGACATTGGTGTCCTCATGACTGTTTAAAGCTATGGTACAGAACGGAGCAAGATTTTAGTAATTTAATGTTAGAATTGATGTGTTGGCACTTTGCAATAAATAAGTGGGTCCAGTTGGCATTTTGGGCACACGGTCTCTTAAAGGTTCGCCACCACTGTTATAGAGGGTGTGAAGGACTCAGTCCTAGATTATGACCAAAATTAACCCCGGTTTGTAATCATCCACTATTGATCGATAGGTCTTGGAGTTTTCATACCTATCAAGCCAATGTCCAAACCAAAATCTTGTCTCATCATACAGGTCATCCCTTCTCTAGTCAGTGCAAGTCCAACATCAGTCTTCCAGTGCAAATCGAAGCTGGTACACATTGCTAAGAATAGGCCCAGTCACCAGCCATGTGACCCTAAGCCCCCTTTGCAACAGAACTTACTGCCTAGATGTTTTGGCCACCCATCTATAGTAGAGGGCTGATCGGTAGACGCTCACATCCATGCCGTGCCATGCTTACAGTTTCTACATCAGGTAGTCCTAATGGTCCCAATCATCCTCCCCCATGGTAAACTTTAACCACAGCAGTCCATATACTGTACATAAGCATGTGCGCTCGCCCTGGCCCATGTATCGAGCAGTTGGGGATAGTCCTAATAATGTCACCAGGCCTTGCATATTTTGTCTTTGTAGACTAATTTGGGTGGGGAGAGTTACCACATGCCTTTCTCTCTAAGGCTCCATTCACACGACCACATGCTTCACCTTGGAGATACATCGGCCAGGCGGAGAAGAGCAGAGGCAGTGGTAAGTGCTCCTCACCCCTACCTTCTCCATAGGGAGGTGAGATCACCATCTCCATTAGTGCCATAAAGATTAGTAGAGAAGCCGAGTTCTTTAGGGGGTCCTGCTATGGAAGCTATGGATGGGGGATACCATTCTATAACTATAGTCCCCCATGCTGATGTCTATGAGATGGAGCATCGTCTCCCTTCCCGTACAACACGGCGTCGCCCGGTGACAGCCTCTTTACAGCACTTACGCGACGCCTCCATATTTCTCGTCCTAATTGACCCTCCTGTCTCAGGACGAATCTTCTAACTTAGCAAAAAAGAATAAACAACAACAAGAAGAGCAAATAAAAGAATAATCCTGGCGGTGTCTGTAACCCAAGACGTGAAATCATTGGCAGCACATAAAGCGCACGCAGCCGGGTACATCTCTCCCTCCGCCGCGCCGGATAATTAGACTTTTATTTAACTTCCTGTCTGGGCTCTTCCTTGTTAATGGTGTTCATGGCAGTTTGAAGTTTTCTGTCGACTCCTGGTAATAAAACCCCTGTCACTTTTCTGCTCATTATTCCTAACATATAGACGCTCGCCAACGCTCCGATGCTTCCCGTTACGGAACACAGACCAGACGCTCACTTCTCGCTCGGCGCAAACATGAGGACGTTGCGCAATCGCTTGATTGACGGGTAAAGACCGCGGGAAAAAACATGGTGGATAACATTCCCGCCCCTGAAGACAAACCACGGACAATAAAGCCACGTTATGTCGAGGTTTGCGTCTGGTTGTCATGTGCTAAAAATATAGAAATGACTCAAGTTATAACATTTTATCAATTTCAAGTAAAAAATGAAAGAGGAAAAACCCGGATCCAGAAGGAACAGAACTTGTAGTCACCAGAAATGTGTTGGATGATGAATGTGTAATGTGCACTAAAGATGGTTAAGAAAGTAACTTTACTACTGGAAAGCAAGAGAGCAGCAACAGAACGTTTCTCTCATACCATGTTTGACTGCAATGACTGAGCTCCCAGCACAGAATTAAAGGGGTCGTCCACTTTCCGCAAATAATTGCTATTATTTGTGCAATGAAAAGTTATACACTATTACAATATACTTTCTATATAAATTTCTCACAGTTATTTAGATCTCTGCTAAAAAGTGCACAGCTCATTATATCCCTGGTCATGTGATGTCACACAGGTGCACGGCTCGTTATATCTGTGGTCATGTGATGTCACACAGGTTCACGGCTCATTATATCCCTGGTCATGTGATGTCACACAGATGCACGGCTCGTTATATCCGTGGTCATGTGATGTCACACAGGTGCACGGCTCGTTATATCCGTGGTCATGTGATGTCACACAGGTGCATGGCTCATTATATATCCCTGGTCATGTGATGTCACACAGGTGCACTGCTTATTATATCCCTGGTTATGTGATGTCACACAGGTGCACGGCTCATTATATCCCTGGTCATGTGATGTCACACAGGTGCACGGCTCGTTATATCCCTGGTCATGTAATGTTACACAGGTGCACAGCTCGTTATATCCCTGGTCATGTGATGTCACACAGGTGCACGGCTCATTATATCCCTGGTCATGTGATGTCACACAGGTGCACGGCTCATTATATCCCTGGTCATGTGATGTCACACAGGTGCACGGCTCGTTATATCCGTGGTCATGTGATGTCACACAGGTGCACGGCTCGTTATATCCGTGGTCATGTGATGTCACACAGGTGCATGGCTCATTATATATCCCTGGTCATGTGATGTCACACAGGTGCACTGCTTATTATATCCCTGGTTATGTGATGTCACACAGGTGCACGGCTCATTATATCCCTGGTCATGTGATGTCACACAGGTGCACGGCTCGTTATATCCCTGGTCATGTAATGTTACACAGGTGCACAGCTCGTTATATCCCTGGTCATGTGATGTCACACAGGTGCACGGATCATTATATCCCTGGTCATGTGATGTCACACAGGTGCACGGCTCATTATATCCCTGGTTATGTGATGTCACACTGGTGCACGGCTCATTATATCCCTGGTCATGTGATGTCACACAGGTGCACGGCTCATTATATCCCTGGTCATGTGATGTCACACAGGTGCACGGCTCATTATATCCCTGGTCATGTGATGTCACACAGGTGCACGGCTCGTTATATCCGTGGTCATGTGATGTCACACAGGTGCACGGCTCGTTATATCCGTGGTCATGTGATGTCACACAGGTGCATGGCTCATTATATATCCCTGGTCATGTGATGTCACACAGGTGCACTGCTTATTATATCCCTGGTTATGTGATGTCACACAGGTGCACGGCTCATTATATCCCTGGTCATGTGATGTCACACAGGTGCACGGCTCGTTATATCCCTGGTCATGTAATGTTACACAGGTGCACAGCTCGTTATATCCCTGGTCATGTGATGTCACACAGGTGCACGGATCATTATATCCCTGGTCATGTGATGTCACACAGGTGCACGGCTCATTATATCCCTGGTTATGTGATGTCACACTGGTGCACGGCTCATTATATCCCTGGTCATGTGATGTCACACAGGTGCACGGCTCATTATATTCCTGGTCATGTGATGTCACACAGGTGCACGGCTCATTATATCCCTGGTCATGTGATGTCACACACATGCACAGCTCGTTATATCCCTGGTCATGTGATGTCACACAGGTGCACGGCTCGTTATATCCCTGGTCATGTAATGTTACACAGGTGCACAGCTCGTTATATCCCTGGTCATGTGATGTCACACAGGTGCATGGCTCATTATATCCCTGGTCATGTGATGTCACACAGGTGCACGGCTCATTATATCCCTGGTCATGTAATGTTACACAGGTGCACGGCTCGTTATATCTGTGGTCATGTGATGTCACACAGGTGCATGGCTCGTTATATATCCCTGGTCATGTGATGTCACACAGGTGCACGGCTCGTTATATCCCTGGTCATGTGATGTCACACAGGTGCACTGCTTGTTATATCCCTGGTCATGTGATGTCAAACAGGTGCACGGCTCGATATATCCCTGGTCATGTGATGTCACACAGGTGCACTGCTCGTTATATCCCTGGTCATGTGATGTCACACAGGTGCACGGCTCGTTATATATCCCTGGTCATGTGATGTCACACAGGTGCACGGCTCGTTATATCCCTGGTCATGTGATGTCACACAGGTGCACTGCTCGTTATATCCCTGGTCATGTGATGTCACACAGGTGCACGGCTCGTTATATCCCTGGTCATGTGATGTCACACAGGTGCACGGCTCGTTATATCCCTGGTCATGTGATGTCACACAGGTGCACTGCTCGTTATATCCCTGGTCATGTGATGTCACACAGGTGCACGGCTCGTTATATCCCTGGTCATGTGATGTCACACAGGTGCACGGCTCGTTATATCTGTGGTCATGTGATGTCACACAGGTGCATGGCTCGTTATATATCCCTGGTCATGTGATGTCACACAGGTGCACGGCTCGTTATATCCCTGGTCATGTGATGTCACACAGGTGCACTGCTCGTTATATCCCTGGTCATGTGATGTCACACAGGTGCACGGCTCGTTATATCCCTGGTCATGTGATGGCACTGTAATCAGAGCTGTATAATGAGCTGTAACAGTAACTATAATGTATCTGCACGGCTTTTACCCTCTTGTAGATGGTCAGCTGCTTCATGTAACACCCAGCACGTTGCAACCTCCGGGCTGTGGCAGGTTGTGTCCACACAGGGTAATGGTAATGATGAGACACCAACAAATTCAAAAACAGCCTCGTGCCAAGCGTCTTTCCCTGTCATTTATGAAAAATGTATTTGGACTCTTTCCACTTGTGACAGTACAAGCCAATTGTGTAAAAACCGCTACAATGTCCCCAAAATATTTTCCGCTTCAGCACAAACAATGTGATTAATTGCATCTCATACTAAAAAAAGAAGAAGAATTTTTTAAGAAGAATAAAAATAAGAAAGAAAACCGCAACATTGTCAGACAAAAAGAAAGAAGAAGGAGAAGAAGAAGGAGAAGAAAAAGAAGAAATGTTCTGAAAGTTCCAGTCGGGGAAAAGAAAGTTTCAATCACCAAGGTCAAGAAGTCACGGACATGGACGGCAATGCGGATCAATGGCCGCTCCACCACTTCATCTGATCTATTACATACACAACATGAGGAAACGTCTCCGGCAACGTCTAAATATCCCATAACGAAGTAATCATCCTTGTCCATCGCCGGCTTAAGGAACTTAATTAGATTTGCCCGGCGCGATCCCCGTCCTCTCCGGCCGCACAAGCTCCGTGATAACAATAATTTCACTCATTAAACATTAAGTTATCGCCTGTGATCATCGACGCTAATATCTCACCTGCCATCACCAGGAGGAAGCGGGTCACTTCAATGTGAGCGGCATCAAGGTAAGAAAAGACTTCCTATAAAACTTTGATTCCGTCATGTTCTGCTTATTTTTATGTAACGCAAACGAGAAAGACAAATAAAGGGGGGATTCTGATCCGCAGTAGCATCTATAGTCATAAACATGTAGAAGAATATAACTACTATAATACTGCTCCCTGTGTACAAGAATATAACTAATATAATACTGCGCCCTATGTACAGGAATATAACTACTATAATACTGCCCCTATGTACAGGAATATAACTACTATAATACTGCCCCCTATGTACAAGAATATAACTACTATAATACTGCCCCCTATGTACAAGAATATAACTACTATAATACTGCCCCCTATATACAAGAATATAACTACGATAATACTGCCCCCTATATACAAGAATATAACTACTATAATACTGCTCCCTATGTACAGGAATATAACTACTATAATACTGCCCCCTATGTACAGGAATATAGCTACTATAATACTGCCCCCTATGTACAAGAATATAACTACTATAATACTGCCCCCTATGTACAGGAATATAACTACTATAATACTGCCCCCTATGTACAAGGATATAACTACTATAATACTGCCCCCTATGTACAGGAATATAACTACTATAATACTGCCCCCTATGTACAAGAATATAACTACTATAATACTGCCCCCTATGTACAGGAATATAACTACTATAATACTGCCCCCTATGTACAGGAATATAACTACTATAATACTGCCCCCTATGTACAGGAATATAACTACTATAATACTGCCCCCTATGTACAGGGATATAACTACTATAATACTGCCCCCTGTGTACAAGAATATAACTACTATAATACTGCCCCCTATGTACAAGAATATAACTACTATAATACTGCCCCCTATGTACAAGAATATAACTACTATAATACTGCCCCCTATGTACAAGAATATAACTACTATAATACTGCCCCTATGTACAAGAATATAACTACTATAATACTGCCCCCTATGTACAAGAATATAACTACTATAATACTGCCCCCTATGTACAAGAATATAACTACTATAATACTGCCCCCTATGTACAAGAATATAACTACTATAATACTGCTCCCTATGTACAGGAATATAACTACTATAATACTGCCCCCTATGTACAGGAAAATAACTACTATAATACTGTCCCCTATGTACAGGAATATAAGCACTATAATACTGCCCCTATGTACAAGAATATAACTACTATAATACTGCCCTCTATGTACAAGGATATAACTACTATAATACTGCCGCCTATGTACAAGAATATAACTACTATAATACTGCCCCCTATGTACAGGAATATAACTACTATAATACTGCCCCCTATGTACAGGAATATAACTACTATAATGCTGCCTCCAATGTACAGGAATATAACTACTATAATACTGCCCCTATGTACAAGTATATAACTACTATAATACTGTCCCCTATGTACAGGAATATAACTACTATAATACTGCCCCCTATGTACAGGAATATAACTACTATAATACTGCCCCCTATGTACCAGAATATAACTACTATAATACTGCCCCCTATGTACAAGAATATAACTACTATAATACTGCCCCCTATGTACAGGAATATAACTACTATAATACTGCCCCCTATGTACAAGAATATAACTACTATAATACTGCCCCTATGTACAGGAATATAACTACTATAATACTGCCTCCTATGTACAAGAATATAACTACTATAATACTGCCCACTATGTACAGGAATATAACTACTATAATACTGCCCCCTATGTTCAAGTATATAACTACTATAATACTGCCCCCTATGTACAGGAATATAACTACTATAATACTGCCCCCTATGTACAAGAATATAAATGCTATAATACTGCCCCCTATGTACAGGAATATAACTACTATAATACTGCCCCTTATGTACAAGAATATAACTACTATAATACTGCCCCCTATGTACAAGAATATAACTGCTATAATACTGCCCCCTATGTACAAGCATATAACTACTATAATACTGCCCCCTATGTACAAGTATATAACTACTATAATACTGCCCCCTATGTACAGGAATATAACTACTATAATACTGCCCCCTATGTACAAGTATATAACTACTATAATACTGCCCCTATGTACAAGAATATAACTACTATAATACTGCCTCCTATGTACAGGAATATAACTACTATAATACTGCCACCTATGTACAAGAATATAACTACTATAATACTGCCCCCTATGTACAAGAATATAACTACTATAATACTGCCCCATATGTACAAGAATATAACTACTATAATACTGCCCCTATGTACAAGAATATAACTACTATAATACTGCCTCCTATGTACAGGAATATAACTACTATTATACTGCCCCCTATGTACAAGAATATAACTACTATAATACTGCCTCCTATGTACAGGAATATAACTACTATAATACTGCCCTCTATGTACAGAAATATAACTACTATAATACTGCCCCCTATGTACAAGAATATAATTACTATAATACTGCCCCCTATGTACAAGAATATAACTGCTATAATACTGCCCCCTATGTACAAGTATATAACTACTATAATACTGCCCCCTATGTACAAGTATATAACTACTATAATACTGCCCCCTATGTACAGGAATATAACTACTATAATACTGCCCCCTATGTACAGGTATATAACTACTATAATACTGCCCCTATGTACAAGAATATAACTACTATAATACTGCCTCCTATGTACAGGAATATAACTACTATAATACTCCCCCTATGTACAAGAATATAACTACTATAATACTGCCCCCTATGTACAAGAATATAACTACTATAATACTGCCCCTATGTACAAGAATATAACTACTATAATACTGCCCGCTATGTACAGAAATATAACTACTATAATACTGCCCCTATGTACAAGAATATAACTACTATAATACTGCCCCATATGTACAAGCATATAACTACTATAATACTGTCCCCTATGTACAGGAATATAACTACTATAATACTGCCCCTATGTACAAGAATATTATTACTCTAATACTGCCCCCTTTGTACAAGAATATAACTACTATAATACTGCCCCCTATGTACTAGAATATAACTACTATGATACTGCCCCCTATGTACAAGAATATGACTACTATAATACCGCCCCCTATGTACAGGAATATAACTACTATAATACTGCCCCTATGTACAAGAATATAACTACTATAATACTTCCCCCTATGTACATGAATAAAACTACTATAATACTGCCCCCTATGTACAGGAATATAACTACTATAATACTGCCCCCTATGTACAAGAATATAACTACTATAATACTGCCCCCTATGTACAAGAATATAACTGCTATAATACTGCCTCCTATGTACAAGTATATAACTACTATAATACTGCCCCTATGTACAAGAATATAACTGCTATAATACTGCCCCCAATGTACAAGTATATAACTACTATAATACCGCCCCCTATGTACAGGAATATAACTACTATAATACTGCCCCTATGTACAGGAATATAACTACTATAATACTGCCCCCAATGTACAAGTATATAACTACTATAATACCGCCCCCTATGTACAGGAATATAACTACTATAATACTGCCCCCTATGTACAGGAATATAACTACTATAATACTGCCCCCTATGTACAAGAATATAACTACTATAATACCGCCCCCTATGTACAAGAATATAACTACTATAATACTGCCCCCTATGTACAGGAATATAACTACTATAATACTGCCCCCTATGTACAAGAATATAACTACTATAATACTGCCCCCTATGTACAAGAATATAACTGCTATAATACTGCCTCCTATGTACAAGAATATAACTACTATAATACTGCCCCCTATGTACAGGAATATAACTACTATAATACTGCCCCCTATGTACAAGTATATAACTACTATAATACTGCCCCTATGTACAAGAATATAACTGCTATAATACTGCCCCCAATGTACAAGTATATAACTACTATAATACCGCCCCCTATGTACAGGAATATAACTACTATAATACTGCCCCCTATGTACAGGAATATAACTACTATAATACTGCCCCCAATGTACAAGTATATAACTACTATAATACCGCCCCCTATGTACAGGAATATAACTACTATAATACTGCCCCCTATGTACAGGAATATAACTACTATAATACTGCCCCCTATGTACAAGAATATAACTACTATAATACCGCCCCCTATGTACAAGAATATAACTACTATAATACTGCCCCCTATGTACAAGAATATAACTACTATAATACTGCCCCCTATGTACAGGAATATAACTACTATAATACTGCCCCCTATGTACAAGGATATAACTACTATAATACTGCCCCCTATGTACAGGGATATAACTACTATAATACTGCCCCCTATGTACAAGAATATAACTACTATAATACTGCCCCTATGTACAAGAATATAACTACTATAATACTGCCCCCTATGTACAGGAATATAACTACTATAATACCGCCCCCTATGTACAAGAATATAACTACTATAATACTGCCCCCTATGTACAAGAATATAACTACTATAATACTGCCCCCTATGTACAAGAATATAACTACTATAATACTGCCCCTATGTACAGGAATATAACTACTATAATACTGCCCCCTATGTACAAGAATATAACTACTATAATACTGCCCCCTATGTACAAGAATATAACTACTATAATACTGCCCCCTATGTACAAGAATATAACTACTATAATACTGCCCCTATGTACAGGAATATAACTACTATAATACTTTTTGGTTACTTTCTGTATATCACTCTTCTCCATGTGATTTTCTTCCATTATACAGATATGTGATGGATTGTGCGGTGGTCTCGGTGTGGGGTCTCTTGGTACCTCTATGTGATGTGTCTATGAGGATGACCCCATTAATGTGAGGCTATCAGATTATATGTTTTCCTTCAGACTTTGTCACCTTTCCTCTGGCTGTGACTTTCAGATAGTTAATTTCCTTGTCCCTGGTGGTGGAGGGGTGCAGGGGAGTCACGGATCTGGAGGTCACATGTAAGTGCCGGCTGTTAGTCACAGTCACTTAACCTTCACTGATCTCCTGCTCCTCTGTCTGGCGGGACATGGACTGTGCTCA
Source organism: Engystomops pustulosus (assembly GCF_040894005.1). Classification (NCBI taxonomy): domain Eukaryota; kingdom Metazoa; phylum Chordata; class Amphibia; order Anura; family Leptodactylidae; genus Engystomops; species Engystomops pustulosus. The sequence goes on along the minus strand of NC_092412.1, from coordinate 255,820,318 downwards.
GGAGATGTGGACGGGTCAGATACCGGGGGGCCGCTGCCAAGGAGCCAGGTGCCCCCCATGACCAGCCGTGCGTCACCTTCCATCTTTACACCATTAACCTCAAGCAAATTAAATGGAAAGATAATTATCTCAGTCCGGAGGATTTCAGGGAATTTCATTTCTTACATTTTATGTGTTGAAAGTTTAATGAATTTGCTACTTTGTTTTTGTTTGTTTATTTATTTCATAGATGTAAAGATATTGTAACTTTTGATTTACTTGTTACATTTTAGGGAGGTTCATTTATTCACTTAGCTCCACCCACAGGTTCCAGCGGTGCCTTACTAGAGCCCCCCACCCCCCCACCCTTAAAGTCCCCATATTGTCCTTCTATTTAAGGTCCTCATAACGAGAGGAAGTGAGTGTCAGCTCTTAATGCAAGTCCTTGTGCACAGAACCCTACACTCCTATACAATGTAACTTCATGTTAATTCTTTGTGAGCCAAGGTTATTAAAAACAACTTTCAATCAAATTATATTATTATGCAAATTGTAATCACTGTCACCCATCTCCTCCTCCTGTCTGGGGCACCCTATGTATTTCTGAGCCTGAGTTCTGCTTATGCTCTAGCTCGGGGGACGTGGCCGAACGATAACCCGACGGATTCGGAAAAACCGCTGCATTGTAAAAAAAAAAGTGTCGCTCGGCACGCGCTTACCTTCACTCAGCCCGGCTCGGTGTACTTCAGTGTGTTCCGATGCTCTTCAGCGCAGCAGCGACACCTATTGGACGTCGGAACAACTGCCTTAGTGAATCGCCGGAAGACCCGAATCCACCGCAGAGAACGCGCCCGCTGGATCGTGAATGGGTCGAGTAAGTAGATCTGCCCCACTGTCACCAATGCATATTTTCAGCAACAATTGTGTCCCCCAGCACAAATTTTATTCCTTCGGCTCCCCCTCACACAGACTGCAGCCCCCTATTATTTATAGAACATCATTCATTCCATAATCCATTCCACTATTTCCCCATCTTCCTGTTTCCTGCCTGTATTGATCATAGTAATATTTGCAGGGGGATAGAGAGAACTGCGCAGCTTGTGTATGGCTGCACAGTACTCTATATTATCAGGGAAATTGGGAACACTTTACCTCTTCTCCTGGACTCTTCCAGTCTTTTCTCTTCTTGCTTCATCAATTTTGAGCTACCTACATCTTAAGGGTCGACGCTGATAATGCAGAAGCCTTCCTCTGTAGAAAAAATGTGGACTCTATTAGGCAGTTTTACTAACTCGGTCCTGTCACGATCCCCGAGGTGCGTTCTCCGCCGAGGATGAAGTCTGGCGCCATTCTTCAAGATCGAGCGCCCATTTTCCTGCAAGTGTCACTTCCCCGCTAAGTTCACCTTCTTCTTCCCGGTGCATGTGAGTTCATTGTCTTTGCGACCCAATTTGAATTGTAAATCCCGCGGTTTGTCTGAATCAGTCGGGTTGTCCGACGGCCACGCCGCGTGGTTTGTGACGCATGCGCCAAAATCCGATCACGTGCGCCAATAACCCCATTTAAATGTGGCACAAATCGGAAATAGTTGGGAAACCCGACGAAAATGCGCCACGCGGACCCTTAGTAAATGTGCTTCTATGTGTTTGGACTTCACCGCCATCCTCTGGGCTTAAAGGGGTGGCCCACTTTTAGCACATTCCAGCAAAGAATGGATATTGTTTGTACTAAGAAAAGTTCGCTATATTTGCTAGAATGTACGTAAAGCGAACAACCCTTTTGAGGTAATACAGAACATGTGCTGCCATATTTAAGCACCAGCTAGGTCTACCGCACCCTTCTGTCAACTTTGTGCTTGGCTGCAGAAGGTTAACAAGCTGTGATGGACAGATGCCTTCTCCAATCACCCACTTGGACTGGGACTTTGATATCTGATAAGTGCATGGAGCGGAGCGGGGGCTGGAGGGCTGGAGCGAAAACGAGCGAGCATCACGGAGCGGAGGCTGGATTAGGCATACAGGAGCGGAGGCTGGAGCAGGTATGTAGGAGGAGCAGAGCGGGGGCTGGAGCGGGCATGGAGGAGCGGAGCGGGGGCTGGAGCGAAACAAGAGCGGGAATGGAGGAGAAGAGCGGGGGCTGAAGTGGAGGCTGGAGCGGAGCTGGCTGGAGCAGGACCAACAGCACAGAAAGAACACAGTGAAGAACACATTGCAGATGTTCCGTACATCTGCTAACTTATCGGAAGACACGCGCGCGGAACGGTGTTCTCCACAATAGTATATGAAGAACATTATGGGGCAGATTTACTTACCCGGCCCATTCGCAATCCAGCGGCGCGTTCTCTGCGCTGGATTCGGGTCCGGCCGGGATTCACTAAGGCAGTTCCTCCGCCGTCCACCAGGTGGCGCTGCTGCGCTGAAGAGCATTGGAACCCGCTGCAGTTCACCGAGGCCGGCTGAGTGAAGGTAAGTGCAAGCTCCGCGTCAGATTTTTCGTTTTTAAATGCGGCAGTTTTTCCGAATACGTCGGGTTTTCGTTCGGCCACGCCCCCAATTTCCATCGCGCGCATGCCGGCGCCGATGCGCCACAATCCGATCGCGTGCGCCACAATCCCGGGGCAATACAGGGAAAATCAGCGCAAATCGGAAATATTCGGGTAACACGTCGGGAAAACGCGAATCGGGCCCTTAGTAAATGACCCCCTATGTGTGAAGAACACATTGCAGATGTATGGAAACAACTGCAATGTGTTCTTCACACATATTGCTCTTCACATACTGTTGTGGAGAACACCATTCGGCACACATGTTTTCGGATAAGTTAGCAGATGTACAAAACATCAGCAATGTGTTCTTCTTTCAATGTGTTCTTTCATGGAAAAATATTCGAGTCTTCCATTGACTTCAATGGGGCTCGTTATTCGAGACGAGCACTTGAGCATCGGGAAAAGTTTGCCTTGAATAACGAGCACTCAAGCATTTTAGTGCTCGCTCATCTCTATAAAGCATACATTTCCGACTTCGCCCCCCCCAAAGGGCAGGTTTGCTGATGGATCTAGCTGGGTATGAACTGTCATCAGTTATGGGACCCGCTGCTCCCAATGGCCATACACCATTATAACCTCAAGCTAGACATCCCTCTATCACAGCTGGGACAAGAAATACAGACTTTCCCACAACATGTCAGTGCACATAGTGGTCATGGACCCTGGAAGTCATTGTACCTACCTAGGAAACTTGTGGAAGATCCACAACGTAACAATCTACCAAGGGGCATCTCCGATAAGAGACAAATGCAGATTGTTATGTGCCGCTACTCATCCGCAATGCAGTTTGGCTTGAAGCTTTCTCTTTAACATTGTTATTACATTAATGGTGTCCATCCTTTCTACAGACTGTGAGACAGAGAGACCCCTGGGAGTTGTGTTCCTTCCCATTAATTAAGGCTCATGTCCTTCTCTATGGCACCGGGCCAAATATAACTTATCCCCATAATGGGATTTTCTCATTATTCCTATAAATGACACAAAATACTGTAGACCATTAGGAGCGCGCGGCTCTTGTTTTATATGTCTGCAAAGAGTGTTCTGTAGGATAAGTGATGACTATGACCAAACGCCATCACCCTCGTCGGAGAGAGGCGCATAATTCATGCTGACGAGAGCCACCTTGTCCAATGTCTGATCAACTAATATTTCTCCATAGGGTAGAGCCTGATCCTGGCTCCATCAGCTCCATAAATGCCTCGGATTATCTCCCTATATGTTATATATATAACCCAAGCCTGGTAATGACATAGCCCTAAAACGAGAGTTCACCGAAACCATCCGCCCCCGAGGAATCGGCTACGAGAGATAATGAGATTGGAAATATCTCGATTAAATACGTGTAACCTTAGTCATCCGGAGTCAAATAATTACACAGCCCGCGCTTATTAGGGGCCTCCGTCGCCTCCGTGTCGTGTCCTTTTAAATAAATATTTGGATAATAAAATTGGACGACCTCTATTAAATGATTACGGGTGCTGAAAGACACATCAGGCCGCCATGGAAACAGGCGAGCTGGGAGTTTAGCCCAAAAATTAGATGCACAGACAAAAGTTTTTAGAAGTGTCAAACTTTTCCGGATGAGCCGTGTGAGTGATATGGGAGATGATGAGGTGACGGAGGCGTCATGTCCTTCCGTATTACCGTCTGTCAGGTTGATGCCGAGGCTAATGATCATGTAAAGCAGATCGGGGGGCAGATAATTAACCAATTGTTGACTGCTAGAGATTATAGAAATCTGAAACATCACGGCAGTGAATAACCGTACAGAACACATCCACCCGAATAATTGGGGGACTCCTGGAAAAGGGGGAAGAGTAGTGTGGTCTCCCGGATTACCACTTCCACATAGGTGGACTAATCCCTCTGCTTTTATCCTAGAGCTGGGTTATTTATCAGTTTTTCGGCATAGAATCCCTGAAATAATCACCATTCCTGGTGCATGACCAAAAATTGCAATTATTACCCAAGTGGGCATGGAGAGGTGTGAAGGGGGACATGTCCAGTGGTGGAGTGGGTGGCCAAGAGGGAAGCCTTCCGTCAATCAGGTTGGCAAGGGGGGGCTTATATCATCACATATCACTATGGGTCACATTTACTTACCCGGTCCAGTCGCGATCCCGCGGCGCATTGTCCAGCGAGGATTCGGGTTCTGTAGGGATTCACTAAGGTTGTCCGCCCGATATCCAGCAGGTTTCGCTGCTGCGCCAAGATCCCCCGGAGTTCACCTTCTTTTTCCTCGGTGCATTTAAGTGCTGATCTTGGGACACAAATTCTTTTTTAAATTCTGTGGTTTTTCCGAATCCGTCTGGTTGTCCGACGGCCACGCCCCCGATTTATGTTGTATGAAAGCCGACGCTGATGTGACACAATCTGATCGCGTGCGCCAAAATCCCGGGGGCAATTTGGCGCAAATCTGAAATATTGGGAAACCCAACGAAAGTGCGGTGTTCGGACCCTTAGTAAATGAGCCCCTATGTGTCAGTGTATGACGAGTAACCCTCAATGGTTCAGCTGGGGGATGACTATATCATGGCTATGATTCAGCAGCTCAGTTCTGTGTCAGTTGGAAAACTTTAGAATTGCAACTTAGATACAATTTGGGGGGAGATTTTCAGAAGTGTGTGACAGAAGAACTGTTCTAGCTGCTCATGGCATCCAAGCCGACCTCAGCTTTCATTTTCCCACTGCTATTTATAAAATGAAAACTGAGCTCTGATTGGTTGCCATGAGCAGCTAAAACAGTTCTGCTCTCAGACGCTTGTGATAAATCTTCCCCATAATAACTATCTCTATGTAAGGTGATAGATATAATGGCAGCTAAGGTACAGTGGCACAGCGATATGGTATATATTATATGTATACCAGTGGTACACAGGGAGAAGTGAGGACGCTCCTGTTAATGAACTGAGATGGAGTAATAAGAGAAGACTGTAACCCTTGCAGCTGCATATTTCTCTGTAGCCTCAGTTACTGCATTATATACTGAACTACTGCTACTCCTGACCTTAAAAGGGCAATGATCTCCTTGTGGGGGTGGGGGGAGGGGATATGTCTGGCAGCTTTTGTCATAAATTTTAGTGCACAGAATAAGTGTGAACGATTTATGATGCTTAAATTCTTAGGAGTCAAAAAAAGCTAAGTATTGTATTGCAGCTTGTGGTCCCCCGGCTAATGGGCTTAACCCCAACTGCGACCTCTGCGACCTCTATAGGTACACCAGTGGTTTTTACAAATTTCTCCATATTTTGCAGATATTTTTTTAGCTTAAAGTTACCTTAATCTGAATCTCCTTCCAACACCAGAGGAAACTTGGATAAAGTTGTGAGGAGAGTTGTTGTCGAGACGCCTGCATTCAAGGACTTGACTTTCACACCCGGCTCCGTCTAATCCTCTCCGTCCTCTCCATCCCATGTGGATAGCGCTCGGCTCGTGGCGAGGCGGGGGACATTAATGCTGGCTCTGCTGTTCTGGAGGTTAAAAGAATTAAGACATATGTGCCGCCGCAGTAATTGTTTTATATTCCGCTCTGATTCTTCCAGTGAACCGCAGAGAACCCAATTCAATTAACAAAGTGAAAACTTACCATTAAAAAAAATTATTTAAAAAATGAAATTTAATCATATATTTTTAAAAAATTACAAAAATAACAACAAAAGAAATATTATAAAAAAATAAGGGTTTTTAGGTCTGGAAAACTTTAATGGGATCTGTAAGAAAATAAGATTAGTTTGTTTGAAGGGCTTGGCCACTAATGCAAAACTTTAATTTTAGTATAGTCACACATTTCTTACTTACGGTAGGTTTTTTGTGTAGATGCTAAACTGGCAGGTCACATGACCCTTGGGCAGCAGGACTCAGCACTTCCTGTGGCAGTCCATTTCCTGCTGGCTTCTGGTTGATGGAGGAGGTTGTGCAGTCGTTACTGTTTGTCCCTCACGTGGGAAGGCAGGGTTCTGGACTGATGGTTCCTGCTTGGGTTTTTTCTTCTGCTTTCCTCCATCGTCCATGATGCTTACTTTGTATTTGTTCGACTTTCTTTGACCCAGGCCTGTCCCTGACTAGCAAACATGTGCTGCTTGCCCTGACCCATGTGGTGATCACCAACTCTACACTCGCTCAGCTCTGACCTCTGTAGCATAAAACATTTTTGCTTTTATCATCACCTACACCGGGACCAGTTAAAGAGGTAGTGACCTGGTGGTGACCTATGTAGCACACCTCCCACAAAGTGCCCCCACAAAGTATTATGAGCCCTAAAAAAAATAATATGCCAAATGCACAGGATGAGCGGTGGAGCAGGGAGCTCACGTCTCATATTCATTCTGTGTCTTGTGGATGGGACATAGCACCGACCATCTGGGAAAGTGGGACCACAACCAGAATTCTGGATTGTTCCGCTGAATCTGGGACAGTGTTGAAGTATTATATGGGAGTTAGAGTGAGAAAGTAAATCGTTAGATCTCACATAGGGTTATATTTTAGAGCTAACCTTGAATACGATGCATCATTTATGACCCGTATTTGCTGTGTGCTCTTATATGAGGTGGGGCCGGAGGCAGAATATTAAGATATTATATAGGGAGATGGAATCAGGAAGAAAAATGAGACATCAGAGCAAGAAGCTGACACGCCTGACCTTGTACAAGTTCTGATATTATCTCTCCATTAGGCCTCCACCAGTGATCCAGTCTCCAGTGTCACATTACTGGATTAATGCATAGCAGAGACGTGTGAGGAGCAGCCAAGGTCAGTGGCCATGTAACCCTACGGGCACCCTCTCTGGCCCCATAGACGGTGGCCCCCCTGTACGGCGTGTAGGCCGGCGGCGCACTCTGCTGACACTCTCTTCATGCTGACACTTTACCCACCAGCTACAAAACTCAACAAAGACACGAGAGAAAACAGTGGAGATGTTGGCTCCGGCAGCCGGTAATTTCCCCTGTGAGCCGCGCTCCGACTCTAAACTTCTCTCTGCCAATTTCCTATAAAGCCGAGAAACAAGAGACTGCGGCGGCTCAGAGATCAAGATTCATCCGAAAAACACACAAAATAGTCAAGGAGCCGAGATGTCTCTGCTCTGGAAGTCACTCCCTGCTGTCTCTTCTTTGTCTTGTTCTCTCCTCATCTCACTCTTCTTGCTTTCTCTTTATTCCAATCTTCTCTCTTTCTCTCCTTTGTTCTATTTTTTCCGCTGGTTTTCCCTTCCCTTCCTCTTTCTCTTTTGTTCTCCTTTCTTTTCTCTGTCTTTCTTTTCCCTTCTCTATCTCTAACACTCAATGAGGCACATTTACTTACCCGGTCCTGTAGTGCGTTGTCCGACGAGGATTCGGGTCCGGCGCGATTCACTAACATCGTGCGTCCGAGTTCCTTCCTGTGTCGCTTCTGCGCCGAGGTCCGCCGGAGTTCACCTTCTTCTTCCTGATGCATGTGAGTGCTGATCTTGCGACACAAATCCTTTTTTAAATTCTGCGGTTTGTCCGAATCCAGCGTGTTGTCCGACGGCCATGCCCCCCGATGCGCCACAATCCGGGGCAAATTCGGTGCAAAACGGAAATATTCGGGAAACCCGACGAAAGTGCGGCGTTCGGACCCTTAGTAAGTGAGCTCCCTTGATTTCTATACCCACACGTCTCTCACTACATTTCTGCCTTCTTCCTCCTTCTCTCATTTCCCATCACGTGTTCTCTCTCCCTTCTCCGCTCTATCTCTTCTTCCCCTTTTTATCCAATTTTTTCTTTCCCTTTCTCTTTCACGTTTTCCAGTCTTTCTTTTCTCTCTCTTTTCCTCTCACTTTATATCATCTCTTTTCTTTATCGCGGTTTATCTTTTTGTCTTCCTTTCTTTCTCTTCTTCTCTTGATTATTCCTCCATCTTTAACACTTTCCCTCTCTCTTTTTCTTCCTCCTTCTTTTCTTCTCCCTTTTTCTTTCCCCTCTCTCTTTTCTCATCATTTTATCCTCACTTTTCCTCTTTCCCTTCTTATTTCTTCTCTTTCTTCCTCTCTCTAGCTCATTGTATTCTCTGTTCTCTCCTCATTCCTTGCTGTAGTCTTTAATCTTTCTCTCCTCTTCTTTCCTCGGCCTCTGTATTCCCTTCTTCCTCCTCTTCTCACTTTCTCTCCCTGTTTTTCTTTCTTCTTCCTTTCTCTTCTTATTCTCTCCTTCTCCTTTCTCTCCCTGTTATTATTGCCTCTTCTTTAGAAACATGTTCACACTGCATTTCGCATTTCTATTTCTGAACTTTCCAAGCAGATTCATCCGCACAATATACATGTACAATGTTTATAAAGTGACATATTGACCATTTCTGCTCTTTGGGTGATAATCTGTATAAACCAGTGAGGCCGACGACTCCACGGAGCCGCTCAGGTGAGTAGTGACAGGTGGCGCGTTATGTGACATTTGACATATAGGGGCACATTTACTAAGGGTACGAATCGTGCATTTCTGTCAGGTTTTCTGAATTTTACCGTTTTGCGCCGCATTACCCTGGGTTTTTGGTGGACGCGTATGGATTGTGTAACATCTGCGCCGGCTTGCATGCGCCAGAAATTGGGGGCGTGGCCATCGGAAAACCCGACGGATTTGGAAAAACCGCAGTATTTAAAAGAAAAATGGTGTCGCTTGACACGCACTTACAAGCACTAGGAAGAAGATGGTGAACTCTGGCGGACCCCTGCGGACCTCGGCGCAGCAGCGACACCTGGTGGATATCGGGCGTATGACCTTAGTGAATCCCAGCAGGACGCAAATCCACGACGGACAACGCGCTGCGGGATCGGGTAAGTAAATGTGCCCCATAGGGTTGGAGAGATCCCTGCAAACACTACATGGGATACTGAATGGTCATTGTCTTTGATCCGGATCTTGCTTCTCTCTTCTTCCTCTCTCTTCTTCCTCTCGATAATCTTCACGATTATCGTTGCCTTTTCACTACTTACTTGTTTTGTCCTCCTCTCTTCTTCTTTCTTTCTTTTCCTTCTTCTTCTTCCTTCTTTTTTGACACCTTTGTCTTATCACATTTGCATTCTTCCTTCTCTCTTCCCCATTTCTTTTTGCTTATTTTTAATAAAATTTTATTCCTTGTTCCCTTTTTTTTCATTTCTCAAAACCATCTTGATTGGCAGTGATGAGGACCCAAACTGCAAAATTCGGGTTTCTGTGTAACTTTACAGGTTCAGTTTCCCCAGATCCGAACCCGAACTACATTAGAAGTGCAAGAATTCTGCCATTTTTGGTTCAACTCCCCCCTCCACCACCATGGTTAATGCCCACCATCATGGCTGCCAACAATCTTGAGTGTTAACTCTTTAAATGCCACTGGAAAATGCTCCAGCAGCATTAAAATGGCTGTAGCAGCACCTCAGTAGTTTCAAGGACATCTCCTACCAGGATGAAGGATTGGAAACCAAGCACACCGACATATATCATCAGGCAGGAAGGGGCCTGAGGGGCTCTGGGCTCTATGGGGGTTAATGCAGCCTGGAGCCCTTCAGACACATTTGCATAATATTTATAGCCTTTTTTTCTTAAGGGCATATAAAGCTAAAAGAAAAGCAGATCCTGCCAGAGGGGGTGCACACCCGTATGTCAGCGTGTTGGGTGTACAATCCTTCATCCTGGTGGTAGATGCCCTTTAAGTATCACTGGCAACTTTGCCAGTGGCATTTATACAGTTAACACCAATAATGGGTGTCACTGGTTGACTGGAACTGGATTATAAAATTCGGTTCTGAAGAATTAGAAATTTAATGGGTCCAATCATCACTATTTACGGATTCTCACAGTCAATTTTGTAGCAGGAAACAGATCAACTTTGGTTTTGTTTTGAAGCAGTTTTGGTGCAGATTCCAAAATACTAGCAGCCAAAGCAAAAACTTTGATAGTTTCTGCTTTGTCAAATTCTGCAACGTGGATCTGGCCATCTTCTCTTGTCTTTTGTTTCTTTTCTATACCTCTATACTTTCTTCTTCCTCTCCTTTTAATTTCTAAATTTTCTCTCCATCTTTTTTCACTCCTTTCTGTCCCTCTTTCGTTCCATCACTCTTTCTTCTCCTTTCTCCCCTCTATCTCTTGTCTTCTCTCTCCCTCTTTCGTTCCATCACTCTTTCCTCTATTTTCTCCCCTCTATCTCTTGTCTGCTCTCTCCCTCTTTCGTTCCATCACTCTTTCTTCTCCTTTCTCCCCTCTATCTCTTGTCTTCTCTCTCCCTCTTTCGTTCCATCACTCTTTCTTCTCCTTTCTCCCCTCTATCTCTTGTCTTCTCTCTCCCTCTTTCGTTCCATCACTCTTTCTTCTCCTTTCTCCCCTCTATCTCTTGTCTTCTCTCTCCCTCTTTCGTTCCATCACTCTTTCTTCTCCTTTCTCCCCTCTATCTCTTGTCTTCTCTCTCCCTCTTTCATTCCATCACTCTTTCCTTTCTCCCCTCTCTCTCCTCTTCTCTCTTTCTCTTTCCTTCCATCACTCTTTCCTCTCCTTTCTCCCCTCTATCTCTTGTCTCTTGACTATCTCTTTTCTCTCCCTACTTTGCTCTCTCTCCTCTTCTCTCTTTCTCTTTCCTTCCATCACTCTTTCCTCTCCTTTCTCCCCTCTATCTCTTGTCTCTTGTCTATCTCTTTTCTCTCCCTACTTTGCTCTCTCTCCTCTTCTCTCTTTCTCTTTCCTTCCATCACTCTTTCTTCTCCTTTCTCCCCTCGTCCATGTTTCACCTTCTCTCCAAAATTGCATTTCCTTTGGTGTAAAATGTATCTTTCATAGTATCATTTAGCGGGAGCCCTAGAATCCCATCACAACGCGCCCGTGTATACGCCATGAACAGCGCCCCCTGGCCATTATTTGTGACTATCATTCGGAATCTTGAATTCGGACATGAATGCCACCTACATAGGCAGAGGGGGGAATTACAAGGGAATGATCCTTGCACCTGAGTAGATGTAATCTATAGGGGGGTCGGCCCCCGGGGAGCGTCACGTGTAACCCCTGCAGCATCACGTTAATATTGTCTGACATTTTCCTTAATAATTTGTCCATGAAGCCGGAATAGCCGGCAGTCAGACTCCTCATCCGGCGCTCCCATAAACGCTGTTATATTTATAGCTTATCTGAATATGATAAAAATACCGCGGATGAGGGTCCAATCACAACTCCAGCACCTGATAATATAGGTTTGTCCCAGGGAGACACTTTCATTAGTAAATGTCACAGAAGTGGACAACTCAATCCCCAACCAATTAGAGAAGTGGAATATTCCCAGCTGCCGGGTTCTCCATCGCTCCCCCCCCCCCAGATTTCCGAGCTCACTACCGACTCGCCACATGCAAACAGACTCAGGCCTATAAATTGCACTTTCAAGTAAGCAAATTGCGCATTTCACTGAGATGAAGTGGCCAATTAGCAGCTTCTAATTCAACAAACTAAGGGCCCTGATTTGTAGTCTTGGCGATGGAGGAAAACGTGCAGCGCGGCGGAAAAATATGTGGCTGCAAACGGCGTTCAAAGCTTCAGCGCAATTCACATTATTCCGCCACTAATCTCTCCGACTCCTCTCCCTCTCTGCGGAACAGCTGCTGCCCTCATTAAGGCTGAATCTGAAGGAACGGGTGAGCGGCTTCTGCATAACCTCTTCAGTGCTGCGGGCAGTCGTGCATCAGACACAGCGAGGAGGAGACAAATATTGACTGAGCGGAGATGAAAAACTGAATATACAGCAGAAAACAACGCAGTGGTTTATAAAGCTGAAGTATAATGTTACCCCTGCAGGGGGCAATACTGAGATCATCAATAACAGGACCCCAGGAAGGTAAACAGGGGACACTCACCTCCCCAGGTTATACCGGCTGTACATATATCATTATATACAGGAGATCCCCAGGTTATACCGGCTGTACATATATCATTATATACAGGAGATCCCCAGGTTATACCGGCTGTACATATATCATTATATACAGGAGATCCCCAGGTTATACCAGCTGTACATATATCATTATATACAGGAGATCTCCAGGTTATACCGGCTGTACATATATCATTATATACAGGAGATCCCCAGGTTATACCGGCTGTACATATATCATTATATACAGGAGATCCCCAGGTTATACCGGCTGTACATATATCATTATATACAGGAGATCCCCAGGTTATACCGGCTGTACATATATCATTATATACAGGAGATCCCCAGGTTATACCAGCTGTACATATATCATTATATACAGGAGATCCCCAGGTTATACCGGCTGTACATATATCATTATATACAGGACATCCCCAGGTTATACCGGCTGTACATATATCATTATATACAGGAGATCCCCAGGTTATAGCAGCTGTACATATATCATTATATACAGGAGATCCCCAGGTTATACCGGCTGTACATATATCATTATATACAGGAGATCCCCAGGTTATACCAGCTGTACATATATCATTATATACAGGAGATCCCCAGGTTATACCGGCTGTACATATATCATTATATAAAGGAGATCCCCAGGTTATACCAGCTGTACACATATCATTATATACAGGAGATCCCCAGGTTATACCAGCTGTACACATATCATTATATACAGGAGATCCCCAGGTTATACCGGCAGTACCAATATCATTATATACAGGAGATCCCCAGGTTATACCGGCTGTACATATATCATTATATACAGGAGATCCCCAGGTTATACCAGCTGTACATATATCATTATATACAGGAGATCCCCAGGTTATACCGGCTGTACATATATCATTATATACAGGAGATCCCCAGGTTATACCGGCTGTACATATATCATTATATACAGGAGATCCCCAGGTTATACCGGCTGTACATATATCATTATATACAGGCGACCCCCAGGTTATACCGGCTGTACATATATCATTATATACAGGAGATCCCCAGGTTATACCAGCTGTACATATATCATTATATACAGGCGACCCCCAGGTTATACCGGCTGTACATATATCATTATATACAGGAGATCCCCAGGTTATACCAGCTGTACATATATCATTATATACAGGAGATCCCCAGGTTATACCGGCTGTACATATATCATTATATACAGGAGATCCCCAGGTTATACCGGCTGTACATATATCATTATATACAGGAGATCCCCAGGTTATACCGGCTGTACATATATCATTATATACAGGAGATTCCCAGGTTATACCGGCTGTACATGTATCATTATATACAGGAGATCCCCAGGTTATACCGGCTGTACATATATCATTATATACAGGAGATCCCCGGTTATACCGGCTGTACATGTATCATTATATACAGGAGATCCCCAGGTTATACCGGCTGTACATATATCATTATATACAGGAGATCCCGGGTTATACCGGCTGTACATATATCATTATATACAGGAGATCCCCAGGTTATACCAGCTGTACATGTATCATTATATACAGGAGATCCCCAGGTTATACCGGCTGTACATATATCATTATATACAGGAGATCCCGGGTTATACCGGCTGTACATATATCATTATATACAGGAGATCCCCAGGTTATACCGGCTGTACATATATGATTATATACAGGAGATCCCCAGGTTATACCAGCTGTACATATATCATTATATACAGGAGATCCCCAGGTTATACCAGCTGTACATATATCATTATATACAGGAGATCCCCAGGTTATACCAGCTGTACATATATCATTATATACAGGAGATCCCCAGGTTATACCGGCTGTACATATATCATTATATACAGGAGATCCCCAGGTTATACCAGCTGTACATATATCATTATATACAGGAGATCCCCAGGTTATACCCCCTGTACACATATCATTATATACAGGAGATCTCCAGGTTATACCAGCCGTACATATATCATTATATACAGGAGATCCCCAGGTTATACCAGCTGTACATATATCATTATATACAGGAGATCCCCAGGTTATACCAGCTGTACATATACATTATATACAGGAGATCCCAGGTTATACCAGCTGTACATATATCATTATATACAGGAGATCCCCAGGTTATACCAGCTGTACATATATCATTATATACAGGAGATCCCCAGGTTATACCAGCTGTACATATATCATTATATACAGGAGATCCCCAGGTTATACCAGCTGTACATATACATTATATACAGGAGACCCCCAGGTTATACCGGCTGTACATATATCATTATACACAGGAGATCCCCAGGATATACCGGCTGTACATATATCATTATATACAGGAGATCCCCAGGTTATACCAGCTGTACATATATCATTATATACAGGAGATCCCCAGGTTATACCGGCTGTACATATATCATTATATACTGGAGATTTCCAGGTTATACCGGCTGTACATATATCATTATATACAGGAGATCCCCAGGCTATACCGGCTGTACATATATCATTATATACAGGAGATCCCCAGGTTATACCAGCTGTACATATATCATTATATACAGGAGATCCCCAGGTTATACCAGCTGTACATGTATCATTATATACAGGAGATCCCCAGGTTATACCGGCTGTACATATATCATTATATACAGGAGATCCCCAGGTTATACCGGCTGTACATATATGATTATATACAGGAGATCCCCAGGTTATACCAGCTGTACATATATCATTATATACAGGAGATCCCCAGGTTATACCAGCTGTAAATATATCATTATATACAGGAGATCCCCAGGTTATACCAGCTGTACATATATCATTATATACAGGAGATCCCCAGGTTATACCGGCTGTACATATATCATTATATACAGGAGATCCCCAGGTTATACCAGCCGTACATATATCATTATATACAGGAGATCCCCAGGTTATACCAGCTGTACATATATCATTATATACAGGAGATCCCCAGGTTATACCGGCTGTACATATATCATTATATACAGGAGATCTCCAGGTTATACCAGCCGTACATATATCATTATATACAGGAGATCCCCAGGTTATACCAGCTGTACATATATCATTATATACAGGAGATCCCCAGGTTATACCAGCTGTACATATATCATTATATAAAGGAGATCCCCAGGTCATACCCCCTGTACATTTATCATTATATAGAGGAGATCCCCAGGTTATACCGGCTGTACATATATCATTACATACACGAGATCTCCAGGTTATACCGGCTGTACATGTATCATTATATACAGGAGATCCCCAGGTTATACCGGCTGTACATATATCATTATATACAGGAGATCCCCAGGATATACCGGCTGTACATATATCATTATATACAGGAGATCCCCAGCTTATACCAGCTGTACATATATCATTATATACAGGAGATCTCCAGGTTATACCGGCTGTACATATATCATTATATACAGGAGATCCCCAGGTTATAGCAGCTGTACATATATCATTATATACAGGAGATCCCCAGGTTATACCGGCTGTACATATATCATTATATACAGGAGATCCCCAGGTTATACCAGCTGTACATATATCATTATATACAGGAGATCCCCAGGTTATACCAGCTGTACATATATAATTATATACAGGAGATCCCCAGATTATACCGGCTGTACATATATAATTATATATAGGAGATCCCTAGGTTATACCAGCTGTACATATATCATTATATACAGGAGATCTCCAGGTTATACCGGCTGTACATATATGATTATATACAGGAGATCCCCAGGTTATACCGGCTGTACATATATCATTATATACAGGAGATCCCCAGGTTATACCGGCTGTACATATATCATTATATACAGGAGATCCCCAGGTTATACCGGCTGTACATATATCATTATATACAGGAGATCTCCAGGTTATACCGGCTGTACATATATCACTATATACAGGAGATCCCCAGGTTATACCGGCTGTACATATATCATTATATACAGGAGATCCCCAGGTTATACCGGCTGTACATATATGATTATATACAGGAGATCCCCAGGTTATACCGGCTGTACATATATCATTATATACAGGAGATCCCCAGGTTATACCAGCTGTACATATATCAATATATACAGGAGATCCCCAGGTTATACCGGCTGTACATATATCATTATATACAGGAGATCCCCAGGTTATACCGGCTGTACATATATTATTATATACAGGAGATCCCCAGGTTATACCGGCTGTACATATATCATTATATACAGGAGATCCCCAGGTTATACCGGCTGTACATATATCATTATATACAGGAGATCCCCAGGTTATACCCCCTGTACATATATCATTATATACACGAGATCTCCAGGTTATACCGGCTGTACATATATCATTATATTTAGGAGATCCCCAGGTTATACCAGCTGTACATATATCATTATATACAGGACATCCCCAGGTTATACCAGCTGTACATATATAATTATATACAGGAGATCCCCAGGTTATACCGGCTGTACATATATAATTATATATAGGAGATCCCTAGGTTATACCAGCTGTACATATATCATTATATACAGGAGATCCCCAGGTTATACCGGCTGTACATATATCATTATATACAGGAGATCCCCAGGTTATACCGGCTGTACATATATCATTATATACAGGAGATCTCCAGGTTATACCGGCTGTACATATATGATTATATACAGGAGATCCCCAGGTTATACCGGCTGTACATATATCATTATATACAGGAGATCCCCAGGTTATACCAGCTGTACATATATCATTATATACAGGAGATCCCCAGGTTATACCGGCTGTACATATATCATTATATACAGGAGATCCCCAGGTTATACCGGCTGTACATATATTATTATATACAGGAGATCCCCAGGTTATACCGGCTGTACATATATCATTATGTACAGGAGATCTCCAGGTTATACCGGCTGTACATATATCATTATATACAGGAGAACCCCAGGTTATACCGGCTGTACATTTATTATTATATACAGGAGATCCCCAGGTTAGACCAGCTGTACATATATCATTATATACAGGAGAACCCCAGGTTATAGCGGCTGTACATATATCATTATATACAGGAGATCCCCAGGTTATACCGGCTGTACATATATCATTATATACAGGAGATCCCCAGGTTATACCGGCTGTACATATATTATTATATACAGGAGATCCCCAGGTTATACCGGCTGTACATATATCATTATGTACAGGAGATCTCCAGGTTATACCGGCTGTACATATATCATTATATACAGGAGAACCCCAGGTTATACCGGCTGTACATTTATTATTATATACAGGAGATCCCCAGGTTAGACCAGCTGTACATATATCATTATATACAGGAGAACCCCAGGTTATAGCGGCTGTACATATATCATTATATACAGGAGATCCCCAGGTTATACCGGCTGTACATATATCATTATATACAGGAGATCCCCAGGTTATACCAGCTGTACATATATCATTATATACAGGAGATCCCCAGGTTATACCAGCTGTACATATATCATTATATACAGGAGATCCCCAGGTTATACCAGCTGTACATATATCATTAAATACAGGAGATCCCCAGGTTATAGCGGCTGTACATATATCATTATATACAGGAGATCCCCAGGTTATACCGGCTGTACATATATCATTATATACAGGAGATCCCCAGGTTATACCGGCTGTACATATATCATTATATACAGGAGATCCCCAGGTTATACCGGCTGTACATGTATCATTATATACAGGAGATCCCCAGGTTATACCAGCTGTACATATATCATTATATACAGGAGATCCCCAGGTTATACCGGCTGTACATTTATTATTATATACAGGAGATCCCCAGGTTATACCAGCTGTACATATATCATTATATACAGGAGATCCCCAGGTTATACCGGCAGTACATATATCATTATATACAGGAGATCCCCAGGTTATACCAGCTGTACATATATCATTATATACAGGAGATCCCCAGGTTATACCAGCTGTACATATATCATTATATACAGGAGATCCCCAGGTTATACCGGCAGTACATATATCATTATATACAGGAGATCCCCAGGTTATACCGGCAGTACATATATCATTATATACAGGAGATCCCCAGGTTATACCAGCTGTACATATATCATTATATACAGGAGGTCCCCAGGTTATACCGGCTGTACATATATCATTATATACAGGAGAACCCCAGGTCATAGCGACTGTACATATATCATTATATACAGGAGATCCCCAGGTTATACCGGCTGTCCATATATCATTATATACAGGAGATCCCTAGGTTATACCAGCTGTACATATATCATTATATACAGGAGATCCCCAGGTTATACCGGCTGTACATATATCATTATATACAGGAGATCCCCAGGTTATACCAGCTGTACATGTATCATTATATACAGGAGATCCCCAGGTTATACCGGCTGTACATATATCATTATATACAGGAGATCCCCAGGTTATACCGGCTGTACATATATGATTATATACAGGAGATCCCCAGGTTATACCAGCTGTACATATATCATTATAAACAGGAGATCCCCAGGTTATACCAGCTGTACATATATCATTATATACAGGAGATCCCCAGGTTATACCAGCTTTACATATATCATTATATACAGGAGATCCCCAGGTTATACCCCCTGTACATATATCATTATATACAGGAGATCTCCAGGTTATACCAGCCGTACATATATCATTATATACAGGAGATCCCCAGGTTATACCGGCTGTACATATATCATTATATACAGGAGATCCCCAGGTTATACCGGCTGTACATATATGATTATATACAGGAGATCCCCAGGTTATACCGGCTGTACATATATCATTATATACAGGAGATCCCCAGGTTATACCAGCTGTACATATATCATTATATACAGGAGATCCCCAGGTTATACCAGCTGTACATATATCATTATATACAGGAGATCCCCAGGTTATACCCCCTGTACATATATCATTATATACAGGAGATCTCCAGGTTATACCAGCTGTACATATATCATTATATACAGGAGATCCCCAGGTTATACCAGCTGTACATATATAATTATATACAGGAGATCCCCAGGTTATACCGGCTGTACATATATAATTATATATAGGAGATCCCTAGGTTATACCAGCTGTACATATATCATTATATACAGGAGATCTCCAGGTTATACCAGCTGTACATATATCATTATATACAGGAGATCCCCAGGTTATACCGGCTGTACATATATCATTATATACAGGAGATCCCCAGGTTATACCGGCTGTACATATATTATTATATACAGGAGATCCCCAGGTTATACCGGCTGTACATATATCATTATATACAGGAGATCCCCAGGCTATACCGGCTGTACATATATCATTATATACAGGAGATCCCCAGGTTATACCGGCTGTACATATATCATTAAATACAGGAGATCCCCAGGTTATACCGGCTGTACATATATCATTATGTACAGGAGATCCCCAGGTTATACCTCTGTACATATATCATTATATACAGGAGATCCCCAGGTTATACCGGCTGTACATATATCATTATATACAGGAGATCCCCAGGTTATACCAGCTGTACATATATCATTATATACAGGAGATCCCCAGGTTATAACGGCTGTACATATATCATTATATACAGGAGATCTCCAGGTTATACCCGCTGTACATATATCATTATATACAGGAGATCCCCAGGTTATACCAGCTGTACATATATCATTATATACAGGAGATCCCCAGGTTATAACGGCTGTACATATATCATTATATACAGGAGATCTCCAGGTTATACCCGCTGTACATATATCATTATATACAGGAGATCTCCAGGTTATACCCGCTGTACATATATCATTATATACAGGAGATCCCCAGGTTATACCAGCTGTACATATATCATTATATACAGGAGATCCCCAGGTTATAACGGCTGTACATATATCATTATATACAGGAGATCCCCAGGTTATACCAGCTGTACATATATCATTATATACAGGAGAACCCCAGGTTATACCGGCTGTACATATATCATTATATACAGGAGATCCCCAGGTTATACCAGCTGTACATATATCGTTATATACAGGAGATCCCCAGGTTATACCGGCTGTACGTATATCATTATATACAGGACATAATCAGGTTATACCGGCTGTACATATATCATTATATACAGGAGATCCCCAGGTTATACCGGCTGTACATATATCATTATATACAGGAGATCCGCAGGTTATACCGGCTGTACATATATCATTATATACAGGAGATCCCCAGGTTATACCAGCTGTACATATATCATTATATACAGGAGATCCCCAGGTTATACCGGCTGTACATATATCATTATATACAGGAGATCCCCAGGTTATAGCGGCTGTACATATATCATTATATACAGGAGATCCCCAGGTTATACCGGCTGTACATATATCATTATATACAGGAGATCCCCAGGTTATACCAGCTGTACATATATCATTATATACAGGAGATCCCCAGGTTATACCAGCTGTACTTATATCATTAAATACAGGAGATCCCCAGGTTATAGCGGCTGTACATATATCATTATATACAGGAGATCCCCAGGTTATACCGGCTGTACATATATCATTATATACAGGAGATCCCCAGGTTATACCAGCTGTACATATATCATTATATACAGGAGATCCCCAGGTTATACCAGCCGTACATATATCATTATATACAGGAGATCCCCAGGTTATACCGGCTGTACATATATCATTATATACAGGAGATCCCCAGGTTATACCGGCTGTACATATATCATTATATACAGGAGATCCCCAGGTTATACCAGCTGTACATATATCATTATATACAGGAGATCCCCAGGTTATACCAGCTGTACATATATCATTATATACAGGAGATCCCCAGGTTATACCGGCTGTACATATATCATTATATACAGGAGATCCCCAGGTTATACCGGCTGTACATATATCATTATATACAGAAAATCCCCAGGTTATACCAGGTGTACATGTATCATTATATACAGGAGATCCCCAGGTTATACCGGCTGTACGTATATCATTATATACAGGACATAATCAGGTTATACCGGCTGTACATATATCATTATATACAGGAGATCCCCAGGTTATACCGGCTGTACATATATCATTATATACAGGAGATCCCCAGGTTATACCAGCTGTACATATATCATTATATACAGGAGATCCGCAGGTTATACCGGCTGTACATATATCACTATATACAGGAGATCCCCAGGTTATACCGGCTGTACATATATCATTATATACAGGAGATCCCCAGGTTATACCAGCTGTACATATATCATTATATACAGGAGATCCCCAGGTTATACCAGCTGTACTTATATCATTAAATACAGGAGATCCCCAGGTTATACCAGCTGTACATATATCATTATATACAGGAGATCCCCAGGTTATAGCGGCTGTACATATATCATTATATACAGGAGATCCCCAGGTTATACCGGCTGTACATATATCATTATATACAGGAGATCCCCAGGTTATACCGGCTGTACATATATCATTATATACAGGAGATCCCCAGGTTATACCAGCTGTACATATATCATTATATACAGGAGATCCCCAGGTTATACCAGCTGTACATATATCATTATATACAGGAGATCCCCAGGTTATACCGGCTGTACATATATCATTATATACAGGAGATCCCCAGGTTATACCGGCTGTACATATATCATTATATACAGTAGATCCCCAGGTTATACCGGCTGTACATATATCATTAGTAGAGATGAGCGAACACTAAAATGCTCGGGTACTCGTTATTCGAGACGAACTTTTCCCGATGCTCGAGTGCTCGTCTCGAATAACGAACCCCATTGAAGTCAATGGGAGACTCGAGCATTTTTCAAGGGGACCAAGGCTCTGCACAGGGAAGCTTGGCCAAACACCTGGGAACCTCAGAAAAGGATGGAAACACCACAGAAATGGACAGGAAACAGCAGGGGCAGCATGCATGGATGCCTCTGAGGCTGCTTAATCGCACCATTATGCCAAAATTATGGGCAACAGCATGGCCATGACAGAGTGACAGAATGAAGCTAGATAGCATCTAAAACATGCAATAATTGACCCTGACACTATAGGGGACGGCATGCAGAGGCAGCGGCAGCAGGCTAGAGAGTGGCATGGCGACATACCCTAAATGGACTCAGGCTTCAAACCAATGGGTGGCAGAGAGGAACCAAAGGAGGTGAGCAAGAAGCGCTCAAATAATATCGGTACATGATAAAAGTTTGCCAGTATATTTTGTGGATTACACAGCAGGGTGGCGACAAAGTTAACATGGAAGCCATGAAAACAACCCAAAATTCTGCCTGACACAGCTCGTTTGATAAGGGGACCATGTATGGAGGCAGTGAACTAGTAGTAGATTAAAGGTGCTGCAACTATGTTAGTTGGATCTTGGGAGGGAGCTGGCGCTCTGCAGCCAGGCGAGCTTTCGCCAATCCAAGCCCCTGTCTATAGGCTACTCCCCAAACAGCACTTCTAAGAACCTTTTGTATAAGATCAAGTGTAGTAGTGTTCTTATAAGTTTGGGATATGGCGGGTGAGGGGAATGTAAACAGATGCGCAAGAAGCGCTGAAATAATATCGGTAAATGATAAAAGTTTGCCAGTATTTTTTGTGGATTACACAGCAGGGTGGCGACAAAGTTAACAAGTTTGTTGTGGAAGCCATGAAAACAACCCAAAATTCTGCCTGACACAGCTCGTTTGATAAGGGGACCATGTATGCTTACAGTTCATGCCAGTCGCTGCACTGGCTGCCAGTCTCCTTTCGAATACAGTTTAAAATAATAATAACCCTCATCCATAAAGCTCTGTATAATGCTGCACCCCCCTACCTCTCCTCTCTTATCTCAGTCTATCGCCCAACCCGTGTTCTTAGATCCGCCAGTGATCTTAGATTAACCTCTACCCTAGTGCGGACCTCCCACTCGCGTCTCCAAGACTTCTCTAGAGCTGCACCAATTCTATGGAATGCTCTGCCCTGGACTATCAGACTAATACCTAACCTCCAAAGTTTCAAACGTGCTCTTAAAACCCATTTCTTTAGGCAAGCCTATAACACTCATTAACTGCATGAAGTTTTAACTCTTCTACTAACCCGTCCTGTGTCGTCCTCCCATCTGTTATCCAGCAACCAACAGGCACCAGACTTCTCTGCAGTCCCATTCACCCTGGACCTGGTATATAAGATGACGGCTGAGTGGTTCAAGCGACAGCAATTCCATTTATTATATTTTTTTCTATTCCCTAAGAAGAATGGCTTGACCATTAAATATTCTTTTACCTCGTGTTACCCCATCATCTTCATAAACCGTAAGCTCTGGCGAGCAGGGACCTCACTCCTGTTGTTCCATACAAATGTTGTGCTCTGTTACATTACATTTGTATTTGTTTCCTATGATTTGTAAAGCGCTACGGAATATGATGGCGCTATATAAATAAAGATTATTATTATTATTATTATGGAGGCAGTGAACTAGTAGTAGATTAAAGGTGCTGCAGTTAAAACTATGTTAGTTGGATCTTGGGATGGAGCTGGCGCTCCGCTGCCAGGCGAGCTTTCGCCAATCCAAGCCCCTGTCTCTAGGCTACTCCCCAAACAGCACTTCTAAGAACCTTTTGTATAAGATCAAGTGTAGTAGCGTTCTTATAAGTTTAGGATATGGCGGGTGAGGGGAATGTAAACAGATGCGCAAGAAGCGCTGAAATAATATTGGTAAATGATAAAAGTTTGCCAGTATATTTTGGGGATTACACAGCAGGGTGGCGACAAAGTTAACAAGTTTGATGTGGAATGCCCTGTAATAGCTCTTGGGCGGTGTGCCTTTTATCGCCTAGGCTCAGCAGTTTGAGCACCGCCTGCTGTCGCTTAGCGACGGCACTGCTGCTGTGCCTAGAGCTACCGACTGATGGCGCCATGCCCACGGATGGTAATTCGGAGGAGGAGGAGGTGGAGGAGGGGTGGGAGGAGGAGGAGGCATAGTAGGCCTGAAACACCTGGACCGAGGTAGGCCCCGCAATCCTCGGCGTCGGCAGTATATGACCAGCCGCAGGGTCAGACTCGGTCCCAGCCTCCACCAAGTTAACCCAATGTGCCGTCAGCGATATATAGTGGCCCTGCCCGGCAGCACTCGTCCACGTGTCCGTGGTCAGGTGGACCTTGTCAGAAACGGCGTTGGTCAGGGCACGGATGATGTTGTCTGACACGTGCTGGTGCAGGGCTGGGACGGCACATCGGGAAAAGTAGTGGCGGCTGGGGACCGAATACCGAGGGGCGGCCGCCGCCATGAGGTTGCGAAAGGCCTCGGTCTCTACTAGCCTATAGGGCAGCATCTCCAGGCTAAGCAATCTGGAGATGTGGACATTAAGGGCTTGGGCGTGCGGGTGGGTTGCACTATATTTGCGTTTCCGCTCCAGCGTCTGGGGTATGGAGAGCTGAACGCTGGTGGATGCTGTGGAGGATCGTGGAGGCGACGATGGGGTTTTTGTGGCAGGGTCCTGGGCAGGGGGCTGACTATCAGCTGACACAGGGGAAGGAGCAGTGGTGTGCACGGCCGGAGGTGAACGGGCTTGTTGCCACTGAGTGGGGTGTTTAGCATTCATATGCCTGCGCATACTGGTGGTAGTTAAGCTAGTAGTGGTGGAACCCCTGCTGATCCTGGTTTGGCAAATGGTGTGCAAACCACAGTCCGTCGGTCATCCGGTGTTTCCTTAAAGAACCTCCAGACTTCTGAAGATCTAGCCCTCGCCGCAAGAGCCCTCGCCACGGGAGCTTCACTAGTTGACACATTTGGCGCTGATGCACCAGCTCTGGCCCTGCCTCTCCGTCTGGCCCCACCACTGCCTCTTCCAACCTGTTCTGGTCGAGGACTCTCCTCCGTCTCAGAAGCACTGTGTTCACCCGGCCTCTCAACCCAGCTTGGGTCTGTCACCTCATCATCCTCCGATCCCTCAGTCTGCTCCCCCCTCGGACTTCCTGCCCTGACAACAACTTCACCACTGTCTGACAACCGTGTCTCCTCATCGTCAGACACCTCTTTACACACTTCCACTACGTCAAGAAGGTCATCATCACCCACAGACTGTGACTGGTGGAAAACCTGGGCATCGGAAAATTGCTCAGCAGCAACCGGACAAGTGGTTTGTGACTGTGGGAAGGGTCCAGAAAACAGTTCCTCAGAGTATGCCGGTTCAAATGCCAAATTTTCCTGGGAGGGGGCAGACTGGGGGGGAGGAGGCTGAGGTGCAGGAGCTGGAGGAGTGGCGATTTCGGTGACATGGGTGGACTGCGTGGAAGACTGACTGGTGGACAAATTGCTCGAAGCATTGTCAGCAATCCACGACATCACCTGTTCGCACTGTTCTGGCCTCAACAGTGCTCTACCAGGAGTCCCAGTAACTTCAGACATGAACCTAGGGAGTGTAGCTCTGCGGCGTTCCCCTGCTCCCTCATAAGCAGGTGGTGTCTCACCCCGGCCAGGACCACGGCCTCTGACCCCTGCAGTAGTTGGACGCCCACGTCCCCGCCCTCGTCCTCTACCCCTAGCCCTCGGGTTAAACATTTTTAAAATGAGAGTTATAGCTTTAATTTTTTTTTAACTTTTTTTTGTGTTTTTTTTTTTTTTTTGTGTTTTTGAGTTTTTAAAACCAAACGATGCTATCCTATTGCTATGGCTATTTTCTAGCCAAGTATGAAAGCACACTGCTATGCCAGATGAGATGACGCTGAGTTATGAAAAAAATAAACGTAAAATAAAAAAGGAAATGGCAGACTGTGCCTAATTGAAATCCAACCCCTACTAAATTTTCCCACTTCGGTCTTTGCAATGGATATGTGCGTCACTAAGCGCAAAACACAGCGGTCGCAAGTCTCACTACAAATTGCTCACAATTTGCTAGTAGATGCACTGCAGCAAGTACAGCCACCAGCAGATCAACCAGAAATCAAATATATAACGCTACTGTAGGCGTAAGTAAGCCGTTTGGATTCTCCTATGGCTATTTTCTAGCCAAGTATCAAAGCACACTACTATGCAAGATGAGATGACACTGAGTTATTAAACAAAATAAACGTAAAATAAAAAGTAAATGGCAGACTGTGCCTAATTGAAATCCAACCCCTACTAAATTTTCCCACTTCGGTGTTTGAGGTGGATATGTGTGTCACTAAGAGCTAAACACAACGGTAGCAAGTCCCCCTGCTAATTCCTCACAATATGGTACTAGATGCAAATTAAAATAAAAAAAAGTAGAACGTTATTGTAGCCCTAAGAAGGGCTGTTGGGTTCTTGGAGAATCACTCCTGCCTAACAGTAAGCTAATAGAACAGCCTAACGCTTTCCCTGACCAGCAGCAGCTCTCTCCCTAGCGGCATCCAGACACAGAATGATCCGAGCAGCGCAGGCAGGGGCTAGTCTATCCCAGGGTCACCTGATCTGGCCAGCCAACCACTGCTATCCACGTGTAAGGGTACCACGTCATGCTGGGTGGAGTGCAGAGTCTCCTGGCTTGTGATTGGCTCTGTTTCTGGCCGCCAAAAAGCAAAACGGCGGGAGATGCCATTTTCTCGAGCGGGCGAAGTATTCGTCCGAGTAACGAGCAGTTTCGAGTACGCTAATGCTCCAACCAGCATCAAGCTCGGACGAGCATGTTCGCTCATCTCTACTCATTATATACAGGAGATCCCTAGGTTATACCAGCTGTACATATATCATTATATACAGGAGATCCCCAGGTTATACCGGCTGTACATATATCATTATATACAGGAGATCCCCAGGTTATACCAGCTGTACATATTTCATTATATACAGGAGATCCCCAGGTTATACCGGCTGTACATATATCATTATATACAGGAGATCCCCAGGTTATACCGGCTGTACATATATCATTATATACAGGAGATCCCCAGGTTATACCGGCTGTACATATATCACTATATACAGGAGATCCCCAGGTTATACCGGCTGTACATATATCAATATATACAGGAGATCCCCAGGTTATACCGGCTGTACATATATCATTATATACAGGAGATCCCCAGGTTATACCGGCTGTACATATATCATTATATACAGGAGATCCCCAGGTAATACCGGCTGTACGTATATCATTATATACAGGAGATAATCAGGTTATACCGGCTGTACATATATCATTATATACAGGAGATCCCCAGGTTATACCGGCTGTACATATATCACTATATACAGGAGATCCCCAGGTTATACCGGCTGTACATATATCAATATATACAGGAGATCCCCAGGTTATACCGGCTGTACATATATCATTATATACAGGAGATCCCCAGGTTATACCGGCTATACATATATCATTATATACAGGAGATCCCCAGGTTATACCGGCTGTACGTATATCATTATATACAGGAGATAATCAGGTTATACCGGCTGTACATATATCATTATATACAGGAGATCCCCAGGTTATACCAGCTGTACATATTTCATTATATACAGGAGATCCCCAGGTTATACCGGCTGTACATATATCATTATATACAGGAGATCCCCAGGTTATACCGGCTGTACATATATCATTATATACAGGAGATCCCCAGGTTATACCGGCTGTACATATATCACTATATACAGGAGATCCCCAGGTTATACCAGCTATACATATATCATTATATACAGGAGATCCCCAGGTTATACTGGCTGTACGTATATCATTATATACAGGAGATAATCAGGTTATACCGGCTGTACATATATCATTATATACAGGAGTTCCCAAGGTTATACCAGCTGTACATATATCATTATATACAGGAGATCCCCAGGTTATACCGGCTGTACATATATCATAATATACAGGAGATCCCCAGGTTATACCGGCTGTACATATATCATTATATACAGGAGATCCCCAGGTTATACCGGCTGTACATATATCATTATATACAGGAGATCCCCAGGTTATACCGGCTGTACATATATCATTATATAGAGGAGATCCCCAGGTTATACCGGCTGTACATATATCATTATATACAGGAGATCCCCGGGTTATACCGGCTGTACATATATCATTATATACAGGAGATCCCCAGGTTATACCGGCTGTACATATATCATTATATACAGGAGATCCCCGGGTTATACCGGCTGTACATATATCATTATATACAGGAGATCCCCAGGTTATACCGGCTGTACATATATCATTATATACAGGAGATCCCCAGGTTATACCGGCTGTACATATATCATTATATACAGGAGATCTCCAGGTTATACCGGCTGTACATATATCATTATATACAGGAGATCTCCAGGTTATACCGGCTGTACATATATCATTATATACAGGAGATCCCCAGGTTATACCGGCTGTACATATATCATTATATACAGGAGACCCCCAGGTTATACCAGCTGTACATATATCATTATATACAGGAGATCCGCAGGTTATACCAGCTGTACATATATCATTATATACAGAAGATCCCCAGGTTATACCGGCTGTACATATATCATTATATACAGGAGATATCCAGGTTATACCGGCTGTACCTATATCATTATATACAGGAGATCCCCAGGTTATACCGGCTGTACATATATCATTATATACAGGAGATCCCCAGGTTATACCGGCTGTACATATATCATTATATACAGGAGATCCCCAGGTTATACCGGCTGTACATATATCATTATATACAGGAGATCCCCAGGTTATACCGGCTGTACATATATCATTATATACAGGAGATCCCCAGGTTATACCGGCTGTACATATATCATTATATACAGGAGATCCCCAGGTTATACCGGCTGTACATATATCATTATATACAGGAGATCCCCAGGTTATACCGGCTGTACATATATCATTATATACAGGAGATCCCCAGGTTATACCAGCTGTACATATATCATTATATACAGGAGATCCCCAGGTTATACCAGCTGTACATATATCATTATATACAGGAGATCCCCAGGTTATACCGGCTGTACGTATATCATTATATACAGGAGATATCCAGGTTATACCGGCTGTACATATATCATTATATACAGGAGATCCCCAGGTTATACCAGCTGTACATATATCATTATATACAGGAGATCCCCAGGTTATACCGGCTGTACATATATCATTATATACAGGAGATCCCCAGGTTATACCGGCTGTACATATATCATTATATACAGGAGATCCCCAAGTTATACCAGCTGTACATATATCATTATATACAGGAGATGCCCAGGTTATACCGGCTGTACATATATCATTATATACAGGAGATCCCCAGGTTATACCGGCTGTACATATATCACTATATACAGGAGATCCCCAGGTTATACCGGCTGTACATATATCATTATATACAGGAGATCCCCAGGTTATACCGGCTGTACATATATCATTATATACAGGAGATCCCCAGGTTATACCAGCTGTACATATATCATTATATACAGGAGATCCCCAGGTTATACCGGCTGTACATATATCATTATATACAGGAGATCCCCAGGTTATACCGGCTGTACGTATATCATTATATACAGGAGATAATCAGGTTATACCAGCTGTACGTATATCATTATATACAGGAGATAATCAGGTTATACCGGCTGTACATATATCATTATATACAGGAGATCCCCAGGTTATACCGGCTGTACATATATCATTATATACAGGAGATATCCAGGTTATACTGGCTGTACCTATATCATATACAGGAGATCCCCAGGTTATACCGGCTGTACATATATCATTATATACAGGAGATAATCAGGTTATACCGGCTGTACGTATATCATTATATACAGGAGTTCCCCAGGTTATACCAGCTGTACATATATCATTATATACAGGAGATCCCCAGGTTATACCGGCTTTACATATATCAGTATATACAGGAGATCCCCAGGTTATACCAGCTGTACATATATCATTATATACAGGAGATCCCCAGGTTATACCGGCTGTACATATATCATTATATACAGGAGATCCCCAGGTTATACCGGCTGTACATATATCACTATATACAGGAGATCCCCAGGTTATACCGGCTGTACATATATCATTATATACAGGAGATCCCCAGGTTATACCAGCTGTACATATATCATTATATACAGGAGATCCCCAGGTTATACCAGCTGTACATATATCATTATATACAGCATATCCCCAGGTTATACCGGCTGTACATATATCATTATATACAGGAAATCCCCAGGTTATACCAGGTGTACATGTATCATTATATACAGGAGATCCTCAGGTTATACCAGCTGTACATATATCATTATATACAGGAGATCCCCAGGTTATACCGGCTGTACATATATCATTATATACAGGAGATCCCCAGGTTATACCAGCTGTACATATATCATTATATACAGGAGATCCCCAGGTTATACCAGCTGTACATTTATCATTATATACAGGAGATCCCAAGGTTATACCGGCTGTACATATATCATTATATACAGGAGATCCCCAGTTTATACCAGCTGTACATATATCATTATATACAGGAGATCCCCAGGTTATACTGGCTGTACATATATCATTATATACAGGAGATCCCCAGGTTATACCGGCTGTACATATATCATTATATACAGGAGATATCCAGGTTATACCAGCTGTACATATATCATTATATACGGGAGATCCCCAGGTTATACCGGCTGTACATATATCATTATATACAGGAGATCCCCAGGTTATACCGGCTGTACATATATCATTATATACAGGAGATCCCCAGGTTATACCGGCTGTACATATATCATTATATACAGGAGATATCCAGGTTAGACCAGCTGTTCATATATCATTATATACAGGAGATCCCCAGGTTATACCGTCTGTACGTATATCATTATATACAGGAGATAATCAGGTTATACCGGCTGTACGTATATCATTATATACAGGAGTTCCCCAGGTTATACCAGCTGTACATATATCATTATATACAGGAGATCCCCAGGTTATACCGGCTTTACATATTTCAGTATATACAGGAGATCCCCAGGTTATACCTGCTGTACATATATCATTATATACAGGAGATCCCCAGGTTATACCAGCTGTACATATATCATTATATACAGGAGATTCCCAGGTTATACCAGCTGTACATATATCATTATATACAGGAGATCCCCAGGTTATACCAGCTGTACATATATCATTATATACAGCATATCCCCAGGTTATACCGGCTGTACATATATCATTATATACAGGAGATCCCCAGGTTATACCAGGTGTACATGTATCATTATATACAGGAGATCCTCAGGTTATACCAGCTGTACATATATCATTATATACAGGAGATCCCCAGGTTATACCGGCTGTACATATATCATTATATACAGGAGATCCCCAGGTTATACCGGCTGTACATATATCATTATATACAGGAGATCCCCAGGTTATACCAGCTGTACATATATCATTATATACAGGAGATCCCCAGGTTATACCAGCTGTACATTTATCATTATATACAGGAGATCCCCAGGTTATACCGGCTGTACATATATCATTATATACAGGAGATCCCCAGGTTATACCAGCTGTACATTTATCATTATATACAGGAGATCCCCAGGTTATACCAGCTGTACATTTATCATTATATACAGGAGATCCCCAGGTT
Source organism: Engystomops pustulosus (assembly GCF_040894005.1). Taxonomy (NCBI): domain Eukaryota; kingdom Metazoa; phylum Chordata; class Amphibia; order Anura; family Leptodactylidae; genus Engystomops; species Engystomops pustulosus. Next base: position 255,788,030 of record NC_092412.1, on the reverse strand, counting down.
ATACCGGCTGTACATATATCAGTATATACAGGAGATTCCCAGGTTATACCAGCTGTACATATATCATTATATACATCAGATCCCAGGTAATACCGGCTGTACATATATCATTATATACAGGAGATCCCCAGGTTATACCGGCTGTACATATATCATTATATACAGGAGATCCCCAGGTTATACCAGCTGTACATATATCATTATATACAGGAGATCCCCAGGTTATACCGGCTGTACATATATCATTATATACAGGAGATCTCCAGGTTATACCGGCTGTACATATATCACTATATACAGGAGATCCCCAGGTTATACCGGCTGTACATATATCACTATATACAGGAGATCCCCAGGTTATACCGGCTGTACATATATCATTATATACAGGAGATCCCCAGGTTATACCAGCTGTACATTTATCATTATATACAGGAGATCCCCAGGTTATACCAGCTGTACATATATCATTATATACAGGAGATCCCCAGGTTATACCGGCTGTACATATATCACTATATACAGGAGATCCCCAGGTTAATGTAGAGGATACCAGCCTAGTTGTATTTGTTATTATAAACTGGGAGGGTCACACAGTGGATTCTATATATGTGGGGGCAGTGAGGTCACATGAGAGGAGCTGTATATATTATTTAGGGGCACTGTTATTTAGTTGACTGTACACTGTATATGGTATTTTATGGGCGCAGTGTGGAGATGTGGTCGTGAGAGCTGTTAATAGTCTTCACTTTAAAAAAAATTATAGTGTTCTATGTTTTTTGTGATACTTTGTAGCCTTTTTATCAGACAGTGAGATTGAGAAGTGATGAACATTCCCCACCATGAGGGAAAAATGTCCTGAAGTAAGGACAGAAGTTCATTAAAGACGGGGTCCACATTTCTCAAATCCGATCGGTGAGTGACCTTTACATGGACAAATCCTGCAAGAGTGACACTTACTGGTGACAGGTATTATATGTATAGATGTACTGTATGCAGGGCTGCATTTGATACAGGGCGGGATGAGGTACCCGCCTCAGGCGGCAGATTGCGGACCCTTTTAAGGGGCGGCAGATCGCAGAAAAAACAACTACAGGAATTGCCCCGTACACAAAAATGATGTACGGGGCATAACCGGGTTGTGCAGCAGTGATTATATGTGACGTTCATCTTTTTTGTCACTTACTTGTCTTTGTGGCAGGAAACATCTTCCTTCTGCATTGTCAGCTCCTTCCAGTCACTTCACATATTGGTCTATATGACAAGAAGGTGACAGGAGACACATGACCCATTGTCTCCGCCATCTCCCACACTCTCTATAGTGGTTCTGGTACCAAGTCCAGATCACTGTGCCAGAGTCACGCGGCTCTTTGTTTCCTCCTCATTGGTCAAGTTTTTCTTACGTGATGACTCTTTTGCTTTAGTGTTGACTTGGCCTTGGGTTTCCTTCTCGTATCCGCACAGTATGTACAGTATGTATCCTTCGTACTTACCTTATTATCTGTATCTCATGAATAATTGCAACAAATGTAGCAGCTGCTTCCATCTTTTTTTTGCAGTATAGACTCAGATTTGTACAACTTGGGGTTTTGCAAAGCTCCCGATATTTGTGAAGGAGAAGGGGAGACGTTAGGACATGTTTATGCCTTTTACTCCACCCTGTAATATCTCCATACAGTATAATAACCACCTCAATGGCCGTCACACTGAGTAACGCCCCCTTTCTCTGACACCCCAATATCTATAATGCCCCCCACCCTATGTTATGTCCTGTTCCCCCACTACATCATGCCACCTTTCCTGTGGTGAACCCCTCCAAACTGTGCCCCCTCTGTGGACCCCATAGGTAACACTCCACAATGTGGCCCGAAAACTACTTCCTGTAGCATCATCACATATAATGGGGCAGATTTAAATTCAAACAGAGAAAAGCGGATGTCCACTAGTTTTCAAACATATAAATCTTTATTAAATCAGTTTTTAAAAGTGTTTTGATTTAATAAAGATTTATATTTTTGAAAATTAGTGGACATCCGCTTTTCTCTGTTTGAATTTGAAATTAAACTGGGTGCTGGGTGTCTCATTTCTGAATACAGACCCGTTTATATAAATATATTTACCCATATAATGGGGCAGATTTACTTACCCGGTCCTGTCGCGATCCTGCGGTGCGTTGTCCGATGAGGATTCGGGTCTTCCGGCGATTCACTAAGATCGTGCGCCTGAGTTCCTGCATCCATTGCTTCTGCACCGAGGTCCACCGGAGTTCACCTGCTTCTTCTTCCCGGTGCATGTGAGTACTGATCTTGCGACACAATTCCGTTTTTAAATTCCACAGTTTGTCCGGATTTGTCGGGTTGTCCGACGGCCAGGCCCCTCGATTTCTGTCACGTGCAAGCCGGCGCCGGTGCGGCCCAATCCGAAAACCCGGGGCAATTTGGCACAAAACGGAAATATTCAAGAAACCCTGGCGAAAGTGCGGCGTTCTGACCCCTAGTAAATGTGCCCCAACGTCTCACCTTCACCCCCTTTTCTGTAGCCACCACTTATAATAACCCCTTTACTTTTGATCCCCCACTTATAGTTAGTCCATTTATTCATCTCCCCTCCCTCTCCCTACTTTTAATGCTCCGCCTCCTGTCGTCCCTTCACATTCTCCCTGTTCTTTTCCCTGTTGGTATACAGTATATATTTTTTTTCAAAATCTGATACTTACCTCTCTCCATTCCACCACAGCAGTCCTATTTTGTCCTCTGCCCCTGGTGTGTGCAGCTCTGAAGCCGACAGCCGCAATAACATCCATATATTTCATCTGCCGCACACAGCAATGACTGAGATTCCTGATGGCACGGAAAGCCCTCCTGGAGGTCCAGATCTTCTGGCATGGTGGACCTCCTACAACAAATGAAAGTAACCAGAGTAAAGGAACCGTGGAAGGAGGAAGACAAGATCCCTGGGATCCTTATAGTAGCAGTATAGTAGTAGAAAGACGGCTTGAAAAGGTTGGAATATGGATCGATGAAAAATCTTCATTTGGTCGAAAAACTTTCTCAACATTTTAGAATTTTTTGCCCCCTTCTTCTCAAGTAACAAAAAAACCTGACTTTACCCACAATGAGGTCTGATTCTACTTCACGGGGGTACAATTAATTTTGTCTGCGCAGAATTAACATACGTTAACCCTATACTTGAATGAACATCAAGGAGGGATAGTCCCAAGTCATCACCAAATCCAGAAGTGATCGATGGTCTCATTTCTTCTACATGTTCTCCTCTTTATGTCCACCCAGCAGAAGATACTAAAAGTTACCAGCAGTTTGGTGCTTTTTTGGAAAAGTTTATGAAGTCTTAGTTTTTTACTCCTCCAACAAAGTTTGGATTTTCTTGGCAAAAATATTTTCACCTAGATCACTGGTAGGAATGGAACACAGCTAAGGTTTGTCACTTGGTAGAATGAGGGGTCAAAGAGTGAGACAGGAAGGTCATCCAGAAATAAAGCCAAGGTGAAGGTCAAATACAGCACCAGATTCTATAACCAACAGGATCAGGAGCAAAACAATTATTGAGCATGTATGATCTGCAAATAGTAGGGAGTAAGGAAAGTAAGACCAGATTCCCGTGCACATAGGCCTCCATGACCATCGTCAAGCAGGAGAAGGAGCCATAAGTAACAAACAGAAAGTCCAGGGTCAGTTGGAGAGAAGATATTTTTGACAGTCACCGCCAGGCACCAGCTGATGAAACCTGAAGAAAACATCTTGGTTATGGATGAGTTGACCTAAACCTGCAATGTTCAGGTCCATTCAGCAAGAAGGCTACATAGGCTGCGAATGAGCCTGGAGGGCTCCCTCTGAGCCCCTCTGTGCTCCCATCTTCTTGCCTGCTCCTTCTGCACTTCCCTCTCCCTCTTCCTTCTGCAATATCTCAGCATCAGCAGAGGAAGTTTTAGAACATGGTGAGGGAGCTCAGCGAGAACCCTTCTGGCTCATTAACATAACTCGATGGAGGATAACATGGATAACATATAAGAAGATCCCACGGTCCCAGTGCCTGGATCTAGTAATTTTCATGGTTTATCATGAGGGATTCTGATGGGAGATTTCCTTTAAAGGTTTGAAGCCACAACCAGGTTCACCACCACCAGATGTCCTCACTGGTCCACCATACAAATGCTGCCATCATAGCCAGGTCATTTTTTTAGGCTATTTTAACTGTGCCCAAAAATTAGGTATTATTACTCCAATGAATTTGGCCACCTGTGACTTAAGGGTCAAGTTTTGGCTCCACGAGGGCATTCAACAACCCATAACCCAGGAGTTATGTATGTGCTCAGGGTTGGATTGGCTCATCAGGGTGTCAGGGGTCCTTTGGTTGATTAAGGCTCATAATAATGGCCCCCAAAATCCATCAGAATGTAAACTGACTGACAGAGGACTAGAGGGTCCGTTATCACTAGAAGCAATGGGATGAATCACATAGATGGTATTGATGATGTCTCCTACCAGTAGTGGATTAGAATAAAGGCCAGTGATGGCTCAACTTTTAGATACCGAGGGGCAACAAAGTAATTAGCAGTAACTTAATTTTAACTGATCTATCCTGTCACAGCTTTCAATCTTATCAGTGTCTGGAGGGCACCTACAAAGAAGGTTCAGATTATCACTGTAATTTCCAACAAGGCTCTTATAAACAGGAATAATCAGGTGGCCCCGAGCAGGAGCTCCAATGATAGTCCAGCTCTGTCTACACCTTCTCGCTCCTCCTGCAGTCCCAGCCAACCAAGGATGTGACCCTTTAAAATAGCACTTAGCACATCCTGGGCTTCCTTGGTCTACAGGAGGAGGTTTTGTCTGGAAAACTTTGTGTTGGGGTGATGGCCTGGGTGTCCACTGAGAGAACCCATGCCATAGGTTTGCCACCACTAATATAGGCGGTTCAGACAGTAGCCTGGGCCCAAGCCTTCTATGGGGTCCATGACCACCCAAATCACCCAACCAATATTAAACTGAGAAAGACCTTCACACTTGAAATCATGCTCTCAATATAAAAGAGCCATTTCAGGACCTTTAAAGGCCATCCAAAGGTCCTTAAACCACAGATTGAAGGCATGCAGAAAAAATGTATTCTCCATTCTTCAAGAAGCTTGATTCTAGTGATTCCAGACATTTAGGGGATAAAATATTTATACGGCCCAAGGCCAATGGCAGGCATTAACCGCCCTGCACCCTACATGGAAATGTACCAGTCCTGTGTGGGTGGGGGTTTGGCCCCAGCTTCACCTTCCCTGGAAGCTTCATCTTCCCTGGTAGCTTCATCTTCCTTGGTGGCTTCATCTTCCCTTGTAGCTTCATCATTCCTGGTAGCTTCATTATCCCTGGTAGCTATATCATCCCAGGTAGCTTCATCTTTCATGGTAGCCTTATCTTCCTTGGTAGCTACATCTTCTCTGGTAGCTTCATCTTCCCTGGTAGCTTCATCGTCCCAGGTAGCTTCATCATCCCTGGTAGCTTCATCTTCCCTGGTAGCTTCATCGTCCCTGGTAGCTTCATCACCCTGGTAGCCTCCTCATCCCTGGTAGCTTCATCATTCCTGGTAGCTTCATCGTCCCGGGTAGCTTCATCTTCCCTGGTAGCTTCATCTTCCCTAGTAGCTTCATCTTCCCTTGCAGCTTCATCTTCCATGGTAGCGTCATCATCCCTGGTGGCTTCATCTTCCCAGGTGGCTTCATCTTCCCTGGTAGCTTCATCTTCCCTGGTAGCTTCATCTTCCCTGGTGGATTCATCTTCCCTGGTGGCTTCATCTTCCCTGTTGGCTTCACCTTCCCTGGTAGCTTCTTCTATCATGATAGCTTCATCTTCCCTGATGGCTTCATCTTCCCTGGTGGCTTCATTTTCCCTGGTAGCTTCATGTTCCCTGGTAGCTTCATCTTCCCTGGTGGCTTCATCTTCCATGGTAGCTTCTTCTTCCCTGGTAGCTTCATCTTCCATGGTGGTTTCATCTTCCCTAGTAGCTTCATCTTCCCTAGTAGCTTCATCTTCCCTGGTGGATTCATCTTCCCTAGTAGCTTCATCTTCCCTTGAAGCTTCTTCTATCATGGTAGCTTCATCTTCCCTGATGGCTTCATCTTCCCTGGTGGCTTCATCTTCCCTGGTATCTTCATAATCCCTAGTAGCTTTATCTTCCCTGGTAGCTTCATATTTCCTGGTAGCTTCATCTCCCCTGGTAGCTTCATCATCCCTGGTAGCTTCATCTTCCCTGGTAGCTTCATCAGCCTGGTAGCTTCATCTTCCCTGGTAGCCTCCTCATCCCTTGTAGCTTCATCATTCCTGGTAGCTTCATCGTCCCGGGTAGCTTCATCTTCCCTGGTAGCTTCATCTTCCCTGGTACCTTCATCTTCCCTGGTAGGTTCATCTTCCATGGTAGCTTCATAATCTCTGGTAGCTTCATCTTCCCTTGCAGCTTCATCTTCCATGGTAGCGTCATCATCCCTGGTGGCTTCATCTTCCCTGGTGGCTTCATCTTCCCTGGTAGCTTCATCTTCCCTGGTGGCTTCATCTTCCCAGGTGGCTTCATCTTCCCTGGTAGCTTCATCTTCCCTGTTGGCTTCATCTTCCCTGGTAGCTTCTTCTATCATGAAAGCTTCATCTTCCCTGATGGCTTCATCTTCCCTGGTGGCTTCATCTTCCCTGGTAGCTTCATGTTCCCTGGTAGCTTCATGTTCCCTGGTAGCTTCATCTTCCCTGGTGGCTTCATCTTCCCTGATAGCTTCATCTGCCAAGGTGGCTTCTTCTTCCCTGGTAGCTTCATCTTCCATGGTGGTTTCATCTTCCCTGGCAGCTTCATCTTCCCTGGTAGCTTCATCTTCCCTAGTAGCTTCATCTTCCCTGATGGCTTCATCTTCCCTGGTGGCTTCATCTTCCCTGGTATCTTCATCATCCCTGGTAGCTTCTTCTTCCCTGGTAGCATCATCTTCCCTGGTGGCTTCATCTTCCCAGGTGGCTTCATCTTCCCTGGTAGCTTCATCTTCCCTGGTGGCTTCATCTTCCCAGGTGGCTTCATCTTCCCTGGTGGATTCATCTTCCCTGGTGGATTCATCTTCCCTGGTGGATTCATCTTCCCTGATGGCTTCATCTTCCCTGGTAGCTTCATCTTCCCTGATGGCTTCATCTTCCCTGGTGGCTTCATCTTCCCTGGTAACTTCACCTTCCCTGGTAGCTTCATGTTCCCTGGTGGCTTCATCTTCCCTGGTAGCTTCATCTGCCAAGGTGGCTTCTTCTTCCCTGGTAGCTTCATCTTCCCTGGTAGCTTCATCTTCCCTAGTAGCTTCATCTTCCCTGGTGGATTCATCTTCCCTGGTAGCTTCATCTTCCCTGGTAGCTTCATCTTCCCTGGTAGCTTCATCTTCCCTGGTAGCTTCATCTTCCCTAGTAGCTTCATCTTCCCTTGTAGCTTCTTCTATCATGGTAGCTTCATCTTCCCTGATGGCTTCATCTTCCCTGGTGGCTTCATCTTCCCTGGTATCTTCATCATCCCTAGTAGCTTCATCTTCCCTGGTAGCTTCATATTTCCTGGTAGCTTCATCATCCCTGGTAGCTGCATCATCCCTGGTAGCTTCATCTTCCCTGGTAGCATCATCTTCCCTGGTGGCTTCATCTTCCCTGGTGGCTTTATCTTCCTTGGTACCTTCATCTTCCTTGGTACCTTTATCTTCCCTGGTGGCTTCATCTTCCCTGGTGGCTTCATCTTCCCTGGTGGCTTCATCTTCCCTGGTAGCTTCATCTTCCCTGGTAGCATCATCTTCCCTGGTGGCTTCATCTTCCCTGGTGGCTTCATCTTCCTGGTCCCTTCATCTTCCCTGGTAGCTTCATCTTCCCTGGTGGCTTCATCTTCCTGGTCCCTTCATCTTCCTTGGTACCTTCATCTTGCCTGGTAGCTTCATCTTTACTGGTAGGCTCTAGGTACCCCAGTCCAACCCTGTATGTGTCCTCCCTACCCAGCAGAGAATTAGACTAGCTTGTGTCAAACTACCTCTCTACATTAATAGACGCCCCATGGTCTGTACTTATACTCTTAGAAACACAAAGGCAAAATAAAATGTAAAAAAAAAACAGTACAAAAAAGTAAACGGACTGTTCTTTTAATTGATCCTTAATTAACAGAGATTTTGTTTATAAAGTGCAATAAATTAGGGCTGTCAGGACGCCAAAGCCGCTGCTCTGAAAGGGAGAAAACATGTAACGTAACATTAGTAATTACATTTCTAAAATGGAAAAACGTGTTTCCAAAAAAAAAAGTCAAAGTCGTCTTAGAAACCAGTAATGAAAAACTTAATAAATCACCCGCCGCCTTCTCCGACAAGACGTTTCCAAGGACAAACGCAACAAGTCCTTTTATTGAAATGTGACATTTTATAAACAAGTCAAAAAAAATTATAAAAATGGACTTATTTATAATAAATTTATGAGACGGATTGAATCCGGTATCGGGGGGATCGGGGATCTCTCTTTGTGTTATCTAAATTGACAGAACATAAAATTAGGTTAAACCTTGTCTTTTGTAAAGTGCCACTCACAGACATCCAATCGAGAAAGAAAAAAAAACTGCGAAAAAAAAAGAAAAAGAAAAATAATATGATATAAAAAAATTTACATATTCATTGTCAGAGCATCTGCTCTCGATATTACATTTAAATTGAGATTTTACGGTTTTTTTCCTCTTACTTTTTTTATTTATTTTTTTTTGACTGACAAGTCATATTATTTTTTTCCTGTCCCAACGTGTCTACGAGCAATTTGAAGCGTTTTATAAATTTGTTCCATTTTGCTTCTGCTTCCAAACTTCCGAGTGTCATTGAGTCGAAGAACAAATAGCATAATCAAAAAAAAAAAGAAGTTTCTTTAAAAAAAAATAAAATTCAAAATTAGAAAAAAAAAATCTTTTTCTCCTCATGTAGGGAGTCCCAATCTGGGACTAATTTGCCTCCACCATTTGATTAAATCATCACGGGAAGTAGTCTCTGTATCAAAGGAACATCAGACGGCTCGTTCTGCATTTTTGAATGTTAAATAGACCTCAATCACTGAAGTTTGATTGTTGAGACTCTTAAAATATATTTTTTTTAAATTTCTACTTTCTTTTTGGGTTGCTATAACCGCCAATTAGACAAAGTTTTTGGAATCGCTTTGAAACCAAAGTTTTGAAAAGAAGTATAGGCAAGATAAATTCCAAATATGTAAAGATACAGTCACTCCTACGCTGGGTAAGTTAGGACTAAATAAAAGCAAGACTTAGGCTCCATGCACACGACCATCTGGGGGACGTATGTATGGTCACAAGCTTGCAGCCGTAAATACCTCCCCCATAGACGGCTATGTCTTCCGGTCGCGGTGCGCTGAGCACATCAAGTTTTTCTATGGAGAGGGGCAGGTTCTCACCTCCTCCTCCAATCCCACGCCCCGACTTATCCCCACCGGCAGACGTTTGTGTGCATGGAGGCCTAAATATAACAGATTACAGCCTGATAAATGGAAGGTGTGCCTGAGCTTAGCTCGTTAGGATGGGCAACAGAAATAGTAAGATGTTGTTTACCTCATTGCTTGTGATTTTTTGTGGCCTTTCAACTTCCTTCGCGACTCACATAGATCCCTGGTTGAAGCTGAGAGTCTTCTGGATGTGGTGGGTAACCATCTTGTGTGCTGCTTGGTGCTGAGAATTCAAAAAGTATCCACTTGTGTCACGGGGACACCCGTGTCCTGCTGTGCCACGCAGCCCCCCGGTCCGGTTCTTGTTTACGGGTGTCCCGGCAATCCATGTTGCGGATCGCGGGTGCACCCATGCTCTGCTGTCCTGCCCTGCTCCCCCTCACCTTTACTCATCTCTCCAGGCTCCTGGCTCCTCTCGGGTCCCGGCGTGTGGTCCGCGCGCCTCCTTCCTTCCCAGCCATGCGCTCCCGCTGCTAGGGTGCGCATGCGAGACTCTCCAGGAACTTAAATGGCCAGCGTCCTCCTTATTGGTGCTGGCATCAAGGCTCTGCTATATAGCCTGGCGACTCCCAGCATTCCCTGCCGGATCTTCATGTCCTGCTACTGAAGAGAAGGCCCTTCGTGTGTCTGAGCGTTTCTAGACGCCTCTGTATATTCTGTGTTCCCGTGTTCCGTGGTGTTCCTGTGTTACCGTGTTCCGCAGTGTTCCCGTGTTCCTGTTATCCTGTGGCGCTCCTGGTATCCTGTGGCGGTCCTGTTTTCCTGTGGCGGTCCTGTTTTCCTGTCACGGTCCTGCCTGCCATCCGAGGTCCTGCCTGCCTTCCGAGGTCCTGCTTGCCTTCCGAGGTCCTGCCTGCCTTCCGAGGTCCTGCCTGCCATCTGAGGTCCTGCCTGCCATCCGAGGTCCCGCGTGCCATCCGAGGCCCTGCCTTCTTGTGGTTCACGTGTCCCTACCTTGGCTGCCACTGCGGGCCTAGTCGCAACCGTGGAGCGACCTGGTGACTCCCTGCCGCAGCAAGACCATCCCGCTTTGGGGACAGCTCTGGCAAAGACCAGGAGTTCACTTAGATTCCGCTCCCAGGTTGCGGCTAGTGTTGTTATCCCCGCGGTGGTCCAGGGAGTCCACTATTTCCCATAGACTGTGACAGTATGATCCCGCCATGGACTCCTGCAAAAGCCATGGACTGTGTGGAGGATCCATACCTGCTACTGGGTGACCTCCCTAGCACCATCGCCCGGCAGTCCCAAGAGATTGCTGACCAAAAGGAACTCTTGGACAAACTCGCTGCCACTCTTCGGATGATTGCCTCCTAGCAGCAGTCTCCCACGACTCCTGCCGTTGCTTCAGTCACCCCGCAATGTTTTTCGGCAGTAGAGACCCGAAAATTTTTTGCAGGACAAATTTTATGGCGACCCCAAATTGTGCAGGAGATTTATTTCCCAGTGCTCGCAGCACCTTGAACAGTTATCCTCCCAGTACTCCACTGAACGTTCTAAGGTGGCGTTCATCTACTGTTTGCTCTCTGGAGAGGCCCTGGCCAGGGCTACCCCTCTATTGGATAGTGGTAACCCGGACATGGTCTCCTATACCAAGTTCCTGGCAAAAATCCAGTCCAGGTTTGAACCATCTAAAGTTCAGCTACCTCACCTGTCCTGCTTGGTCCCGGTGTCCCCAGTTCCTCCGCAGCTTCCCAGAGCTGCTCCAGCGGCACCTCAGCCTCCGCAGCTTACCAGAGCTGCTCCAGCGGCACCTCAGCCTCCGCAGCTTCCCAAAGCTGCTCCAGCGTCGCCTCAGCCTCCGCAGCTTCCCAGAGCTGCTCCAGTGGCGCCTCAGCCTCCGCAGCTTCCCAGAGCTTCTCCAGCGGCGCCTCAGCCTCTGCAGCTTCCCAGAGCTGCTCCAGCAGCGCCCAATGCTCCGCAGCTTCCCAGAGCTGTTCCAGCAGCGCCCAAGGCTCCACAGCTTCCCACAGCTGCTCCCGTGGCTCCGCAGCTTCCTGCAGCTGCTCCCATGGCTCTGCAGCTTCCCGCAGCTGCTCCCGTAACTTCTCAGCTTCCCGCAGCTGCTCCTGTGACTCCACAGCTTGCCAGTGCTGCTCCAGTGACTCCGCAGCTTGCCAGTGCTGCTCCAGTGGCGCCCCAGCCTCCGGAGCTTGCCAGTGCTTTTCCAGAGGCCACTCCAGAGTCTCCACTGGCCTGCCCAGAGGCCGCTCCAGAGTCTCCACCAGCCTGCCCAGAGGCCGCTCCAGAGTCTCCACTGGCCTGCCCAGAGAAGAATTGGAGCAGGCGAAGAAAGAAGAACAGCGGGCTGTAGAAGAAGAGAAGAGGGGCCCTAAGGGGGGGTACTGTCACGGGTGACCCAGCGATCCATATCTCGACACCCATGTCCTGCTGTGCCACGCAGCCCCCCGGTCTGGTTCTTGTCACGGGTGTCCCGGCGATCCATGTTGCGGATCGCGGGACAACCCGTCGGACAACCCGGCAGATTCGGAAAAACTGAGGAATTTAAAAAAGAATTTGTGTCGCAAGATCAGTACTCACATGCATCGGGAAGAAGAAGGTGAACTCCGGCGGACCTCGGCACAGCAGCGACACCTGGTGGACATCAGGCGCAGGACCTTAGTGAATCCCGGCAGACCCGAATCAGCGCCGGAGAACGCGCCGCTGGATCGCGACTGGACCAGGCAAGTAAATGTGCCCCATTGAGTTCAATGCTGGGAATAAGCGTTATTATATTTTGATAGAGTGGACATTTTGGGACACGGCGATACCTAATGTATTTATGATTTTTTAATTTATTTCTTTTTATATCTAGAGAAAGGGGGTGATTTTAACTTTAAAATTTTGAATTTTTTTTTTACTATTTTTTTAGTCCTTCTAGGGTATTTTAACCCTAGGTTGTCTGATTGATTCTATGATACACTGCCATATTACAGTATGACAGTATATGTGGACTTTATATATCATCTGTTACAATGTCAAATTGTAACAGATCTTCTAAAAAAAAAAATACACAGCCTCGGGTCTTACAAAAACTTTAGGCTGTCTTGGCGACAAATCATTGCTTCATAATAGTAACCGCTTTTCGAGGGAGATCAAATGGTTAACACCAACGTTCTGCGCTAGCACCTACCGTGGATGTCACCGGTGGCTTATGCTGCAGAATGCAGCAAACACCCAGCTTTTATAGAGAGGACTCCATACTTGCGTAGCCAACATGACATACTACTATGTCACATGTCGGTGAGGGGTGAAAGGACCAGCCATAGTACCATTTGCATTAACAACATCCTACAGTGTTCTATTACACTACCAGTCTTAGAACTATTTTTATCAGGGTTGCCATTCTTAGTTCTATTTGCATCATACCATACGGTACTGCAGGTATTTTAAAATGATAAAATTAAGGGACAGGGACGTTGTCATGGTACTGCTACTTGTGGGGATAGAATTGGTGTCACAGGGAAAGGACACTTTCCGTCTCTGCCTGCTATAACTTCCGCTGGTGCATGTAGGTGCCAGGGTGTCCGGCGTGTGCTGTTAGGCCGCAATAGGCCTCACTATGTAGAGGAATTGGTCAATTTCATGGCAGGCAGTGCATCAACTTCTATGAGATTATCTTCGCCGCGCTCATCCTCCATTGGAAGTGCAGATGCCTCCACCTCACCCTACTTCAAAGTAGCAAAGCCATTTCAGCCACGAGTCCTGGAGCCGCGCCTCATGCTGTGCCATGACTCTCTTAGGTTGGAATCTGTGGCCCATCCACCTGCTCCTGCCCCGGGTGCAGACATAGATTTGGAAGATTCCCTCAAACTTTTATTGGATGATGAGAATAATGAGGACGATGAAACAACTGCCAAGAGCTGTGGCTTTCTGTGATGTGTAGACGCATAAGAAGGGCAGCGGAAAGGGTTCGGTGGTAGAAGAGGCGAGGAGTGGTGATGAAGGCCTAGACCTAACATGGGTAGAAAGAAGTGATACTTCAGACAATGAGGTGGGGGCCCGGGAAGCCAACGTCACCTGGCAGAAGAATTGAATGGGGGGCAAGGTACAATGGTCAGCCCAGAGCCATGTTGTTACCTGTAACTGCCCATACCAAGGGGCCCAGACAGAACACGTGTCATTTGCAGGCTGTCCACCAGTCCAAAAAGTTTGGCCAAAGCCTGAACAATCTGAGCACCTTGTGTATGACCAGGAACCTGCAAAGTAAACAAGAGCTGCAGTGGATGAGACACCAAAAATGCCTGGAAACACCCAAGGCTCCCCCTACCAGCCTGTTCCACAGCCTCCATGGTCCCAGGACCACCTGTCTCCCTGCAGGGGGAGGATGTCCCACCACCTCCACTACGACCACCACCAGCTGCACCACCATCACCAGGCCTGTCCACACCATCCGTTCAGCTCTCCATCCCCCAAATCATGGAGAGAAAGTGAGTTTGGCCCATCGCACGCACAATCTCAGGTCCTTAACAGGAGCATTTCCAAATTGCTGGCCTTTGAAATTCTCCAATTGCGGCTGGTGGAGACGGACAGCTGTAAAGATCTGTATCTGTATGTGGTGTGAGGTTCCCGCAGTATGAAGTTATTATTGTTTCTGTATTTAATTTTTTATGTTATGTTCTTATTGTAACTTTCCTCGCCCACCTTCCTGTCCATTTTCAGCCCTCAACCCTTTACTGCCACCACTGTACAACCATAATTGGGTGTCAAAATTTGGGTCCCCATTAACTTCAATGGGGTTGATGTTTGGGGTCAAGTCCAGGTTCGGAGCAGATCATCATGATGTTTGGGCGAACCTGAATTTCAACAAACCGTCAGAAATCCTCACTAATTATTAGGTGCTTTTGCCCCAGAAGTTGGATGCATTTGGCTTATTGGCCCCGGGGAAGTAGTTGGTCCCAGCCCACCCCTTTAAGGGGCAGGAGGGGGCTACAGGCACTAAGATTGACCCACCACATATTAAACTCACTCTTTGTAAGATTTTAAACACAAAACTAAAAAAAAATCTAAAAATTCTTAAAATAATCCCTTGTGCCTGTTTTATCTGATGCCCTCTAAGCGCAGTCAGGCCCCTCGTAGCCGCACGTCCCCTTCTCGTCTCTACTCTTTATATCTAGGTTTTTTTTTCCAATCCAGCAGCAAATTTGCATTTTGATGAGCTCTTGACTCGTTAAAAGATTATAAAGAGAGGGGAAAAAAAACTTGCTATGATACAACAGATAGAGAGGAAAAGCTTTTAAGCCTGAAGGTATCAGGAGGTCAAATGAGCCCAAAGCTGATAACAGCCGAGGTCACCGCGCACTCAGCCCGCGCCGAAAATCATTGCCGAAAAAGAAATGGATTTCTGATGGGAATTTCGCCCTTGAATGTTCACTATTTAAAGGTATTTTCAGCCCCTCGTCCGCCACTGGCCCCCCAGCCCACAGCCCCCCGGCCCCCCCAGGGCTCAGCTGTGATTCCCTCATTCTTCTTCACTATCCTGAGTGCACAGAGTGGGGCTTGTATTTATCCCAGACATCTCCAGGCGGCGCAGAGGAAGAAATTGGTGTCATGGGAGCAGATGAGGGTCTCCACTAATGTATAATAGGATGAAAGCAGAAACCGCCCACCACCCGGGACTCATCATCAACTATTCCAGCATCCTGATTCATCTTATAATTTCGGAGTCTTTCTGGAAATTGGTTGTTGACCTAATCATATAGAAGCTTCCATGGGCTGGGATTGGGGTGCAGCAATGTGGGGGTGACCCGTAAGTAGATAGATATGAGATAGGAGATAGATCGGGCCTTAGGGTACGGCCACTGTTATTATTGGAGTGGGGGGAATGATAATAAACAAGGTAGGACTCTCACTTGGCGACTGTGAGCGACAGCGATTTGACTACTGTGGGGGGCACTGTGACTATTGTCTCCTGTGGGGGCACTGTAATTTGGCTTTTTGGGGTACATTGTGACTTGGCCACTGAGAGGGTAATGACTTGGCTACTGGGGGAGTAGTTTGATTATTGTCAGCTGAGTTATCACTGGGACTTGGCTTTTGTGGGGGCAAAATTGATTTGGCTATTATTGGGGGGGGGGGCACTGTGACTATATTAGCTGCTATGGTGGCATTATAGTGATCAGCAGAACAGTATAAAGTGTGTGATAAGATGGAGCTAAAATAATTCTGTTGCTAAATCTGAAGAGACAAATCATGGCTGTAAGAAGCTGACATGGCGGCCAGTCAGGTAGCAGATTTACAGTAAGTGCTGGTGTTACCCATGAGCTCAAAATTCTGCAGCATCTCCCCCGTGCTGTGACTCTCTGCTATCTTCTCCTATGAAAGGGAACTACACGATGCTGTATACCAGGTCACGGAGACAGATCTGATGCAATATAAGTCTGTCTGCCTCACTCGGCTAGATTCTGGTCTTGTATCTTTGTGGTTATCTTGATTCTGGTCTTTTATTTAGATAATAATCTTGGTTCTGGTTCTGTATCTATGTAAAAATCTTGGTTCTGGTCCTGTGTTTAGGTAATAATCTTGTTTCTGACAAACTTTATATGCAGTAACCTTGGTTTTGGTCCTGTATCTATATAGTAATCTTGGTTCTGGTCATGTTTCTTTGTAGTAATGTTGGTTCTGGTACTTTATCTATGTAGTAAGTTTGGTTCCAGTTCTTTATCTACTGTATTTAGTAAGATTTGTTTTGGTTCTGTCCCCATGTATAAGGTCTAGTTAACTTGTTTCAATTCCAAAAAGTTTTGTTCTTTTACTGTTTTATGCACTAAACATCAGATGATTTAAGAATTGCAGACCAAAGGGGAGTCCATTATTATATGAATTAATAGATATTTCTGTAAATGAATAAACCCCAGAAAATCCACTTTTGCTTTAACTTAAAAATCAGAAAAGATATTATCTCCCACTAAAATCTCATCAGTGTTACCGATTCAACATCCCGGTCACATTGCAATGATCTGCAGCACAGCATTTCGTGTGGGTGTGGAGCCCTATGGCACTATACATGCGCTGTACATGTTGCACCAGTGGCGTCTATGGGCTGCAGTGTTGCAATTGCAAAGATGAACACAAGATGGCGAAGAAGAGCTGTGTGATAATATATGGGTGTAGTATACAGTATACGGCTCCATGCACATGACATAAGCTCCGCACGGGCCGGGACCCGGCATGGTGTACGTTAGGCTGGGGGGGGTAGTCATGTTCACCCCTCTCCATAGGGACGTGTGCAGCCAGCCTTACATGCAGGAAAAGATAGACCATGCTCATTGACGATACAATATGGTGACAGACATGAGCTCTCGCCGTACCATGGCCGGGTACCGTAGGTGTCTATGGGGACAGATATCCGACCACACAATTTGCGCACAAATGTGCATGGAGCCTAAGGGATGCGCACATTGAGCATGTGGAAGTGAGGGGTGTGCACTTGGAATACATAGCTCCCAACCTTCCCGATTTTGCCAGGACAGTCCCATTTTTCTTTCCTCTGTCCAGCGTCACGGGAAGCTGTCAGATTGTCAAAGATTTTTCCTCCAGGTCCCGCATGTCCCCGCTGTGTCCCGGCGCTGTGTCCGCATTGTAAATACTTTCAAAGCCAGAACTGATAGTACAGAATGGCTTCTACAGACATCGGGAGGGAATCCTTTTCAGAGAAGTGTCGGGTTAGCGGAGAGCAGGGACCACGTCATCAGGTCAGATCAGCATCTGTCCATATATGGTCACTGCATCTCCTAGGGTTCCCCAGAGCAGACATCGGGAGGGAATCCTTTTCAGAGAAGTGTCGGCTTAGCGGAGAGCAGGGACCACGTCATCAGGTCAGATCAGCATCAGTCCATAAATGGTCACTGCATCTCCTAGGCTTCCCCAGAGCAGACATCGGGCAGGGAATCCTTTTCAGAGAAGTGTCGGGTTAGTGGAGAGAGCAGGGACCAATTCATCAGCTTCAGATCACCATCTGTCCATATATGGTCACTGCATCTCCTAGGCTTCCCCAGAGCAGACATCGGGCAGGGAATCCTTTTCAGAGAAGTGTCGGGTTAGTGGAGAGGGCAGGGACCACGTCATCAGCTCAGATCAGCATCTGTCCATATATGGTCACTGCATCTCCTAGGGTTCCCCAGAGCAGACATCGGGCAGGGAATCCTTTTCAGACAAGTGTCGGGCTTAGCGGAGAGCAGGGAGCACGTCATCAGCTTCAGATCAGCATCTGTCCATATATGGTCTCCAGGGCTTCCCCAGACACAAGCTCTTTATATAATTAAATTAAATACATTTTTGCCCAGTCTGGGATTCAAATCTGAGACCCTCTGCACTAGAGATAGGAGCCTCTACCAACTGAGCTATGATCTCAGTGATTATCCAGCTAAGGATTTTTGGTAACTAAGAACTGTTATCTGCCACTGTTACATTGTGACACAGACTTAATGCCCCTCAGAGATTATTATTGTAATAATTGAGACAATTATTATTATTATAAATTTTATTATTTTCATTATTATAGAGATGATTATTAATAACAGTAAAAATAATAATAATCAATATAATAATAATAATTATTATTACAATAATAATCTCTGAGAAGATCCCTCTGTATATATCAGGGCATTAAATCTGTGTCACAGTGTAACAGTAGCAGTTACCCGCTCTTAGTTACCAAAATTCCTCAGCTAGATAATCACTGGGCTCATATCTGTTAGTAGAGGTACTATGTCATTGCTCATGGACTCTGCAGGATCTAGGTTCAAATCCCAATCTGGTTAAAAAAAATTTTATTATTGAGATGATTTTTATTATTATAATATGGTTAAAATTTGGGGTGTGGCCAGGGAGTGATTGAGGGTGCGGCTTAGGGGGATCGCCATTTTGTCCCTCTTTCCCTTTCACAAATGTTGGGCGGTATGTGGAATATATTCTACAATCCTGGAATATAAATCTATATATCACAGTTCTGCTGCTACTAACAACATACAGAAACGTCTGATTGCACATCTCTCCAGGGACATTAGGTAACACTGGCTGCAGAGAGCACAGAGCACAGCAGTGTGAGGTCTCATTACACATCTCTCCAGGGACAATACATAGCACTGGCTGCAGAGAGCACAGAGCACAGCAGTGTGAGGTCTGATTACACATCTCTCCAGGGACAGTACATAACACTGGCTGCAGAGAGCACAGAGCACAGCAGTGTGAGGTCTGATTACACATCTCTCCAGGGACAATACATAACACTTGCTGCAGAGAGCACAGCAGTGTGAGGTCTCATTACACATCTCTCCAGGGACAATACATAACACTGGCTGCAGAGAGCACAGAACACAGCAGTGTGAGGTCTGATTACACATCTCTCCAGGGACAATACATAACACTGGCTGCAGAGAGCACAGAGCACAGCAGTGTGAGGTCTGATTACACATCTCTCCAGGGACAATACATAACACTGGCTGCAGAGAGCACAGAGCACAGCAGTGTGAGGTCTGATTACACATCTCTCCAGGGACAATACATAACACTGGCTGCAGAGAGCACAGAGCACAGCAGTGTGAGGTCTGATTACACATCTCTCCAGGGACAATACATAACACTGGCTGCAGAGAGCACAGAGCACAGCAGTGTGAGGTCTGATTACACATCTCTCCAGGGACAGTACATAACACTGGCTGCAGAGAGCACAGAGCACAGCAGTGTGGGAACACAGATCCAGTACACTGTGAGAAGCTACAATCCTGGAATATTAATCCATATATCACAGTCCTGCTGCTACTAACAACATACCCAAAGGTCTGATTACACATCTCTCCAGGGACAATACATAGCACTGGCTGCAGAGAGCACAAAGCACAGCAGTGTGAGGTCTGATTACACATCTCTCCAGGGACAATACATAACACTGGCTGCAGAGAGCACAGAGCACAGCAGTGTGAGGTCTGATTACACATCTTTCCAGGGACAATACATAACACTGGCTGCAGAGTGCACAGAGCACAGCAGTGTGAGGTCTGATTACACATCTTTCCAGGGACAATACATAACACTGGCTGCAGAGAGCACAGAGCACAGCAGTGTGAGGTCTGATTATACATCTCTCCAGGGACAACACATAACACTGGCTGCAGAGCACAGAGCACAGCAGTGTGAGGTCTGATTACACATCTCTCCAGGGACAATATATAACACTGGCTGCAGAGAGCACAGAGCACAGCAGTGTGAGGTCTGATTACACATCTCTCCAGGGACAATACATAACACTGGCTGCAGAGATCACAGGGCACAGCAGTGTGAGGTCTGATTACACATCTCTCCAGGGACAATACATGACACTGGCTGCAGAGAGCACAGAGCACAGCAGTGTGAGGTCTGATTACACATCTCTCCAGGGACAATACATAACACTGGCTGCAGAGAGCACAGAACACAGCAGTGTGAGGTCTGATTACACATCTCTCCAGGGACAATACATAACACTGGCTGCAGAGAGCACAGAGCACAGCAGTGTGAGGTCTGATTACACATCTCTCCAGGGACAATACATAACACTGGCTGCAGAGAGCACAGAGCACAGCAGTGTGAGGTCTGATTACTCATCTCTCCAGTGACAATACATAACACTGGCTGCAGAGAGCACAGAGCACAGCAGTGTGAGGTCTGATTACACATCTCTCCAGGGACAATACATAACACTGGCTGCAGAGATCACAGGGCACAGCAGTGTGAGGTCTGATTACACATCTCTCCAGGGACAATACATGACACTGGCTGCAGAGAGCACAGAGCACAGCAGTGTGAGGTCTGATTACACATCTCTCCAGGGACAATACATAACACTGGCTGCAGAGAGCACAGCAGCGTGAGGTCTGATTACACATCTCTCCAGGGACAATACATAACACTGGCTGCAGAGAGCACAGAGCACAGCAGTGTGAGGTCTGATTACACATCTCTCCAGGGACAATACATAACACTGGCTGCAGAGAGCACAGAGCACAGCAGTGTGAGGTCTGATTACACATCTCTCCAGGGACAATACATAACACTGGCTGCAGAGAGCACAGAGCACAGCAGTGTGAGGTCTGATTACACATCTCTCCAGGGACAATACATAACACTGGCTGCAGAGAGCACAGAGCACAGCAGTGTGAGGTCTGATTACACATCTCTCCAGGGACAGTACATAACACTGGCTGCAGAGAGCACAGAGCACAGCAGTGTGGGGACACAGATCCAGTACACTGTGAGAAGCTACAATCCTGGAATATTAATCCATATATCACAGTCCTGCTGCTACTAACAACATACCCAAAGGTCTGATTACACATCTCTCCAGGGACAATACTTAACACTGGCTGCAGGATCTCACCTGCTGATAGATGCCCTTGAAATAAGAGTTGTGAGTCTTTATCGTGTACATTTTATTCTGCACATGAAAAATACATTAAAAACGTAAAAAAAATCATAGAAAACACTAATGAATCCCATCAAAAACTGATGAAAATCGCACTCAAAAACATTTTTCACGCATGATCTGCAACACAAGTGTGAAAGGCGCTGAGACTAGATACATAATAAACCTGGGGTCCCTGTATCCAGACACACAGCGCCCCACAGTCCAGTGAATAAGAATATATGGAGTCACCATCCCTGAAGGAAACG
Source organism: Engystomops pustulosus (assembly GCF_040894005.1). NCBI lineage: Eukaryota > Metazoa > Chordata > Amphibia > Anura > Leptodactylidae > Engystomops > Engystomops pustulosus. The sequence continues at coordinate 255,766,902 of NC_092412.1, read as the reverse complement.
TCAAATATGAGCGAAAAATGGAAGAAAATGCCAAAAATAAAGGTCAGAAAGAAAGAGCAGATTATGTGAAACATTAACTCACCAACAGACTCATATAGAGATCAATAATATCAGAAGGAGGGGAGGGGCTGCCCGGGGTACTCAGAGATACCTACCCTCATGTCCTCTGAGCTAATGTCCTAATGTACCAGGAGCCCCTGAGGCTCTACAGGATGTTACACTGTCTCTCCCTCCCCCTGCTGCACTAAGGGCTGAGGGACCAGGGGGGGGGGCAGACAGTGTAACAGTGTGTAAAGACAGATAACAATAATAATAATAGGGGCTAGAGTAGACCTTCAGGCTCATTAGCATAATTATACAAGTTGATTTTAGAAGGATGGAGGCCATGGATAACACATATAAGAAGATACCACAGTCCCGGTGCCTGGATCTTGGAGTAATGTCCCTGGATTATCAGGATGGATTGTGATTGGGGATTTCCTTTAACTTGGGGGTTAATACTGTTTTCTTGGTAGTAATTTGTCAGAGGAGATAGGGGAAAAGTATGTTATCTCTGGGGCCTGACCACCAGGACCCTGGAAACTGGTATCTAGTATGGCACAAACCCTGTAACCCTTTCAGGACTCCAACAATTCAATGCAATATTGCAACATTGTAACCATATCCCTGACAGGCTGCAATTCACATCACAACCACTAGGTGGCTGCACATATATGCACATCCTTAGGTTACATTTTCTTATGGTAAGTATAGACGGTCCCCTACTTAAGAACACCCGACTTACAGACAACCCCTAGTTACAAACGGACCTCTGGATGTTGGTAATTTTCTGTACTTTATCCCTAGACTACATTAATCAGCTGTAACAGATATCACAGGCGTCTGTAATGAAGATTTAGTGTTAATCCTGGTTCTTATGACAAACCAACATTTTTAAAATCCAATTATCACAGAGACCAAAAAAGTTCTGGCTGGAGCTACAATCATAAAATATACAGTTCCGACTTACATACAAATTCAACTTAAGAACAAACTACTGCCTGTAGTGAATTTGTTGGTTGCCCTAATAAGGGGTCCCCGATCCCAATTGCACCAGTTGTATCAAGACATAGATAAATAGAACGTTGTCTGATTTTAGGGAGATCGTTAACATTTAATGACTTGACCGTTTACGGTTTTTCACTCTCCAACTTCAAAAATCTTAACTTTATTTATTTTTCTGTGTACAGAGCTGCTTATTGTTTCCTTGGTAACAAGTTATACATCGTAGAGACGGTATTTATTATTTCATACCGTGGACCGGTAAGCCGGAAAAATTTGAAAAATTTGTAAAATCTTAAAACCTTCGATACTATAAGAAATTGCGGCAGATTTACTTACCCGGCCCATTCGCGATCCAGCGGCGCGTTCTCTGCGCTGGATTCGGGTCCGGCCGGGATTTATTAGGACAGTTCCTCCGACGTCCACCAGGTGGCGCTGCTGCGCTGAAGAGCATCGGAACGCACTGGAGTTCATCGGGCCGGGCTGAGTGCAGGTAAGAGCGTGCTGAGCGACACTTTTTTTTTTTTTTAAATGCGGCGGTTTTTACGAATCCGTCAGGTTTTCGTTCGGCCACGCCCCCCGAATTTCCGTCGCGTGCATGCCCGCGCCGATGCGCCACAATCCAATCGCGTGCGCCAAAAACCCGGGGCAATACAGGGAAAATCGGCACAAATCGGAAATATTTGGGTAACACGTCGGGAAAACAAGAATCGGTCCCTTAGTAAATGACCCCCAATGTCTTCATTTTACCTATTTTCTGACGCTAATATCTTTTTCATACTTGGGTGGACGGAGCTTTGTGAGGTCTCATTGTTACCAAGACGAGCTGATGTTTTCATTGCTCCCATTTTGAGGACTGAACAAACTTTTGATTCATTTCTATTACATTTTTTATATATTGGAAACGGCGCTTTTTTCTGTTACGTTGTTCAATACCAGGATTAACCATTTTTATATTCTGCCAGAACTTTTGAGACACAGCGACACGTAACCTGTTGATTTTTTATTTTTTTTTATACATCAGTTCTTGGGAAAGGGGATGATTTGAGCTTTTATTTTGTTGTTTATTTTGTTGTAACTTTTTTCTTATACTTTGTTTTTACTACTACTAATTTTTACTACTTTTACTACTTTTTACTTTTACTTTTTTGACCCCCTAGGGTATTTTAACCCTAGGGGGTCTGATTGCTCTCCCCATTTACTGCCATGCTGCAGTATTGCATTGGAGAGTTTGCTACAGCAGCCAGTGGCACACTGTTACAGATTTTCAGCAATGATGCTTTCTGGATTCATATAAAGTCCCCAGGCTGTCATGGCAACTGATCGGCACTCCCCGATGACTTCACAGGAAGCGATGAATAAAGCCAAAATGGCGGCTTTGACATCCGCGGTTGGTGTCAGCATTGATCATGGGTGCAATCTGTGTGTATTTGCTGTAATATTCAGCAGACACTTGGCTTGTATGGAGAGGTCTTAGCTTTTGAACCCTCTCCATACTCCCTTGTACTAATACATCACAAGTCATTAAGGGGTTAAAGGGATTAACTTTTTTTCATCCCATTTTCAAATCACCATTAAATGGAAACATACATTTCCTTTTTAAGAATCTCAATCCATTAGCTGCAGCAGAGAGTGCCGGTATAAAGTGTCCTTCTCGTTGGAGGACCTGGGGGATGGGTGGGGGGGGTCCATGCTTTACATAGACAGCTTATTGATTTGTAATGCTCCATTTGACCACTGGGGGCACTGCAGGGAAACAATACACACTGGCTTCTAAGTTCCATCATCCATCACCTCTGATCACTGATCGCTATAAGGAGTCCGTAACCTTGATGAAAGAGTGAAGACAACAAATACCCCTCCCCCTCCTGTGGGGTTACCGGCTCGCCCCCGGCCGCCCTTGTCACTTCTTTAATCTTTCATACACTTCTGATACATCTCTGGGAATGAGAAAGTGATAACCTGCCCTGATTTACTCCCCAACAGCCAAGTTGTGACAAGGAGGTCAGGGGTGTCTTGTCATTTTCATTCCTTTCACTCACGATCCAGCGAAGCAATTCCTGCGCCCGCATCCAATTTCTCTTCCATCTGTGGATGTAGCTGTCACGGCAAGCGCCGATCCCTCAGACTGACAGCGCGGCATATGTTCAGGGCGAGACGCACATCCATAGCTTCTAGTAGGAAATCCAACCACGGGAAAGCGATAATTGCAGAATATTCCGCTACCAGGTGCCTGAAGGTTTATGATAATGAGTCTGCGGTATATGAAGAGCGTCCACCATGTATCTATCCTGGCTTTCAGGGAGTTGTGCCATTTGTGGGGGCTGTGGAAGGTTTCACGAGTCCTATGCCACATCCATAAACCCACATTGTATAATGCCCCTTTAATAACCCCACACACCCCATAAATCCACGCTATGACTCCTCCCTCGCATAATGCCCCCATCTATTAGCCCCCAACTGTAATTCATACTTTTATACAACCCTCCACATACAATCCCCCTTTTATGTAGCCCTCTCGCTTATAATCCTTACTTATTTGCTGCCTGCTCCCTCCTCTTTGTATCCCCTTCCAGCCATATTCCAGCTCCCAATGACCACTTTCCATTTTGCTATAAAATTTAGATACTCACCTCTCCAGGATCCCCTGCAGCATCTCTGCTTCATCTTCTGCCACAAGGCCGGAAGGCGTCATCACATTTCGCCTGACAGATATACAGGGGGGTACAGAAAGTACCTTTCCAAATTTTCACTCTTTGTTTCATTGCAGCCAACTGGAAAGATCAAAAAAGTTCTTTTTTTTTGGCTCATTAATGTGCCCTCTGCCCCCGTCTTGACAGTAAAAAACAGGAATGTAGATATTTTTGCTAATTTATTAAACAAGAAAAACTGAAAAATCACATGGTCATAAGTATTCATCCTTTGCTGTGACTAATGTAACTCATATGCTGTCCATTTCCTTCTGATCCTCCCTGAGATGGTTCTACTCCTTCATTAGGAAAGGTGCACACCTGTCTATATAAGACCTCACAGTGCAGGTCAGAGCACATAGGAATCATGAGGTCTAAGGAATTTCCCATGGAACACAGAGACAGAATTGTGGTAAAGCACAGATCTGGCCAAGGTTACAAAGGAATTTCTGCAGCCCTCAAGGTTCCTAAGAGCACAGTGACCTCCATAATCCTTAAATGGGCGATGTTTGGGACGACCACAACTCTTCCTCTATCTGGCAATCCAGCCAAACTAGGCAATATGGAGAGAAAAGCCCTGGAGAGAGGTAAAGAAGATTCCCAAGATCCCTGTGTCTGAGCTCCAGAGATGCAGGAGGGAGATGGGAGTCACCTATCACTGCAGTCTTCAGCAGTCGGGGCTTTATGGCAGAGTCTGGAAGCTTCTCCTCAGTACAAGACATAAGAAAGCCGAATACAGTGTGCAAAACACATGAAGGATCCGGACTATGAAGAATAAGATTCTCTGCTCTGATGAGACGAAGATTGAACTTTTTGGTGTTAATCCTAAGCGGTGGAGAAAACCAGAAAGCTCATCACTTGCCATCCCACTAGTGACACATGGGGGGGGGGGCACCATCAGGCTATGGGGGGGACAGGACCAATGGGTGTAATGGAAGGAGAGATGAATATATAGAGATATCCTGGATGAAAACCTCTTCCATAGGCTCTGGACCTCAGACCGGGCCAAACCCAACAAGACAATAACCCTAAGCTCACAGCTAAAATATCACAGCAGAGGCTTCAGACCATTCCTGTCCAACCCAGCCAGAGCCCGGACCTAAACCCAATGGGGCATCTCTGGAGAGACCCCCAATGTTCACCATCCAACCCTAGGGAACTGGAGAAGATCTGCCAAGAGGCAGAGGATCCCCAAATCCAGGGGTGAGGAACTTGTAGCATCTTCCCAAGAAGACTCCTGCCTGAACCAGATCCAAAGCTTCTACTCATCACTGAGCCCAGGGGCCAAATACGTATCACCAGGGGCCGAATACTCATCACCAGGGGCTGAATCTTTATCACCAGGGGCCGAATACTTATCACCGGGGCTGAATACTTATCACCAGGGGCCGATTACTTATCACCAGGGGCCGATTACTTATCACCAGGGGCCAAATACTTATCACCGGGGGCTGAATACTTATCACCGGGGGCTGAATACTCATCACCTGGGGCTGAATACTTATCACCGGGGGCTGAATACTTATCACCAGGGGCTGAATACTTATCACCGGGGGCTGAATACTTATCACCGGGGGCTGAATACTTATCACCAGGGGCTGAATACTTATCACCGGGGGCCGAATACTTATCACCGGGGGCCGAATACTTATCACCGGGGGCCGAATACTTATCACCGGGGGCCGAATACTTATCACCAGGGGCTGAATACTTATCACCGGGGGCTGAATACTTATCACCGGCGGCCGAATACTTATCACCGGGGGCCGAATACTTATCACCGGGGGCCGAATACTTATCACCGGGGGCTGAATACTTATCACCAGGGGCTGAATACTTATCACCGGGGGCTGAATACTTATCACCGGGGGCCGAATAGTTATCACCGGGGGCCGAATACTTATCACCGGGGGCCGAATACTTATCACCGGGGGCTGAATACTTATCACCGGGGGCTGAATACTTATCACCGGGGGCTGAATACTTATCACCGGGGGCTGAAAACTTATCACCGGGGGCTGAATACTTATCACCGGGGGCTGAATACTTATCACCGGGGGCTGAATACTCATCACCAGGGGCTGAATACTCATCACCAGGGGCTGAATACTTATCATCAGGGGCCGAATACTTATCACCAGAGGCCGAATACTTATCACCAGGGGCTGAATACTTATCACCAGGGGCTGAATACTTATCACCAGGGGCCGAATACTTATCACCAGAGGCTGAATACTTATCACCAGGGGCAGAATACTTATCACCGGGGGCAAAATACTTATCACCGGGGGCTGAATACTTATCACCGGGGGCTGAATACTTATCACCGGCGGCTGAATACTTATCACCAGGGGCTGAATACTCATCACCAGGGGCTGATTACTTATCACCGGGGGCTGAATACTTATCACCGGGGGCTGAATACTTATCACCAGGGGCTGAATACTTATCACCGGGGGCCGAATACTTATCACTGGGGGCCGAATACTTATCACCGGGGGCCGAATACTTATCACCGGGGGCTGAATACTTATCACCGGGGGCTGAATACTTATCACCGGGGGCTGAAAACTTATCACCGGGGGCTGAATACTTATCACCGGGGGCTGAATACTTATCACCGGGGGCTGAATACTCATCACCAGGGGCTGAATACTCATCACCGGGGGCTGAATACTTATCACCGGGGGCCGAATACTTATCACCAGGGGCTGAATACTTATCACCGGGGGCTGAATACTTATCATCAGGGGCCGAATACTTATCACCAGGGGCCGAATACTTATCACCAGAGGCTGAATACTTATCACCGGGGGCAGAATACTTATCACCGGGGGCAAAATACTTTTCACCGGGGGCTGGATACTTATCACCGGGGGCTGAATACTTATCACCGGGGGCTGAATACTTATCACCGGGGGCTGAATACTTATCACCAGGGGCTGAATACTTATCACCGGCAGCTGAATACTTATCACCGGCAGCTGAATACTTATCACCAGGGGCTGAATACTTATCACCGGCGGCTGAATACTTATCACCAGGGGCTGAATACTTATCACCAGGGGCTGAATACTTATCACCAGGGGCTGAATACTTATCACCGGCGGCTGAATACTTATCACCAGGGGCTGAATACTTATCACCGGCGGCTGAATACTTATCACCAGGGGCTGAATACTCATCACCAGGGGCTGAATACTTATCACCGGGGGCTGAATACTTATCACCGGGGGCTGAATACTTATCACCGGGGGCTGAATACTTATCACCAGGGGCTGAATACTCATCACCAGGGGCTGAATACTTATCACCGGGGGCTGAATACTTATCACCGGGGGCTGAATACTTATCACCGGGGGCTGAATACTTATCACCGGCAGCTGAATACTTATCACCGGCAGCTGAATACTTATCACCAGGGGCTGAATACTTATCACCGGCGGCTGAATACTTATCACCAGGGGCTGAATACTTATCACCAGGGGCTGAATACTTATCACCAGGGGCTGAATACTTATCACCGGGGGCCGAATACTTATCACCAGGGACTGAATACTTATCACCAGGGACTGAATACTTATCACCGGGGGCTGAATACTTATCACCAGGGGCTGAATACTTATCACCGGCGGCTGAATACTTATCACCAGGGGCTGAATACTTATCACCGGGGGCCGAATACTTATCACCAGGGACTGAATACTTATCACCAGGGACTGAATACTTATCACCGGGGGCTGAATACTTATCACCGGCGGCTGAATACTTATCACCAGGGGCTGAATACTTATCACCGGCGGCTGAATACTTATCACCAGGGGCTGAATACTCATCACCAGGGGCTGAATACTTATCACCGGGGGCTGAATACTTATCACCGGGGGCTGAATACTTATCACCGGGGGCTGAATACTTATCACCAGGGGCTGAATACTTATCACCAGGGGCTGAATACTTATCACCGGGGGCTGAATACTTATCACCAGGGCTGAATACTTATCACCAGGGGCTGAATACTTATCACCAGGGGCCGAATACTTATCACCAGAGGCTGAATACTTATCACCAGGGGCAGAATACTTATCACCGGGGGCAAAATACTTATCACCGGGGGCTGAATACTTATCACCGGGGGCTGAATACTTATCACCGGCGGCTGAATACTTATCACCGGGGGCTGAATACTTATCACCGGGGGCTGGATACTTATCACCAGGGGCTGAATACTTATCACCAGGTGCTGAATACTCATCACCGGGGGCTGAATACTTATCACCGGGGGCCGAATACTTATCACCGGGGTCCGAATACTTATCACCAGGGGCTGAATACTTATCACCGGGGGCTGAATACTTATCACCGGGGGCTGAAAACTTATCACCGGGGGCTGAATACTTATCACCAGGGGCTGAATACTTATCACCGGGGGCTGAATACTTATCTCCAGGGGCTGAATACTCATCACCAGGGGCTGAATACTTATCATCAGGGGCCGAATACTTATCACCAGAGGCTGAATACTTATCACCAGGGGCTGAATACCCATCACCAGGGGCTGAATACTCATCACCAGGGGCTGAATACTTATCACCGGGGGCTGAATACTTATCACCGGGGGCTGAATACTTATCACCGGCGGCTGAATACTTATCACCGGGGGCTGAATACTTATCACCAGGGGCAGAATACTTATCACCGGGGGCTGAATACTTATCACTGGGGGCCGAAAACTTATCACCAGGGTCAGAATACTTATCACCGGGGGCTGAATACTTATCACCGGGGGCTGAATACTCATCACCGGGGGCTGAATACTTATCACCGGGGGCTGAATACTCATCACCGGGGGCTGAATACTTTTCACTGGGGGCCGAATACTTATCACCGGGGGCTGAATACTTATCACCAGGGGCTGAATACTCATTACCGGGGGCTGAATACTCATTACCGGGGGCTGAATACTTATCACCGTGGGCTGAATACTTATCACCAGGGGCTGAATACTTGTCCCCAGGGGATGAATACTTATCACCGGGGGCCGAATACTTATCACCGGGGGCCGAATACCCATCACCGGGGGCTGAATACTCATCACCGGGGGCTGAATACTTATCACCGGGGGCCGAATACTTATCACTGGGGGCCGAATACTTATCACCGGGGGCCGAATACTTATCACCGGGGGCTGAATACTTATCACCGGGGGCTGAATACTTATCACCGGGGGCTGAAAACTTATCACCGGGGGCTGAATACTTATCACCGGGGGCTGAATACTTATCACCGGGGGCTGAATACTCATCACCAGGGGCTGAATACTCATCACCGGGGGCTGAATACTTATCACCGGGGGCCGAATACTTATCACCAGGGGCTGAATACTTATCACCGGGGGCTGAATACTTATCATCAGGGGCCGAATACTTATCACCAGAGGCCGAATACTTATCACCAGGGGCTGAATACTTATCACCAGGGGCTGAATACTTATCACCAGGGGCCGAATACTTATCACCAGAGGCTGAATACTTATCACCGGGGGCAGAATACTTATCACCGGGGGCAAAATACTTTTCACCAGGGGCTGAATACTTATCACCGGGGGCTGAATACTTATCACCGGGGGCTGAATACTTATCACCGGGGGCTGAATACTTATCACCAGGGGCTGAATACTTATCACCGGCAGCTGAATACTTATCACCGGCAGCTGAATACTTATCACCAGGGGCTGAATACTTATCACCGGCGGCTGAATACTTATCACCAGGGGCTGAATACTTATCACCAGGGGCTGAATACTTATCACCAGGGGCTGAATACTTATCACCGGCGGCTGAATACTTATCACCAGGGGCTGAATACTTATCACCGGCGGCTGAATACTTATCACCAGGGGCTGAATACTCATCACCAGGGGCTGAATACTTATCACCGGGGGCTGAATACTTATCACCGGGGGCTGAATACTTATCACCGGGGGCTGAATACTTATCACCGGGGGCTGAATACTTATCACCAGGGGCTGAATACTCATCACCAGGGGCTGAATACTTATCACCGGGGCTGAATACTTATCACCGGGGGCTGAATACTTATCACCGGGGGCTGAATACTTATCACCGGCAGCTGAATACTTATCACCGGCAGCTGAATACTTATCACCAGGGGCTGAATACTTATCACCGGCGGCTGAATACTTATCACCAGGGGCTGAATACTTATCACCAGGGGCTGAATACTTATCACCAGGGGCTGAATACTTATCACCGGGGGCCGAATACTTATCACCGGCGGCTGAATACTTATCACCAGGGGCTGAATACTTATCACCGGCGGCTGAATACTTATCACCAGGGGCTGAATACTCATCACCAGGGGCTGAATACTTATCACCGGGGGCTGAATACTTATCACCGGGGGCTGAATACTTATCACCGGGGGCTGAATACTTATCACCAGGGGCTGAATACTTATCACCAGGGGCTGAATACTTATCACCGGGGGCTGAATACTTATCACCAGGGGCTGAATACTTATCACCAGGGGCCGAATACTTATCACCAGAGGCTGAATACTTATCACCAGGGGCAGAATACTTATCACCGGGGGCAAAATACTCATCACCGGGGGCTGAATACTTATCACCGGGGGCTGAATACTTATCACCGGCGGCTGAATACTTATCACCGGGGGCTGAATACTTATCACCGGGGGCCGAATACTTATCACCGGGGTCCGAATACTTATCACCGGGGGCTGAAAACTTATCACCGGGGGCTGAATACTTATCACCGGGGGCTGAATACTTATCACCGGGGGCTGAAAACTTATCACCGGGGGCTGAATACTTATCACCAGGGGCTGAATACTTATCACCGGGGGCTGAATACTTATCTCCAGGGGCTGAATACTCATCACCAGGGGCTGAATACTTATCATCAGGGGCCGAATACTTATCACCAGAGGCTGAATACTTATCACCAGGGGCTGAATACCCATCACCAGGGGCTGAATACTCATCACCAGGGGCTGAATACTTATCACCGGGGGCTGAATACTTATCACCAGGGGCTGAATACTTATCATCGGGGGCTGAATACTTATCACCAGGGGCCGAATACTTATCACCAGAGGCTGAATACTTATCACCAGGGGCAGAATACTTATCACCGGGGGCAAAATACTTATCACCGGGGGCTGAATACTTATCACCGGGGGCTGAATACTTATCACCGGGGGCTGAATACTTATCACCGGCGGCTGAATACTTATCACCGGGGGCTGAATACTTATCACCAGGGGCAGAATACTTATCACCGGGGGCTGAATACTTATCACTGGGGGCCGAAAACTTATCACCAGGGTCAGAATACTTATCACCGGGGGCTGAATACTTATCACCGGGGGCTGAATACTCATCACCGGGGGCTGAATACTTATCACCGGGGGCTGAATACTCATCACCGGGGGCTGAATACTTTTCACTGGGGGCCGAATACTTATCACCGGGGGCTGAATACTTATCACCAGGGGCTGAATACTCATTACCGGGGGCTGAATACTCATTACCGGGGGCTGAATACTTATCACCGTGGGCTGAATACTTATCACCAGGGGCTGAATACTTGTCCCCAGGGGATGAATACTTATCACCGGGGGCCGAATACTTATCACCGGGGGCCGAATACCCATCACCGGGGGCTGAATACTCATCACCGGGGGCTGAATACTTATCACCGGGGGCTGAATACTCATCACCGGGGGCTGAATACTTATCACCAGGGGCTGAATACTCATTACCGGGGGCTGAATACTCATTACCGGGGGCTAAATACTTATCACCGTGGGCTGAATACTTATCACCAGGGGCTGAATACTTGTCCCCAGGGGATGAATACTTATAAACAGGGGAGAATGACAAATGCTGTCTGGAAAGTTGTTTACCACTTTAGAAACTTTCTGATACAGATTATTATGTGGACTCAATGTAAGTCTATGGGAGAATGCTTTGTCATTGTTTGTGCTGAAAGTTCTTCACTCCTTTCCCTGTCATAGGTATCTAAAAAGAACAGCCATGTTCCCTGGTGTCTTGCAATTATGGAACAGAACTTGCAGAAGAAAACTGTCAAACTGCCAGATTAACCAGAAGGTGAAAGTGAGGCAGGGATACTCTGCCATAAACCCTAGGCTCCTAGTCATTGACCACAGTACTAGCCGTCTGAGAAAGATCGGGACAGCTAGCCCAAGCCTTTCCTCAGCATTGAACCCGTCTACTGCCAGGGAGGAGATAGGAGAAGTCAGCCCTAGAATTTGCTTGTATTATTTTGCATCTGAATCAGTAAAAAAGCCGAATATTCACTGAAGACACTTACTGTCTGGACTTAGTGGGGAACGCTAAGCCTTGCCATCCCTTCCCGAGAGTAGCCACGTGTGGTGACACCTCAGGGGTGCCCGGCGGCCGCAGCATAGCGTTGGGGCCACTGTACCAGTAACACAAGAAGAAGAGGAGCCTGTGACCTCCTGGCACATCCTGAAGACATCAGGTGTAGATCCCTATTCTGATATTGCTCCCTATAGACCTGCGCCCTCACAAGGGAAGTCCTAACACTTGCCGGAACCCATTGAAAAAACTCAGATCCCAGACGACCCCTTTAAGTCTGGATAACCCTGTTACTCTGCTCCCACTCTTTTACCGGTAAAGTAATGGCGCCATAGTCATGTGACATAAGTGTACGCAGACTTCTGGACCCTCAGATACTTCAGCGTTCCCAGAGTCGGAGTCCTGACCCATTGGGCACCCGTACATCCATTCCAATATCCTTCTCCCGGGAGTGACTACTTATTCGGATATTACTGTGTTCCTCGTGCACATTACCTATAGGCGCATCAGTATATGCATATTATCTACAGGCGTGTCAGTATATGCATATTATCTACAGGCGCGTCAGTATATGCATATTATCTACAGGCGCGTCAGTATATGCATATTATCTACAGGCGCGTCAGTATATGCATATTATCTACAGGCGCGTCAGTATATGCATATTATCTACAGGCGCGTCAGTATATGCATATTATCTACAGGCGCATCAGTATATGCGTATTATCTACAGGCGCGTCAGTATATGCATATTATCTACAGGCGCATCAGTATATGCATATTATCTACAGGCGCGTCAGTATATGCATATTATCTACAGGCGCGTCAGTATATGCATATTATCTACAGGCGCGTCAGTATATGCATATTATCTACAGGCGCGTCAGTATATGCATATTATCTACAGGCGCGTCAGTATATGCATATTATCTACAGGCGCGTCAGTATATGCGTATTATCTACAGGCGCGTCAGTATATGCATATTATCTACAGGCGCGTCAGTATATGCATATTATCTATAGGCGCATCAGTATATGCATATTATCTACAGGCGCGTCAGTATATGCATATTATCTATAGGCGCGTCAGTATATGCATATTATCTACAGGCGCGTCAGTATACGCGTCATCACGTGCAGATGCGGTAGACAGTTCCCAGCTTGGTGCCGCCCGCGTCGCCCACATCTGAAGTCGATCACATCAGGAGTTACAATTTCTTCCCAGACAATAATAATAAAACGTCTCCACAAAAAATTGCAGTTATTGTTTATCTAAAATACAAGGAAAAAGTTACATCGTCTTCCAGCCGGAGAAGCCATCAAAGCAAAATGGAAAAGTCGTAAACTTTAACCCTTCATTTCCTCCTCATCTCTATCATTATTTCTCCTACTTGACCTCAATTGCTCAATTTTTGGCTACAGAAGTTTTTGAATTTTGTCTTACGGAAAAAAAATGCATTATTCTTTTTTGGAATCCTTAACTCTTTCACTTCTTCAGAGGAGAACATTTCATACTTCCCAACCCTGTAAACATCAGCTCCATGTTAGACCCTTAAAAAAAGAACAGACCCTCTAAATTATTAAGACCCCAAAACAAGACCAACTCCAACAATAAGAACCATTCAATCCATCCCGAAAACAGAATTTTATTTTCAACATTTCTAAAACCAACCTTCACCTTGGGTTCCACTTCTCATTCTTCGGTTTTAGGACCTGTAAAAATCTGGTCATGTGACAGCTTCTGTGCAGGTCCTTCAACAATTCCTCCACCTGTAGAAGGGGCAGGGAAAATTATCGATCTTTCTTCATTCTACTTCCACCCTAAGGAGACACATTCTGACCTCCTGCCTTGGAGACATTGGGGGTCATTTACTTAAGGGCCCGAAACGCGTTTTTCCGACGGTTTACCCGAATATTACCGTTTTGCGCCGATTTTCCCTGAATTGCCCTGGGATTTTGGCGCACTTGATCGGATTGTGGCACATCCGCGCCGGCACGCATGCGACGGAAATAGGGGGGCGTGGCCATAAGAAAACCCAACGGATTCGGAAAAACCTGCACCCAGGGTAGGACGGTGAACTTCAGTGAACTCCGACGGACTTCAGCGCAGCAGCGACACCTGGTGGACATCGGGCGCACTACCTTAGTGAATCACCGGAAGACCCGAATCCTCGACGGAGAACGTGCCGGTGGATCGCGAATGGACCGGGTAAGTAAATCTGCCCCATTGAGGATGTGTATGACCCCCGGGGCAAATAATGCAGAAAGTGGGTAAAAGTCCTAAGACCGACACCTGTGGTCGCTTGTTGATAGTCGTAGTAGATTCTGTGAGTGCATTATCATCCGCTCTATTTTGTCTCATTTATGCAAATGAAGTCACATGACGGAGGACTCCCGCCTGTAATTGATATAAATGGTTCTGTTTAGAACAAACGCGAAGGATAAATGACTACAATGTGTCATGGATGGTTTGGGTAATTGATGGTCCTCCGCTCTATTTCATATCACTTTATAAAGTCCCTCACTGTTCATATGAATGAGGAATCAGAAGTAATGAGCCTCGGCGCAGATCAGCCAGGACGCCGGATCATTACAAAAAAAAGTTCTACTTTGTTCTGTGAGACTTTGAAGCAATAAAAAAAAAAAATGAAAGTTGATTTTCTTGGGCTCATCAGGCTCTATCTTCTCCCTCCCGCCATCTGAGAAATCCATCTTGGCAGAGCAAGACAGACTGGGCTCATACAGGTATTAGATTAAAGAACAAAGAAGTCTATGGAGAGGGGAGGGGGATAGTGAAGTAAGGTAAAAGTTTCTATCTCACCCTAAGTGCTTTATCCATGCCAGTGCAGATCTGCTCTCCTCTATCATGTCCTATACATAATCCTGAGCTATAGGGGAGAGACACAGGCATGGACTGGGGCTAATGGAAATAATAAAAAGTTTCTATCTCACCCCAAGTGCTTTATTTCCATCAGTACAGCTCAGCGCTTCTCTATAGTGTCCCGTATACTATCCTACTAATGCTCATGAATGATAGGGGAGAGACACAGGCACAAATGGAGGCGCCTGAGGATAATGGTAAGCTTCTATCTTATCCCAAGTGCTTTATTAGTACAGCTCCTCAGTACAGGTCAGTACTTCTCTACTATATCCTCTATGATCCTGCTGATGTTTCTAAGTGATAGAGGAAAGACACAAGCACAGGCAGAGGTTATTGGGGATAATAGGAAGTTTCTATCTCACCCCAAGTGCTTTATTCCCATCTGTACAGGTCAGTACTTCTATATAATGTCCTATATGATTCTGCTGATGCTTCTGAGTGATAGAGGAGAGACACAGGCACAGACAGAGGCTGCTGAAGATAAATGTAAGCTTCTATCTCACCCCAAGTGCCTTATTTCCATCAGTACAGCTCAGGACTTCTCTATAATGTCCTATGTGATCATGTTTCTGCATCTGATTGATAAGGAGAGCCAGATAAAGAGCAATTTTTTGATCTGCCCAAGATAAATCCCATGCTCAGTCCAAACAGTTGTATCATCCGTTCGGCACGCCCCATAAATTGTGATGCATGGAAGCCAGCGCAGCTGCACCAAAAACGGTTCGTGTGTGACACAATCCCAGCACAGACACTACTTTTATCCCTGTGCAAGCCGTGCAATTCCCGAAAAAAGGTGCAAAGTTCGATGAAAGTGAGCAGTGCGACCCTTAGTATATGAGCCCCAATGTGTTCTACAATGAGTATGACAGTGATTTCTCATATCTGGTGGTCTGGTTCTTATCCTCTGCAGGTTCTTACATCTGTTGGTTAAGTTCTTGACCTCTGCTGGTTCTTATATTCGGTGGTTCGGTTCTTTGGTGTCTATATTCTATATTATGGGCTTGCACACACTACTTATTATTGACCATGCAAAGATTGTTCCAGTCAGCTTTTCTTTTTGCTCTGCCCCCCCCCTCCCAATTTCCTATGTATATACGGTATTTAGCTACTTTCTCCTCATAGATGGACCTCCAGAGTGTTACATTAAATATTACACCTAGATGTCCAGACAGGGTTAGGACATAGATTTAAGGGGGTGAGCAAAGGGTTTTTCTATGCGGAGGCGTCCCTGAGCCTACATCCCAGTGACCTCATCTCCCTCTGCTGCAGCCATTATTACAGTGTAAATCCCCTTTAAAATGTCCTCCCCGCCCCAATCTTCTCATTCTGCTTACGAAGCTTCTCATGAGTTTACTATTATCTGCTTCACTTCTCTCCTCATCCTCCGCATCACTGTCTGCTATTACTTTGGATGACTTGCTATAGTCTGCAAATGCTTCCCTTACATTGTGCATAAAAGAACACAATTCAGTTTCTGTACCACACAAAAAACAAGGTGAAGAGGAACCATAGCAGATAGACATCTACTGCCCTCCGTGGCCGTAGATCTAGACCTCAGAAATTCGGGTAAGAAGTCTCTCCATTAGTTTCTCTCTGTCCTGTAAATCCCTCTTTATGGACCTTCCACGATCTCCACCGACTGCCACAGAAACTCAAATAGAAACTCACAGGCAATTATATAAGAAGACAAAAATCTATCACTTAACTGAAAAACAGTGGCTCTCGGGTCTAATTGGACAGTCGCCTAATTTGTGATATTTCATTTTCTTCATAAACAAATAATAATTAATTGGGGCCTGTAAGAAGAGGTATTTATCTACATTGACTTAATTCTTCAGTCTATCAGGTCTAAATCAAGGTCCAGACCAAAAAGTAAAACTACAAAGCGCAGTTCTGGAGTATAATACAGGGTGTAACAAAGGAGGTCGTCAGATCCTTCTACTCACACCTCTTGGGCAGGAGGGATCTAGATCGGGATGTGATGTCGGCTTTCCTGGCTGAAACTGTCCCTGAGCCAGGAGTAGACCCCTCTCTTGATATTTTGACAGAGATGATTAGGGAAGAGGAAGTCAGCCTGGCGATTGAAGGGCTCGCCCTCAAGAAATCGCCAGGTCAGGATGGCTTAACATCTGAGTTTTATAAGACCTTTAAGGACGCCTTGGTTCCCCTCTTGACTGAGGTATTCAATGAGTGTCTTTCCTCGGGCGCTCTGCCGAAGTCAATGAGGAGGTCAGCCCTGATCATCCTGTCAAAGGGTAAGGACCGATCTCGTATTGAGAACTGGCGTCCCATAGCGCTTCTCAATGCGGACAGAAAGGTTTTGGCAAAGGTGCTGTTTAATCGGCTGGTGCAGTTTGCGCCCCGGCTCCTTTCGGGGACCCAGCACTGCTCTGTTCCAGGCCGCAGTACATTTAGTGCTGTGCTTTGTGTCCGGGAGGCAGTGGAGCAGGGCAGGGCTGGTAACTGGAAGGGGTACTTGCTGTCCTTGGATCAGGCAAAAGCGTTTGATCAGGTTAACCACGAGTACCTCTGGTCTGTCCTTCTGAGGTATGGCCTGCCGGGGGAGTTTGTTAATTGGCTAAAGGTTTTGTATGCAGGGGCAGAGAGTTTCCCGCTTGTGAACGCTTGGATTGAGGTTGAGTCTGGTGTTCGCCAGGGTTGTCCTCTGAGCCCACTACTGTACGTGTTCGTGATCGACCCATTCCTTAGGAGGGTTGATCGTGGCCCGTTGGTGGGAGTCGGGATGGACCAGGCGGCACCGGAAGCCACTCTAAGGGTGGTAGCGTACGCCGATGATGTCACCATTTTTGTGTCCTCAGGAGGGTAGGCGCAATGGGTGATGTCAGAGGTTGACCGCTACTCTGAGGCTTCTGGGTCCAAGATCAACCATGATAAGTGTGAGAGTCTCTGGCTGGGAGAGGGAGGTCCAGGCTTTGATCTCCCGGACACTCTTCCAGGGCCCCAAGAGTCTGCCAAAAGTTCGGCATCGAATTTGGCCAGGAGGATTACCCCATGCAAAACTGGGACGGCAGGCTTAAGATCGCCGCTCAGAAGGTGGACCAGTGGAAGGGTTGGTCTTTGACCCTCAGGAAAAGGGTTTACTTGATCAAAACTTACCTGCTCCCATTGCTGATTTACCTGGGCAGTGTGTGCATGTTGCCAGAACCCCTCTGGACTCGGGTCTACAGTCTGTTCTTCCAGCTGTTATGGGGGAATAGGCTGAACCTTATCAAGAGGGAGGTTACTTACCGCACGAGGAGACAAGGAGGGTTGTGTATGGTCAACCCTGTGGTGTTCCTAGTGAATACCTTTCTTAAGATCAATGTAGCAAACCTCTGGAAAGAGAGGGCTCCTCCGTGGGTATTCTCCTGCAGGGGATGGTTTAGGCCTTTCTTCCAGGAATGGGAGACAGGAGGGCAAGTGAAGGATCTCCGTACACCGCATGGGCATCTTCCGGCTTACGCTACCCCGGTTCTGAAGGTGATTCACCGGTGGGGTCTGGGAATGTGGGAGATCAGGACCATGTCGAGGAAAGTCCTTGACAAGAGGGTTCTGTTTGCCCGTTTCCAGAAGCCTCTGGCCCTCAGGGATTGCCCAAGTCGGGATCTTGGGATGGGTTTAGGTCTTTTGAATTCCATCAGGATCCCCTTGAAGTTTTGGGACTTGGCTTGGCGCTGCTTCCATGGAAAGCTGTGTGTGAGGGACAATCTGAAGTGTAGGAGCTCTGAGGAAAGGGGTTGTCCCCGGGAGGAGTGCGGTGGCCTGCTGGAGAGCATGGACCACTTCCTGCTTCAGTGCCCCTTTAACACAGAGGCGTACAACCGAGTGGGCGCTTCCATCCATTGGCCCGGGTTGGCCGGTCTCTCCTATGCGGAGTGGGCCTATGGAGCATTCAGAGGCCTGGGTGGCCGGGACCGCTGCACGTTATTCTTAGTCAGTCTAGTGGTCAGGTACCACACGTGGAACGCACGGTGTTTAGTGTCGACGCAGCGTAAAATCCTCCCAGTGGATGAGGTGGTTAGGAACATTTTGGGTGACCTGGTGAAGGTGCGCTCTTTGGAGTATGAGAGGCTGGGCACGGGGAGGGCCTCTCTCCTTTGGAGGGGGTTCTCCTTTAGTGTCCCTTAGTCCGTCATCTCCTCTCCTGGTGTTGGGCTGATGCTGCACTGTAGATTTTTGTTTTGTATCTGGGCATGTAGTGATGTAGCGGCTTGCAGGCACCGAACCTGGGCTTTATGTGGTTTGGATATATGTTGATATGTTTAATGTGTTTCTATCTTGTGTACAGTGTGTATATAGTTATATGTAGTTATAGTTCTTGTGTGTATATAGGTTGGTTTTGGGGTGTTGGTGTTAGGGTGTTAGGTTGGGAGGGGGGTGGACGGGACTTGGACTGTACGATCCTGGGCACTGGTCTGGACTGTATAGCGCGAACTTTGGACGTTAGACCAGTGTCTGGGGGGGGAGGGTGATGGACGTGGGATTTAGCAGCAGAATAGTGAGTGCAGCTCTGGGGTATAATACAGGATGTAACTCAGGATCAGTACAGGATAAGTAATGTCATGTATGTACACAGTGACTGCACCAGCAGCAGAATAGTGAGTACAGCTCTGGGGTATAATACAGGATGTAACTCAGGATCAGTACAGGATAAGTAATGTCATGTATGTACACAGTGACTGCACCAGCAGCAGAATAGTGAGTGCAGCTCTGGGGTATAATACAGGATGTAACTCAGGATCAGTACAGGATAAGTAATGTCATGTATGTACACAGTGACTGCACCAGCAGCAGAATAGTGAGTGCAGCTCTGGAGTATAATACAGGATGTAACTCAGGATCAGTACAGGATAAGTAATGTCATGTATGTACACAGTGACTGCACCAGCTGCAGAATAGTGAGTGCAGCTCTGGGGTATAATACAGGATGTAACTCAGGATCAGTACAGGATAAGTAATGTCATGTATGTACACAGTGACTGCACCAGCAGCAGAATAGTGAGTGCAGCTCTGGAGTATAATACAGGATGTAACTCAGGATCAGTACAGGATAAGTAATGTCATGTATGTACACAGTGACTGCACCAGCTGCAGAATAGTGAGTGCAGCTCTGGGGTATAATACAGGATGTAACTCAGGATCAGTACAGGATAAGTAATGTCATGTATGTACACAGTGACTGCACCAGCAGCAGAATAGTGAGTGCAGCTCTGGGGTATAATACAGGATGTAACTCAGGATCAGTACAGGATAAGTAATGTCATGTATGTACACAGTGACTGCACCAGCAGCAGAATAGTGAGTACAGCTCTGGGGTATAATACAGGATGTAACTCAGGATCAGTACAGGATAAGTAATGTCATGTATGTACACAGTGACTGCACCAGCAGCAGAATAGTGAGTGCAGCTCTGGGGTATAATACAGGATGTAACTCAGGATCAGTACAGGATAAGTAATGTCATGTATGTACACAGTGACTGCACCAGCAGCAGAATAGTGAGTGCAGCTCTGGAGTATAATACAGGATGTAACTCAGGATCAGTACAGGATAAGTAATGTCATGTATGTACACAGTGACTGCACCAGCTGCAGAATAGTGAGTGCAGCTCTGGGGTATAATACAGGATGTAACTCAGGATCAGTACAGGATAAGTAATGTCATGTATGTACACAGTGACTGCACCAGCAGCAGAATAGTGAGTGCAGCTCTGGAGTATAATACAGGATGTAACTCAGGATCAGTACAGGATAAGTAATGTCATGTATGTACACAGTGACTGCACCAGCTGCAGAATAGTGAGTGCAGCTCTGGGGTATAATACAGGATGTAACTCAGGATCAGTACAGGATAAGTAATGTCATGTATGTACACAGTGACTGCACCAGCAGCAGAATAGTGAGTGCAGCTCTGGAGTATAATACAGGATGTAACTCAGGATCAGTACAGGATAAGTAATGTCATGTATGTACACAGTGACTGCACCAGCAGCAGAATAGTGAGTGCAGCTCTGGGGTATAATACAGGATGTAACTCAGGATCAGTACAGGATAAGTAATGTCATGTATGTACACAGTGACTGCACCAGCAGCAGAATAGTGAGTGCAGCTCTGGGGTATAATACAGGATGTAACTCAGGATCAGTACAGGATAAGTAATGTCATGTATGTACACAGTTACTGCACCAGCAGCAGAATAGTGAGTGCAGCTCTGGGGTATAATACAGGATGTAACTCAGGATCAGTACAGGATAAGTAATGTCATGTATGTACACAGTGACTGCACCAGCAGCAGAATAGTGAGTGCAGCTCGGGGGTATAATACAGGATGTAACTCAGGATCAGTACAGGATAAGTAATGTCATGTATGTACACAGTGACTACACCAGCAGAATAGTGAGTGCAGCTCTGGGGTATAATACAGGATGTGACTCAGGATCAGTACAGGATAAGTAATGTCATGTATGTACACAGTGACTGCACCAGCAGCAGAATAGTGAGTGCAGCTCTGGGGTATAATACAGGATGTAACTCAGGATCAGTACAGGATAAGTAATGTCATGTATGTACACAGTGACTACACCAGCAGAATAGTGAGTGCAGCTCTGGGGTATAATACAGGAGGTAACTCAGGATCAGTACAGGATAAGTAATGTCATGTATGTACACAGTGACTGCACCAGCAGCAGAATAGTGACTGCAGCTCTGGAGTATAATACAGGATGTAACTCAGGATCAGTACAGGATAAGTAATGTCATGTATGTACACAGTGACTGCACCAGCAGCAGAATAGTGAGTGCAGCTCTGGGGTATAATACAGGATGTAACTCAGGATCAGTACAGGATAAGTAATGTCATGTATGTACACAGCGACTGCACCAGCAGCAGAATAGTGAGTGCAGCTCTGGAGTATAATACAGGATGTAACTCAGGATCAGTACAGGATAAGTAATGTCATGTATGTACACAGTGACTGCACCAGCAGCAGAATAGTGAGTGCAGCTCTGGGGTATAATACAGGATGTAACTCAGGATCAGTACAGGATAAGTAATGTCATGTATGTACACAGTGACTGCACCAGCAGCAGAATAGTGAGTGCAGCTCTGGGGTATAATACAGGATGTAATTCAGGATCAGTACAGGATAAGTAATGTCATGTATGTACACAGTGACTGCACCAGCAGCGGAATAGTGAGTGCAGCTCTGGGATATAATACAGGATGTAACTCAGGATCAGTACAGGATAAGTAATGTCATGTATGTACACAGTGACTGCACCAGCAGCAGAATAGTGAGTGCAGCTCTGGGGTATAATACAGGATGTAACTCAGGATCAGTACAGGATAAGTAATGTCATGTATATACACAGTGACTGCACCAGCAGCAGAATAGTGAGTGCAGCTCTGGAGTATAATACAGGATGTAACTCAGGATCAGTACAGGATAAGTAATGTCATGTATGTACACAGTGACTGCACCAGCAGCAGAATAGTGAGTGCAGCTCTGGGGTATAATACAGGATGTAACTCAGGATCAGTACAGGATAAGTAATGTCATGTATGTACACAGTGACTGCACCAGCAGCAGAATAGTGAGTGCAGCTCTGGAGTATAATACAGGATGTAACTCAGGATCAGTACAAGATAAGTAATGTCATGTATGTACACAGTGACTGCACCAGCAGCAGAATAGTGAGTGCAGCTCTGGAGTATATTACAGGATGTAACTCAGAATCAGTACAGGATAAGTAATGTCATGTATGTACACAGTGACTGCACCAGCAGCAGAATAGTGAGTGCAGCTCTGGAGTATAATACAATAGGTAACTCAGGATCGGTACAGGATAAGTAATGTCATGTATGTACACAGTGACTGCACCAGCAGCAGAATAGTGAGTGCAGCTCTGGGGTATAATACAGGATGTAACTCAGGATCAGTACAGGATAAGTAATGTCATGTATGTACACAGTTACTGCACCAGCAGCAGAATAGTGAGTGCAGCTCTGGGGTATAATACAGGATGTAACTCAGGATCAGTACAGGATAAGTAATGTCATGTATGTACACAGTGACTGCACCAGCAGCAGAATAGTGAGTGCAGCTCGGGGGTATAATACAGGATGTAACTCAGGATCAGTACAGGATAAGTAATGTCATGTATGTACACAGTGACTACACCAGCAGAATAGTGAGTGCAGCTCTGGGGTATAATACAGGATGTGACTCAGGATCAGTACAGGATAAGTAATGTCATGTATGTACACAGTGACTGCACCAGCAGCAGAATAGTGAGTGCAGCTCTGGGGTATAATACAGGATGTAACTCAGGATCAGTACAGGATAAGTAATGTCATGTATGTACACAGTGACTACACCAGCAGAATAGTGAGTGCAGCTCTGGGGTATAATACAGGAGGTAACTCAGGATCAGTACAGGATAAGTAATGTCATGTATGTACACAGTGACTGCACCAGCAGCAGAATAGTGACTGCAGCTCTGGAGTATAATACAGGATGTAACTCAGGATCAGTACAGGATAAGTAATGTCATGTATGTACACAGTGACTGCACCAGCAGCAGAATAGTGAGTGCAGCTCTGGGGTATAATACAGGATGTAACTCAGGATCAGTACAGGATAAGTAATGTCATGTATGTACACAGCGACTGCACCAGCAGCAGAATAGTGAGTGCAGCTCTGGAGTATAATACAGGATGTAACTCAGGATCAGTACAGGATAAGTAATGTCATGTATGTACACAGTGACTGCACCAGCAGCAGAATAGTGAGTGCAGCTCTGGGGTATAATACAGGATGTAACTCAGGATCAGTACAGGATAAGTAATGTCATGTATGTACACAGTGACTGCACCAGCAGCAGAATAGTGAGTGCAGCTCTGGGGTATAATACAGGATGTAATTCAGGATCAGTACAGGATAAGTAATGTCATGTATGTACACAGTGACTGCACCAGCAGCGGAATAGTGAGTGCAGCTCTGGGATATAATACAGGATGTAACTCAGGATCAGTACAGGATAAGTAATGTCATGTATGTACACAGTGACTACACCAGCAGCAGAATAGTGAGTGCAGCTCTGGAGTATAATACAGGATGTAACTCAGGATCAGTACAGGATAAGTAATGTCATGTATGTACACAGTGACTGCACCAGCAGCAGAATAGTGAGTGCAGCTCTGGGGTATAATACAGGATGTAACTCAGGATCAGTACAGGATAAGTAATGTCATGTATATACACAGTGACTGCACCAGCAGCAGAATAGTGAGTGCAGCTCTGGAGTATAATACAGGATGTAACTCAGGATCAGTACAGGATAAGTAATGTCATGTATGTACACAGTGACTGCACCAGCAGCAGAATAGTGAGTGCAGCTCTGGGGTATAATACAGGATGTAACTCAGGATCAGTACAGGATAAGTAATGTCATGTATGTACACAGTGACTGCACCAGCAGCAGAATAGTGAGTGCAGCTCTGGAGTATAATACAGGATGTAACTCAGGATCAGTACAAGATAAGTAATGTCATGTATGTACACAGTGACTGCACCAGCAGCAGAATAGTGAGTGCAGCTCTGGAGTATATTACAGGATGTAACTCAGGATCAGTACAGGATAAGTAATGTCATGTATGTACACAGTGACTGCACCAGCAGCAGAATAGTGAGTGCAGCTCTGGAGTATAATACAATAGGTAACTCAGGATCGGTACAGGATAAGTAATGTCATGTATGTACACAGTGACTGCACCAGCAGCAGAATAGTGAGTGCAGCTCTGGGGTATAATACAAGACAACCCCCTTATGAAGATTTATTGCACCTTCTATGGATTATTAAACTTCCAGAATGTAAATCTCAGGCCGTGCTGTGCAATCACTGAGTAGACATGGGGTGTGATGAGCAGTTCTCCTATAAGAGGCTCTTGTAGTAATGGTTTTCCATACATTTTTCCATGTATATGAAGAATTAATGGACATTCACTATGAGGTTCCCTGATCGACTACATTAGAACAACTCTGAGCCGCAGTTTTCATCTTTCGCGTTCACGAGTCATTGTGTTCAAGGCAATTTCCCTCCATTTCATAGACTGCAGAGAGGAAAACACTGAGTAAAGTGGATTGTTCTTTCCCTTTTCCCCAGCACTTGATTACACTGCAGTGTTATTTATTTGTGTCTGCTCCAGCTGTGTGCAGTATATATACAGGAGGAGGATTATTCCTGGAGGTGTGAGGTGCATATACTTATATTGTTATGGAGGGAAGTGGGAATAATTGGATATGAAACTGAAAAAATAAAGTAAATACATAAAAAACATAGTCTTTTACATCCTGTAGATCTTTTATTTTATAAAAAAAGTAAAAAAACATAACACAAACCAAACATAATATACAATATATACAAAATATATACAATATCTTACTTGCCGGTCCAGCCACATTCACACCTAGCAAAAACAATAACTTACACTACACCAAAATGAATAAACACCAATTACCACAACCCCCACCCAACCGATTATCACAACCTAAACCAAACCAATAAACAATAAGACAAGCCACACCCACAAATAAACATAAATGACCATGAATACACATAAACCCACCCCACACCCGCTAATAACAAACCACCCCACAATTTTTTTTTTATATAAATATATAATAACAAACACATAACACATAATACACATAACACTACACTGCACTAGATCCCTCGCCCGCACCCTCCCCTTCCCCCCAGACACTGGTCTAACGTCCAAAGTTTGCTTTAAGTAGTCCAGACCAGTGTCCGAGGTCAGTTCATAAGTCCCACCACCATCACCCCCCTCCCAACCTAACGCTATTTCCCAAACCCCACTATATACAATATATACAGTATTTACAACATAACAAAGAAAACAGAATACAAATAAAACCTGAACAACATCAATACAAACCACATAAAGCCCAGGTTCGGCGCCTGCAAGCCCCTACATCACTATAACCTCAGATACAAAACAAAAATCTACAGTGCAGCATCAGCCCAACACCAGGAGAGGAGATGACGGACTAAGGGACACTAAAGGAGAACCCCCTCCAAAGGAGAGAGGCCCTCCCCGTGCCCAGCCTCTCATACTCCAGAGAGCGCACCTTCACCAGGTCACCCACAATGTTCCTAACCACCTCATCCACCGGGAGGATTTTACGCTGCGTCGATACTAAACACCGTGCGTTCCACGTGTGGTACCTGACCACTAGACTGACTAGGAATAACGTGCATTGGTCCCGGCCACCCAGGCCTCTGAATGCTCCATAGGCCCACTCCGCATAGAAGAGACCGGCCAACCCGGGCCAATGGATGGAAGCGCCCACCCGGTTGTACACCTCTGTGTTATAGGGACACTGAAGCAGGAAGTGGTCCATGCTCTCCAGCAGGCCACCGCACTCCTCCCGGGGACAACCCCTTTCCTCAGAGCTCCTACACTTCAGATTGTCCCTCACACACTGCTTTCCATGGAAGCAGCGCCAAGTCACGTCCCAAAACTTCAAGGGGATCCTGATGGAATTCAATAAACTCAAACCCACCCCCAGATCCCGACTTGGGCAATCCCTGAGGGCCAGAGGCTTCTGGAAATGGGTCAACAGAACCCTCTTGTCAAGGAGTTTCCTCGACATGGTCCTGATCTCCCACATTCCCAGACCCCACCGGCGAATCACCTTCAGAACCGGGGTAGCGTAAGCCGGAAGATGCCCATGCGGTGTACGGAGATCCTTCACTCGCCCTCCTGTCTCCCATTCCTGGAAGAAAGGCCGAAACCATCCCCTACAGGAGTATACCCACGGAGGAGCCCTCTCTTTCCAGAGGTTTGCTACATTGATTTTAAGAAAGGTATTCACTAGGAACACCACAGGGTTGACCATACACAACCCTCCTTGTCTCCTCGTGCCGTAAGTAACCTCCCTCTTGATAAGGTTCAGCCTATTCCCCCATAAAAACTGGAAGAACAGACTGTACACCCGAGTCCAGAGGGGTTCTGGCAACATGCACACACTGCCCAGATATATCAGCAGCGGGATCAGGTAAGTTTTAATCAGGTTCACTCTTTCCCTGAGGGTCAAAGACCAACCCTTCCACTGGTCCACCCTCTGAGCGGCGATCTTAAGCCTGCCGTCTCAGTTTTGCATGGGGTAATCCCCCTGGCCGAATTCGATGCCGAGAACTTTGGCAGAGTCTTGGGGCCCTAGAAGAGTGTCCGGGAGATCAAAGCCTGGACCTCCCTCTCCCAGCCAGAGACTCTCACACTTATCCCGGTTGATCTTGGACCCAGAAGCCTCTGAGTAGCGGTCAACCTCTGACATCACCCATTGCGCCTCCCCTCGCGAGGACACAAAAACAGTGACATCATCAGCATACGCTATTACCCTTAGAGTGGCTTCCGGTGCCGCCCGGTCCATCCCGACTCTCACCAACGGCCCACGATCAACCCTCCTAAGGAATGGGTCAATGCCGAACACGTATAAGAGTGGGCTCAGAGGACAACCCTGGCGAACACCAGACCCGACCTCAAAAGAGAGGCCAATCCAACCGTTCACAAGCGGGAAACTCTCTGCCCCTGCGTACAAAACCTTTAGCCAATTGACAAACTCCCCCGGCAGGCCATACCTCAGATGGACAGACCAGAGGTACTCGTGGTTAACCTGATCAAACGTTTTTGCCTGATCCAAGGACAGCAAGTACCCCTTCCAGTTACCAGCCCTGCCCTGCTCCACTGCCTCCCGAACACAAAGCACAGCACTAAATGTACTGCGGCCTGGAACAGAGCAGTGCTGGGTCCCCGAAAGGAGCCGGGGTGCAAACTGCACCAGCCGATTAAACAGCACCTTTGCCAAAACCTTTCTGTCCGTATTGAGAAGCACTATGGGACGCCAGTTCTCAACACGAGATCGGTCCTTACCCTTTGACAGAATGATCAGGGCAGACCTCCTCATTGACTTCGGCAGAGCGCCCGAGGAAAGACACTCATTGAATACCTCAGTCAAGAGGGGAACCAAGGCGTCCTTAAAGGTCTTATAAAACTCAGATGTTAAGCCATCCGGACCTGGCGATTTCTTGAGGGCGAGCCCTTCAATCGCCCGGCTGACTTCCTCTTCCCTGATCATCTCTGTCAAAACATCAAGAGAGGGTTCTACTCCTGGCTCAGGGACAGTTTCAGCCAGGAAAGCCGACATCACATCCCGATCTAGATCCTTCCTGCCCAAGAGGTGTGAGTTGAAGGATCTGACGACCTCCAGAATCCCTGATCTGGACCTTTTCAGGGATCCCGCACTGTCAACCAGTCCCGTGACAACTTTACCATTCACTGACATCTTGCAGTTCCTGTAAGGGTCGGGCGAGCGGTATTTCCTGTAATCCCTCTCAAAAACCAAAGATGCATGTCTATCGTACTGACACCTCTTCAGCAAGGATTTCACTCTGGAGATATCCTCACTAGAGATGAGCGAACATACTCGTCCGAGCTTGATGCTCGGTCGAGCATTAGCGTACTCGAAACTGCTCGTTGCTCGGACGAGTATTTCGCCCGCTCGAGAAAATGGCATCTCCCGCCGTTTTGCTTTTTGGCGGCCAGAAACAGAGCCAATCACAAGCCAGGAGACTCTGCACTCCACCCAGCATGACGTGGTACCCTTACACGTCGATAGCAGTGGTTGGCTGGCCAGATCAGGTGACCCTGGGATAGACTAGACGCTGCCCACGCTGCTCGGATCATTCTCTGTCTGGATGCCGCTAGGGAGAGAGCTGCTGCTGGTCAGGGAAAGCGTTAGGCTGTTCTATTAGAATAGTGTTAGGCAGGAGTGATTCTACAAGAACCCAACAGCCCTTCTTAGGGCTACAATAACGTTATACTTTTTTTTTTGTTTGTTTGTGGCTGGGCTTGCTGGCACTAGTAGTGCAGCTAGTACCATATTGTGAGGAATTTGCTGGGAGACTTGCTACCGTTGTGTTTAGCTCTTAGTGACACACATATCCACCTCAAACACCAAAGTGGGACAATTTATTAGGGGTTTGAGTAGAATTAGGCTCATGATTTTTTTTTTTTTTTTACCTTTATTTCATTTTATAGCTCAAACTCATCTTGCAAAGCACAAAATCCAGTTGTGTGCTGTCAGTGTAGGTTAGAAACTAGCCATAGCAATAGGATAGCATCGTTTTGTTAAAAAAAAATAAAAATAAATAAAAATAAACACAAATTTTTTTTTTTTCAAGTTTACACTTTAATTTGGAAAATGTTTAACCCGAGGGCTAGGGGTAGAGGATGAGGGCGTGGACGTGGGCTTCCAACTACTGCAGGGGTCAGAGGCCGTGGTCCTGGGCAGGGTGAGACACCACCTGCTGATGGGGGAGCAGGGGAACGCCGCAAAGGTACACTCCCTAGGTTCATCATGTCTCAAGTTACTGGGACTCGTGGTTGAGCACTGTTGAGGCCAGAACAGTGCGAAGAGGTGATGTCGTGGATTGCGGACAATGCTTCTAGCCATTTGTCCACCAGTCAGTCTTCCACGCAGTCCACCCATGTCACCGAAATCAGCACTCGTCCGGCTCCTCCACCTCAGCCTCCTTCCCCCCAGTCTGCCCCCTCCCACCAAAATTTGGCATTTGAACCGACATACTCTGAGGAACTGTTTTCTGGACCCTCCCCACAGTCACAAACCACTTGTCCTGCTGCTGCTGCTGAGCTATTTTCCGATGCCCAGGTTTTCCACCAGTCGCAGTCTGTGGGTGATGATGACATTATTCACGTAGTAGAAGAAGTGTGTAAAGAGGTGTTGGACGATGAGGAGACACGGTTGTCAGACAGTGGTGAAGTTGTTGTAAGGGCAGGAAGTCCGAGGGGGGAGCAGACTGAGGGATCGGAGGATGAAGAGGTGACAGACCCAAGCTGGGTTGATAGGCCGGGTGAACACAGTGCTTCTGAGACGGAGGCGAGTCCTGTAGCAGAACAGGTTGGAAGAGGCAGTGGTGGGGCCAGACGGAGAGGCAGGGCCAGAGCTGGTGCATCAGCGCCAAATGTTGCCCGTAGTCAAGCTCCCGTGGTGAGGGCTAGATTTTCAGAAGTCTGGAGGTTCTTTAGAAAAACACCGGATGACCGACGGACTGTGGTGTGCAACCTTTGCCAAACCAGGATCAGCAGGGGTTCCACCACTACTAGCTTAACTACCACCAGTATGCGCAGGCATCTGAATGCTAAACACCCCACTCAATGGCACCAAGCCCGTTCACCTCCGGCCGGGCACAAAACTGCTCCTTCCCCTGTGTCATCTGCTAGTCAGCCCCCTGCCCAGGACCCCGGCCCAAACACCTCCCGTGCGAAAACCCCATCTTCGCCTCCACGATCCTCCACAGCATCCACCAGCGTTCAGCTCTCCATACCCCAGACGCTGGAGCGCAAAAGGAGGTATAGCGCAACCCACCCACACGCCCAAGCCCTCAACGTCCACATCTCCAAGTTGCTTAGCCTGGAGATGCTGCCCTATAGGCTAGTAGAGACCGAGGCCTTTCAAAACCTCATGGCGGCGGCCGCCCCTCGGTATTCGGTCCCCAGCCGCCACTACTTTTCCCAATGTGCCGTCCCTGCCCTGCACAAGCACGTGTCAGACAACATCATCCGTGCCCTGACCAACGCCGTTTCTGACAAGGTCCACCTGACCACGGACACGTGGATGAGTGCTGCCGGGTAGGGCCACTATATATCGCTGATGGCACATTGGGTTAACTTGATGGAGGCTGGGACCGAGTCTGACCCTGGGGCTGGTCATATGCTGCCGACACCAAGGATTGTGGGGCCTACCTCGGTCCAGGTCTCAAAGGCCTACTATGCCTCCTCCTCCTCCCACCCCTCCTCCACCTCCTCCTCTGAATTACCATCCGTGGGCATGGCGCCATCAGTCGGTAGCTCTAGGCACAGCAGCAGTGCCGTCGCTAAGCGACAGCAGGCGGTGCTCAAACTGCTGAGCCTAGGCGATAAAAGGCACACCGCCCAAGAGCTATTACAGGGCATCACGGCACAGACCGATCTGTGGCTGGCACCGCTGAACCTGAAGCCAGGCATGGTTGTGTGTGACAACGGCCGTAACCTGGTGGCGGCTCTGCAACTCGGCAGACTGACACATGTGCCATGCCTGGCCCATGTGTTAAATCTCATAGTTCAGCGTTTCCTCAGGACATACCCCAATCTGTTGATCGGGAGAAAATGCATGCCGCACCAGGTGTAATTAAAAGATGATTCTTTATTATCCAAAATTTTATCCAAAATTTCTTCTAGTAAAAATAGAGTAAGTACAAAAAAGCTGTGGTTTTGCATCCTGCGTGACGTATATATACCATAGAAAAAGGTTGGTAGAGCAAAAGGAAGGCCTACGCGTTTCGGACGTGCCGCACGTCCTTACTCATGGCTAATGTTTGAGGTAATGAGACATGGATATATACTCCCAACCTCCCATCTCTTGTCCCACCCAGTCCTATGTCTGGGGGGAGGGGTGGAGTCTTAATCCTAAAATACAAGTGATAAAAACAAACAAAAAAGCTACTACTAACAATAGGATACCGACTGTTGTTAACCGTAATATATCAAAAATGGAGACACTAAATAAACACTGGAGTATTCCGGACGGAACACAGACAGAATGTAACGACTTACTGATTAGTCTCATTCACCCCAAGCGAGCCTCCGGAAGTATCTGGCGGACGCTCTCACCGGAAGTGTCCTCCGGCCGTTGTCATGCCGACCAATGCATTGGAAAAACAAACTTCCGTGTAGAGAGCTCGACAAGACAAAACATCCTACCGGAGAGGGTGAATGACAGAAACAATTTAACTGCAAATGAACAGTGTGAACCACAGATATTCGCATATTCGGTTGCAATTATCAAAGCAGAATATAAACTACAAATTTCCGTATATTCAATTACAAGGTTACCGTAGCAGAATGTGTGTACATGTGTGTTAATCATAGGGTACTGTCAGTAATGGTACATAAGTTCCCTCCTATAATTCATGCCCCTTGGATGACTTGTATTAAGAACCAGTGTCCAATAAGCTTCGCGATCTACCAATATTTTGTGTCTGTCCCCTCCCCGCTTAGGGAGATGGACCTGTTCTATAATGTAGGTCTCCAAGGATGAAATTTCACCTTTGTGGCGTTCAATAAAATGCCTGGCTGCTCCTGACAGGGACTTTCTTTTATCTACCTGTTGTAGGGCTGTAAGTTTATTCCAGTTTCGAATATCCCTGAGATGTTCAAGGAATCTTAGTTTGAACCTTCTGGTTGTGCAGCCTACGTACATATGTTCACATGTTTTACATCTAATGATATAGACAACATGGTCTGAATTACAATTAAGATACTGTGTAATATCATATGTCTGTGTATTGTTTGAATTGGAAAAGAGTTTGGTTTGTTTTGCAAAGGAGCAAGTTTTGCATGGAAATGCTCCGCATTTATAAAATCCCTTGTGATGTAACCATGTAGGCCTGTGTCGGGTTTTTGTACCAAAATAACTGGGAGACACCTTGTTGCCAATGGTGGGGGATTTTTTCGCTACAATTCTAACCCCATTCGATAGTATTTGTGCCAGACTTTGGTCAGATTGCAGAATGGGTAGGTATTTTAGAAAAATTCTTTTAATGTCATTAAATTGATTGGAGTATTGGATGGCAAGACAGGGTGTATCAGGAATCATGTTTCTATGCTGTCTACCATCCTTGCGTCTAAGTATGTCCGTGCGTTTTTTAGTGGCTACTATTGCTTCAGCCCGGTCAAGCATCCAATTAGGATATTTTCTGGTACTAAGTCTGTTTCTAATATCACAGACTTCCCATCTGTAATCCATGTCATTATTACAATTTCTGCGGGACCTGGTCATTTCCCCAATGGGGATTGCTTTAACCACATGCATAGGGTGAGCACTACGCGCGTGCAAAATGGTATTGCCCGCCGTCTTTTTGCGGTGGGTGGAGGTAGAAATAGTTCCTGACTCGTCTATCACCATCTTCAAATCTAGAAATTCCATATATGTTTTATGAGTAGAAAACGTGAACCTCAGATTGTATGTATTGTTGTTAATGTAAGTGACAAACGCTGGTACGGCAGACACATCTCCGCTCCAAACCAGGAGCAGGTCGTCTATGTATCTGCCGTACCAGCAAATGTCATTGTGATACGGATTCTGTGGAGTAAATATGAAATGTTCTTCCCACATAGCCATAACCAGGTTAGCCAGGGAGGGGGAGAATTTTGCCCCCATAGAAACTCCCTGGGTCTGTAAATAAAAACGGTCATTAAATGTAAAAAAATTGTGGGTCAAAAGATACCACGTGACCTCCTTAAGTAAAATTTGTAAATTTTGTTCATAACCTGAATATTTGGTAAGGTGAAGATCCAATGCTTGTATGGCAACCTGGTGGGGTATGGAGGTATACAGAGAGGTCACGTCGCAGCTGACCCATGAAAAGTCTTGTCTCCACGTGACCCTCTGTAGGCCTCTTAAAACATCCCCCGTGTCCTGTAGATAGCCCGGTATTCGCTTAACTAGGGGTTGTAGATATGTATCAAGCCATTGGCAAAGACGTTCGTTGAGTGAGCCTATCCCCGATACGATGGGTCTCATCGGCGGGGGGTCGGTACCTTTATGGATCTTTGGTAATGCATGCATAATGGCCATAGTGGGACTGGGTATCTTAAGGTATTGTGCCTGTTTGTCAGTGATGACCCCCAGTGCTACCCCCTCATCTATGATATGGAACATTTCCTTTGAGAATGTTTTGGTAGGGTCTGCCTGTAATAGACGGTAAGCTTGTTCGTCTGCTAACAGGTTCTCTACTTGTCCCTGATATAGATCACGACTCATCACAACAACCGTGCCACCCTTATCTGCCATTTTAATTACCCTTGTATCGTCATCAGTAAGGGATTTTAGGGCCAAACGCTGTCTGTGGGTGAGATTAGAGGAGGCACGGCTGACGTTAGAGTGGAGATCCCTCAAGTCCCGTTCCATGGCTTCTTGGAACGTGTCCATGGATTCCACCCTTGCCTGTACAGGATAAAAATTGGGATTAGAGACATCAAATACACAGGATTCAGCAATGATATTAAGTTTGTCATCATTATTGTCATTGATGTTTGCCAATGTAACTATAGTCAATTGATCTGGGAAAGTCATATCACTGAATTTATTTTCTTGGTGAGGTCGTGATAGAGCGGTGGCTTCGGGATGCATTTCCATGAAATCCATAGACTGAGGGTCTATCAAAAAATGTTTTTTGACCGTAAGTCCTCTAACGAAGCGGTTAATGTCCTTTAAAGTGTTGAACAGGTCAAAGTCACACGTCATTGAAAAATTGAGACCCATTGATAATACCCCTACTTGATCCGCAGTAAGAGGAGAGTCTGAAAGATTCAAGACGTCTTGTACACCTGGGGTATCCATGGTTACTGTTTCAGTCGTTGACTTCTGAGGTTCCGGTCCTGGATCTGAGTATTTTTTTCCTCTACGTTTCCGGCCTCCTCTCCTCGTGCGTTTTTTGGTCCTTGCTTCTTGTTTTTGGATTTTTTGTAGTACGAAGCGTTTTTTCTTTGTGTAGGTTCTACATCAGATACATCTGTATCAATATTTGAAGTTTCCACTTCAGATGAGCTAAAGGTGAGCGGTCAACTATATTTTTCTCTATTTTCATACCCCAATCTGTCTGATTTGCTCACGAAGGTGCGCCGCATCTGTGCGCATTTCAGGAAGTCCAGCACAGATGCTGCCACTCTAAGGGCAGCGCAGCCCCGCCTCCAACTGCCCGCTCACCGACTGTTGTGCGACGTGCCCACGAGGTGGAATTCAACATTAACCATGTTATCCAAAGTTTACCAGCAGCGCAGAGCGATTGTAGACTGCCATATGTCAACTTCCACCAGAACTGGTAGTCAGGTCAGTCAGCTTCCTCAAGTCTACAATGAGGAGTGGACGTGGATGTCTGATATCTGTCAGGTGCTGAGTAACTTTGAGGAGTCAACACAGATGGTCAGTGGCGATGCCGCCATCATCAGCCTCACCATCCCGCTGCTTGGCCTGTTAAAAAACTCTCTGGTCAGCATGAAGTCGGAAGCTTTGCGCTCGTCACAAGAGACGGGGGAAGAAGATTCCCTTGTTGATAGCCAAAGCACCCTCAGGTCTGTTTCTCAGCGCATATCGGAGGAGGTGGAGGTGGATGAGGAGGAAGAGGAGGAGAATGTTGGCGAGACAGAAGAGGGGACCATTGTTCAGTCCTTCACTGTTCAGCGTGTATGGGCAGAAGAAGAGGAGTTGGAGGAGGAGGAAATGGACAGTCAGGCCAGTGAGGGGAGTGAATTCTTGCGCGTTGGGACTCTGGCGCATATGGCAGATTTCATGCTAGGCTGCCTATCCCGTGACCCTCGCGTTCAAAGAATTTATTCCAGCACCGATTACTGGGTATTCACTCTCCTGGACCCACGGTACAAGCAAAATCTTTCCACTCTCATCCCTGGAGAGGAAAGGAGTGTGAGAATGCATGAATACCAGCAGGCCCTGGTGCACAAGCTGAAACAGTATTTCCCTTCTGACAGCGCTAGCGGCAGAGTGCGTAGTTCTGCGGGACAAGTAGCCAGGGAGAGTAGGCGAGCAGGCAGCTTGTCCAGCACTGGCAAGGGTACGCTTTACAAGGCTTTTGCCAGCTTTATGTCACCCCAGCAAGACACTGTCACCTGTCCCCAGTCTCGGCAGAGTAGGGCTGATCTTTACAGAAAGATGGTGAGGGAGTACGTAGCTGACCATACCATCGTCCTAAATGATCACACAGCTCCCTACAACTACTGGGTTTCAAAGCTGGACATGTGGCACGAACTGGCGCTCTACGCCTTGGAGGTTCTTGCCTGCCCTGCCGCTAGCGTGTTGTCCGAGCGGGTTTTCAGTGCATCTGGTGGCATCATCACTGATAAGCGTACACGCCTGTCGACTGACAGCGCTGACAGGCTGACGCTTATTAAGCTCTTTGTACACTAAATCAGAGGAAACTACATATTTTTTGCCAGGGCCAACTGGCTCTAGCTATAGTACTCTATGTATTTAATTTTTCTGGAGGGCCACCTACCCGGTCCTCTGTTTTAAGTAATTTTTGGGAGTGCCACATACAGGCACTCAATGGGGCACATTTACTTACCCGGCCCATTCGCGATCCAGCGGCGCGTTCTCTGCACAGGATTCGGGTCCGGCTGGGATTTAAGATGGTAGTTCCTCCGCCGTCCACCAGGTGGCGCTGCAGCGCCGAAAATAATCTTAACGCCCCGGAATGCACCATCCCATAGAAGGTGAAGGTGAGCGCTCCCCAAGCGACACATTTTCGGTTTTTAAATGCGGCGGTTTTTCCGAATACGTCGGGTTTTCGTTCGGCCACGCCCCCCCCCGATTTCTGTCGCGCGCATGCCGGCCCCGATGCGCCACAATCCGATCGCGTGCGCCAAAAACCCGGGGCAATTCATGTACAAGCGGCGCAAATCGGAAATATTCGGGTAACACGTCGGGAAAACGCGAATCGGGCCCTTAGTAAATGACCCCCAATCTATTTAATTTTTCTGGAGGACCACCTACCTGCTCCTCTGGTTTGAAAACTTTTTTGGACTGCCACATACAGGCACTATCCAAATTAAATTGTCTCCATAGCAGCCTCTACATGTCGTCTTCTTAGCTGCCTCCACACGTTGTCTCCATTGCTACCTCCACACATCATCTCCATAGCTGCCTCCAAAAGTCGTCCATATAGCTGCCTCCATACATGGTCTCCTTATCAAACGAACTGTGTCAGGCAGAATTTTGGGTTGTTTTCATGGCTTCCACATCAAACTTGTTAACTTTGTCGCCACCCTGCTGTGTAATCCACAAAATATACTGGCAAACTTTTATCATTTACTGATATTATTTCAGCGCTTCTTGTGCATCTGTTTACATTCCCCTCACCCGCCATATCCTAAACTTATAAGAACGCTACTACACTTGATCTTATACAAAAGGTTCTTAGAAGTGCTGTTTGGGGAGTAGCCTAGAGACAGGGGCTTGGATTGGCGAAAGCTCGCCTGGCAGCGGAGCGCCAGCTCCATGCCAAGATCCAACTAACATAGTTTTAACTGCAGCACCTTTAATCTACTACTAGTTCACTGCCTCCATACATCGTCCCCTTATCAAACGAGCTGTGTCAGGCAGAATTTTCAGGTGTTTCACCAGATACATAGTGGAACTCGGCCCATCTGTCGCCGCCATTCTGGAGACCTGAAGTTGCAATCATAGCAGCGCAATATGGATGCCCCATACTGTCGCTCTTAATCATGGAACCATTTCCGAAAAAACTATTAAAAATAGAACCACTATGCTATTCCATTATTCCTAGGTGAAATATTCAAACGACCCCGCCTGCTTTGAAAATTATAATTTTTTCAAAGTAAACGCTTCTGGCCCCCAGGCCCATTTTGGGTGGGGAGGAGCCGAGAGACAGGGGCTTGGACAGGTGAAAGCTCGCCTGGCAGTGGACCGCCAGCTCCATCCCAAGATTAGGCAGCCTCAGAGGCATCCATGCATGCTGCCCCTGCTGTTTCCTGTCCATTTTGCCTCCACGATCCTCCACAGCGTCCACCAATGTCTCCATGTGCAACTTTCAACTCTCTATACCCCAGACGCTGGAGCGCAAGAGGATATACAGCACATCATCCCCTTATCAAACGAGCTGTGTCAGGCAGAATGTTCAGGTGTTTCACCAGATACATAGTGGAACTCGGCCCATCTGTCGCCGCCATGCTGGAGACCTGAAGTTGCAATCATAGCAGCGCAATATGGATGCCCCATACTGTCTAGCCTGCCACTGCTGCCGCTGCCTCTGCATGCCGTCCCCTATAGTGTCAGGGTCAATTATTGGATGTTTTAGATGCTATCTAGCCTCATTCGGTCACTCTGTCATGGCCATGCTGTTGCCCATAATTTTGGCATAATGGTGCGATTATGCAGCCTCAGAGGCATCCATGCATGCTGCCCCTGCTGTTTCCTGTCCATTTCCGTGGTGTTTCCATCCTTTTCTGAGGTTCCCAGGTGTTTGGCCAAGCTTCCCTGTGCAGAGCCTTGGTCCCCTTGAAAAATGCTCAAGT
The DNA here is from genome assembly GCF_040894005.1 of Engystomops pustulosus. Taxonomy (NCBI): domain Eukaryota; kingdom Metazoa; phylum Chordata; class Amphibia; order Anura; family Leptodactylidae; genus Engystomops; species Engystomops pustulosus. The sequence continues at coordinate 255,728,714 of NC_092412.1, read as the reverse complement.
CTCCCATTGACTTCAATGGGGCTCGTTATTCGAGACGAGCACTCGAGCATCGGGAAAAGTTTGTCTCGAATAACGAGCACCCGAGCATTTTAGTGCTCGCTCATCTCTAATGAGAATCTATTCCTCTCTTGATACATCCCATTATTTTATTTGCTTTAGCAGCAGCCGCCTGGCTCTGGTCACTAAAATTAAGTTTCACATCCACCAATACCCCCAAGTCCTTTTCAGCTTCAGTTTTACTAAGTAATTGACCGTTTAGAACATAATTATACTTTTTGTTTCCATGGCCCAAGTGCATAACTTTACATTTATCTACATTAAATCTCATCAACCATTTCTCTGCCCACTCCTCAAGCTTCCACAAATCCCTCTGTAATGCTAAACTATCGACCTCAGTATTTATTACTTTACACAGCTTAGTATCATCTGCAAATATTGAAACTTGACTGTGTAAACCCACTACAAGGTCATTAATAAAAATATTAAAAAGAAGTGGCCCCAATACTGACCCCTGTGGCACTCCACTGGTAACATCAACCCAATCTGAGAATGTGCCATTAATGACCACCCTCTGTTTTCTATCACTAAGCCAATTACTTACCCAAATACACAGATTTTCTCCTATTCCCAGCAGTCTCATTTTATATACCAACCTTTTATGTGGCACGGTGTCAAATGCCTTTGAAAAGTCCAGATATACAACATCCACAGCGTCCCCCAGATCCAGTCTTGAACTTACCTCCTCGTAGAAACCAATCAGATTAGTCTGACAGGACCGATCTCTCATAAACCCATGCTGACGCTGGGTTATAAGGTTGTGCACAGTGAGATACTCCAGGATAGCATCTCTAATAAACCCCTCAAATATTTTCCCCACCACAGCAGTTAGACTTACGGGTCTGTAGTTTCCAGGATCGCTATTTGATCCTTTTTTGTATATTGGTACCACATTTGCTATGCGCCATTCCTGTGGAACATAACCAGTCCTCAGTGAATCTTCAAATATTAAAAATAACGGTCTGTCTATCACGGTACATAATTCATGCAGAACCCGGGGGTGTATGCCATCTGGCCCAGGTGATTTATCTATCTTAGTGGTTGCGAGGCGGCGCCGTACCTCTTCCTGGGTTAAACTGTTGACATTCCAAAGAGAATGTACATTATTCCTCATTGTGTCTTCCACCAGGGGATTTTCCTGGGTAAAGACAGTTGAGAAGGCGACATTCAGTAGATTGGCCCTTTCCTCGTCTCCTTCCACCATGACCCCCATGTTATTTCTTAGGGGACCCACACTCTCTGTTTTTAGTTTCTTATCATTTATATACTTGAAAAATAATTTGGGATTATTTTTGCTCTCCCTGGCAATATTTCTCTCAGTCTCTATTTCTGCTTTTTACAGGATTTATTTTTCTCTCTATAATCCTGTAATGCCTCATCGCTACCTTCACGTTTTAGCACCTTAAACGCTTTATCTTTCTCGCTTATTGCTTTCCTTACAAGACTAGTTAGCCACATAGGGTTTTTCTTGTTCCTTTTATGCTTTTTCCCATAAGGTATGTGTTTCTCACAGGACTTTTTCAGAATATATGAGAAAAAGTCCCATTTTTAGGGGGGGGCTTTTGTCTTTGAGAACATTATCCCAGTCTATGCCTTTAAGGTCTTCCCTTAGTTGATGAAAATTTGCCCTCCTGAAGTTTAGAGTGTTGGTTGCCCCCTCCCTAATGTTCTTAGTAAAGCGTAATACAAAATCATTGATATTATGATCACCATTCCCCAGGTTCCCCCCAACCTGTAGTTAAGGATAAGTTGGGGATGGAGGCTGGCTGGATATATACGCTGAGGGTCATGGGCTGGCTAGCTGTATACTGGGGGGGGGGCATGGGCTGGCTAGCTGTATACTGGGGGTGTTGGACTGGCTGGCTATATACTGGGGGCAGGGGACTTAATAGCTTTATACTGGGGGTATGGGCTGACTATATACTTGGGTTAGGTGATAGTTATATACTGGGGGGCAGGGGGCTGAATAGCTTTATACTGGGGGAAGGGAAAGGCTATATACTAGGGACAGGGGGCTTTCTATATACTGATGGCAGGGTGATATCTAGCAATATACTAGGGGGCAGGGTGCCGGCTATATACTGGGGGCAGGGGGCTAGCTAGCTATATACTGCAGAGGTCTGGCTATATACAGAGGGAGAGGTGCTGGCTATCTATATACTGAGGCAGGGTCTGGATATATAGTAAGGGGAATGAGCTGGCTATATATTGGGGGTCATCAGTGACATACTGGGGCAGGGGCTGGCTATATACTGGAGGAAAGGGGTTGAATAGCCTTATACTGAGGGTATGGGCTAACTGGTTATATACTGGGGGCCAGGGGCTGGCTATATATTGGGGCGGCAGGTGGCTGTCTGGCTATATACTGGGGAAGGGGTCTAAATAGCTATATACTGGTGGCAGGTGCAGGCTATCGACTGTGGCAGGGGGCTGGCTATCTATTTAATGGGGGCAGGGGGGTGACTAGCTATATACTGGGGACAGGATGCTGGCTAGCTTTATACTGGGGGCAAGGGACTAGCTGACTGGTTGGATATATACTTGGGCAGGAGGCTGGCTATATACAGGGGGCAGGGTGCGGTCTATATACTGTGGGCAGGGGGCTGGCTATATACAGGGGGCAGGGTGCGGTCTATATACTGTGGGCAGGGGGCTGGCTATATGCAGGGGACTGGCTGGTTGGCTATATTCTTTGGCTGGCTGTATACCGAGGGGCAGGGAACTGCATATCTATATACCTGGGACAGAGGACTAGCTAGCTATATACTGGGGGACAGGGGAATAAATAGCTATATACTGGGGCTGGCTGGCTATAAACTGGGGGCTGGTTATATACTAAGAGGCAGGGGGCTGGCTATATACTGGGGCAGAGGTGGACTAGCTTGGGGCAGGGGGATGAATAACTATATACTCGGGGCAGGGGGCTATATATTGGATGGAGGTTGTGACCAGTGCATTGTCCACCCTAAGCTTATACTCGAGTCAATAGTTTTTTTTGTGTTGAAATTAGGAGCCTCTGCTTCTATTCAGGTCTACGGGTCTTTTTTTTTTAACTGTGGTGCCCCCACAGGAGTATTAAGGTATTGCATAGCTCTTTTCCTCCAAAGAGAGATAATCCTCTATGCAAATACATAGTGAATATGTTCCCCTTGATGTTTGCCAAATTCCTTCATCATTTCAATTCTCCACCCATATTTATTTTTTTTATAATCAGTCTCAACTTCTTTAAAGGACATCTACCACCCCAATGAAAGACTGTATGCAAATGAGCCTGAAGGGCTCCAGGCTCCTTTAACACCTATGTAGCCTGGAGCCCCCCAGGCTCATTTGCATACAGTCCTCCTTCCTGGTGGTAGGCAAAGTCTCACCGCACAGTATTAACAATAGAAACATAATGGGGCACATTTACTTACCCGGTCCTATCGCGATCCCACGGTGCTTTTTCTGACGAGGATTTGGGTTTGGTGCGATTCTTAAGGTCATGCGTCCAATTTCCTGCAGGTGTCGCTGCGGCACAGAGGTCCGCCGGACTTCACCTTCTTCTTCCTGGTGCATGTGAGTGCTGATCTTGCTGCAACACATTTGGTTTTTTAAATTCTGCGTTTTTTCCGAATCCGTTGGGTTGTCCTATGGCTACGCCCCCCGATTCCTGTTGCGTGCAAGCCGTCACCAATGCGCCACAATCCGATTGCGTGTGCGCCAAAAATCCGGGGCAATTAGGCGCAAAACAGAAATATTCAGGAAAACCCGACAGAATTGCGGTCCGTGGACCCGTAGTAAATGAGCCCCAATGTTTTCCATGAACACGCAGCCCGTTCTCTATGATCCAAGGGCTCTTTCAAAAAAATGATTTTTCTCTTCTCTGCAAAAATTTCTAAATTTGAAATCCAGCAGCGCCACCTCCTGGCAGGTTATGATATTGCATCTGGGATGGTTTTTTTTCTAATTACGCTCGTGGTATCTTATCTGCTGGAAAACAGAGGCATCACCTGAAAGGTGCGGGACGCTCTGATGAAGGTGTTCATGTTTCTCCGAGATAAACCCATTCAAAGCGGGATAGACCCCCCCCATCTATCAGGCCGGGGAGCCGCTGCCACGGGGTATGTAAAGCGGTGATACTCTTATTTTTCTGCCTTGGCATCTTAAAGGAGCCGCGCGCCACCTGATAGAAGGCGTGAAATTTCCTTCCGGATAAGATACTTTGTAATATTTTTTTGAACGTTTTCTTTCTTCCTTCTCTGGATGAAGTTCAATGCTGTAAAATCCTTCAAAAATGTATAAAGTTTTTTGGGGGTTTTTTTTCGGTAGATTGTGACAGCGAGATGAACATGACTGTAATGTGAATGTACGGCCAAGACATTGAAGCTTCTGCTTTTATCTCCGGCGCCGGCAGAATCTGCTGGAAGTGACGGATCAGTTGGAAGCTTCACATCCTCATCGTGTATCCGGGTGATGGCTTCACTACAGGGCCATATTATCATATTCTACAAAGCTGGAATGGCAGGGGTTAAACTATTTTGGATTGTGTCCACTTGTCGGACAACTTTTTTAGTTAAACAACCTTTCTGATATTGGGCTAGAAGGGAGCAATCACTTCTCTGCAGCGCCTCCGCAGGAGAAATGGAGTACTGCACTGTTATTAAAATGCATAACCTCACCAGCTTTATTCATAGGGGTCTTCAAGCCCCCTGTTCTTCCACTTACTAAGAGATTGGACACTTTTACCATATCCTGTGCATATGGGAAAACTTACTCTTATGCAGCAATTCTTTAACCCCCATTCACCATCATAGAGCTGAGTTGCAATACCAACCACGACCTGTAGATACATGTGGTGCTGTTTTTGGAAGAAGGTAGATATGTTTTTGCTGATTCTGTACATCCCCTTTAATAGATACCATTCTGACTTCTTGCACCTGCTGCTAGTGATGGAAGATTAGAATAAGTAGCTGAAACCCCCCAGAGATAGATTTTGGGCAGAAGACGCAGGACTGGACCCGTATTGCAGTATTTCTTGAGCACTATATGGTAGTATTGTGCACTCTATGAGACAAACAGAACAGAATTGTGACGGCTGGATACATTGGGGCACATTTACTTACCCGGTCCATTCGCATTCCAGCGGCGGCTTCTCCGACGAGCGTTCGGGTCTTCCGGCGATTCATGAAGGTCCTGCGCCCGATGTCCACCAGGTGTCGCTGCTGCGCCGAAGTCCGCCGAGGTGCCCCGGAGTTCATCATCTTCATCGTGGTGCATGTGAGTATGGCCCGTGCAACCAATTTTTTTTTTAAATGCGGCGGTTTTTCCGAATCCATCGGGTTTTCCGACGGCCACGCCCCCCGATTTCCGTTGCGTGCATGCCAGCGCCGATGCGCCACAATCCGATCGCGTGCGCCAAAATCCCAGGGCAATTCAGGGAAAATCGCCGCAAATCGGAAATATTCGGGTAACACGTCGGGAAAACGCGAATCGGGCCCTTAGTAAATGACCCCCATTATATCTGTGTAGTGAGTCCAGGTTCTAGTGAACACAGCGCCACCTTATACTCAGGAGTTACAAAGTATAAAGCCGTGTAAAGACCACAAGTCACATGCTAAAGGACCAGTCTGCAACCAGTGTTCTGTATTGTCCCTGGAGAGATGTGTAATCAGACCTTTGTGTATGATGTTAGTAGCAGCAGGACTGTGATATATGGATTTACATTCTAGTATTCTGGGGATGACCATGCACTGCTGTGAGCTTAGCTCTTAGTGCCTGTCCCTCTAGTAGAAGGCTTCTTGTTGAATAATGCATTAGGGTCCGGGCTGTAGAGCCGCTCAGTGCACAGCACTAGGCAAAGTACACATTAAGAACACCCTGTAGGGGGCGCCAGCAGCCGTAGTTGCATTAGGGCTCATAGTCATTGATGACTCTATGATCTTCTCTGGTGTTTCTCATATCCCATTGTAGAGGTATCTATCCACCACATATAGAGCCGAGCTTCTGTATCTAATCCATATGACATAGGTATCCACCACATGTAGAGCTGAGCTTCTGTATCTAATCCATATGACATAGGTATCCACCACATATAGAGCCGAGCTTCTGTATCTAATCCATATGACATAGGTATCCACCACATATAGAGCTGAGCTTCTGTATCTAATCCATATGACATAGGTATCCACCACATATAGAGCCGAGCTTCTGTATCTAATCCATATGACATAGGTATCCACCACATATAGAGCTGAGCTTCTGTATCTAATCCATATGACATAGGTATCCACCACATATAGAGCTGAGCTTCTGTATCTAATCCATATGACATAGGTATCCACCACATATAGAGCCGAGCTTCTGTATCTAATCCATATGACATAGGTATCCACCACATATAGAGCCGAGCTTCTGTATCTAATCCATATGACATAGGTATCCACCACATATAGAGCTGAGCTTCTGTATCTAATCCATATGACATAGGTATCCACCACATATAGAGCCGAGCTTCTGTATCTAATCCATATGACATAGGTATCCACCACATATAGAGCCGAGCTTCTGTATCTAATCCATATGACATAGGTATCCACCACATATAGAGCTGAGCTTCTGTATCTAATCCATATGACATAGGTATCCACCACATATAGAGCTGAGCTTCTGTATCTAATCCATATGACATAGGTATCTACCACATATAGAGCTGAGCTTCTGTATCTAATCCATATGACATAGGTATCCACCACATATAGAGCCGAGCTTCTGTATCTAATCCATATGACATAGGTATCCACCACATATAGAGCTGAGCTTCTGTATCTAATCCATATGACATAGGTATCTACCACATATAGAGCTGAGCTTCTGTATCTAATCCATATGACATAGGTATCCACCACATGTAGAGCTGAGCTTCTGTATCTAATCCATATGACATAGGTATCTACCACATATAGAGCTGAGCTTCTGTATCTAATCCATATGACATAGGTATCCACCACATATAGAGCCGAGCTTCTGTATCTAATCCATATGACATAGGTATCCACCACATATAGAGCCGAGCTTCTGTATCTAATCCATATGACATAGGTATCCACCACATATAGAGCCGAGCTTCTGTATCTAATCCATATGACATAGGTATCCACCACATATAGAGCCGAGCTTCTGTATCTAATCCATATGACATAGGTATCCACCACATATAGAGCCGAGCTTCTGTATCTAATCCATATGACATAGGTATCCACCACATATAGAGCCGAGCTTCTGTATCTAATCCATATGACATAGGTATCCACCACATGTAGAGCCGAGCTTCTGTATCTAATCCATATGACATAGGTATCCACCACATATAGAGCTGAGCTTCTGTATCTAATCCATATCACATAGGTATCCACCACATATAGAGCCGAGCTTCTGTATCTAATCCATATGACATAGGTATCTACCACATATAGAGCTGAGCTTCTGTATCTAATCCATATGACATAGGTATCCACCACATATAGAGCCGAGCTTCTGTATCTAATCCATATGACATAGGTATCCACCACATATAGAGCCGAGCTTCTGTATCTAATCCATATGACATAGGTATCCACCACATATAGAGCTGAGCTTCTGTATCTAATCCATATGACATAGGTATCCACCACATATAGAGCCGAGCTTCTGTATCTAATCCATATGACATAGGTATCCACCACATATAGAGCCGAGCTTCTGTATCTAATCCATATGACATAGGTATCCACCACATATAGAGCTGAGCTTCTGTATCTAATCCATATGACATAGGTATCCACCACATATAGAGCCGAGCTTCTGTATCTAATCCATATGACATAGGTATCCACCACATATAGAGCCGAGCTTCTGTATCTAATCCATATGACATAGGTATCCACCACATATAGAGCCGAGCTTCTGTATCTAATCCATATGACATAGGTATCCACCACACATAGAGCCGAGCTTCTGTATCTAATCCATATGACATAGGTATCCACCACATATAGAGCTGAGCTTCTGTATCTAATCCATATGACATAGGTATCCACCGCATATAGAGCCGAGCTTCTGTATCTAATCCATATGACATAGGTATCCACCACATATAGAGCCGAGCTTCTGTATCTAATCCATATGACATAGGTATCCACCGCATATAGAGCTGAGCTTCTGTATCTAATCCATATGACATAGGTATCCACCACATATAGAGCTGAGCTTCTGTATCTAATCCATATGACATAGGTATCCACCACATATAGAGCTGAGCTTCTGTATCTAATCCATATGACATAGGTATCCACCACATGTAGAGCTGAGCTTCTGTATCTAATCCATATGACATAGGTATCCACCACATATAGAGCTGAGCTTCTGTATCTAATCCATATGACATAGGTATCCACCGCATATAGAGCCGAGCTTCTGTATCTAATCCATATGACATAGGTATCTACCACATATAGAGCTGAGCTTCTGTATCTAATCCATATGACATAGGTATCCACCACATATAGAGCTGAGCTTCTGTATCTAATCCATATGACATAGGTATCCACCACATATAGAGCTGAGCTTCTGTATCTAATCCATATGACATAGGTATCCACCACATATAGAGCCGAGCTTCTGTATCTAATCCATATGACATAGGTATCCACCACATATAGAGCCGAGCTTCTGTATCTAATCCATATGACATAGGTATCCACCACATATAGAGCTGAGCTTCTGTATCTAATCCATATGACATAGGTATCCACCACATATAGAGCTGAGCTTCTGTATCTAATCCATATGACATAGGTATCCACCACATATAGAGCCGAGCTTCTGTATCTAATCCATATGACATAGGTATCCACCACATATAGAGCTGAGCTTCTGTATCTAATCCATATGACATAGGTATCCACCGCATATAGAGCTGAGCTTCTGTATCTAATCCATATGACATAGGTATCCACCACATATAGAGCCGAGCTTCTGTATCTAATCCATATGACATAGGTATCCACCACATATAGAGCTGAGCTTCTGTATCTAATCCATATGACATAGGTATCCACCGCATATAGAGCTGAGCTTCTGTATCTAATCCATATGACATAGGTATCCACCGCATATAGAGCTGAGCTTCTGTATCTAATCCATATGACATAGGTATCTACCACATATAGAGCTGAGCTTCTGTATCTAATCCATATGACATAGGTATCCACCACATATAGAGCTGAGCTTCTGTATCTAATCCATATGACATAGGTATCCACCACATATAGAGCTGAGCTTCTGTATCTTATCCATATGACATAGGTATCCACCACATGTAGAGCCGAGCTTCTGTATCTAATCCATATGACATAGGTATCCACCACATATAGAGCTGAGCTTCTGTATCTAATCCATATGACATAGGTATCTACCACAAATAGAGCTGAGCTTCTGTATCTAATCCATATGACATAGGTATCCACCACATATAGAGCTGAGCTTCTGTATCTAATCCATATGACATAGGTATCTACCACATATAGAGCTGAGCTTCTGTACCTAATCCATATGACATAGGTATCCACCACATATAGAGCCGAGCTTCTGTATCTAATCCATATGACATAGGTATCCACCACATATAGAGCCGAGCTTCTGTATCTAATCCATATGACATAGGTATCCACCACATATAGAGCTGAGCTTTTGTATCTAATCCATATGACATAGGTATCCACCACACATAGAGCCAAGCTTCTGTATCTAATCCATATGACATAGGTATCCACCACATATAGAGCTGAGCTTCTGTATCTAATCCATATGACATAGGTATCCACCACATATAGAGCTGAGCTTCTGTATCTAATCCATATGACATAGGTATCCACCACATATAGAGCCGAGCTTCTGTATCTAATCCATATGACATAGGTATCCACCGCATATAGAGCTGAGCTTCTGTATCTAATCCATATGACATAGGTATCCACCGCATATAGAGCTGAGCTTCTGTATCTAATCCATATGACATAGGTATCCACCACATATAGAGCTGAGCTTCTGTATCTAATCCATATGACATAGGTATCTACCACATATAGAGCTGAGCTTCTGTATCTAATCCATATGACATAGGTATCTACCACATATAGAGCTGAGCTTCTGTATCTAATCCATATGACATAGGTATCCACCACATATAGAGCTGAGCTTCTGTATCTAATCCATATGACATAGGTATCCACCACATATAGAGCTGAGCTTCTGTATCTAATCCATATGACATAGGTATCCACCACATATAGAGCCGAGCTTCTGTATCTAATCCATATGACATAGGTATCCACCACATATAGAGCTGAGCTTCTGTATCTAATCCATATGACATAGGTATCCACCACATATAGAGCTGAGCTTCTGTATCTAATCCATATGACATAGGTATCCACCACATATAGAGCTGAGCTTCTGTATCTAATCCATATGACATAGGTATCCACCACATATAGAGCTGAGCTTCTGTATCTAATCCATATGACATAGGTATCCACCACATATAGAGCTGAGCTTCTGTATCTAATCCATATGACATAGGTATCCACCACATATAGAGCCAAGCTTCTGTATCTAATCCATATGACATAGGTATCCACCACATATAGAGCTGAGCTTCTGTATCTAATCCATATGACATAGGTATCCACCACATATAGAGCTGAGCTTCTGTATCTAATCCATATGACATAGGTATCCACCACATATAGAGCTGAGCTTCTGTATCTAATCCATATGACATAGGTATCCACCACATATAGAGCTGAGCTTCTGTATCTAATCCATATGACATAGGTATCCACCACATATAGAGCCGAGCTTCTGTATCTAATCCATATGACATAGGTATCCACCACATATAGAGCTGAGCTTCTGTATCTAATCCATATGACATAGGTATCCACCACATATAGAGCTGAGCTTCTGTATCTAATCCATATGACATAGGTATCCACCACATATAGAGCTGAGCTTCTGTATCTAATCCATATGACATAGGTATCCACCACATGTAGAGCCGAGCTTCTGTATCTAATCCATATGACATAGGTATCCACCACATATAGAGCTGAGCTTCTGTATCTAATCCATATGACATAGGTATCTACCACAAATAGAGCTGAGCTTCTGTATCTAATCCATATGACATAGGTATCCACCACATATAGAGCTGAGCTTCTGTATCTAATCCATATGACATAGGTATCCACCACATATAGAGCCGAGCTTCTGTATCTAATCCATATGACATAGGTATCCACCACATATAGAGCCGAGCTTCTGTATCTAATCCATATGACATAGGTATCTACCACATATAGAGCTGAGCTTCTGTATCTAATCCATATGACATAGGTATCCACCACATATAGAGCCGAGCTTCTGTATCTAATCCATATGACATAGGTATCCACCACATATAGAGCCGAGCTTCTGTATCTAATCCATATGACATAGGTATCCACCACATATAGAGCTGAGCTTCTGTATCTAATCCATATGACATAGGTATCCACCGCATATAGAGCTGAGCTTCTGTATCTAATCCATATGACATAGGTATCCACCACATATAGAGCTGAGCTTCTGTATCTAATCCATATGACATAGGTATCCACCACATATAGAGCCGAGCTTCTGTATCTAATCCATATGACATAGGTATCCACCACATATAGAGCTGAGCTTCTGTATCTAATCCATATGACATAGGTATCCACCACATATAGAGCTGAGCTTCAGTATCTAATCCATATGACATAGGTATCCACCACATATAGAGCTGAGCTTCTGTATCTAATCCATATGACATAGGCATCCACCACATATAGAGCTGAGCTTCTGTATCTAATCCATATGACATAGTTATCTACCACATATAGAGCTGAGCTTCTGTATCTAATCCATATGACATAGGTATCTACCACATATAGAGCTGAGCTTCTGTATCTAATCCATATGACATAGGTATCCACCACATATAGAGCTGAGCTTCTGTATCTAATCCATATGACATAGGTATCTACCACATATAGAGCTGAGCTTCTGTATCTAATCCATATGACATAGGTATCCACCACATATAGAGCCGAGCTTCTGTATCTAATCCATATGACATAGGTATCTACCACATATAGAGCTGAGCTTCTGTATCTAATCCACATAGGTATCCACCACATATAGAGCAGAGCTTCTGTATCTAATCCATATGACATAGGTATCCACCACATATAGAGCCGAGCTTCTGTATCTAATCCATATGACATAGGTATCCACCACATATAGAGCCGAGCTTCTGTATCTAATCCATATGACATAGGTATCCACCACATATAGAGCCGAGCTTCTGTATCTAATCCATATGACATAGGTATCCACCACATATAGAGCTGAGCTTCTGTATCTAATCCATATGACATAGGTATCCACCACATATAGAGCTGAGCTTCTGTATCTAATCCATATGACATAGGTATCCACCACATATAGAGCTGAGCTTCTGTATCTAATCCATATGACATAGGTATCTACCACATATAGAGCTGAGCTTCTGTATCTAATCCATATGACATAGGTATCCACCACATATAGAGCTGAGCTTCTGTATCTAATCCATATGACATAGGTATCTACCACATATAGAGCTGAGCTTCTGTATCTAATCCATATGACATAGGTATCCACCACATATAGAGCTGAGCTTCTGTATCTAATCCATATGACATAGGTATCCACCACATATAGAGCTGAGCTTCTGTATCTAATCCATATGACATAGGTATCTACCACATATAGAGCTGAGCTTCTGTATCTAATCCATATGACATAGGTATCTACCACATATAGAGCTGAGCTTCTGTATCTAATCCATATGACATAGGTATCCACCACATATAGAGCCGAGCTTCTGTATCTAATCCATATGACATAGGTATCCACCACATATAGAGCTGAGCTTCTGTATCTAATCCATATGACATAGGTATCCACCACATATAGAGCTGAGCTTCTGTATCTAATCCTTATGACATAGGTATCCACCACACATAGAGCCAAGCTTCTGTATCTAATCCATATGACATAGGTATCCACCACATATAGAGCCGAGCTTCTGTATCTAATCCATATGACATAGGTATCCACCGCATATAGAGCTGAGCTTCTGTATCTAATCCATATGACATAGGTATCCACCACATATAGAGCTGAGCTTCTGTATCTAATCCATATGACATAGGTATCCACCACATATAGAGCTGAGCTTCTGTATCTAATCCATATGACATAGGTATCCACCACATATAGAGCCGAGCTTCTGTATCTAATCCATATGACATAGGTATCCACCACATATAGAGCTGAGCTTCTGTATCTAATCCATATGACATAGGTATCCACCACATATAGAGCTGAGCTTCTGTATCTAATCCATATGACATAGGTATCCACCACATATAGAGCCGAGCTTCTGTATCTAATCCATATGACATAGGTATCCACCACATATAGAGCCGAGCTTCTGTATCTAATCCATATGACATAGGTATCCACCACATATAGAGCCGAGCTTCTGTATCTAATCCATATGACATAGGTATCCACCACATGTAGAGCCGAGCTTCTGTATCTAATCCATATGACATAGGTATCCACCACATATAGAGCTGAGCTTCTGTATCTAATCCATATGACATAGGTATCCACCACATATAGAGCCGAGCTTCTGTATCTAATCCATATGACATAGGTATCCACCACATATAGAGCCGAGCTTCTGTATCTAATCCATATGACATAGGTATCCACCACATATAGAGCCAAGCTTCTGTATCTAATCCATATGACATAGGTATCCACCACATATAGAGCTGAGCTTCTGTATCTAATCCATATGACATAGGTATCCACCACATATAGAGCTGAGCTTCTGTATCTAATCCATATGACATAGGTATCCACCACATATAGAGCCGAGCTTCTGTATCTAATCCATATGACATAGGTATCCACCACATATAGAGCTGAGCTTCTGTATCTAATCCATATGACATAGGTATCCACCACATATAGAGCTGAGCTTCTGTATCTAATCCATATGACATAGGTATCCACCACATATAGAGCCGAGCTTCTGTATCTAATCCATATGACATAGGTATCCACCACATATAGAGCCGAGCTTCTGTATCTAATCCATATGACATAGGTATCCACCACATATAGAGCTGAGCTTCTGTATCTAATCCATATGACATAGGTATCTACCACATATAGAGCTGAGCTTCTGTATCTAATCCATATGACATAGGTATCCACCACATATAGAGCCGAGCTTCTGTATCTAATCCATATGACATAGGTATCTACCACACATAGAGCTGAGCTTCTGTATCTAATCCATATGACATAGGTATCCACCACATATAGAGCCGAGCTTCTGTATCTAATCCATATGACATAGGTATCCACCACATATAGAGCTGAGCTTCTGTATCTTATCCATATGACATAGGTATCCACCACATATAGAGCCGAGCTTCTGTATCTAATCCATATGACATAGGTATCTACAACATATAGAGCCGAGCTTCTGTATCTAATCCATATGACATAGGTATCCACCGCATATAGAGCTGAGCTTCTGTATCTAATCCATAGGACATAGGTATCCACCACATATAGAGCTGAGCTTCTGTATCTAATCCATATGACATAGGTATCCATCACATATAGAGCCGAGCTTCTGTATCTAATCCATATGACATAGGTATCCACCACATATAGAGCTGAGCTTCTGTATCTAATCCATATGACATAGGTATCCACCACATATAGAGCTGAGCTTCTGTATCTAATCCATAAGACATAGGTATCCACCACATATAGAGCCGAGCTTCTGTATCTAATCCATATGACATAGGTATCCACCACATATAGAGCCGAGCTTCTGTATCTAATCCATATGACATAGGTATCCACCACATATAGAGCTGAGCTTCTGTATCTAATCCATATGACATAGGTATCCACCACATATAGAGCCGAGCTTCTGTATCTAATCCATATCACATAGGTATCCACCACATATAGAGCCGAGCTTCTGTATCTAATCCATATGACATAGGTATCCACCACATATAGAGCCGAGCTTCTGTATCTAATCCATATGACATAGGTATCCACCACATATAGAGCCGAGCTTCTGTATCTAATCCATATGACATAGGTATCCACCGCATATAGAGCTGAGCTTCTGTATCTAATCCATATGACATAGGTATCCACCACATATAGAGCTGAGCTTCTGTATCTAATCCATATGACATAGGTATCCACCACATATAGAGCCGAGCTTCTGTATCTAATCCATATGACATAGGTATCCACCACATATAGAGCTGAGCTTCTGTATCTAATCCATATGACATAGGTATCCACCACATATAGAGCTGAGCTTCTGTATCTAATCCATATGACATAGGTATCCACCACATATAGAGCCGAGCTTCTGTATCTAATCCATATGACATAGGTATCCACCACATATAGAGCCGAGCTTCTGTATCTAATCCATATGACATAGGTATCCACCACATATAGAGCCGAGCTTCTGTATCTAATCCATATGACATAGGAATCCACCACATATAGAGCCGAGCTTCTGTATCTAATCCATATGACATAGGTATCCACCACATATAGAGCTGAGCTTCTGTATCTAATCCATATGACATAGGTATCCACCACATATAGAGCCGAGCTTCTGTATCTAATCCATATGACATAGGTATCCACCACATATAGAGCCGAGCTTCTGTATCTAATCCATATGACATAGGTATCCACCACATATAGAGCCGAGCTTCTGTATCTAATCCATATGACATAGGTATCCACCACATATAGAGCCGAGCTTCTGTATCTAATCCATATGACATAGGTATCTACCACATATAGAGCCGAGCTTCTGTATCTAATCCATATGACATAGGTATCCACCACATATAGAGCTGAGCTTCTGTATCTAATCCATATGACATAGGTATCCACCACATATAGAGCCGAGCTTCTGTATCTAATCCATATGACATAGGTATCCACCACATATAGAGCCGAGCTTCTGTATCTAATCCATATGACATAGGTATCCACCACATATAGAGCCGAGCTTCTGTATCTAATCCATATGACATAGGTATCCACCGCATATAGAGCTGAGCTTCTGTATCTAATCCATATGACATAGGTATCCACCACATATAGAGCCGAGCTTCTGTATCTAATCCATATGACATAGGTATCCACCGCATATAGAGCCGAGCTTCTGTATCTGATCCATATGACATAGGTATCCACCACATATAGAGCCGAGCTTCTGTATCTAATCCATATGACATAGGTATCCACCACATATAGAGCTGAGCTTCTGTATCTAATCCATATGACATAGGTATCCACCACATATAGAGCCGAGCTTCTGTATCTAATCCATATGACATAGGTATCCACCACATATAGAGCTGAGCTTCTGTATCTAATCCATATGACATAGGTATCCACCACATATAGAGCCGAGCTTCTGTATCTAATCCATATGACATAGGTATCCACCACATATAGAGCCGAGCTTCTGTATCTAATCCATATGACATAGGTATCCACCACATATAGAGCCGAGCTTCTGTATCTAATCCATATGACATAGGTATCCACCACATATAGAGCCGAGCTTCTGTATCTAATCCATATGACATAGGTATCCACCACATATAGAGCCGAGCTTCTGTATCTAATCCATATGACATAGGTATCCACCGCATATAGAGCCGAGCTTCTGTATCTAATCCATATGACATAGGTATCCACCACATATAGAGCCGAGCTTCTGTATCTAATCCATATGACATAGGTATCCACCACATATAGAGCTGAGCTTCTGCATCTAATCCATATGACATAGGTATCCACCACATATAGAGCCGAGCTTCTGTATCTAATCCATATGACATAGGTATCCACCGCATATAGAGCTGAGCTTCTGTATCTAATCCATATGACATAGGTATCCACCACATATAGAGCAGAGCTTCTGTATCTAATCCATATGACATAGGTATCCACCGCATATAGAGCCGAGCTTCTGTATCTAATCCATATGACATAGGTATCCACCACATATAGAGCTGAGCTTCTGTATCTAATCCATATGACATAGGTATCCACCACATATAGAGCCGAGCTTCTGTATCTAATCCATATGACATAGGTATCCACCACATATAGAGCCGAGCTTCTGTATCTAATCCATATGACATAGGTATCCACCACATATAGAGCTGAGCTTCTGTATCTAATCCATATGACATAGGTATCCACCACATATAGAGCCGAGCTTCTGTATCTAATCCATATGACATAGGTATCCACCACATATAGAGCCGAGCTTCTGTATCTAATCCATATGACATAGGTATCCACCACATATAGAGCCGAGCTTCTGCATCTAATCCATATGACATAGGAATCCACCACATATAGAGCTGAGCTTCTGTATCTAATCCATATGACATAGGTATCCACCACATATAGAGCCGAGCTTCTGTATCTAATCCATATGACATAGGTATCCACCACATATAGAGCCGAGCTTCTGTATCTAATCCATATGACATAGGTATCCACCACATATAGAGCCGAGCTTCTGTATCTAATCCATATGACATAGGTATCTACCACATATAGAGCCGAGCTTCTGTATCTAATCCATATGACATAGGTATCTACCACATATAGAGCCGAGCTTCTGTATCTAATCCATATGACATAGGTATCCACCACATATAGAGCCGAGCTTCTGTATCTAATCCATATGACATAGGTATCCACCACATATAGAGCCAAGCTTCTGTATCTAATCCATATGACGTAGGTATCCACCACATATAGAGCTGAGCTTCTGTATCTAATCCATATGACATAGGTATCCACCACATATAGAGCCGAGCTTCTGTATCTAATCCATATGACATAGGTATCCACCACATATAGAGCCGAGCTTCTGTATCTAATCCATATGACATAGGTATCCACCACATATAGAGCCGAGCTTCTGTATCTAATCCATATGACATACGTATCTACCACATATAGAGCCGAGCTTCTGTATCTAATCCATATGACATAGGTATCCACCGCATATAGAGCTGAGCTTCTGTATCTAATCCATATGACATAGGTATCCACCACATATAGAGCCGAGCTTCTGTATCTAATCCATATGACATAGGTATCCACCACACATAGAGCCGAGCTTCTGTATCTAATCCATATGACATAGGTATCCACCACATATAGAGCAGAGCTTCTGTATCTAATCCATATGACATAGGTATCCACCACATATAGAGCCGAGCTTCTGTATCTGATCCATATGACATAGGTATCCACCACATATAGAGCCGAGCTTCTGTATCTAATCCATATGACATAGGTATCTACCACATATAGAGCCGAGCTTCTGTATCTAATCCATATGACATAGGTATCCACCACATATAGAGCCGAGCTTCTGTATCTAATCCATATGACATAGGTATCCACCACATATAGAGCTGAGCTTCTGTATCTAATCCATATGACATAGGTATCCACCACATATAGAGCCGAGCTTCTGTATCTAATCCATATGACATAGGTATCCACCACATATAGAGCCGAGCTTCTGTATCTAATCCATATGACATAGGTATCCACCGCATAAAGAGCCGAGCTTCTGTATCTAATCCATATGACATAGGTATCCACCACATATAGAGCTGAGCTTCTGTATCTAATCCATATGACATAGGTATCCACCACATATAGAGCCGAGCTTCTGTATCTAATCCATATGACATAGGTATCTACCACACATAGAGCTGAGCCACTGTATCTAATCAATATGACATAGGTATCCACCACATATAGAGCCGAGCTTCTGTATCTAATCCATATGACATAGGTATCTACCACACATAGAGCTGAGCTTCTGTATCTAATCCATATGACATAGGTATCCACCACATATAGAGCCGAGCTTCTGTATCTAATCCATATGACATAGGTATCCACCACATATAGAGCCGAGCTTCTGTATCTAATCCATATGACATAGGTATCCACCACATATTGAGCTGAGCTTCTGTATCTAATCCATATGACATAGGTATCTACCACATATAGAGCTGAGCTTCTGTATCTAATCCATATGACATAGGTATCTACCACACATAGAGCTGAGCTTCTGTATCTAATCCATATGACATAGGTATCCACCACATATAGAGCCGAGCTTCTGTATCTAATCCATATGACATAGGTATCCACCACATATAGAGCCGAGCTTCTGTATCTAATCCATATGACATAGGTATCCACCACATATAGAGCCGAGCTTCTGTATCTAATCCATATGACATAGGTATCCACCACATATAGAGCCGAGCTTCTGTATCTAATCCATATGACATAGGTATCCACCACATATAGAGCTGAGCTTCTGTATCTTATCCATATGACATAGGTATCCACCACATATAGAGCCGAGCTTCTGTATCTAATCCATATGACATAGGTATCCACCGCATAAAGAGCCGAGCTTCTGTATCTAATCCATATGACATAGGTATCCACCACATATAGAGCCGAGCTTCTGTATCTAATCCATATCACATAGGTATCCATCACATATAGAGCCGAGCTTCTGTATCTAATCCATATGACATAGGTATCCACCACATATAGAGCTGAGCTTCTGTATCTAATCCATATGACATAGGTATCCACCACATATAGAGCTGAGCTTCTGTATCTAATCCATATGACATAGGTATCCACCACATATAGAGCCGAGCTTCTGTATCTAATCCATATGACATAGGTATCTACCACATATAGAGCCGAGCTTCTGTATCTAATCCATATGACATAGGTATCCACCACATATAGAGCCGAGCTTCTGTATCTAATCCATATGACATAGGTATCTACAACATATAGAGCCGAGCTTCTGTATCTAATCCATATGACATAGGTATCCACCGCATATAGAGCTGAGCTTCTGTATCTAATCCATAGGACATAGGTATCCACCACATATAGAGCAGAGCTTCTGTATCTAATCCATATGACATAGGTATCCATCACATATAGAGCCGAGCTTCTGTATCTAATCCATATGACATAGGTATCCACCACATATAGAGCTGAGCTTCTGTATCTAATCCATATGACATAGGTATCCACCACATATAGAGCTGAGCTTCTGTATCTAATCCATAAGACATAGGTATCCACCACATATAGAGCCGAGCTTCTGTATCTAATCCATATGACATAGGTATCCACCACATATAGAGCCGAGCTTCTGTATCTAATCCATATGACATAGGTATCCACCACATATAGAGCTGAGCTTCTGTATCTAATCCATATGACATAGGTATCCACCACATATAGAGCCGAGCTTCTGTATCTAAACCATATGACATAGGTATCCACCACATATAGAGCCGAGCTTCTGTATCTAATCCATATGACATAGGTATCCACCACATATAGAGCCGAGCTTCTGTATCTAATCCATATGACATAGGTATCCACCACATATAGAGCCGAGCTTCTGTATCTAATCCATATGACATAGGTATCTACCACATATAGAGCAGAGCTTCTGTATCTAATCCACATAGGTATCCACCACATATAGAGCAGAGCTTCTGTATCTAATCCATATGACATAGGTATCCACCACATATAGAGCCGAGCTTCTGTATCTAATCCATATGACATAGGTATCCACCACATATAGAGCTGAGCTTCTGTATCTAATCCATATGACATAGGTATCCACCACATATAGAGCCGAGCTTCTGTATCTAATCCATATGACATAGGTATCCACCGCATATAGAGCTGAGCTTCTGTATCTAATCCATATGACATAGGTATCCACCACATATAGAGCTGAGCTTCTGTATCTAATCCATATGACATAGGTATCCACCACATATAGAGCCGAGCTTCTGTATCTAATCCATATGACATAGGTATCTACCACATATAGAGCTGAGCTTCTGTATCTAATCCATATGACATAGGTATCCACCACATATAGAGCCGAGCTTCTGTATCTAATCCATATGACATAGGTATCCACCGCATATAGAGCTGAGCTTCTGTATCTAATCCATATGACATAGGTATCCACCACATATAGAGCTGAGCTTCTGTATCTAATCCATATGACATAGGTATCCACCACATATAGAGCTGAGCTTCTGTATCTAATCCATATGACATAGGTATCCACCACATATAGAGCTGAGCTTCTGTATCTAATCCATATGACATAGGTATCCACCACATATAGAGCCGAGCTTCTGTATCTAATCCATATGACATAGGTATCCACCACATATAGAGCTGAGCTTCTGTATCTAATCCATATCACATAGGTATCCACCACATATAGAGCTGAGCTTCTGTATCTAATCCATATGACATAGGTATCCACCACATATAGAGCCGAGCTTCTGTATCTAATCCATATGACATAGGTATCCACCACATATAGAGCCGAGCTTCTGTATCTAATCCATATGACATAGGTATCTACCACATATAGAGCTGAGCTTCTGTATCTAATCCACATAGGTATCCACCACATATAGAGCAGAGCTTCTGTATCTAATCCATATGACATAGGTATCCACCACATATAGAGCCGAGCTTCTGTATCTAATCCATATGACATAGGTATCCACCACATATAGAGCTGAGCTTCTGTATCTAATCCATATGACATAGGTATCCACCACATATAGAGCCGAGCTTCTGTATCTAATCCATATGACATAGGTATCCACCGCATATAGAGCTGAGCTTCTGTATCTAATCCATATGACATAGGTATCCACCACATATAGAGCTGAGCTTCTGTATCTAATCCATATGACATAGGTATCCACCACATATAGAGCCGAGCTTCTGTATCTAATCCATATGACATAGGTATCCACCACATATAGAGCTGAGCTTCTGTATCTAATCCATATGACATAGGTATCCACCACATATAGAGCCGAGCTTCTGTATCTAATCCATATCACATAGGTATCCACCACATATAGAGCTGAGCTTCTGTATCTAATCCATATGACATAGGTATCCACCACATATAGAGCCGAGCTTCTGTATCTAATCCATATGACATAGGTATCCACCACATATAGAGCCGAGCTTCTGTATCTAATCCATATGACATAGGTATCCACCACATATAGAGCCGAGCTTCTGTATCTAATCCATATGACATAGGTATCCACCACATATAGAGCCGAGCTTCTGTATCTAATCCATATGACATAGGTATCCACCGCATAAAGAGCCGAGCTTCTGTATCTAATCCATATGACATAGGTATCCACCACATATAGAGCTGAGCTTCTGTATCTAATCCATATGACATAGGTATCCACCACATATAGAGCCGGGCTTCTGTATCTAATCCATATGACATAGGTATCCACCACATATAGAGCTGAGCTTCTGTATCTAATCCATATGACATAGGTATCCACCACATATAGAGCCGAGCTTCTGTATCTAATCCATATGACATAGGTATCCACCACATATAGAGCCGAGCTTCTGTATCTAATCCATATGACATAGGTATCCACCACATATAGAGCCGAGCTTCTGTATCTAATCCATATGACATAGGTATCCACCACATATAGAGCCGAGCTTCTGTATCTAATCCATATGACATAGGTATCCACCACATATAGAGCCGAGCTTCTGTATCTAATCCATATGACATAGGTATCCACCACATATAGAGCCGAGCTTCTGTATCTAATCCATATGACATAGGTATCCACCACATATAGAGCCGAGCTTCTGTATCTAATCCATATGACATAGGTATCCACCACATATAGAGCCGAGCTTCTGTATCTAATCCATATGACATAGGTATCTACCACATATAGAGCCGAGCTTCTGTATCTAATCCATATGACATAGGTATCCACCACATATAGAGCCGAGCTTCTGTATCTAATCCATATGACATAGGTATCCACCACATATAGAGCTGAGCTTCTGTATCTAATCCATATGACATAGGTATCCACCACATATAGAGCCGAGCTTCTGTATCTAATCCATATGACGTAGGTATCCACCACATATAGAGCCGAGCTTCTGTATCTAATCCATATGACATAGGTATCCACCACATATAGAGCTGAGCTTCTGTATCTAATCCATATGACATAGGTATCCACCACATATAGAGCCGAGCTTCTGTATCTAATCCATATGACATAGGTATCCACCTCATATAGAGCCGAGCTTCTGTATCTAATCCATATGACATAGGTATCCACCGCATAAAGAGCCGAGCTTCTGTATCTAATCCATATGACATAGGTATCCACCACATATAGAGCTGAGCTTCTGTATCTAATCCATATGACATAGGTATCCACCACATATAGAGCCGAGCTTCTGTATCTAATCCATATGACATAGGTATCCACCACATATAGAGCTGAGCTTCTGTATCTAATCCATATGACATAGGTATCCACCACATATAGAGCCGAGCTTCTGTATCTAATCCATATGACATAGGTATCCACCACATATAGAGCCGAGCTTCTGTATCTAATCCATATGACATAGGTATCCACCACATATAGAGCCGAGCTTCTGTATCTAATCCATATGACATAGGTATCCACCACATATAGAGCCGAGCTTCTGTATCTAATCCATATGACATAGGTATCCACCACATATAGAGCCGAGCTTCTGTATCTAATCCATATGACATAGGTATCCACCACATATAGAGCCGAGCTTCTGTATCTAATCCATATGACATAGGTATCCACCACATATAGAGCTGAGCTTCTGTATCTAATCCATATGACATAGGTATCCACCACATATAGAGCCGAGCTTCTGTATCTAATCCATATGACATAGGTATCCACCACATATAGAGCTGAGCTTCTGTATCTAATCCATATGACATAGGTATCCACCACATATAGAGCTGAGCTTCTGTATCTAATCCATATGACATAGGTATCCACCACATATAGAGCCGAGCTTCTGTATCTAATCCATATGACATAGGTATCCACCACATATAGAGCTGAGCTTCTGTATCTAATCCATATGACATAGGTATCTACCACATATAGAGCTGAGCTTCTGTATCTAATCCATATGACATAGGTATCTACCACACATAGAGCTGAGCTTCTGTATCTAATCCATATGACATAGGTATCCACCACATATAGAGCCGAGCTTCTGTATCTAATCCATATGACATAGGTATCCACCACATATAGAGCTGAGCTTCTGTATCTAATCCATATGACATAGGTATCCACCACATATAGAGCTGAGCTTCTGTATCTAATCCATATGACATAGGTATCCACCACATATAGAGCCGAGCTTCTGTATCTAATCCATATGACATAGGTATCCACCACATATAGAGCCGAGCTTCTGTATCTAATCCATATGACATAGGTATCCACCACATATAGAGCTGAGCTTCTGTATCTAATCCATATGACATAGGTATCTACCACATATAGAGCTGAGCTTCTGTATCTAATCCATATGACATAGGTATCCACCACATATAGAGCCGAGCTTCTGTATCTAATCCATATGACATAGGTATCTACCACACATAGAGCTGAGCTTCTGTATCTAATCCATATGACATAGGTATCCACCACATATAGAGCCGAGCTTCTGTATCTAATCCATATGACATAGGTATCCACCACATATAGAGCCGAGCTTCTGTATCTAATCCATATGACATAGGTATCCACCACATATAGAGCCGAGCTTCTGTATCTAATCCATATGACATAGGTATCCACCACATATAGAGCCGAGCTTCTGTATCTAATCCATATGACATAGGTATCCACCACATATAGAGCCGAGCTTCTGTATCTAATCCATATGACATAGGTATCCACCGCATATAGAGCTGAGCTTCTGTATCTAATCCATATCACATAGGTATCTACCACATATAGAGCCGAGCTTCTGTATCTAATCCATATGACATAGGTATCTACAACATATAGAGCCGAGCTTCTGTATCTAATCCATATGACATAGGTATCCACCGCATATAGAGCTGAGCTTCTGTATCTAATCCATAGGACATAGGTATCCACCACATATAGAGCAGAGCTTCTGTATCTAATCCATATGACATAGGTATCCATCACATATAGAGCCGAGCTTCTGTATCTAATCCATATGACATAGGTATCCACCACATATAGAGCTGAGCTTCTGTATCTAATCCATATGACATAGGTATCCACCACATATAGAGCTGAGCTTCTGTATCTAATCCATAAGACATAGGTATCCACCACATATAGAGCCGAGCTTCTGTATCTAATCCATATGACATAGGTATCCACCACATATAGAGCCGAGCTTCTGTATCTAATCCATATGACATAGGTATCCACCACATATAGAGCTGAGCTTCTGTATCTAATCCATATGACATAGGTATCCACCACATATAGAGCCGAGCTTCTGTATCTAATCCATATCACATAGGTATCCACCACATATAGAGCCGAGCTTCTGTATCTAATCCATATGACATAGGTATCCACCACATATAGAGCCGAGCTTCTGTATCTAATCCATATGACATAGGTATCCACCACATATAGAGCCGAGCTTCTGTATCTAATCCATATGACATAGGTATCCACCGCATATAGAGCCGAGCTTCTGTATCTAATCCATATGACATAGGTATCCACCACATATAGAGCCGAGCTTCTGTATCTAATCCATATGACATAGGTATCCACCACATATAGAGCCGAGCTTCTGTATCTAATCCATATGACATAGGTATCCACCACATATAGAGCTGAGCTTCTGTATCTAATCCATATGACATAGGTATCCACCACATATAGAGCCGAGCTTCTGTATCTAATCCATATGACATAGGTATCCACCACATATAGAGCTGAGCTTCTGTATCTAATCCATATGACATAGGTATCCACCTCATATAGAGCTGATCTTCTGTATCTAATCCATATGACATAGGTATCCACCACATATAGAGCTGAGCTTCTGTATCTAATCCATATCACATAGGTATCCATCACATATAGAGCCGAGCTTCTGTATCTAATCCATATGACATAGGTATCCACCACATATAGAGCTGAGCTTCTGTATCTAATCCATATGACATAGGTATCCACCACATATAGAGCCGAGCTTCTGTATCTAATCCATATGACATAGGTATCCACCACATATAGAGCCGAGCTTCTGTATCTAATCCATATGACATAGGTATCCACCACATATAGAGCTGAGCTTCTGTATCTAATCCATATGACATAGGTATCCACCACATATAGAGCTGTGCTTCTGTATCTAATCCATATGACATAGGTATCCACCACATATAGAGCCGAGCTTCTGTATCTAATCCATATGACATAGGTATCCACCACATATAGAGCCGAGCTTCTGTATCTAATCCATATGACATAGGTATCCACCACATATAGAGCCGAGCTTCTGTATCTAATCCATATGACATAGGAATCCACCACATATAGAGCCGAGCTTCTGTATCTAATCCATATGACATAGGTATCCACCACATATAGAGCTGAGCTTCTGTATCTAATCCATATGACATAGGTATCCACCACATATAGAGCCGAGCTTCTGTATCTAATCCATATGACATAGGTATCCACCACATATAGAGCCGAGCTTCTGTATCTAATCCATATGACATAGGTATCCACCACATATAGAGCCGAGCTTCTGTATCTAATCCATATGACATAGGTATCCACCACATATAGAGCCGAGCTTCTGTATCTAATCCATATGACATAGGTATCTACCACATATAGAGCCGAGCTTCTGTATCTAATCCATATGACATAGGTATCCACCACATATAGAGCTGAGCTTCTGTATCTAATCCATATGACATAGGTATCCACCACATATAGAGCCGAGCTTCTGTATCTAATCCATATGACGTAGGTATCCACCACATATAGAGCCGAGCTTCTGTATCTAATCCATATGACATAGGTATCCACCACATATAGAGCTGAGCTTCTGTATCTAATCCATATGACATAGGTATCCACCACATATAGAGCCGAGCTTCTGTATCTAATCCATATGACATAGGTATCCACCACATATAGAGCCGAGCTTCTGTATCTAATCCATATGACATAGGTATCCACCACATATAGAGCCGAGCTTCTGTATCTAATCCATATGACATAGGTATCCACCTCATATAGAGCCGAGCTTCTGTATCTAATCCATATGACATAGGTATCCACCGCATAAAGAGCCGAGCTTCTGTATCTAATCCATATGACATAGGTATCCACCACATATAGAGCTGAGCTTCTGTATCTAATCCATATGACATAGGTATCCACCACATATAGAGCCGAGCTTCTGTATCTAATCCATATGACATAGGTATCCACCACATATAGAGCTGAGCTTCTGTATCTAATCCATATGACATAGGTATCCACCACATATAGAGCCGAGCTTCTGTATCTAATCCATATGACATAGGTATCCACCACATATAGAGCCGAGCTTCTGTATCTAATCCATATGACATAGGTATCCACCACATATAGAGCCGAGCTTCTGTATCTAATCCATATGACATAGGTATCCACCACATATAGAGCCGAGCTTCTGTATCTAATCCATATGACATAGGTATCCACCACATATAGAGCCGAGCTTCTGTATCTAATCCATATGACATAGGTATCCACCACATATAGAGCCGAGCTTCTGTATCTAATCCATATGACATAGGTATCCACCACATATAGAGCTGAGCTTCTGTATCTAATCCATATGACATAGGTATCCACCACATATAGAGCCGAGCTTCTGTATCTAATCCATATGACATAGGTATCCACCACATATAGAGCTGAGCTTCTGTATCTAATCCATATGACATAGGTATCCACCACATATAGAGCTGAGCTTCTGTATCTAATCCATATGACATAGGTATCCACCACATATAGAGCCGAGCTTCTGTATCTAATCCATATGACATAGGTATCCACCACATATAGAGCCGAGCTTCTGTATCTAATCCATATGACATAGGTATCCACCACATATAGAGCTGAGCTTCTGTATCTAATCCATATGACATAGGTATCTACCACATATAGAGCTGAGCTTCTGTATCTAATCCATATGACATAGGTATCTACCACACATAGAGCTGAGCTTCTGTATCTAATCCATATGACATAGGTATCCACCACATATAGAGCCGAGCTTCTGTATCTAATCCATATGACATAGGTATCCACCACATATAGAGCCGAGCTTCTGTATCTAATCCATATGACATAGGTATCCACCACATATAGAGCCGAGCTTCTGTATCTAATCCATATGACATAGGTATCCACCACATATAGAGCCGAGCTTCTGTATCTAATCCATATGACATAGGTATCCACCACATATAGAGCCGAGCTTCTGTATCTAATCCATATGACATAGGTATCCACCACATATAGAGCCGAGCTTCTGTATCTAATCCATATGACATAGGTATCCACCACATATAGAGCTGAGCTTCTGTATCTAATCCATATCACATAGGTATCCACCACATATAGAGCCGAGCTTCTGTATCTAATCCATATGACATAGGTATCCACCACATATAGAGCCGAGCTTCTGTATCTAATCCATATGACATAGGTATCCACCACATATAGAGCCGAGCTTCTGTATCTAATCCATATGACATAGGTATCCACCACATATAGAGCCGAGCTTCTGTATCTAATCCATATGACATAGGTATCTACCACATATAGAGCTGAGCTTCTGTATCTAATCCACATAGGTATCCACCACATATAGAGCAGAGCTTCTGTATCTAATCCATATGACATAGGTATCCACCACATATAGAGCCGAGCTTCTGTATCTAATCCATATGACATAGGTATCCACCACATATAGAGCTGAGCTTCTGTATCTAATCCATATGACATAGGTATCCACCACATATAGAGCCGAGCTTCTGTATCTAATCCATATGACATAGGTATCCACCGCATATAGAGCTGAGCTTCTGTATCTAATCCATATGACATAGGTATCCACCACATATAGAGCTGAGCTTCTGTATCTAATCCATATGACATAGGTATCCACCACATATAGAGCCGAGCTTCTGTATCTAATCCATATGACATAGGTATCCACCACATATAGAGCTGAGCTTCTGTATCTAATCCATATCACATAGGTATCCACCACATATAGAGCTGAGCTTCTGTATCTAATCCATATGACATAGGTATCCACCACATATAGAGCCGAGCTTCTGTATCTAATCCATATGACATAGGTATCCACCACATATAGAGCCGAGCTTCTGTATCTAATCCATATGACATAGGTATCCACCACATATAGAGCCGAGCTTCTGTATCTAATCCATATGACATAGGTATCCACCACATATAGAGCCGAGCTTCTGTATCTAATCCATATGACATAGGTATCTACCACATATAGAGCCGAGCTTCTGTATCTAATCCATATGACATAGGTATCCACCACATATAGAGCCGAGCTTCTGTATCTAATCCATATGACATGGGTATCCACCACATATAGAGCCGAGCTTCTGTATCTAATCCATATGACATAGGTATCCACCACATACAGAGCCGAGCTTCTGTATCTAATCCATATGACATAGGTATCCACCACATATAGAGCTGAGCTTCAGTATCTAATCCATATGACATAGGTATCCACCACATATAGAGCCGAGCTTCTGTATCTAATCCATATGACATAGGTATCCACCACATATAGAGCCGAGCTTCTGTATCTAATCCATATGACATGGGTATCCACCACATATAGAGCCGAGCTTCTGTATCTAATCCATATGACATAGGTATCCACCACATATAGAGCTGAGCTTCTGTATCTAATCCATATGACATAGGTATCCACCACACATAGAGCCAAGCTTCTGTATCTAATCCATATGACATAGGTATCCACCACATATAGAGCCGAGCTTCTGTATCTAATCCATATGACATAGGTATCTACCACATATAGAGCCGAGCTTCTGTATCTAATCCATATGACATAGGTATCCACCACATATAGAGCTGAGCTTCTGTATCTAATCCATATGACATAGGTGTCCACCACATATAGAGCCGAGCTTCTGTATCTAATCCATATGACATAGGTATCCACCACATATAGAGCTGAGCTTCTGTATCTAATCCATATGACATAGGTATCTACCACATATAGAGCTGAGCTTCTGTATCTAATCCATATGACATAGGTATCCACCACATATAGAGCTGAGCTTCTGTATCTAATCCATATGACATAGGTATCCACCACATATAGAGCTGAGCTTCTGTATCTAATCCATATGACATAGGTATCCACCACATATAGAGCCGAGCTTCTGTATCTAATCCATATGACATGGGTATCCACCACATATAGAGCTGAGCTTCTGTATCTAATCCATATGACATAGGTATCCACCACACATAGAGCCAAGCTTCTGTATCTAATCCATATGACATAGGTATCCACCACATATAGAGCCGAGCTTCTGTATCTAATCCATATGACATAGGTATCCACCACATATAGAGCTGAGCTTCTGTATCTAATCCATATGACATAGGTATCCACCACATATAGAGCCGAGCTTCTGTATCTAATCCATATGACATAGGTATCCACCACATATAGAGCTGAGCTTCTGTATCTAATCCATATGACATAGGTATCCACCACATGTAGAGCTGAGCTTCTGTATCTAATCCATATGACATAGGTATCCACCACATGTAGAGCTGAGCTTCTGTATCTAATCCATATGACATAGGTATCCACCACATATAGAGCTGAGCTTCTGTATCTAATCCATATGACATAGGTATCCACCACATATAGAGCTGAGCTTCTGTATCTAATCCATATGACATAGGTATCCACCACATATAGAGCTGAGCTTCTGTATCTAATCCATATGACATAGGTATCCACCACATGTAGAGCTGAGCTTCTGTATCTAATCCATATGACATAGGTATCCACCACATATAGAGCTGAGCTTCTGTATCTAATCCATATGACATAGGTATCCACCACATATAGAGCTGAGCTTCTGTATCTAATCCATATGACATAGGTATCCACCACACATAGAGCCAAGCTTCTGTATCTAATCCATATGACATAGGTATCCACCACATATAGAGCCGAGCTTCTGTATCTAATCCATATGACATAGGTATCTACCACATATAGAGCTGAGCTTCTGTATCTAATCCATATGACATAGGTATCTACCACATATAGAGCTGAGCTTCTGTATCTAATCCATATGACATAGGTATCCACCACATATAGAGCTGAGCTTCTGTATCTAATCCATATGACATAGGTATCTACCACATATAGAGCCGAGCTTCTGTATCTAATCCATATGACATAGGTATCCACCACATATAGAGCTGAGCTTCTGTATCTAATCCATATGACATAGGTATCCACCACATATAGAGCTGAGCTTCTGTATCTAATCCATATGACATAGGTATCCACCACATATAGAGCTGAGCTTCTGTATCTAATCCATATGACATAGGTATCCACCACATATAGAGCTGAGCTTCTGTATCTAATCCATATGACATAGGTATCCACCACATGTAGAGCTGAGCTTCTGTATCTAAGCTGCTATTGAAGAAGAGCCATGTACCATGCACATTATTAAGCCGCAATGTCTTTTCTGCTATTATAGAGGTATCCACCACACGTAGAGCTGAGCCACTGTATCTAAGCTGCCATTCTAGAAGGAATGTGCGGCGTAGATGTTGTACAGGTCGTCTTTAGAGAGGTCAAGGATTAGGTTATGGAGAGGTTATGGATAAGCGGATAGAACTTTCCATACAGTAAAAATAAACATGTAGGAAAAACACAAAGGGGCAAATTTACTTACCTGGTCCATTCGCGATCCAGCGGCGCGTTCTCTGCTCTGGATTCGGGTCCGGCCGGGATTTAAGAAGGTAGTTCCTCCGCCGTCCACCAGGTGGCGCTGCTGCGCTGAAAGTCATCTCATCGCGCCGGAATGCACCACCTCGGACCAGGTGAAGGTAAGCGGTCCCCAAGCGACACTTTTTCGGTTTTTAAATGCGGCGGTTTTTCCGAATACGTCGGGTTTTCGTTCGGCCACGCCCCCGATTTCCGTCGCACGCATGCCGGCGCCGATGCGCCACAATCCGATCGCGTGCGCCACAATCCCGGGGCAATTCAGGTACAATCGGCGCAAATCGGAAATATTCGGGTAACACGTCGGGAAAACGCGAATCGGGCCCTTAGTAAATGACCCCCAAAGAGTTTCAGTGATTGAGTTTTCCTGCACATTGGGGCAGATTTACTTACCCGGTCCATTCGCGATCCAGCGCCGCGTTCTGTGCGGTGGATTCAGGTCTTCCGGCGATTCACTAAGGTAGTTCCTCCGCCGTCCACCAGATGTCGCTGCTGCGCTGAAGTTCCCCGAGGCCCGCCGGAATGCACGAGCCTATACCTGGTGAAGGTAAGCGCGAGTCCCGCGACACTTTTTTTTAAAAAATGCAGCGTTTTTTCCAAATCCGTCGGGTTTTCGTTCGGCCACGCCCCCGATTTCTGTCGCGTGCATGCCGGCACCGATGTGCCACAATCCAATTGCGTGCGCCAAAATCCCGGGGGCAATACAGGGAAAATCGGCGCAAATCGGAAATATTCGGGTACAGATGGGTGCTGTATAATACATCTCTGATGGGTACCATCTTGGTCTGATTGTCACTCCATGATGATCTATGAGTTAGGGGATACCTGGCTGTAAGTTGGGTAATTTCCAGTCGCTATACACCAACTATGCAGCATGGCAGCAGGTGGGGGTCAAAAATATTGGGGAGTCAGGGCAAGCTCCTAGGGAATACTAGAGACATGCAAGTCCGGGACCCATCATCTGTCTGGACAACTCCTTTAATTCAGTGGTAAGAATGATCCATGTTATAACTGTAAGTTTCCCCAGTTTGCTACATTTTCCTTTTCATGGTTTTTTGTGTCTGTGCACTTTTGGTCACTTTATGTTTGCACTATATTAAATTGATTGGCCACTTTCAAGGAATCTCATCCATTAGACACATCTCTGCAGGTACCTGTGTCTTTCCCTCCTTTTAGAGATTCAGCCTTTCCCTGGTCTCCCCACGCTGCGCTCTCTCACTGCTGCTTCCTCTCTCTCACTGCTCCAGGCCGTCCTCATGGCGTCTCCCAATGTGTGTCTCTCACTGTCCCTGCTCACTGAGAGGGAGCATTCTATTCATCAGAGCTCAGACATGTAGACAAAGAACCATGGAGGGTCTGCACACAGCACAAAAGTAAATAGCAGGACTGCTGAATCACTTGATGAACATTCATGGATTATTAAGTCAGAAAGGCAGATGGGCAACTTATGTAAAAGCGTGAACAACTGCTTTAAGCTAACTGGTAAAAGATTTACTGATTATTCCTGATTTTGACCCCAATGATGTCATCAGGGTTCAAAGACTGGTTTCTTTGGGCCTGTGAGAAACTCCTTTGACGGTAAATCAAGCATCCCTATCACAGAATACTTAATGCAGGCTGTAATAGTGAAGCAGTATAACACTGCCGTGCGATTGTAGCATTAAAGAATCTCCATGGCCCAATATGCCCGATCCATCAAAATATAAAAATAAAGATGTTTTTCGACACTTTCTTGCCTTTTTATGCCATCAAAAATGCAAAAAAGTGATCAAACTTGGCAGTAGGAAATACAATTGGTCCTGCAGAAAACAAGCCCCCACATAGCTCCATAAATGGAAAAATAAAAAAGTTTTTGGAAGGTGAAGAGCAAAAAACCCCAAAACAGAAAAGGGTGTGCAGCTTTAATGAATGTATTTAATTTGGGGTTGGGTTTTCCCACGAACAAATACATCTTGATGTAAAAAATATTTACATCTTTAAAATGTCCTATAAGATACAACTGATGTATGAGAGGACAAACAGAGGCTGCTGGAGATAAAAGGAAGTTTCTATCTCACCCCAAGTGCTTTATTCCCATCAGTAAATGTCAGCTCTTCTCTATAATGCCCTATATGACCCTGCTGATGCTACTAAGTGGAGAGACCCAGAGACAGACAGAGGCTGCTGGAGATAAGTAAGTTTCTATCTCACCCCAAGTTCTTCATTCCTATCAGTAAAGGTCAGTAGTACCTCTCGATAATGTCCTATATGATTCTACTGATGAGTCCAAATGATAGAGGAGAGACAGAGGCTGCTGGAGATAAAAGGAAGTTTC
The DNA here is from genome assembly GCF_040894005.1 of Engystomops pustulosus. Taxonomy (NCBI): domain Eukaryota; kingdom Metazoa; phylum Chordata; class Amphibia; order Anura; family Leptodactylidae; genus Engystomops; species Engystomops pustulosus. The sequence goes on along the minus strand of NC_092412.1, from coordinate 255,694,045 downwards.
TATCTCACCCCAAGTTCCTCATTCCTATCAGTGAAGGTCAGTACCTCTTGATGATGTCCTATATGATTCTACTGAGTCTAAATTATGGGGTAGAGACACATACAGAGGCTGCTGGAGATAAAAGGAAGTTTCTATCTCACCCCAAGTGCTTTGTTCATTACATAAAGTGCTTCCAAGGTCCCTACAACCCAAGGTTATACTTGTATTCCATGTAAGGGACCACAAAGAGGGAATGTGCAGGGGGGGGGGATGTCTAGACCTGCACCACAGATAAAAATAAGCCTCATTAACATAAATAACTTCTTAACATTTTTCCTACTTCTCAACAATTATAACAATATAAAAACACAACAAGAAGAAACAGAAATTCCCTGAACTAATGTTCAGCTCGGATCCGGCTGCTGAGAAGATGCTGCGCATTCAAGACGAGAAGAGCAAAATCTCCGAGGTTAAAGCATCAATTAATAAGAGGCGCGGAGACGATGCACAGGTCCTGCACACAGGGGGCGCTCCTCACACCAGGGACCGGATCACAGCCCGAGCGCATTATGTATCCTCACACTGCAAAGCCGTAAGTCATTAACCTCTTCCTGTCTGTTATAGGCCCTCCCATGTAGAAGAGAAGCTACAGGCACTAGGACCCAGATGTGATGTTCCATCTCCGCCCCTCCCACAGACACACCCCTGCTTATATTTGGATTTGCTGGCCAATCACAGCTTGAACTGCAGATCTATCTGTTATTTATCTGTCTATCTAATCTATTTATCTCATATCTATCTCTTATATAATATATATATATATTTGATTTTTGACCTAATTTCTTTCTTAAGTAGAGGCTGAAATGTTTCGGTGCGGTAGGAATAGATCCACTGGGTTTTTTTCAGCTCTGCCTTTCTATTTTTTAACCCTTTCCTGCCACAGCCTTTTTCGATCTTGAGTTTTCATTGTTCACTCCCCACATTCAAAAGCCTATAACTTCTTATTACTCTTCCATGTAAGGAGCGGTGCGAGGGCTTGTTTTCTGCATCACATGTTGCACTTTGCAGTGATGTTATTCCATGTCCCAGTGAAAGTAGTGAAAAAAAAACATTTTCACCTTTTTCTTGTGGGCTTGGGTTTTTTTTACGGCTTTCACTGTGCGCCCAAATGACAGGTCTACTTTATTCTTTGGGGCGGTACGATCGCAGGGATACTAAATTGATATAGGTTTTAAGAGGGAAGAGTCAGTGGAAGGGAGGGGGGAGAGGGATAGTCAGGGGAGGGGAGAGAGTTAGCAGAAGGGGGAGGGAAAGGTAGATGGAGGGGGTGAGGAGAGGGGATAGTCAGGGGAGAAGGGAGGGTGGGAAGTGAGGGGAGAGGGAGGGAAAGGTAGATGGAGGGGGTAAGGAGAGGGGATAGTCAGGGGAGAAGGGAGGGTGGGAAGTGAGGGGAGAGGGAGGGAAAGGTAGATGGAGGGGGTGAGGAGAGGGGATAGTCAGTGGAGAAGGGAGGGTGGGAAGTGAGGGGAGAGGGAGGGAAAGGTGGGGGGTGAGGAGAGGGGATAGTCAGAGGAGAAGGGAGGGGGAGAGGGAAAGTAAGGGGAAGGGGGGAGGGAAAGGCAGGGGGTGAGGAGAGGGGATAGTCAGGGGAAAAGGGAGGGTGGGAAGTGAGGGAAGAGGGAGGGAAAGGTGGGGTTGAGGATAGGGGATAGTCGGAGGAGAAGGGAGTGAGGAGAGGAGTGACTGGTAGGGGCGATGGAGGGGGTGCGGAGAGGGGATAGTCGGAGGAGAAGGGAGTGGGGAGAGGGGATAGCCAGAGGAGAAGGGAGTGGGGAGAGGGGATAGCCAGAGGAGAGGGGAGAGGGGATAGCCAGAGGAGAAGGGAGTGGGGAGAGGGGATAGCCAGAGGAGAAGGGAGTGGGGAGAGGGGATAGCCAGAGAAGAAGGGAGTGGGGAGAGGGGATAGCCAGAGGAGAAGGGAGTGGGGAGAGGGGATAGCCAGAGGAGAAGGGAGTGGGGAGAGGGGATAGCCAGAGTAGAAGGGAGGGTGGGGAAGTGAGGGGAGGGAAAGGTAGAGGGGGAGGAGAGGAGAGGAGTGAGCGGCAGGGGAGATGGAGGGAGTGAGGAGAGAGGATAGTCAGGGTAAAGTGAGGTGAGGGGGGAGGGAGGGAAAGGCAGAGGGTGAGGAGAGGAGTGAGCGGCAGGGGAGATGGAGGGAGTGAGGAGAGAGGATAGTCAGGGTAAAGTGAGGTGAGGGGGGAGGGAGGGAAAGGCAGAGGGTGAGGAGAGGAGTGAGCGGCAGGGGAGATGGAGGGAGTGAGGAGAGAGGATAGTCAGGGGAAAGTGAGGGGGGAGGGCGGGAGAGAAAGGCAGAGGGTGAGGAGAGGAGTGAGCGGCAGGGGAGATGGAGGGAGTGAGGAGAGAGGATAGTCAGGGGAAAGTGAGGTGAGGGGGGGGGGAGGGAAAGGCAGAGGGTGAGGAGAGGAGTGAGCGGCAGGGGAGATGGAGGGAGTGAGGAGAGGAGTGAGCGGATGGGGAGATGGAGAGGACAGGATGAGGCGATGGGGTAACTCAGGGCGTATAATAAGCGGCAGATAAAGGAGAAGCGCTGATGAGGACGCGAGGAGTCAGTTCTGGAGACAAGAAGAAGAAACATTTGAATTTCATATTGTGCGTTAACCCTGCGGGGGCCGCGGGGAGCAGCGCAGTATTTATCCTGAATAAACATGATATGGAAATGACACACGGACGGCCGCCGCGCGGTGATGTGGGAGTTAGCGGCGGCACCTGTAGCCGTACACCGATGCGTTATTTAACTCGCGGATCTGCCTCCTCAGCAGCGGCTCAGGAGGAGGTTACACAGTGTCCTCAGATGGCACGAGGAGATAAACAATGGGGCTCAGCCATGTGGCGGTATTATTATACCTCTCTATAGTGGTGGGAGAGGGGTAAAAGGAGGTGACATGTGTCTAATGCCACATAACTGGGACATATAGTTCAAGATAATAATAACACATTGGGGCTCATTGACTAAGGGTCGCGCTGCACTTTCGTCGGACTTTGCACCACTTTTGGGATTTGCGCGGTTTTGACAGGTATTTAACAGGTGTCTGTGCTGGGATTATGTCGCATGTGATCAAATTTTGGCGCAGCTGCACTGCTTTCATGCGACGGAAGTCGGGGGACGTGCCGACTGATTCGGACTGAGCACGGGATTTAACTTTCAAATTGTGTCGCAAGACAATGCATTTACATGCACCAGGAAAAAGAAGGTGAACTCCGGGGACCTGAGCGGGGAAGTGATACATGCAGGATATCGGGCACAGGATCTTAGTGACTCCCCGCACAGCGCATTATACACGGACAATGCACTTACATGCACCAGGAAAAAGAAGGTGAACTCCGGGGACCTGAGCGGGGAAGCGACACATGCAGGATATCAGGCGCAGGATCTTAGTGACTCCCCACACAGCGCATTATACACGGACAATGCACTTACATGCACCAGGAAGAAGAAGGTGAACTCCGGGGACCTGAGCGGGGAAGTGACACATGCAGGATATCGGGCGCTCGATCTTAGTGACTCACCGCACAGCGCATTATACACGGACAATGCACTTACATGCACCAGGAAGAAGAAGGTGAACTCCGGGGACCTGAGAGGGGAAGCGACACATGCAGGATATCGGGAGCACGATCTTAGTGACTCCCCGCACAGCACATTATACACGGACAATGCACTTACATGCACCGGGAAGAAGAAGGACAACTCCGGGGACCTGAGCGGGGAAGCGACACATGCAGGATATCGGGTGCAGGATCTTAGTGACTCCCTGCACAGCGCATTATACACGGACAATGCACTTACATGCACCAGGAAGAAGAAGGTGAACTCCGGGGACCTGAGCGGGGAAGCGACACATGCAGGATATCGGGCGCACAATCTTAGTGACTCCCCGCACAGCGCATTATACACGGACAATGCACTTACATGCACCAGGAAGAAGAAGGCGAACTCCAGGGACCTGAGCGGGGAAGCGACACATGCAGGATATCGGGCGCACAATCTTAGTGACTCCCCCACAGCGCATTATACACGGACAATGCACTTACATGCACCAGGAAGAAGAAGGTGAACTCCGGGGACCTGAGCGGGGAAGCGACACATGCAGGATATCGGGGGCAGGATCTTAGTGACTCCCTGCACAGCGCATTATACACTGACAATGCACTTACATGCACCAGGAAGAAGAAGGTGAACTCCGGGGACCTGAGTGGGGAAGTGACACATGCAGGATATTGGGCGCTCGATCTTAGTGACTCCCCGCACAGCGCATTATACACGGACAATGCACTTACATGCACCAGGAAGAAGAAGGTGAACTCCGGGGACCTGAGCGGGGAAGCAACACATGCAGGATATCGGGCACTCGATCTTAGTGACTCCCTGCACAGCGCATTATACACGGACAATGCACTTACATGCACCAGGAAGAAGAAGGTGAACTCCGGGGACCTGAGCGGGGAAGCGACACATGCAGGATATCGGGTGCAGGATCTTAGTGACTCCCTGCACAGCGCATTATACACGGACAATGCACTTACATGCACCAGGAAGAAGAAGGTGAACTCCGGGGACCTGAGCGGGGAAGCGACACATGCAGGATATTGGGGCACGATCTTAGTGAATAGCGCCAGAGTGTATTATAGTCGGACAATGCACTTTGTTTGAGCATTTTCAGACAGGTAAGTAAATGTGTCCCATAGTGCAAGATAATGCTGCCACAGAGGGGCTCATTTACTAAGGGTCCGAACGCCGTACTTGCGTCGGGTTTCCCGAATACTTCCGTTTTGCTGCCGGCTTTCACACGACAGAATTCAAGGGTGCGTGGCCTTCGGTCAACCGGAAGGAAAAACTGCAGAATTTAAAAAACAAAATTGTTTCGCAAGATCAGCACTCACATGCACCAGGAAGAAGAAGGTGAACTCTGGTGGACCTCGGCGCCGCAGCGGCACCTGCTGGATATCGGGCGCACGGACCTTAGTGAATCCCGGCAGACCCGAATTCTCATCGGACAACGCGCCACAGGATTGCGACTGGAATGGGTAAGTAAATGTGCCCCATAGTTCTAAAACAATTCAAGCATTATAAAAGTCATATATACCGTAATACAGCCAAATAGAACAAGGACTATACTGCCGTATAAAATCTACATAAACACATCATATAGGGGCTTATTTACTAATGGTCTTCGCCGGACTTTGCACCTTTTTGGGGGATTGCACAGCTCGAACAGGTATTTAACAGGTGTCTGCGCTGGGATTGTGTTGGCTTCCATGCGACACAAGATATCGGGCGCACGATCTTAGTGAATCGCGGCAGAGGGCATTATCATCGGACAATGCACTTTCTGTAAACTCTGGGACACATAGCGGCACACTTACTTACCCGTCCCGTTTACGCCGCCGATCTGGAATGTCTGACAAGTATTCGGAGCTGCCGCAATTCACTAAGATCGTGTGTCCAAATTCCTGCATGTGTCGCTTCCCTGATGAGGTCTGCCGGAGTTCACCTTCTTATGCGGGTGCTAATCTTGCGACACAATTTGGTTTTTACATTCCGCGATTTGTCCGAATCTGTCGGGTTGTCCAACATCCACGCCCCCCGATTTGTGCCGCATGCAAGCCGGCGCCGATGCACCACAATCCAATTGCGCGCGCCAAAAACCCGGGTGAAATCCAGGGCAAATCGGAAAAAGTCGAAATGCGGTGTTCGGACCCTTAGTAAATGAGCTCCATACTGTCAAGATAAAGTCTGTTTTATGAAAACCCCATGATATGGCCATATAGTGCCATGATAATAGTGTTGGAGACCACTTATAACCGCGATTATATGGCAAAATAATACTGCTACATGAACACTAATGTGGTAATACTGTCATATAGTGACAGATGGGACTAATGTATGATGTACGCCTCACCCCACTGTACAGCGCCAAAATAATGCTGCCACATAACAGTGCGATACAATACTGAGATAATACGCTGTATAGAGGGTAAATAAACCTGCCATATGCTGTCACCATGTCACATCTTTGTTACAGTAATGCCGCCATATAATGCTGTATAGAGGGTAAATAAACCTGCCATATGCTGTCACCATGTCACATCTTTGTTACAGTAATGCCGCCATATAACGCTGTATAGAGGGTAAATAACCCTGCCATATGCTGTCACCATGTCACATCTTTGTTACAGTAATGCCGCCATATAATGCTGTATAGAGGGTAAATAAACCTGCCATATGCTGTCACCATGTCACATCTTTGTTACAGTAATGCCGCCATATAACGCTGTATAGAGGGTAAATAAACCTTCCATATGCTGTCACCATGTCACATCTTTGTTACAGTAATGCCGCCATATAATGCTGTATAGAGGGTAAATAAACCTTCCATATGCTGTCACCATGTCACATCTTTGTTACAGTAATGCCGCCATATAATGCTGTATAGAGGGTAAATAAACCTGCCATATGCTGTCACCATGTCACATCTTTGTTACAGTAATGCCGCCATATAATGCTGTATAGAGGGTAAATAACCCTGCCATATGCTGTCACCATGTCACATCTTTGTTACAGTAATGCCGCCATATAATGCTGTATAGAGGGTAAATAAACCTGCCATATACTGTCACCATGTCACATCTTTGTTACAGTAATGCCGCCATATAACGCTGTATAGAGGGTAAATAAACCTGCCATATGCTGTCACCATGTCACATCTTTGTTACAGTAATGCCGCCATATAACGCTGTATAGAGGGTAAATAAACCTGCCATATGCTGTCACCATGTCACATCTTTGTTACAGTAATGCCGCCATATAACGCTGTATAGAGGGTAAATAAACCTGCCATATGCTGTCACCATGTCACATCTTTGTTACAGTAATGCCGCCATATAATGCTGTATAGAGGGTAAATAAACCTTCCATATGCTGTCACCCTGTCACATCTTTGTTACAGTAATGCCGCCATATAATGCTGTATAGAGGGTAAATAACCCTGCCATATGCTGTCACCATGTCACATCTTTGTTACAGTAATGCCGCCATATAATGCTGTATAGAGGGTAAATAAACCTGCCATATGCTGTCACCATGTCACATCTTTGTTACAGTAATGCCGCCATATAATGCTGTATAGAGGGTAAATAAACCTGCCATATGCTGTCACCATGTCACATCTTTGTTACAGTAATGCCGCCATATAATGCTGTATAGAGGGTAAATAACCCTGCCATATGCTGTCACCATGTCACATCTTTGTTACAGTAATGCCGCCATATAATGCTGTATAGAGGGTAAATAAACCTGCCATATGCTGTCACCATGTCACATCTTTGTTACAGTAATGCTGCCATATAATGCTGTATAGAGGGTAAATAAACCTGCCATATACTGTCACCATGTCACATCTTTGTTACAGTAATGCCGCCATATAATGCTGTATAGAGGGTAAATAAACCTGCCATATGCTGTCACCATGTCACATCTTTGTTACAGTAATGCCGCAATATAATGCTGTATAGAGGGTAAATAAACCTGCCATATACTGTCACCATGTCACATCTTTGTTACAGTAATGCCGCCATATAATGCTGTATAGAGGGTAAATAAACCTGCCATATGCTGTCACCATGTCACATCTTTGTTACAGTAATGCCGCCATATAATACTGTATAGAGGGTAAATAAACCTGCCATATGCTGTCACCATGTCACATCTTTGTTACAGTAATGCCGCCATATAATGCTGTATAGAGCGTAAATAAACCTGCCATATGCTGTCACCATGTCACATCTTTGTTACAGTAATGCCGCCATATAATGCTGTATAGAGGGTAAATAAACCTGCCATATGCTGTCACCATGTCACATCTTTGTTACAGTAATGCCGCCATATAATGCTGTATAGAGGGTAAATAAACCTGCCATATGCTGTCACCATGTCACATCTTTGTTACAGTAATGCCGCCATATAATGCTGTATAGAGGGTAAATAAACCTGCCATATGCTGTCACCATGTCACATCTTTGTTACAGTAATGCCGCCATATAATGCTGTATAGAGGGTAAATAAACCTGCCATATGCTGTCACCATGTCACATCTTTGTTACAGTAATGCCGCCATATAATGCTGCGGTATTTCCAGGCTGAGCGCTATGTAGCAGCCTCCTCTAATACCGTAAGGGAATAATTAGAATGGCTCCGGGAGCGGCGGGGCGGCTGCGCCTCTTGTTCTCCCGGCTGATTATTTTTTTTTCCAGGTCCCGGAGATTAAATAATGGGGTCGGAGCGGCGGTCAGGAGGTTAATGAACCTCTCAGAGAGGAAATGGAAAATGAAATGAGATGCGGCGCTCTCCAGGTACAGAGAGACTTCTACACTGAGGAATAAATATTTTCCCTCCAAGTAATTGAAAACCCACGACACAATGTGAGTCCATGTAGAAGGGTCCTCCGGCGGACAGGGAGGGGGGGGGCTTTCTATAATCATTTGCATATATGTAAAATAGATTTTAAAAAAGTGCAATAAAATCTTACAGTGTTTTGAGTATACAGTTACTGTGCATAACTGTGCGTCTCCATGGTAACAGACTACAACCAGGCGCTTTGTAGTCAGATCCTGTAGTCATTCTCCATGAAAAATACTCCACACCTTCATTCCTGGAACCTAGTGAAAGGGGTGGCCCTGGGGTATTTTTACATCTCATGATCTGATCAGTGGGGGTGTGACTAGCTTCAGCCAATAGCAGCAGAACAGGAAGTCAGGACTGTGTAGCTTCAGCCAATAGCTGCAGAACAGGAAGTCAGGACTGTGTAGCTTCAGCCAATAGCTGCAGAGCGGGAAGTCAGGACTGTGTAGCTTCAGCCAATAGCTGCAGAACAGGAAGACAGGACTGTGTAGCTTCAGCCAATAGCTGCAGAACAGGAAGTCAGGACTGTGTAGCTTCAGCCAATAGCAGCAGAACAGGAAGTCAGGACTGTGTAGCTTCAGCCAATAGCAGCAGAACAGGAAGTCAGGACTATGTAGCTTCAGCCAATAGCAGCAGAACAGGAAGTCAGGACTATGTAGCTTCAGCCAATAGCTGCAGAACAGGAAGTCAGGACTGTGTAGCTTCAGCCAATAGCTGCAGAACAGGAAGTCAGGACTGTGTAGCTTCAGCCAATAGCTGCAGAGCGGGAAGTCAGGACTGTGTAGCTTCAGCCAATAGCTGCAGAACAGGAAGTCAGGACTGTGTAGCTTCAGCCAATATCTGCTGAGCTGGAATCCTGGGGTGTATAGTTTATACCAATAGCTGCAGAGCAGGAGACCTGGGATGTATAGCTCCAGCCAATAGCTGCAGAGCAGTAAGTCTGGGGTGTATAGCTCCAGCCAATAGCTGCAGAGCAGGAGACCTGGGATGTATAGCTCCAGCCAATAGCTGCAGAGCAGTAAGCAATCAGGCTCCCTCTAGTGGTAGCTCCAGGCAGCCATAATTTTGAGATGTAACTTCTTTTCTCTGCACAGGATGATTCGCTACTGTGACCAGTATAAAGTCGTGAGCATAAAATACAATACTTTCCGTGTGACATTCCCTTTAAGGCCCCCTCCGCCCTGTGTTTATACCTCCAGTAAGTGACTCCATGTAATCATCACACTCTATGGTTGTTATTATGTTCCGGGGATGGTGAATGGCCGCTATCTGCCAGACCATCACAGCGGGAGAATTATTTTTCATTCTTTTTTCCTTAATTTGAAACGTCTCGTTCTGCTCGGGTCACAGCTGAAAACGAAATTACTAGTAAATTATTGTTTTTAAAAAAATAATAAAATTTCCATTTTGGAAAAATAAAAATCAAAGGCATTTGTGAAGTAATGGACACTTCGCAGCAATGCAGTAAAGCGTAGGCCGACAATATTTCTAGAGCAACAATGTAGCGAGGGGAGGGGGGGGCTACTTATTGTTTATTATCTACAAAATTTGGTGGTTCAATGCCATATCTTAAAAAATCAGCTCCATACACTCCCTAGTGGCCACTCCAGGTTACTGCAGCACACAGTATTTTTTTTCTTCCTTGTTTTACCCTCTACTGGGTGTAGTGTTCCCCCTCCAGGTTTTGGCGTCCCCTGGTCCTCAGTATTGCCCCCTGTCATCCGGATGTGAGTATAACATAACATAATATGACTGTTTATGTACATTTTCTTCATCCTTTTCTTTTGTTTGCTGAATAATTCAGATCTGATTGTTCTGAATCTCCACCGAAAAAAAACTGAATGAATCATTTGTGTAAGAGAAAAGTGCAGCAAGGTGAATACATAACTAGTAATGGCCGCCCTGAAGGATCGTGCAGGATGTGCATCGAGGTGTGCGAGGAAGATGTAGCAGAGCTGAGTGCGGGATTTCACACATTTCATCAGGATACTCTGTGCTCTCTGCAGCCAGTGTTATGTATTATCCTTGGAGAGATGTGTAATCAGACCTCACACTGCTGTGCTCTGTGCTCTCTGCAGCCAGTGTTATGTATTATCCTTGGAGAGATGTGTAATCAGACCTCACACTGCTGTGCTCTGTGCTCTCTGCAGCCAGTGTTATGTATTATCCTTGGAGAGATGTGTAATCAGACCTCACACTGCTGTGCTCTGTGCTCTCTGCAGCCAGTGTAATGTATTATCCCTGGAGAGATGTGTAATCAGACCTCACACTTCTGTGCTCTGTGCTCTCTGCAGCCAGTGTTATGTATTGTCCCTGGAGAGATGTGTAATCATACCGCACACTGCTGTGCTCTGTGCTCTCTGCAGCCAGTGTTATGTATTGTCCCTGGAGAGATGTGTGATCAGACCTCACACTGCTGTGCTCTGTACTCTCTACAGCCAGTGTTATGTATTGTCCCTGGAGAGATGTGTAATCAGACCTCACACTGCTGTGCTCTGTGCTCTCTGCAGCCAGTGTTATGTATTGTCCCTGGAGAGATGTGTAATCAGACCTCACACTGCTGTGCTCTGTGCTCTCTGCAGCCAGTGTTATGTACTGTCCCTGGAGAGATGTGTAATCAGACCTCACACTGCTGTGCTCTGTGCTCTCTGCAGCCAGTGTTATGTATTGTCCCTGGAGAGATGTGTAATCATACCTCACACTACTGTGCTCTGTGCTCTCTGCAGCCAGTGTTATGTATTGTCCTGGAGAGATGTGTAATCATACCTCACACTGCTGTGCTCTGTGCTCTCAGCAGCCAGTGTTATGTATTGTCCCTGGAGAGATGTGTAATCAGACCTCACACTGCTGCGCTCTGTGCTCTCTGCAGCCAGTATTATGTATTGTCCCTGGAGAGATGTGTAATCATACCTCACACTGCTGTGCTCTGTGCTCTCTGCAACCAGTGTTATGTATTGTCCTGGAGAGATGTGTAATCCTACCTCACACTGCTGTGCTCTGTGCTCTCTGCAGCCAGTGTTATGTATTGTCCCTGGAGAGATGTGTAATCAGACCTGACACTGCTGTGCTCTGTGCTCTCTGCATCCAGTGTTATGTATTGTCCCTGGAGAGATGTGTAATCAGGTCTCACACTGCTGTGCTCTGTGCTCTCTGCAGCCAGTGCTATGTATTGTCCCTGGAGAGATGTGTAATCAGACCTCACACTGCTGTGCTCTGTGCTCTCTGCAGCCAGTGTTATGTATTGTCCCTGGAGAGATGTGTAATCAGACCTCACACTGCTGTGCTCTGTGCTCTCTACAGCCAGTGTTATGTATTGTCCCTGGAGAGATGTGTAATCAGACCTCACACTGCTGTGCTCTGTGCTCTCTGCAGCCAGTGTTATGTATTGTCCCTGGAGAGATGTGTAATCAGACCTCACACTGCTGTGCTCTGTGCTCTCTGCATCCAGTGTTATGTATTGTCCCTGGAGAGATGTGTAAGCAGACCTCACACTGCTGTGCTCTGTGCTCTCTGCAGCCAGTGTTATGTATTGTCCCTGGAGAGATATGTGTAATCAGACCTCACACTGCTGTGCTCTGTGCTCTCTGCAGCCAGTGTTATGTATTGTCCCCGGAGAGATGTGTAATCAGACCTCACACTGCTGTGCTCTGTGCTCTCTGCAGCCAGTGTCATGTATTGTCCCTGGAGAGATGTGTAATCAGACCTCACACTGCTGTGCTCTGTGCTCTCTGCAGCCAGTGTTATGTATTGTCCCTGGAGAGATGTGTAATCAGACCTCACACTTCTGTGCTCTGTGCTCTCTGCAGCCAGTGTTATATATTGTCCCTGGAGAGAAGTGTAATCAGACCTCACACTGCTGTGCTCTGAGCTCTCTGCAGCCAGTGTTATGTATTGTCCCTGGAGAGATGTGTAATCAGACCTCACACTGCTGTGCTCTGTGCTCTCTGCAGCCAGTGTTATGTATTGTCCCTGGAGAGATGTGTAATCAGACCTCACACTGCTGTGCTCTGTGCTCTCTGCAGCCAGTGTTATGTATTGTCCCTGGAGAGATGTGTAATCACACCTCACACTGCTGTGCTCTGTGCTCTATGAAAACAGTTTAGTTAGTGTCCCTGTAAGGTATGTAATAAATATCTGGGTTTGGTCTAGGGTCTAAATCAATATCTGGGTCTCAATAATTTGGGGGTCTGAATTAATTTTTTGGATCTAGTTTGAGGTTTTAATTGATTTTGAAGCTTGGACTCTGTCTTCATGGGTTTTGGGAAATTATTTGGAGCTGATGAGTGGGAACTGGATTAGTGTCTGCACTTATTTTGGGGTCTGTAGATCAGATACATCTGCAGATGCGGTAAATGGAGGAGAAAACTCCAAATTATTTTATTAATTATATTATTTTATTTTAGTATTATTTTTATTATTTATTTATTATTTATTTATTGTTATTATTTATTATTTATATTATTTATTATTATTATTTTTATTATTTATCTATTATTATTCTTTATTTATTATTATTATTATTATTACTACTATTTATTATCATTATTAATATTTTATTATTTATGTATTATTTTTTATTATTTATTTATGTATTATTTTTTTTTAATTATATTATTCAATTGTCCAAATCGTCTCCGTCCGTTAAAATCGTGAATGAGTAGGCATCAGCAGCAGGTCAGCAGGACCCACAAAGGCACCTCAGCTCGTCCCTCAAAAAAAATTACCCCTTTCCCGGCTCCATACAAGATTTTTAGACAATTTTAAGATATTAAAATGTAGCAAATCAAAATAAAATTAGACAAAGAAATAAAATCCATAAAAGCAAAATGCAGGAAAGTGACACAATTGCGATTGTTCTGCTACTTGTGGCTGTTGGGTCCTGGGATTGGGCTCAGCCTCTTCTTCTTTCTATGGACGGTTCTGTTCATCTGTTGTGTTTGGGTCTCGCTATGACGGACCAGAAGCCGCCGACTGATCCGTTCTTCAAGATGAAAGCGGAAAAGCACAAATATGAAAGAACAGAAGTTGTTTATGTGACATTTTTCTGTATTGTAGAGACTCTCGAGAGCGATCGATAGCGGAATAGAGAGCGGAGCGGAGTCAGGTATCGGCTCTTCTATCCTCCGCTCTCCAATCAGGTGAAGCGTCCACTTGAGCGCCGGCAGGACGAGGATTCTGCCCATTACCCGATCAGTGACATCCGCAGAAACGTCATCCGGCTTTTGTGTTTTTATGTTTGTTTGTTTTTTACCCTTTTGACCTTCACTTTATTCTTTCTTTGCCGACCCCTCAGTGACTCCAGGACATTACACACCCAAAGGAATCACAATACTAGTATAATACGGCCATACAACGCTCCGGGGTGCTAATTATTCACGCCTCCTTTGTGATGTCACCTCTTTCTAACATGGGAGAGGGAGGAGGTGAGAATAATTAGCAGCCCGGAGAACTGGACATCACCCTCCAGCATTCCTGCTGCTTTTTTGCAGGCGATCGCGAAGTGTCCAACGTAAAGAAGAATAGAGCCAGGAGCAGGATGAAGAGGACGTTCTCCTGTTTATACTGATATATGTACAGCCGGTATAACCTGGGGATCTCCTGTATATAATGATATATGTACAGCCGGTATAACCTGGGGATCCCCTGTATATAATGATATATGTACAGCCGGTATAACCTGGGGATCTCCTGTATATAATGATATATGTACAGCCGGTATAACCTGGGGATCTCCTGTATATAATGATATATGTACAGCCGGTATAACCTGGGGATCTCCTGTATATAATGATATATGTACAGCCGGTATAACCTGGGGATCTCCTGTATATAATGATATATGTACAGCCGGTATAACCTGGGGATCTCCTGTATATAATGATATATGTACAGCCGGTATAACCTGGGGATCTCCTGTATATAATGATATATGTACAGCCGGTATAACCTGGGGATCTCCTGTATATAATGATATATGTACAGCCGGTATAACCTGGGGATCTCCTGTATATAATGATATATGTACAGCCGGAATAACCTGGGGATCTCCTGTATATAATGATATATGTACAGCTGGTATAACTTGGGGATCTCCTGTATATAATGATATATGTACAGCCGGTATAACCTGGGGATCTCCTGTATATAATGATATATGTACAGCCGGTATAACCTGGGGATCTTCTGTATATAATGATATATGTACAGCTGGTATAACCTGGGGATCTCCTGTATATAATGATATATGTACAGCCGGTATAACCTGGGGATCTCCTTTATATAATGATATATGTACAGCTGGTATAACCTGGGGATCTCCTGTATATAATGATATATGTACAGCTGGTATAACCTGGGGATCTCCTGTATGTAATGATATATGTACAGCTGGTATAATCTGGGGATCTCCTGTTTATACTGATATATGTACAGCCGGTATAACCTGGGGATCTCCTGTATATAATGATATATGTACAGCCGGTATAACCTGGGGATCCCCTGTATATAATGATATATGTACAGCCGGTATAACCTGGGGATCTCCTGTATATAATGATATATGTACAGCCGGTATAACCTGGGGATCTCCTGTATATAATGATATATGTACAGCCGGTATAACCTGGGGATCTCCTGTATATAATGATATATGTACAGCCGGTATAACCTGGGGATCTCCTGTATATAATGATATATGTACAGCCGGTATAACCTGGGGATCTCCTGTATATAATGATATATGTACAGCCGGTATAACCTGGGGATCTCCTGTATATAATGATATATGTACAGCCGGTATAACCTGGGGATCTCCTGTATATAATGATATATGTACAGCCGGTATAACCTGGGGATCTCCTGTATATAATGATATATGTACAGCCGGAATAACCTGGGGATCTCCTGTATATAATGATATATGTACAGCTGGTATAACTTGGGGATCTCCTGTATATAATGATATATGTACAGCCGGTATAACCTGGGGATCTCCTGTATATAATGATATATGTACAGCCGGTATAACCTGGGGATCTTCTGTATATAATGATATATGTACAGCTGGTATAACCTGGGGATCTCCTGTATATAATGATATATGTACAGCCGGTATAACCTGGGGATCTCCTTTATATAATGATATATGTACAGCTGGTATAACCTGGGGATCTCCTGTATATAATGATATATGTACAGCTGGTATAACCTGGGGATCTCCTGTATGTAATGATATATGTACAGCTGGTATAATCTGGGGATCTCCTGTTTATACTGATATATGTACAGCCGGTATAACCTGGGGATCTCCTGTATATAATGATATATGTACAGCCGGTATAACCTGGGGATCCCCTGTATATAATGATATATGTACAGCCGGTATAACCTGGGGATCTCCTGTATATAATGATATATGTACAGCCGGTATAACCTGGGGATCTCCTGTATATAATGATATATGTACAGCCGGTATAACCTGGGGATCTCCTGTATATAATGATATATGTACAGCCGGTATAACCTGGGGATCTCCTGTATATAATGATATATGTACAGCCGGTATAACCTGGGGATCTCCTGTATATAATGATATATGTACAGCCGGTATAACCTGGGGATCTCCTGTATATAATGATATATGTACAGCCGGTATAACCTGGGGATCTCCTGTATATAATGATATATGTACAGCCGGTATAACCTGGGCATCTCCTGTATATAATGATATATGTACAGCTGGTATAACTTGGGGATCTCCTGTATATAATGATATATGTACAGCCGGTATAACCTGGGGATCTCCTGTATATAATGATATATGTACAGCCGGTATAACCTGGGGATCTCCTGTATATAATGATATATGTACAGCCGGTATAACCTGGGCATCTCCTGTATATAATGATATATGTACAGCCGGTATAACCTGGGGATCTCCTGTATATAATGATATATGTACAGCCGGTATAACCTGGGGATCTCCTGTGTATAATGATATATGTACAGCCGGTATAACCTGGGGATCTCCTGTATATAATGATATATGTACAGCTGGTATAACCTGGGGATCTGCTGTATATAATGATATATGTACAGCTGGTATAACCTGGGGATCTCCTGTATATAATGATATATATACAGCTGGTATAACCTGGGGATCTCCTGTATATAATGATATATGTACAGCCGGTATAACCTGGGGATCTCCTGTATATAGTGATATATGTACAGCCGGTATAACCTGGGGATCTCCTGTATATAATGATATATGTACAGCCGGTATAACCTGGGGATCTCCTGTATATAATGATATATGTACAGCCGGTATAACCTGGGGATCTCCAGTATATAATGAAATATGTACAGCTGGTATAACCTGGGGATCTCCTGTATATAATGATATATGTACAGCTGGTATAACCTGGGGATCTCCGGTATATAATGATATATGTACAGCTGGTATAACCTGGGGATCTCCTGTATATAATGATATATGTACAGCCGGTATTACCTGGGGATCTCCTGTATATAATGATATATGTACAGCCAGTATAACCTGGGGATCTCCTGTATATAATGATATATGTACAGCCGGTATAACCTGGGGATCTCCTATATATAATGATATATGTACAGCCGGTATAACCTGGGGATCTCCTGTATATAATGATATATGTACAGCCGTTATAACCTGGGGATCTCCTGTATATAATGATATATGTACAGCCGGTATAACCTGGGGATCTCCTGTATATAATGATATATGTACAGCTGGTATAACCTGGGGATCTCCTGTATATAGTGATATATGTACAGCCGGTATAACCTGGGAATCTCCTGTATATAATGATATATGTACAGCCGGTATAACCTGTGGATCTCCTGTATATAATGATATATGTACAGCCGGTATAACCTGGGGATCTCCTGTATATAATGATATATGTACAGCCGGTATAACCTGGGGATCTCCTGTATATAATGATATATGTACAGCCGGTATAACCTGGGGATCCCCTGTATATAATGATATATGTACAGCCGGTATAACCTGGAGATCTCCTGTATATAATGATATATGTACAGCCGGTATAACCTGGGGATCCCCTGTATATAATGATATATGTACAGCCGGTATAACCTGGAGATCTCCTGTATATAATGATATATGTACAGCCGGTATAACCTGGGGATCTCCTGTATATAATGATATATGTACAGCTGGTATAACCTGGGGATCTCCTGTATATAATGATATATGTACAGCCGGTATAACCTGGGGATCTCCTGTATATAATGATATATGTACAGCTGGTATAACCTGGGGATCTCCTGTATATAATGATATATGTACAGCTGGTATAACCTGGGGATCTCCTGTATATAATGATATATGTACAGCCGGTATAACCTGGGGATCTCCTGTATATAATGATATATGTACAGCTGGTATAACCTGGGGATCTCCTGTATATAATGATATATGTACAGCCGGTATAACCTGGGGATCTCCTGTATATAGTGATATATGTACAGCCGGTATAACCTGGGGATCTCCTGTATATAATGATATATGTACAGCCGGTATAACCTGGGGATCTCCTGTATATAATGATTTATGTACAGCCGGTATAACCTGGGGATCTCCTGTATATAATGATATATGTACAGCCGGTATAACCTGGGGATCTCCTGTATATAATGATATGTGTACAGCTGGTATAACCGGGGGTTCACCTGTATATAATGATATATGTACAGCCGGTATAACCTGGGGATCTCCTGTATATAATGATATATGTACAGCCGGTATAACCTGGGGATCTCCTGTATATAATGATATATGTACAGCCGGTATAACCTGGGGATCTCCTGTATATAATGATATATGTACAGCCGGTATAACCTGGGGATCTCCTGTATATAATGATATATGTACAGCCGGTATAACCTGGGGATCTCCTGTATATAATGATATATGTACAGCCGGTATAACCTGGGGATCTCCTGTATATAATGATATATGTACAGCCGGTATAACCTGGGGATCTCCTGTATATAATGATATATGTACAGCCGGTATAACCTGGGGATCTCCTGTATATAATGATATATGTACAGCTGGTATAACCTGGGGATCTCCTGTATATAATGATATATGTACAGCTGGTATAACCTGGGGATCTCCTGTATATAATGATATATGTACAGCTGGTATAACCTGGGGATCTCCTGTATATAGTGATATATGTACAGCTGGTATAACCTGGGGATCTCCTGTATATAATGATATATGTACAGCTGGTATAACCTGGGGATCTCCTGTATATAATGATATATGTACAGCTGGTATAACCTGGGGATCTCCTGTATATAATGATATATGTACAGCCGGTATAACCTGGGGATCTCCTGTGTATAATGATATATGTACAGCCGATATAACCTGGGGATCTCCTGTATATAATGATATATGTACAGCCGGTATAACCTGCGGATCTCCTGTGTATAATGATATATGTACAGCCGGTATAACCTGGGGATCTCCTGTATATAATGATATATGTACAGCCGGTATAACCTGGGGATCTCCTGTGTATAATGATATATGTATAGCCGGTATAACCTGGGGATCTCCTGTATATAATGATGTATGTATAGCCGGTATAACCTGGGGATCTCCTGTATATAATGATATATGTACAGCTGGTATAACCTGGGGATCTCCTGTATATAATGATATATGTACAGCCGGTATAACCTGGGGATCTCCTGTATATAATGATATATGTACAGCTGGTATAACCTGGGGATCTCCTGTATATAATGATATATGTACAGCCGGTATAACCTGGGGATCTCCTGTATATAATGATATATGTACAGCCAGTATAACCTGGGGATCTCCTGTATATAATGATATATACAGCCGGTATAACCTGGGGATCTCCTGTATATAATGATATATGTACAGCCGGTATAACCTGGGGATCTCCTGTATATAATGATATATACAGACGGTATAACCTGGGGATCTCCTGTATATAATGATATATGTACAGCCGGTATAACCTGGGGATCTCCTGTATATAATGATATATGTACAGCCGGTATAACCTGGGGATCCGCTGTATATAATGATATATGTACAGCTGGTATAACCTGGGGATCTCCTGTATATAATGATATATGTACAGCCGGTATAACCTGGGGATCCCCTGTATATAATGATATATGTACAGCTGGTGTAACCTGGGATCTCCTGTATATAAGGATATATGTACAGCCGGTATAACCTGGGGATCTCCTGTATATAATGATATATGTACAGCTGGTATAACCTGGGGATCTCCTGTATATAATGATATATGTACAGCGGGTATAACCTGGGGATCTCCTGTATATAATTATATATGTACAGCCGGTATAACCTGGGGATCTCCTGTATATAATGATATATGTACAGCTGGTATAACCTGGGGATCTCCTGTATATAATGATATATGTACAGCTGGTATAACCTGGGGATCTCCTGTATATAATGATATATGTACAGCCGGTATAACCTGGGGATCTCCTGTATATAATGATATATGTACAGCCGGTATAACCTGGGGATCCCCTGTATATAATGATATATGTACAGCCGGTATAACCTGGGGATCTCCTGTATATAATGATATATGTACAGCCGGTATAACCTGGGGATCTCCTGTATATAATGATATATGTACAGCCGGTATAACCTGGGGATCTCCTGTATATAATGATATATGTACAGCCGGTATAACCTGGGGATCTCCTGTATATAATGATATATGTACAGCCTGTATAACCTGGGGATCTCCTGTATATAATGATATATGTATATCTGGTATAACCTGGGGATCTCCTGTATATAATGATATATGTACAGCCTGTATAACCTGGGGATCTCCTGTATATAATGATATATGTACAGCCGGTATAACCTGGGGATCTCCTGTATATAATGATATATGTACAGCCGGTATAACCTGGGGATCTCCTGTATATAATGATATATGTACAGCCGGTATAACCTGGGGATCTCCTTTATATAATGATATATGTACAGCTGGTATAACCTGGGGATCTCCTGTATATAATGATATATGTATAGCTGGTATAACCTGGGGATCTCCTGTATATAATGATATATGTAAAGCTGGTATAACCTGGGGATCTCCTGTATATAATGATATATGTACAGCCGGTATAACCTGGGGATCTCCTGCATATAATATATATGTACAGCCGGTATTACCTGGAGATCTCCTGTATATAATGATATATGTACAGCCGGTATAACCTGGGGATCTCCTGTATATAATGATATATGTATAGCTGGTATAACCTGGGGATCTCCTGTATATAATGCTATATGTACAGCTGGTATAACCTGGGGATCTCCTGTATATAATGATATATGTATAGCTGGTATAACCTGGGATCTCCTGTATATAATGATATATTTACAGCTGGTATAACCTGGGGATCTCCTGTATATACTGATATATGTACAGCCGGTATAACCTGGGGATCTCCTGTATATAATTATATATGTACAGCCGGTATAACCTGGGGATCTCCTGTATATAATGATATATTTACAGCTGGTATAACCTGGGGATCTCCTGTATATACTGATATATGTACAGCCGGTATAACCTGGGGATCTCCTGTATATAAGGATATATGTACAGCCGGTATAACCTGGGGATCTCCTGTATATAATGATATATGTACAGCGGGTATAACCTGGGGATCTCCTGTATATAATGATATATGTACAGCCGGTATAACCCGGGGATCTCCTGTATATAATGATATATGTACAGCCGGTATAACCTGGGGATCTCCTGTATATAATGATATATGTACAGCTGGTATAACCTGGGGATCTCCTGTATATAATGATATACGTACAGCCGGTATAACCTGGGGATCTCCTGTATATAATGATTTATGTACAGCCGGTATAACCTGGGGATCTCCTGTATATAATGATATATGTACAGCCGGTATAACCTGGGGATCTCCTGTATATAATGATTTATGTACAGCCGGTATAACCTGGGGATCTCCTGTATATAATGATATATGTACAGCTGGTATAACCTGGGGATCTCCTGTATATAATGATATATGTACAGCTGGTATAACCTGGGGATCTCCTGTATATAATGATATATGTACAGCCGGTATAACCTGGGGATCTCCTGTATATAATGATATATGTACAGCCGGTATAACCTGGGGATCCCCTGTATATAATGATATATGTACAGCCGGTATAACCTGGGGATCTCCTGTATATAATGATATATGTACAGCCGGTATAACCTGGGGATCTCCTGTATATAATGATATATGTACAGCCGGTATAACCTGGGGATCTCCTGTATATAATGATATATGTACAGCCTGTATAACCTGGGGATCTCCTGTATATAATGATATATGTACAGCCTGTATAACCTGGGGATCTCCTGTATATAATGATATATGTACAGCTGGTATAACCTGGGGATCTCCTGTATATAATGATATATGTACAGCCGGTATAACCTGGGGATCTCCTGTATATAATGATATATGTACAGCTGTTATAACCTGGGGATCTCCTGTATATAATGATATATGTACAGCTGGTATAACCTGGGGATCTCCTGTATATAATGATATATGTACAGCTGGTATAACCTGGGGATCTCCTGTATATAATGATATATGTACAGCCGGTATAACCTGGGGATCTCCTGTATATAATGATATATGTACAGCCGGTATAACCTGGGGATCTCCTGTATATAATGATGTATGTACAGCCGGTATAACCTGGGGATCTCCTGTATATAATGATGTATGTACAGCCGGTATAACCTGGGGATCTCCTGTATATAATGATATATGTACAGCCGGTATAACCTGGGGATCTCCTGTATATAATGATATATGTACAGCCGGTATAACCTGGGGATCTCCTGTATATAATGATATATGTACAGCCGATATAACCTGGGGATCTCCTGTATATAATGATGTATGTACAGCCGATATAACCTGGGGATCTCCTGTATATAATGATGTATGTACAGCCGGTATAACCTGGGGATCACCTGTATATAATGATATATGTACAGCCGGTATAACCTGGGGATCTCCTGTATATAGTGATATATGTACAGCCGGTATAACCTGGGGATCTCCTGTATATAATGATATATGTACAGCTGGTATAACCTGGGGATCTCCTGTATATAATGATATATGTACAGCTGGTATAACCTGGGGATCTTCTGTATATAATGATACATGTACAGCCGGTATAACCTGGGGATCTCCTATATATAATGATATATGTACAGCTGGTATAACCTGGGGATCTCCTGTATATAATGATATATGTACAGCCGGTATAACCTGGGGGTCTCCTGTATATAATGATATATGTACAGCCGGTATAACCTTGGGATCTCCTGTATATAGTGATATATGTACAGCCGCTATAATCTGGGGATCTCCTGTATATAATGATATATGTACAGCTGGGGTAACCTGGGGATCTCCTGTATATAATGATATATATACAGCCGGTATAACCTGGGGATCTCCTGTATATAGTGATATATGTACAGCTGGTATAACCTGGGGATCTCCTGTATATAATGATATATGTACAGCTGGTATAACCTGGGGTTCTCCTGTATATAATGATATAGGTACAGCCGGTATAACCTGGGGATCTCCTGTATATAATGATATATGTACAGCCGGTATAACCTGGAGATCTCCTGTATATAATGATATATGTACAGCCGGTATAACCTGGGGATCTCCTGTATATAATGATATATGTACAGCCGGTATAACCTGGGGATCTCCTGTGTATAATGATATATGTACAGCCGGTATAACCTGGGGATCTCCTGTATATAATGATATATGTACAGCCGGTATAACCTGGGGATCTCCTGTATATAATGATATATGTACAGCTGGTATAACCTGGGGATCTCCTGTATATAGTGATATATGTACAGCTGGTATAACCTGGGGATCTCCTGTATATAATGATATATGTACAGCCGGAATAACCTGGGGATCTTCTGTATATAATGATATATGTACAGCCGGTATAACCTGGGGATCTCCTGTATATAGTGATATATGTACAGCTGGTATAACCTGGGGATCTCCTGTATATAGTGATATATGTACAGCCGGTATAACCTGGGGATCTCCTGTATATAATGATATATATACAGCTGGTATAACCTGGGGATCTTCTGTATATAATGATATATGTACAGCCGCTATAACCTGGGGATTTCCTGTATATAATGATATATGTACAGCCGCTATAACCTGGGGATCTCCTGTATATAATGATATATGTACAGCCGGTATAACCTTGGGATCTCCTGTATATAGTGATATATGTACAGCCGCTATAATCTGGGGATCTCCTGTATATAATGATATATGTACAGCTGGGGTAACCTGGGGATCTCCTGTATATAATGATATATATACAGCCGGTATAACCTGGGGATCTCCTGTATATAGTGATATATGTACAGCTGGTATAACCTGGGGATCTCCTGTATATAATGATATATGTACAGCTGGTATAACCTGGGGTTCTCCTGTATATAATGATATAGGTACAGCCGGTATAACCTGGGGATCTCCTGTATATAATGATATATGTACAGCCGGTATAACCTGGAGATCTCCTGTATATAATGATATATGTACAGCCGGTATAACCTGGGGATCTCCTGTATATAATGATATATGTACAGCTGGTATAACCTGGGGATCTCCTGTGTATAATGATATATGTACAGCCGGTATAACCTGGGGATCTCCTGTATATAATGATATATGTACAGCCGGTATAACCTGGGGATCTCCTGTATATAATGATATATGTACAGCTGGTATAACCTGGGGATCTCCTGTATATAGTGATATATGTACAGCTGGTATAACCTGGGGATCTCCTGTATATAATGATATATGTACAGCCGGAATAACCTGGGGATCTTCTGTATATAATGATATATGTACAGCCGGTATAACCTGGGGATCTCCTGTATATAGTGATATATGTACAGCTGGTATAACCTGGGGATCTCCTGTATATAGTGATATATGTACAGCCGGTATAACCTGGGGATCTCCTGTATATAATGATATATATACAGCTGGTATAACCTGGGGATCTTCTGTATATAATGATATATGTACAGCCGCTATAACCTGGGGATTTCCTGTATATAATGATATATGTACAGCCGCTATAACCTGGGGATCTCCTGTATATAATGATATATGTACAGCTGGTATAACCTGGGGATCTCCTGTATATAATGATGTATGTACAGCCGGTATAACCTGGGGATCTCCTGTATATAATGATATATGTACAGCCGGTATAACCTGGGGATCTCCTGTATATAGTGATATATGTACAGCCGGTATAACCTGGGGATCTCCTGTATATAATGATGTATGTACAGCTGGTATAACCTGGGGATCTCCTGTATATAATGATACATGTACAGCCGGTATAACCTGGGGATCTCCTGTATATAATGATATATGTACAGCCGGTATAACCTGGGGATCTCCTGTATATAGTGATATATGTACAGCCGGTATAACCTGGGGATCTCCTGTATATAATGATGTATGTACAACCGGTATAACCTGGGGATCATACTTTGCCTTAATTTTTCTCATTTTCTAGATTTTATTATTTTACAAAACTTTGATTTCCCATAGTAAGAATTTCTCGTGCTCTCAGTAAATTACATTGTAGCGTTCAGCGCTTTGTTAGGATACGACACCCTAATTAAAATCTCTATTAAGTCCCAAAAAAAGATGAAATGACCTTATTCTGCTGCTAATAAATTTCCTGCAATAATAATTAGTAGAAATCCCTTCCGTGGCGACAATGTATCACATTCTACACTAATAAATTAGATTTTGGGTGAATACAAATGTCTGGATGTGATACAATGAGGCGAGCGCCGCCGATCCTCGTAAATCGGTTTCTGCAGCTATAAATAAAGGCAAAAAAAGGACAAAAATCTAAAATATAAAAAATAAAAACTTATGGTAATTCTGTTCCTTTGTATAATAATGTGAAGGCAAAATAAACCAAGTCCTTGTCATAAATCCTGGAGTTTTTCGCTTTATTCATTAAATTACATTTTTATGAGTTTTCTTTAGGAAGTGAAATTTGGGACAAACTTGGTTCTTTCAGCCAGTGGTAATTTTTCATTAGTTTATCTTAATTTGGAGAAGATTCTTTGTTTGGTCTTTGCATCTCTTATTTCTAACATTCCACCAATTGTCAGAACTCGTAGCTCGTTTTTTGGGGGTTTAGTCTCTAACTCAATCCTGGACATCAGATGGTCCAGCAGAACACAACCCAATCTGGATACTACTAAGGTCTATGTGGTAAGGATTGATGGAGGGTCGATGGAGGTTCTGTTTGGGCCCAAGGAACCCCAGTCCAACACCCTGCCCATGTCTCCTCACACCAGCTATGGAGATAATTAAGGAATCTTCCACTTTGAAGGTCCCATGCGGAAGGTCGATCCCATGGAAGCAGATCGCAGATACTCCAAAGATACTCCTGTCTAGACCTTAGGCATAGTCAACATTGACCAAGATATGAAGACCTCATGATCATGTCAATAGCTCCTCCCTTCTTACACCCCTGACTCCAGGTCCAACTTGAATCGGGTGACACCAGTTGGATGGACCTCTCCTTACTTACAGCCACAAGTCTTGCTGTCATCCGTGGCCTCATGCGTCCAGGCAGTGGCTCTTCTCATTCCAGGTCTTTGTTGTAAGGATTGTTGGAGGGTCGATGGAGGTTCTGCTTGGGCCCAAAGAACCCCAGTCCAACTCCCTGCCCATGTCTCCTCACACCAGTTGTTGCTTTTAGAGATAATTAAAAAAACTTCTACTTTGAAGTTCCCATGCAGAAGGTCAATCCCATGAGAACAGATTACAAATACTCCAAAGATTCTCCTGTCTAGTCCTTAGGCATAGTCAACATTGACCAAGATATGAAGACCTCATGATCATGTCAATAGCTCCTCCCTTCTTACACCCCTGACTCCAGGTCCAACTTGAATTGGGTGACACCAGTTGGATGGACCTCTCCTTACTTACTGTAACAAGTCTTGCTGTCACACGTGGCCTCATGGGTCCAGGTAGTGGCTTTTCTCATTCCAGACAACCGATATTGAAGCATGTTGATACTACTCCCTTGGGCCAACAAGATAATGGCGCTTATTTACTAAGGGTACACGGATTGTGATTCTGTTGGGTTTCCCGAATATTTCCTTTTTGTGCCGAATTCCCTCTGGATTTTTGGCGCACGCGATCGGATTGTGGCACATCGGCGCCGGCTTGCATGCGACACATGCAAGGGGGCGTGGCTGTCGGACAACCCGACTGATTCAGACAAACCGCGGAATTTAAAAATGATATTGTGTC
This sequence comes from Engystomops pustulosus, assembly GCF_040894005.1. NCBI lineage: Eukaryota > Metazoa > Chordata > Amphibia > Anura > Leptodactylidae > Engystomops > Engystomops pustulosus. Next base: position 255,667,041 of record NC_092412.1, on the reverse strand, counting down.
GCAAGATCAAGCACTCACATGCACCAGGAAGAAGAAGGAGAACTCCGGCGGACCTCAGCTGGGAAGCGACACATGAAGGAAATTGGACGCAGAATCTTAGTGAATCGCCGGAAGACACGAATCCTCCTCGGAAAACGCACGGCGGGGATCGCGACAGGACCGGGTAAGTAAATCTGCCCCACTGTGATTATTTTAGCTTTCCCTAAGAGATAGACCCTAGCAGCCTTTACATTGGGTTGTTTTCTCTAGGTTCTTGGGTTCTATTATTATATTCCAACCTCGTCCACTAGGGGATCCTCTTGTTCCCTGTTGGGCTATTATGTACTTGGGTCTGATTGCTGATTGATGATTTACTCCAACCTTGAACTCACCTTCTAGATTATCTCATTCCTTCTATTTGTTGCCTTGCATCTATTGTTTTCCCAGTGTTGACTGCAATCTATCATGTGACCACGTCTCATCCAGTTGAGTGGCCATTTTTCCATCTGGGTAAATGGTCAATCATTGGACATCCAATATTAGCAGATTCGGCTCTCGTTTTGGGTCTTGAGTCACAGATATGGCCAGTTTTTGGCTTACAAAGGTGAAAGATGTTGACAAAGGTCATCCCAAGGTGAACATAATCATCAGTCCCGAATGTCACTTCATCGACTAATTATATATTTTTTTTCCAACTAGTTTTCCCGGTGATGAGGTCAATGTGGACAAGAGATAATGTTCTCCTGTATTGGACTGGCCGGAGTCACATATCGATTCCCATAGAAGTTTAGACAATGATAGAATTATTGGACGTCATTGTTGTGTAATAACCTGATTCCGCTGACCTGTTACATCAATATTTTTGT